>NC_136166.1:2329780-2929780 GCF_965212315.1 Lampetra planeri
CGAGCGGTCTAAGGCACTGGATTAAGGCTCCAGTCTCTTTGGAGTCGTGGGTTCAAATCCCACCGCTGCCAAATCTTGTTTAATGTAAAACACAACCTGCCAAATATTTGTTTTAGCTTCGACACAATTAAAATCATTTCACGACAAGCTCCTGGTGATGATGCCCATTGGCCATTTCTGGAAGCGCTTCGAACGTATTAGTAAAGGGGCCGGGTGGACGTTTGTGCCGAATTAAGTCTCTGCATTCTTTGGAGTTTTGGGTTCAAATCCCGCCGGTACCAACTGCCTTTTTTTACGTAATGACGACCTTAAAAATGTGTTTCAGCCACGACGCTTTGAATACAATTTTCCCACTAGTTATTGGTGATGATGCCCCTTTGCGATTTCTGTTGCTGCATTCAATGACCAGGTAGCGTGGCCGAGCGGTCTAAGGCGCTGGATTAAGGCTCCAGTCTCTTTAGAGGCGTGGGTTCATATCCCACAGCTGCCAAATCTTGTTTTATGTAAAACACAACCTGCAAAATATTTGTTTTAGCTTCGACACAATAAAAATCATTTCACGACAAGCTCCTGGTGATGATGCCCATTGGCGATTTCTGGAAGCGCTTCGAACGTATTGGTAAAGGGGCCGGGTGGACGTTGGTGCCGAATTAAGTCTCTGCATTCTTTGGAGGTTTGGGTTCAAATCCCGCCGGTATCAACTGCCTTACGGGATGACGAACTTAAAAAGGTGTTTCAGCCACGACGCTTTTAATACAATTTTCCCACTAGCTATTGGTGATGATGCCCCTTTGCGATTAATGTTGCTGCTGTCAATGACCAGGTAGCGTGGCCGAGCAGTCTAAGGCGCTGGATTAAGGCTCCAGTCTCTTTGGAGGCGTGGGTTCAAATCCCACCGCTGCCAAATCTTGTTTTATGTAAATCACAACCTGCAAAATATTTGTTTTAGCTTCGACACAATTAAAATCATTTCACGACAAGCTCCTGGTGATGATGCCCATTGGCCATTTCTGGAAGCGCTTCGAACGTATTGGTAAAGGGGCAGGGTGGACGTTTGTGCCGAATTAAGTCTCTGCATTCTTTGGAGGTTTGGGTTCAAATCCCGCCGGTACCAACTGCCTTTTTTACGTAATGACGACCTTAAAAATGTGTTTCAGCCACGACGCTTTGAATACAATTGTCCCACTAGTTATTGGTGATGATGCCCCTTTGCGATTTCTGTTGCTGCAGTCAATGACCAGGTAGCGTGGCCGAGCGGTCTAAGGCGCTGGATTAAGGCTCCAGTCTCTTTGGAGGCGTGGATTCAAATCCCACCGCTGCCAAACCTTGTTTTATGTAAAACACAACCTGCAACATATTTGTTTTCGCTTCGACACAATTAAAATCATTTCACGACAAGCTCCTGGTGATGATGCCCATTGGCCATTTCTGGAAGCGCTCGAACATATTGGTAAAGGGGCCGGGTGGACGTTTGTGCCGAATTAAGTCTCTGCATTCTATGGAGGTTTGGGTTCAAATCCCGCCGGTTCCAACTGACTTTTTTACGTAATGACGACCTTAGAAATGTGTTTCAGCCACGACGCTTTGAATACAATTTTCCCACTAGCTATTGGTGATGATGCCCCTTTGCGATTTCTGTTGCTGCTGTCACTGACCAGGTAGCGTGGCCGAGCGGTCTAGTGCGCTGGATTAAGGCTCCAGTCTCTTTGGAGGCGTGGGTTCAAATCCCACCGCTGCCAAATCTTGTTTAATGTAAAACACAAACTGCAAAATATTTGTTTTAGCTTCGACACTATTAAAATAATTTCACGACAAGCTCCTGGTGATGATGCCCATTGGCCATTTCTGGAAGCGCTTCGAACGTATTGGTAATGGGGCCGGGTGGACGTTTGTGCCGAATTAAGACTCTGCATTCTTTGGAGGTTTGGGTTCAAATCCCGCCGGTACCAACTGACTTTTTTTCACGTAATGACGTCCTTAAAAATATGTTTCAGCCACGACGCTTTGAATACAATTTTCCCACTAGCTATTGGTGATGATGCCCCTTTGCGATTTCTGTTGCTGCAGTCAATGACCAGGTAGCGTGGCCGAGCGGTCTAAGGCGCTGGATTAAGGCTCCAGTCTCTTTTGAGGCATGGGTTCAAATCCCACTGCTGCCAAATCTTGTTTTATGTAAAACACAACTTGCAAAATATTTGTTTTAGCTTCGACACAATTAAAATCATTTCACGACAAGCTCCTGGTGATGATGCCCATTGGCCATTTCTGGAAGCGCTCGAACATATTGGTAAAGGGGCCGGGTGGTCGTTGGTGCCGAATTAAGGCTCTGCATTCTTTGGAGGTTTGGGTTCAAATCCCGCCGGTACCAACTGCCTTTTTTAAGGAATGACGAACTTAAAAATGTGTTTCAACCACGACGCTTTTAATACAACTTTAACACTAGCATTTGATGACGATGCCCCTTTGCGAGTTCTGTTGCTGCTGTCAATGACCAGGTAGCGTGGCCGAGCGGTCTAAGGCGCTGGATTTAGCCTCCAGTCTCTTTGGAGGCGTGGGTTCAAATCTCTCCACTGCAAAATCTTGTTTTATGTAAAACACAACCTGCAAAATATTTGTTTTAGCTTCGACACAATTAAAATCAATTCACGATAAGCTCCTGGTGATGATGCCCATTGGCCATTTCTGGAAGCGCTTCGAACGTATTGGTAAAGGGGCCGGGTGGACGTTTGTACCGAATTAAGTCTCTGCATTCTTTGGAGGTTTGGGTTCAAATCCCGCAGGTACCAACTGCCTTTTTAAGGAATGATGAACTTAAAAAGGTGTTTCAGCCACGACGCTTTTAATACAATATTCCCACTAGCTATTGGTGATGATGCCTCTTTGCGTTTTCTGTTGCTGCTGTCAATGACCAGGTAGCGTGGCCGAGCGGTCTAAGGCGCTGGATTTAGGCTCCAGTCTCTTTGGAGGCGTGGGTTCAAATCCCACCGCTGCCAAATCTTATTTTATGTAAAACACAACATGGAAAATATTTGTTTTAGCTTCGACACAATTTAAATCATTTCACGACAAGCTCCTGGTGATGATGCCCATTGGCCATTTCTGGAAGCGCTTCGAACGTATTGGTAAATGGGCGGGTGGACGTTTGTGCCGTATTAAGTCTCTGCATTCTATGGTGGTTTGGGTTCAAATCCCGCTGGTTCCAACTGACTTTTTTTACGTAATGACGACCTTAGAAATGTGTTTCAGCCACGACGCTTTGAATACAATTTTCCCACTAGCTATTGGTGATGATGCCCCTTTGCGTTTTCTATTGCTGCTGTCAATGACCAGGTAGCGTGGCCGAGTGGTCTAAGGCGCTGGATTTAGGCTCCAGTCGCTTTGGAGGCGTGGGTTCAAATCCCACCGCTGCCAAATCTTGTTTTATGTAAAACACAACCTGCAAAATATTTGTTTTAGCTTCGACACAATTAAAATCATTTCACGACAAGCTCCTGGTGATGATGCCCATTTTCCATTTCTGGAAGCGCTTCGAACGTATTGGTAAAGGGGCCGGGTGGACGTTTGTGCCGAATTAAGTCTCTGCATTCTTTGGAGGTTTGGGTTCATATCCAGCCGGTACCAACTGGCTTTTTTACGGAATGACGAACTTAAAAATGTGTTTCAGCCACGACGCTTTGAATACAATTTTCCCACTAGCTATTGGTGATGATGCCCCTTTGCGATTTCTGTTGCTGCTGTCAATGACCAGGTAGCGTGGCCGAGCGGTCTAAGGCGCAGGATTAAGGCTCCAGTCTCTTTGGAGGCGTGGGTTCAAATCCCACCGCTGCCAAATCTTGTTTTATGTAAAACACAACCTGCAAAATATTTGTTTTAGCTTCGACACAATTAAAATCATTTCACGACAAGCTCCTGGTGATGATGCCCATTGGATATATCTGGAAGCGCTTCGAACGTATTGGTAAAGGGGCCGGGTGGACGTTTGTGCCGAATTAAGTCTCTGCATTCTTTGGAGGTTTGGGTTCAAATCCCGCCGGTACCAACTGCCTTTTTTTACGTAATGACGACCTTAAAAATGTGTTTCAGCCACGACGCTTTGAATACAATTTTCCCACTAGTTATTGGTGATGATGCCCCTTTGCGATTTCTGTTGCTGCAGTCAATGACCAGGTAGCGTGGCCGAGCGGTCTAAGGCGCTGGATTAAGGCGCCAGTCTCTTTGGAGGCGTGGGTTCAAATCCCACCGCTGCCAAACCTTGTTTTATGTAAAACACAACCTGCAAAATATTTGTTTTAGCTTCGACACAATTAAAATCATTTCACGACAAGCTCCTGGTGATGATGCCCATTGGCCATTTCTGGAAGCGCTCGAACATATTGGTAAAGGGGCCGGGTGGACGTTTGTGCCGAATTAAGTCTCTGCATTCTTTGGAGGTTTGGGTTCAAATCCCGCCGGTACCAAATGCCTTTTTTTACGTAATGGCGAACTTAAAAAGGTGTTTCAGCCACGACGCTTTTAATACAATTTTCCCACTAGCTATTGGTGATGATGCCTCTTTGCGTTTTCTGTTGCTGCTGTCAAAGACCAGGTAGCGTGGCCGAGCGGTCTAAGGTGCTGGATTTAGGCTCCAGTCTCTTTGGAGGCGTGGGTTCAAATCCCACCGCTGCCAATTCTTGTTTTATGTAAAACACAACCTGCAAAATATTTGTTTTAGCTTCGACACAATTAAAATCATTTCACGACAAGCTCCTGGTGATGATGCCCATTGGCGATTTCTGGAAGCGCTTCGAACATATTGGTAAAGGGGCCGGGTGGTCGTTGGTGCCGAATTAAGGCTCTGCATTCTTTGGAGGTTTGGGTTCAAATCCCGCCGGTACCAACTGCCTTTTTTAAGGAATGACGAACTTAAAAATGTGTTTCAACCACGACGCTTTTAATACAACTTTAACACTAGCATTTGATGACGATGCCCCTTTGCGATTTCTGTTGCTGCTGTCAATGACCAGGTAGCGTGGCCGAGCGGTCTAAGGCGCTGGATTTAGCCTCCAGTCTCTTTGGAGGCGTGGGTTCAAATCTCTCCACTGCCAAATCTTGTTTTATGTAAAACACAACCTGCAAAATATTTGTTTTAGCTTCGACACAATTAAAATCAATTCACGATAAGCTCCTGGTGATGATGCCCATTGGCCATTTCTGGAAGCGCTTCGAATGTATTGGTAAAGGGGCCGGGTGGACGTTTGTACCGAATTAAGTCTCTGCATTCTTTGGAGGTTTGGGTTCAAATCCCGCAGGTACCAACTGCCTTTTTAAGGAATGATGAACTTAAAAAGGTGTTTCAGCCACGACGCTTTTAATACAATATTCCCACTAGCTATTGGTGATGATGCCTCTTTGCGTTTTCTGTTGCTGCTGTCAATGACCAGGTAGCGTGGCCGAGCGGTCTAAGGCGCTGGATTTAGGCTCCAGTCTCTTTGGAGGCGTGGGTTCAAATCCCACCGCTGCCAAATCTTGTTTTATGTAAAACACAACATGGAAAATATTTGTTTTAGCTTCGACACAATTTAAATCATTTCACGACAAGCTCCTGGTGATGATGCCCATTGGCCATTTCTGGAAGCGCTTCGAACGTATTGGTAAAGGGGCGGGTGGACGTTTGTGCCGAATTAAGTCTCTGCATTCTATGGAGGTTTGGGTTCAAATCCCGCTGGTTCCAACTGACTTTTTTTTACGTAATGACGACCTTAGAAATGTGTTTCAGCCACGACGCTTTGAATACAATTTTCCCACTAGCTATTGGTGACGATGCCCCTTTGCGTTTTCTGTTGCTGCTGTCAATGACCAGGTAGCGTGGCCGAGTGGTCTAAGGCGCTGGATTTAGGCTCCAGTCTCTTTGGAGGCGTGGGTTCAAATCCCACCGCTGCCAAATCTTGTTTTATGTAAAACACAACCTGCAAAATATTTGTTTTAGCTTCGACACAATTAAAATCATTTCACGACAAGCTCCTGGTGATGATGCCCATTTTCCATTTCTGGAAGCGCTTCGAACGTATTGGTAAAGGGGCCGGGTGGACGTTTGTGCCGAATTAAGTCTCTGCATTCTTTGGAGGTTTGGGTTCATATCCAGCCGGTACCAACTGGCTTTTTTACGGAATGACGAACTTAAAAATGTGTTTCAGCCACGACGCTTTGAATACAATTTTCCCACTAGCTATTGGTGATGATGCCCCTTTGCGATTTCTGTTGCTGCTGTCAATGACCAGGTAGCGTGGCCGAGCGGTCTAAGGCGCTGGATTAAGGCTCCAGTCTCTTTGGAGGCGTGGGTTCAAATCCCACCGCTGCCAAATCTTGTTTTATGTAAAACACAACATGGAAAATATTTGTTTTAGCTTCGACACAATTTAAATCATTTCACGACAAGCTCCTGGTGATGATGCCCATTGGCCATTTCTGGAAGCGCTTCGAACGTATTGGTAAAGGGGCGGGTGGACGTTTGTGCCGATTTAAGTCTCTGCATTCTATGGAGGTTTGGGTTCAAATCCCCCTGGTTCCAACTGACTTTTTTTTACGTAATGACGACCTTAGAAATGTGTTTCAGCCACGACGCTTTGAATACAATTTTCCCACTAGCTATTGGTGACGATGCCCCTTTGCGTTTTCTGTTGCTGCTGTCAATGACCAGGTAGCGTGGCCGAGTGGTCTAAGGCGCTGGATTTAGGCTCCAGTCTCTTTGGAGGCGTGGGTTCAAATCCCACCGCTGCCAAGTCTTGTTTTATGTAAAACACAACCTGCAAAATATTTGTTTTAGCTTCGACACAATTAAAATCATTTCACGACAAGCTCCTGGTGATGATGCCCATTTTCCATTTCTGGAAGCGCTTCGAACGTATTGGTAAAGGGGCCGGGTGGACGTTTGTGCCGAATTAAGTCTCTGCATTCTTTGGAGGTTTGGGTTCATATCCAGCCTGTACCAACTGGCTTTTTTACGGAATGACGAACTTAAAAATGTGTTTCAGCCACGACGCTTTGAATACAATTTTCCCACTAGCTATTGGTGATGATGCCCCTTTGCGATTTCTGTTGCTGCTGTCAATGACCAGGTAGCGTGGCCGAGCGGTCTAAGGCGCTGGATTAAGGCTCCAGTCTCTTTGGAGGCGTGGGTTCAAATCCCACCGCTGCCAAATCTTGTTTTATGTAAAACACAACCTGCAAAATATTTGTTTTAGCTTCGACACAATTAAAATCATTTCACGACAAGCTCCTGGTGATGATGCCCATTGGATATATCTGGAAGCGCTTCGAACGTATTGGTAAAGGGGCCGGGTGGACGTTTGTGCCGAATTAAGTCTCTGCATTCTTTGGAGGTTTGGGTTCAAATCCCGCCGGTACCAACTGCCTTTTTTTACGTAATGACGACCTTAAAAATGTGTTTCAGCCACGACGCTTTGAATACAATTTTCCCACTAGTTATTGGTGATGATGCCCCTTTGCGATTTCTGTTGCTGCAGTCAATGACCAGGTAGCGTGGCCGAGCGGTCTAAGGCGCTGGACTAAGGCTCCAGTCTCTTTGGATGCGTGGGTTCAAATCCCACCGCTGCCAAACCTTGTTTTATGTAAAACACAACCTGCAAAATATTTGTTTTAGCTTCGACACAATTAAAATCATTTCACGACAAGCTCCTGGTGATGATGCCCATTGGCCATTTCTGGAAGCGCTCGAACATATTGGTAAAGGGGCCGTGTGGACGTTTGTGCCGAATTAAGTCTCTGCATTCTTTGGAGGTTTGGGTTCAAATCCCGCCGGTACCAACTGCCTTTTTTTACGTAATGGCGAACTTTAAAAGGTGTTTCAGCCACGACGCTTTTAATACAATTTTCCCACTAGCTATTGGTGATGATGCCTCTTTGCGTTTTCTGTTGCTGCTGTCAATGACCAGGTAGCGTGGCCGAGCGGTCTAAGGTGCTGGATTTAGGCTCCAGTCTCTTTGGTAGGCGTGGGTTCAAATCCCACCGCTGCCAAATCTTGTTTTATGTAAAACACAACCTGCAAAATATTTGTTTTAGCTTCGACACAATTAAAATCATTTCACGACAAGCTCCTGGTGATGATGCCCATTGGCGATTTCTAGAAGCGCTTCGAACATATTGGTAAAGGGGCCGGGTGGACGTTGGTGCCGAATTAAGTCTCTGCATTCTTTGGAGGTTTGGGTTTAAATCCCGCCGGTACCAACTGCCTTTTTTTACGTAATGACGACCTTAAAAATGTGTTTCAGCCACGACGCTTTGAATACAATTTTCCCACTAGTTATTGGTGATGATGCCCCTTTGTGATTTCTGTTGCTGCATTTAATGACCAGGTAGCGTGGCCGAGCGGTCTAAGGCGCTGGATTAAGGCTCCAGTCTCTTTGGAGGCGTGGGTTCAAATCCCACCGCTGCCAAACTTTGTTTTATGTCAAACACAACCTGCAAAATATTTGTTTTAGCTTCGACACAATTAAAATCATTTCACGACAAGCTCCTGGTGATGATGCCAATTGGCCATTTCGAACATATTGGTAAATGGGCCGGGTGGACGTTTGTGCCGAATTAATTCTCTGCATTCTTTGGAGGTTTGGGTTCAAATCCCGCCGGTATCAACTGCCTTTTTTACGGAATGACGAACAAAAAACGAGCCAGTTTGTAAGTGGGGGAGTTGATTGTAGAGACAATTCGGACGAAGAGGTGTATCTTCTTTATGTATCTTTGGCAAGCCGTACAATCTTGGTGGCCTGGCTGCAGAAGGTTTCAACGAGAACTGTTTGGTCTGATCAATTAATGCGGTTGAAGCAGAAATGATTTTTTTCTTTTTGTCTGAAATCCTACGGCCTTTCACTGGAAAAACCACCTCTGCGGTACAAAACTCTACTGACCTGGTATCGACAATCAAGGGGAATTACCTGTCCCCAGACGACCTGCTTGTCAGTTTTGATGTGGTTTCCTTGTTCACCAAGGTTCCTGTGCCTGACACCATCGCAATCATTGAAGACTTGGTTCATTAAGGAATGAATGCTGGGGTACCCCCCCTGGTGAGACACTGCTTAACCAATACATACTTCACCTGGAATGGAACCTTCTACAAGCAAACTGAGGGCACCCCAATGGGCTCCTCCCTATCTCTGGTTGTAGCCAACATTTTCATGGAGAAATTTGAGACTGACGCCATCCAGACTGCCAATCTACACCCGACCTTATGGAAGAGATACGTAGATTACACTTTTGAAGTCGAAAAAGATGGCAAGCTACCCTTTTTAGATGTCTTAATTAAAAGGAGACCTGATGGTTCAATGAGCCATTCTGTCTACAGGAAAGCCACCCATACGGATGCCTACCTAAAACCGGATTCCCACCACCATCCATCCCAGAAGAACTCCCTCATCAAGACTCTATACCATAGAGCCCAATGCATCTCCGACCAGGAACACATTGCCAGTGAACTCAAACACGTACGCAAAGCTCTTAAGGCTAATGGTTACTCCGACTACACAATCCGCAAGGCCATCACTCCAACCGTCAAGAAGGATCCTGCTGAGGAGCCTTTCAAAACCATCACCTTACCCTACATTGCTGGGGTCACAAAAAAGATCTCCAAAATCCTGATTAAACACAAGATTCAGGTACGATTCAACACAGTACATAAAATCCGTGATCTGGTTCCGTCTGTAAAAGACGTGGTTCCAGACATACAGTACCCTGGCGTCTACAAACTAAGTTGCCTCTGTGGTAGCAGTTACATTGGAGAAACCAAATGACATGTCTCGGACCGCATCCGTGAACATAAAGCTGACCTGAAACACGGTAGGACAAACACCTCAGCCGTGGCAGATCACTGTTACAATTCAGTGGGTTCACATGACATTGACTTCTCCAAGACAGAGGTTCTCTGCAAGCCATCTGGCTACCATGAGAGATTCGTTCATGAGGCGATCCACATATACAAACACAGAGACAATTTCAACTGAGAAGATGGATTCTGGCTCAGCAATCATTGGAAGGACGTAATAAACCACTTCGGATCTTAACTGATTGTTGTTCACGTTTATGGTGACTTTCAGGAAGGGGAAAGGGGAGTTGAGTGAAATACGAGGAGGCCACGCTGGGCAAGACGGAGAGTGTGGCGCGGTTGCCACGCGGTGGGAGACGTCAGACGAAGAGAGCTAACGGGGCAGTGAGAGGCTAGCTGTGAAAGGGGCAGCATTGACGCTAGATAGCGGAGCAGCGGTGTGGCTGCAAGGATTGCCTGACGGGGCAGCAGTGAGTGCATATTGGAGCAGCAGGGAGACTGCACAACGGAGCAGCCGAGGGCTGTGGAGAGGTCGTCGAGCGGGACGCGGGCCTGAGCGAGACGCCGTGGTATGGAGATTCAATAAAGGACAACGGAGATCGACATCTGAGAGAGAGTCCTTTATTACATTGGTGTCAGAAGTGAAACGGCATGTCAAAACAGCTCAGGAAGAAGACCGTCCCTGCACCATCTTCGGCAACATCTTCCGACGACGACCTCCCTCCAGTGGTGGCGCTACCCACGATGGAGGAGGAAAGTGGAGCGGGGACGAGCAGGGTTCCAGCCATGCAGGACGTGGCCGCCTCGGTGGGCCCATCCGCGCGACTGGACGCTGACGATGGATGGCGACAGGTGGCGGCGCAACTAGAGGCGCTGAAGACGGTACTGGCGTAATTGTGCGTCCTCGTCACGCCGGCGACGACTTCGGGGAGGCCCAACGAGGAACAACGGGCCGGGGCCTTGCCGTTGCCGTCAGCCCTCCCGACCACGCGGCACGAAGACGCCATCTTGGGCGTGGCCGAGGAAGAATGGCGGGAAGCCGCCATCTTGCGCCCTCCGCCGCGGGACACGTTGCGGAGCGACGCCATCTTGTCGCTGCCGCGCGTGTCACCATCTGAGGAGGACGGAGGAGCAAGAACCCGCAGCCGTCATTTAACAACGGTCAAAGAATTTTCAATCGGCGGCGATTGGAGCGCATTCGTCTGCCGTTTTCAAGCGGCCGTACGCTCCGCCATGTGGACGGACGCGGAGGCCCTGGAAGTCTTACCAACACTTCTCGACGACGAGTCTGTCCGCTTCTTCCGCTCCATCAAGGCCGACAAGAAGAAGACGCTGCAGGGTGTCTTCGAGCAGATGGCGGATGCGTACGAGCCTCCGGACGACGCCCATCAGAGATTTGTTCAGCGCCAACGGGCGCCTGATGAATCGCCAGTGGCCTACAGAGGCGCAGTTCTGGAACTGGCGATGGCGGCATACCCCGAGACGGAGCCCGATTTGTTGGAGCCCCTCGTGTTGGGCAAGATGCTCGAATTATCTAGAGACCTTGGGATCCCCATGCCGGTGTGCAGCCATGATAAATTGACGTCCCGTGCTGTGGCTAAGTGCTTGGACGCTCAATTTAATCTCCGACGCTGGAAGCAGGTGTCGGCTTGGACGGGGGGGCCCGTCGATGAAGACGGTGCTACGGGGTGGGATCCTACAAAGGCGATTTACGTTCCTGACGACAAGGGACCGCAGGGGTTGACGGCCGCCTCCGCCCAGTGGCCTGCTCGGGAAGGGACGGGGCCGAGGTCCGCGCCACCGGCGCGGGAGCGTCGGGACAGAGGGGGTGCCGCGCGTCGGAACGACGTCGAGTACTTCCGCTGTGGCCGTAAGGGCCACTTCGCAAGGGACTGCTGGGCTCGCATCCCGGGGCCGCCCCAGCAGGAGGCCTCGACCACGGACGCCGCACGAAAAGACCCACCAGTACAGGCAAGTTGGTGCGCACCAGACACCCGGCAAGGCCTGTCACCTCATGCATCACCATCGCCGCGCGGTCCGTGTGTCGTTAACAACAAGGTGCCTCCAGTTGACCCGGGTCGCTCGCTGACGCAATGGCGCCGATTGGCACGCAGGGTAGTTGCGGCCGCTACGGGGTCGTCCACGGTACCGGGTTCCATTCAGGGGGTCGAGGTGCGTATTTTGGTGGACTCCGGTGCGTCCGCGACCATTATTTCGGATGTCATTTTTCATCTTTTGGGCATTCCGCCAGGGAAAGTGCGAGCGGTTTATGATTCATGCATAGCGGCGAATGGGGGAAGTATGGGCATTGTGGGCCAGGTGGATGCCAACATAACCATCGGGGGGGTGTCGGCTTCAGGGACCGTGTTGATCTCTAGGTCCCTCGCGGTGCCCTGTTTGTTGGGGACTGATTTCCTGGCAAAAATGCCCATTCAAATAAGGATTGATCAAAACTGCATTGAATTACCTGGGGGGCGTAAAATTTCGTTCCTACCGTCGCCATGGGGCCGGTCTGCCCCTATTTGCCAGGTGCAGGCACTGTCCGAGGTATCTGTTGACATTCCACCTGGTTCGCAGATGCTTATCTAGTTGAGATATCGGAAGCCAGTACCTGGCGTTGAGGGAGCGGCGGGGGTTCTGTTATCGCCATCCACGGCTATAACGGGCGGCTCGGCGCTGGTTGGGGCACAAACAATTGTCCGGCCGGGCCAGCCCCCGTTCTTACAGGTGCTAAATGGGAGTGCAGAGAATGTCAGTGTCCCGGCCGGAACGGTTGTGGCTCACGCCACGACCGCGTTCACGACCCATGACAACCGGGTCTGCCGGGACATGGTAGGGGGGGTTTCGGGGCCAATGGGGCAGGATGACCGTTGGGTTGCCGAGTTATGCGGGGAGAATTCGTCCCTGACCAGAGAGCAACGGTCCGTGCTTTGCGCGCTGTTGCTAAGTTATTCCGACATGTTCAGCTCGGATGATTTTGACTTGGGACGCACCTCCCTGCTTTCCCACCACATTGAGACGGGGGATGCCGCTCCGATTCGGTTGAACTCGCATCGGTTGAGCCCGACGGAGCGGGATCAGGTTCGCGGGGCAGTGGAGGACATGCTAGCCGCTGATATTATATCCCCGTCTAACAGTCCATGGGGCGCGCCGGTGGTCCTTGTGAAAAAGAAGGATGGGAAACTGCGATTTTGCGTCGATTTTCGTAAATTGAATAATGTGTCCGTTGCAGACGCGTACCCATTTCCGCGTATGGATGATTCCCTCGATGCCTTGTCTGGGGCGAAGTTTTTTTCAACATTGGATCTCTCTTCGGGATTCTGGCAGCTTCCCCTTGACGAGTCTTCGAGGGAAAAGACAGCTTTTCGCACGCCGCAGGGACTGTTTCAGTTGAATTGCCTTCCGATGGGCTTGAATGCGGCTCCAGCCACTTTTCAGCGGTTGATGGAGCTGGTGTTAACGGGTCTGCAGTGGGAGACATGTTTGATTTATTTAGACGATGTCATCGTCTTTAACCGCACATTTGACGAAAATTTGCAGAGATTGGAGACGGTTTTTGCTAGGATGCGCTCCGCAAATTTAAAATTCAAACCGAAAAAGTGTCACCTACTGCAACGATCCGTGCGTTATTTGGGACACATAGTCAGTGCGGACGGGGTGGCCACGGACCCGGAGAAGACGGCATGCGTCCGTAACTGGCCAACCCCGGCCTCGGTTGGGGACGTCCGTCGCTTCTTGGGGTTCGCCTCATATTATCGCAGGTTCGTCCCGAACTTTGATATGATCGCTAGGCCCTTGCACCTCCTTACAGGTAAAGGTCGGAGGTTCAGTTGGGGTCCGCCGGAGGAAGCGGCGTTTCAGGGCATACGCGATCGGTTGGTGACGGCGCCGACATTGGACTATCCGGATTTCGATAGACCGTTTATTCTGGATACGGACGCTAGTGACACTGGGATTGGGGCCGTTCTGTCACAGTCCAAAGGCGGTGAAGAGCGCGTGGTGGCCTATTGTAGCCGTGTACTGTCCCCGGCAGAAACCCGCTACTGTGTCACTCGCCGCGAATTATTGGCTATTGTCCATTTTCTCCGCCAATATCGGCCGTATCTTTACGGCCGCTCATTTATTGTGCGCACGGACCATGCGGCTCTACAATACGCCCTGAGGGTTGACCAACCATCTGGCCAACTGGCACGATGGTTGGAGACCCTGCAGGAATTTTCATTCGACATACAATATCGGAAGGGGTCGCGTCATGCGAATGCGGACGCACTCTCCAGATTACCGCAGGGGTCCCCTTGCGCTTGCGCGTCGGGTACCAATAGGTGTACGCCGGTTCAGCTACCCCCTCGGCCTGTCGTGTCAGCTGTCGAGATGCCTGGGGCTCCGGTGTGCCCAGGACCGGCCGATGGGATTCTGAACCTGCCGCGCTCGGTATGGATTCGCGAACAATTGCTTGATGACTCGTTGGGGGCTTTACGGAGTCAGGCTGTGAAGGGAGCGGGGAAATTGCTGTCCGGTGGGACGCCAGGGGCCGCTCTCCGGGATGGGTTGCTCATGTGGAGAGAGGGATTGCATGACCGCTGGCGTCTGGTGGTACCGTCGTCGCTACGTTACGAATTGATTCGGACTCTGCACAGCGACACTTTGTTACATCTCGGGGTGCAGAAGACTTTGTTAACATTACAGCATGACTACTTCTGGCACGGCATGACGACGGATGTCGTCGGACACATTCGGGCGTGTCCCGAGTGTGCCCGGTGGAAGCCGCCTAAAAACCCTTACGTGCTGCTGGTGCAGTCTCGAATCAACGAGTTGGTGGCGCTGGATATTTTGGGACCTTTCTCGCCATCCGCTAGGGTTAATAAATATTTGCTGGTCGGGGTGGAATATCTTTCACGCTGGCCGATGGCTTGGCCCTTACCTGACCAGTCGGCGGCGTCTATCACGGACGCCTTCCTATTTGGATATGTGATGGACAAGGGGGCACCGGAGAGGCTACTCACGGATCAGGGGTGAAATTTTTCTTCCAAATTGTTGGCGGAAGTGTACGCTGCTCTGGGAACCAAGAAGGTTCGTACGTCTTCTTACCACCCGCAGACGGATGGCATGGTGGAACGCCTTAATCGGACGCTGTCGGCCATGCTATGTCACACGGTTGATGAGAAACAAGCTGATTGGGACTTGCATATACCTGGGGTACTCTCCGCATATCGGATGACGCCTCATGCGTCCACTGGGTATTCTCCATTTTTTCTCATGTACGGCCGCGAGAATGTGCCGCTGGTGGAAGTACAGCTGAGTACGGGGGCGAAGGGTCCTGTTAAACCTCTCCCTGAATATATTCAGGACACGGTTCGACGCGTCGCCGAGGCATGGGAGGGGGCCCGGTTGGCTACTGCCAAGGCTCAAGCGCGAAACGAGCGTTGCGCCCGACGCTCGACCGGTACATGCCCCTGGCGAGTGGGGGACATGGCATGGCTGCACTGCCCGCAGGTGCGGCCGGGGACCTCCCCTAAGCTTCATAAACCATGGCAGGGGCCGGTTAAGCTTATTGAAGTCCCTAACCCGCAATCCGCAAGGGTTCGGTTCGGATCGCAGCGCTGGTATGTTCATACGTCTAGGCTGAAGCCCTACATGGTCCCGCGGATGGATGCGTCATCCCCTGATGTTGCCTTGCCGGTGTCTGTTGCGCCCGACGCACCTCCGCCCTTGCCTGTTGACTCTGCAAGCGCGCCTGTCGTGCCTTCTACAGACAAACCAGCCGTTACGCAGGCGGATGTGGCGAATCCTGCTCTGGGTGGGCCTACCACGGCGACGGGGCCACTTGGCCCCGCTGCCCTTCCAACCCCACCACAGACACGGTTGCCGGAGACCCCGGACTTGGGTCTCCCTGGGGGACGGGACCTTGGCGTTGAAGGGCCTCCAACAGCGGCGGGCGGTTCTACTCCCGTCGATCTTAAGACCCCGTCGCGTTCTCGGTCCGTGGGGGTACCGCCGCCCGTTCGGGATGGGCCGGCGACCCGCACGCATTCCAAATCCTTTTCCTTTCGTTGACTGTTATTGTTCTTGTTATCGTTTTATACTCTCCGTTGTCCAGTGATGCCAGATGGTTCCAATATTGCTCGCATTATTTTTGTTTTGTAATTGTTGCAGCCGGGGACGGCTGGGTTTTCATTAGGGGGGGGGGGGGTCGTGTAATGCGAGCAAGGATTGAGGGGGGGTGGAGTCTGGGTCACGTGGGGAGTGGGTGGAGTTAGGGTCACGTGGGGGAGAGGATTTAGGGAGAGAACCGGAAGGGGAAAGGGGAGTTGAGACGGAGTGAAATACGAGGAGGCAACGCTGGGCAAGACAGAGAGTGAGGCGCGGTTGCCACGCGATGGGAGACGTCGACACCGACGGCCATCGGTGTCAGACGAAGAGAGCTAACGGGGCAGTGAGAGGCTAGCTGTGAAAGGGCAGCAGTGACGCCTTCTTTTTACGGAATGACAAACTTAAAAATGTGCTTCAGCCACGAAACTTTTAATGCAACTTTAACACGAGTTATTGGTGATGATGCCTATTTGTGATTGCAGGTGCTGCTGCTCACCTCCAGGTAGTGTGGCCGAGCGGTCTAAGGCGCTGGATTTAGGCTCCAGTCTCTTTGGAGGCGTGGGTTCGAATCCCACCACTGCCAAACAACTGTTTTAATATAAAACGCCACCGGCAAAATATGTTTTTAGCCACTGCACTATTAAAATAAATTCAAGACATGCGACCGGTAATTATTCCCATTGGCCATTACTGGTATTGTTCCTACAAATAGGTAACGGGACTGAGCAGGCAAAGGTGCTGAATTAAGGATTCTCTTTTTTCGGTGTAGTGGGTTCAAATCCCACCAGTTCCAACAGACTTCTGTTTTACATAAAGTCTGCCTGAAAAATGCGGTTCAGTCACGATGTTTTTATATAATTTTAAGACGAGCTTTCGGTTGTGATGCCAATTGACTATTTGTGGTATTGCTTCTAACATTGGTAACGGGGCCGGGTGGTCGACCAAGTCTCCACTTTCTGTACTTCAGCCACGAAGCTTTTAATGCAACTTTAACACCAGCTATTGGTGATGATGCCCATTTGCGATTTCTGTTGCTGCTGTTGACGACCAGGTAGCGTGGCCGAGCGGTCTAAGGCGCTGGATTAAGGCTCCAGTCTCCTTGGAGGCGTGTGTTCAAATCTCACCGCTGCCAAAGCTTCCTTTTATATAAAACACATCCTGCAAAATATGTTTTTTTTTAGCTTCGACACTATTAAAATAGTTTCACGACAAGCTACTGGTGATGATGCCAATTGGCCATTTCTGGTAGTGCTTGTAACATCTGGTTCAAGACGCCGGGTCGTTGACGGTGCCGAATTTAATCTCCATTTTCTTTGGAGGCATGGGTTCAAATCCCCCCTCTGCCAAAACTTATTTTAATATAAAATGCAACCTGCAAAATATGTTTTTTAACCACAACACGATTAAAATAAGTTACTGACGACCTGCTGGTGATGATGCCCATTGACTATTTTTGTTGGTGCTTTTACCGATCAGATAGCTTGGCCGAGTGGTCTAAGATGCTGGATAGAGGCTCTCGTCTCTTCTGAGGTGTGAGTTCCTCCCTCACCACTGCCAACGCTTATTTTTAAACAAAAAAACACCTGCAAAATATGTTTTTAGCCACGACACTATACCATACTTTCCAAAATTGCTACTGGTGATGATGCCCATTGGCTATGTCTGGTGTTGGGTTTGGGGAATAGTCAGCCTTGCCTCGCGATCTAAGGAACTGGATTTAGGCATTTGTTGCTTGGGATGCGTGGGTGCAGATCCCACTGCTGCCAAAGATTGTTTTTACATAACACACAACGTGCAAAGTATGTTTTTTTATCTTCTACACTGAAACAAATATTTCACGACAAGCCACTGGTGATGATGCCCATTGGATATTTGTGGTATTGCTTCTAACATTGGTAATGGGCCCCGGTGGTCGAAGGTATCGAATTAAGTCTCAACTTTCTTGTGGAAGCGTGGGTTCAAATCCCGCCTGTACCAACCGCCTCCTTTTTACAGAATGACGAACTTAAAAATGTGCTTCAGCCACGAAGCTTTTAATGCAACTTTAACACGAGCTATTGGTGATGATGCCTATTTGTGATTGCTGGTGCTGCTGCTCACCTCCAGGTAGTGTGGCCGAGCGGTCTAAGGCGCTGGATTTAGGCTCCAGTCTCTTTGGAGGCGTGGGTTCGAATCCCACCACTGCCAAACAACTGTTTTAATATAGAACGCCACCGGCAAAATATGTTTTTAGCCACTGCACTATTAAAATAAATTCAAGACATGCGACCGGTAATTATTCCCATTGGCCATTTCTGGTATTGTTCCTACAAATTGGTATTGGGACTGAGCAGGCAAAGGTGCTGAATTAAGGATTCTCTTTTTTCGGTGTAGTGGGTTCAAATCCCACCAGTTCCAACAGACTTCTGTTTTACATAAAGACTGCCTGAAAAATGCGTTTCAATCACGATGTTTTCATATAATTTTAAGACGAGCTTTCGGTTGTGATGCCCATT
Organism: Lampetra planeri; assembly: GCF_965212315.1. NCBI lineage: Eukaryota > Metazoa > Chordata > Hyperoartia > Petromyzontiformes > Petromyzontidae > Lampetra > Lampetra planeri. The sequence goes on from NC_136166.1 coordinate 2,348,180, forward strand.
GACTATTTGTGGTATTGCTTCTAACATTGGTAACGTGGCCGGGTGGTCGACCAAGTCTCCACTTTCTGTGGAGGCTTGGTTTCGAATACAGTCTCCACTTCCTGTGGAGGTGTAGTGGTGATACGCGCTGGTAGTAAGGATCGTGTGGCAGAGCGTGGGGATTGGTTATGTGTGCTGGCACAAGAAGGGATCGTGTGGCAGCGCGTGATGATTGGTCGGTTAGGGTGGGTGCTCGCATCGCGGTCCGCATAGGCTCCGTCTCCTTGGAGCGGAGGGTTATATAAGGCGGTGCGCGCGGGCGCTCGGGGAGAAGTTGGTGACCAGTGAAGACGGAAGACGGAGGAGGAAGAGATAGGGCCCTGAGACACCTAGTCCCGCTGTCCTTGTAGGGACCGGGGCCCTGTGTGGCTCAGAGGCGGGACCTTGGGACCCGGGGGCCGGACGTCCGTGTGAGGACCGGGCCACGGGACCCAGTGGTCGTGATCCGTACCCAAGCTGGGGTGGGTCTAGAGGTTCCCCCGGATGCTACGGGGCTGGAATGCCCGTGTGTGTGTAGCCGGGTGGAACGTGTAGCGTGAGCAGTAGTTACCACCCGTGTCAGGTGGAACGTGTAGCATGAGCAGTAGTTACCACCCGTGTCAGGTGGAACGTGTAGCGTGAGCTGTAGAGACAACACGTGTTATTGTGACAACCCAAGTGTGAATAAAGTGTGCTACCCGTCAAGTGGTTTCCCGCCGTAGTTTACTATACTTCAACTGGCGTCAGGAGTGAAAGTCTTCCAGGCATGGATACCAGGAAGACTCATCAGACTCACGAGATTGACCGCGAGGATAACCACGACGACGCGGGCCAGCAGGCATTGGGGGGAGAAGAGGAGGAGATGCCTGCGCCACAGGACCCCTCATGGCCGCCAGACGAGCGGCTGGGGGCTGATGCCGGACTCCGCGAGGCGCACTCCCGCCTGGCGGAGCTGCTACTCGCCGCGGCGTCCATCCTGGCGGAGATCACCACGTCGGGAGTTGCGGGGACGTCGGCGGACATTCAAAAGACTCGCCTCGCTGATTCCCGCCAAAATGACTTTGCAGTTCCCGCCATTTCTACCGAGCAGACATCTTTTGGCGGGAATGGCGAGCACCACGTGTCGGGGGTCCTCCAAGCGCGGCCGCTTACGTCATCGGCGCGCGCTGTGGGCCGCCATCTTCCACCTACCATAGGGGCCGCCATATTGCAGACCGACGGTGCGGCGGGGGAGAGCCACGTGGCGGAGGACGACATCATCTTCCAGCAACGCCTTCCCACGCTGACAGCCTTCAAGGCGGACGGCGGGGACTGGGGCGCATTCCAACGGAGGTTCCTGGCGCATCAAGAGATGTCGGCCTGGTCCGACGCTACGGCGCTGCGGGCACTGCCGGCCATGTTGGACGACGACGCGCTCGCGGCCTTCGGGTCCGCATCGAGATCGGCGCGCTCCACGCTCAAGGCTGCGCTGGGCCTCATGGCCAAAGTTTACGGCCCACCTTCGGCCTGCCGCCACCTATTTTACGGCCGACGGAAGGCGGACACGGAGACCGCGCTCGCCTACCGCACGGCGTTGCTGGCCCTCGCCGATGCCGCGTTCCCTCATATGGACGAGGAGGGGCAGAACGCTATGGTTTTGGAACAACTGCTCAAGTTGGCACAGGACCTGGGGGTCCCCATCAACACAGCCGACGAAGTGGATATATGTTCGTTGCGTGTTGCAACGAGTATTCAAGCGCACGAGGTCCTGCAGCGGAAACAAGTGGTCGTCTGCACTGCTGCCGGGATCTCAGCTCCGGGCCCGGTGGTCACCGAGCCCCAGGTCGTTCGCCCACGGGAGGAGGCGTTCACGGCTGCACGACCGGGGGATTGGAGGTCGTTGGGTCGCTCGCTACTGCGATCGACCCGCAAGCTGGAGCAACCGAGACCTCCGACGTCCCTCATCACGTGTTACAACTACGGCCTTCGGGGCCACGTGGCGTCCGGGTGCCGCGCTCCACGTCAGCGCGCCATGGGACCTCGGCTGGACGACGACCACGGCCCCAAGTCGTCCCACCTACCCCCGGCAAGTCGCGGCACTTCACATGCTCGGCCTACATACACGACACACATGGGCCCTCGCTTTGCGGCGGAGGATGGGCGATTGGGGTTCGGGGTATCGGTTCGGAGAGGGGGGTTCGTACGGGGCGATGGGGACATTAAATGGTCCGAGTTGGGCCACAGAATTGTGGCTGCGGCGGTGGGTTCGTCGGTCGTTACGGGTTTCATAGACGGGGTCGAGGTCAGGGTGTTGGTGGACACGGGAGCGTCGGCCACTATAATTTCAGACCTCATTTATAACATTCTCCCCGTCCAATGTCGACCTCTGCTTCCGGTGGACGTGCCATTTTACGCGGCAAATGGGGGCTCATTGGGTATTATTGGTCAGATTCGGGCGTCCATTTCCATAGGTGATATTAAATTGGCGGGACCTATTTTCGTCTCCTCTTCCTTAGCGGTTCCTTATCTGTTGGGTACAGATTTTTTGGCTAAGATGCCCATTAAAATTCTCGTGGATCAACGTTGTATTGAGCTGCCATCGGGTCGCCGTATTTATTTTTTGTCTAACCCTACTGAAATACGGACGGCGTGCGCGACGATCCAAGCGCTAGCGACACAGACGGTGCACGTGCCCCCGGGTTCGCAGATGTTGATACCCCTCCGGTTGCGGAAGCCGTTGGGTGGGGAGACTGCGGGACAAGGCGTGCTTTTGGCTCCATCGAATAGAGCTGTCGGGGGTCTGGATTTGGCGATGGCTCAAACGTTGGTTCGGGCTGACGGGGACCCGTTCGTTATGGTGTTAAACGCGGGTTCTAGGCCGGCCATTATTCCGCAGGGCACCGTGCTTGCTCACGCGGCATGGGTCCCTGCGGAAGAGCGCCTTGTTGCACATGTTGATCCCGTCCCGGCGCAGAAAATTGCATCGGGTGGTGACCTTGAATGGGTCGATTCGCTGTGTGCGGACTCGAGTGATTTGTCAAGGGTGCAATTGGGTGCGCTGCGCGCTCTGCTGATCGAATTTTCCGATGTGTTCAGCACGCACAAATATGATATTGGGTGCATGGACCTGTTACGCCACCACATTGAAACAGGCGATGCAGCACCAGTCCGGCAGAATCCCTTCCGGCTGAGTCCTGCCGAGAAGGAACACGTTCAATCGGCCGTCAATGACATGCTGACGGCCGACATTATTTCGCCCTTATCCAGTCCGTGGGGAGCACCTATCATTCTGGTTAAAAAGCAAGACGGCTCCTTGCGATTTTGTGTGGATTTCCGTCGCCTGAATAAAATTTCCATGGCCGACGCGTATCCGCTCCCCAGGATGGACGAGTCCCTGGACGCATTGTCCGGGGCGCGGTATTTTTCTACACTTGACTTACTGTCGGGATTCTGGCAGCTGCCACTCGACGATGAGTCTAAACCTAAGACTGCATTCCGGACCCCAGGGTGCCTGTTCCAGTTTAATCGGTTGCCCATGGGACTCCACTCCGCTCCCGCGACGTTTCAGCGCCTTATGGAATTGGTTTTGTCGGGTTTGCAATGGGATACTTGCTTAATTTATCTTGACGATGTCATTGTTTTCAGTAAAACCTTTGAGGAACACCTCCAGCGATTAAGAGGGGTGTTCTTGCGGATGCGTTCGGCTAAGTTAAAGTTCAAACCGGCGAAATGCCACCTTCTGCGAAAATCCGTAAGGTACTTGGGCCACATTGTCGATTCTTCAGGGATCTCCACCGATCCCGCGAAGACAAACTGTGTCAGTTCATGGCCAACGCCCACGTCGGTTTCTGAGGTCCGCAGCTTCATTGGTTTTGCGTCATACTACCGCCGATTCGTGGAGCATTTCGCCACCATTGCCAAACCCTTGCACGCTCTAACAGCCAAAGGAGTCAGGTTTCGATGGGGGCCAGAGGAGGAGGCCGCGTTCTGCTCTCTTCAGGACGCCTTGGTGGGTGCCCCGCCCTTACGTTACCCTGACTTTATGAGTCCCTTCTTGCTGGATACTGATGCTAGTAACACGGGCATTGGGGGTGTGCTCTCACAGGTCGTTGGGGGAGTTGAACGGGTGGTTGCCTATGGTAGCAGGGTTTTGTCGCCTGCGGAACAGCGCTACTGCGTCACCCGTCGCGAGTTGCTGGCTATTGTTTTTTTTGTGCAGCAATTTCGGCCTTATCTCTATGGCCGTCATTTTACGGTCCGGACGGACCACGCGGCGCTTCAGTATTCATTGAGGGTCGCCCAGCCCTCGGGCCAATTGTCACGGTGGTTGGAAGTCCTCCAGGACTATCAATTTACGACCACTTACCGTAAGGGGTTGCGCCACACCAACGCGCATGCCCTGTCGCGGTTGTCGCCTAGTCCTGAATGTGCGTGCTTGATGGGGTCGGCGCGCTGTAAACCGCCAGGTGCTGTGCCCGAGAGTGAGTTGGTCGCGGCCACGAATGCGCCGATGGTTGACGTTCCCGCTAATCCTACGGGCAGGGACTCGCTACTCTCACTGTCTCTCGTTGAGTGGGGCCGACTCCAGATGGCTGACAGCTCCCTGCTCGCGTTGCGTCGTAGGGCGGGGGGTCCCGGGGAGGGTCGAACACGGGCTGGCTCCTGGCTGCACAAGCAGGGCCTGCTAATGAGGTGGGACAATATGTCCCGGCGTCACGCACTCGTCGTGCCTTACGCTATGCGGGGCAAAGTTGTTTTGGCTGCACACGAACGCCTCTTACATCTGGGGGTAAACAAAACGCTTGCCCTGATCCAGCGGGACTATTATTGGCCGGGGATGGGGAGCGATGTGGTCAATATACTGAAGGGGTGTGTGGATTGCGCCAAACGGAAACCACCGCCCGTTGCGCCGAATCCACCGCTGCAGTTTATTCAGGTCTCGCGCACCAACGAGCTCGTTGCGCTGGATATTTTGGGGCCTTTTCCTGTCACGCCTAGGGGTAACAAGTACCTGTTGGTTGGTGTGGAATACTTTACCCGATGGCCTATGGCGTGGCCACTCACCAACCAGTCAGCGGCGGCCGTGACGGATGCTTTTGTCCAAGGCTACGTCTTGGACAAGGGGGCTCCCGAACGCTTGCTGACCGACCAGGGAAAGAATTTTTCGAGTAAATTGCTGCAGGAGGTGTGCGACCTTTTGGGTACTAAAAAGGTGCGTACCTCCCCGTACCACCCACAGACTGACGGGATGGTGGAGCGACTCCACAGGACCTTAACCTTCATGTTGTGCCAGCAGGTGTGCGAGGCACAGGTTGACTGGGACTTGCAGGTCCCGGGGGTCCTCGCCGCGTATAGAATGGCCCCCCACGCAGCTACGGGGTTTTCCCCATTTTATCTGATGTATGGTCGGGAGGCCGATCCGCCCATGGAGACTCAGCTGGGACTTTCCGCGCCACGGCCCAATTACAAATTGGCCGTCCATATTAAATTTAACATTGCAAAACTCGCCGAGGCACGGGAGGCCGCACGGCTTAATTCAAGATCTCGGCAAGTCGCCAACGAGCGCTTGCGTGCACGGAAGGTGTCCGTGCACGGTTGGAAACCGGGCGATAAGGCCTGGCTGCACTGCCCTCATGCACCTTTGGCTACGTCACCTAAATTGTTGAGGCCATGGCGGGGACCCGTGGAGGTCGTGCGGGTTGCACGCCCCCAGTGTGTTCAGATAAAATGGGGAAAGCGCCGGTGGTACGTTCACCCCTCCCGGCTTAAACCGTTCTCGCCACCATATGGCCTTCCTTTGTGTCGTGATGACCGAGTAGGTGATGTGACCGACGACCCGGGAAGGGGGATTTCTTCGCCTGATCCTCACATGTTTTCGCCTGATCCGCTCCCAGGTGTCCGGGAACTGACAGCTGCCGACCACCGGCGACCGGATCCCCGGGGCACGGCCGGTTCTTCCAGGCCCGAACCGTGCCTTCCTGGGCTGCCGGTGCCACCGGACGGTCGACAGCGTCTCGTCCCGTACGACGGACCGGCCAGGCGGACTCGCGCTAGGTCGCGCAACTTTTCCTGACCGAATAAATGGGGTGGGGATGCGGGCAGACGCGGCCGGAGCATCTCGTCGCTTCGTTCCCCGTCCGCTCGACCACTTTATCACCCGTTCAAGGAGCGTGCGGAAGGGGGATCGGTAGTCAAGGAGACACTGGACACGTTTTTTTCGGAATAACTTTATTGTGTTGCTCGTCGGTTTGTACATAGGTTGTTGTTGTGTTGTGTTGTTGTGTTGTCTTGTTGTGTTGTGTTGTTGTGTTGTCTTGTTGTGTTGTGTTGTTGTTTTGCGTTGTTGTTGTGTTACGGGGCACACTTCGGGAGTGGGGTTTTTTTTTGTTGGTTTGTTGTTGGTTGGCAGCCTGGCCGGCTGCGAGCTATGTGGGGGGGGGGGGTGATGTAGTGGTGATACGCGCTGGTAGTAAGGATCGTGTGGCAGCGCGTGGTGATTGGTTATGTGCGCTGGCACAAGAAGGGATCGTGTGGCAGCGCGTGATGATTGGTCGGTTAGGGTGGGTGCTCGCATCGCGGTCCGCATAGGCTCCATCTCCTTGGAGCGGAGGGTTATATAAGGCGGTGTGCGCGGGCGCTCGGGGAGAAGTTGGTGACCAGTGAAGACGGAAGACGGAGGAGGAAGAGATAGGGCCCTGAGACACCTAGTCCCGCTGTCCTTGTAGGGACCGGGGCCCTGTGTGGCTCAGAGGCGGGACCTTGGGACCCGGGGGCCGGACGTCCGTGTGAGGACCGGGCCACGGGACCCAGTGGTCGTGATCCGTACCCAAGCTGGGGTGGGTCTAGAGGATCCCCCGGATGCTACGGAGGCTGGAATGCCCGTGTGTGTGTAGCCGGGTGGAACGTGTAGCGTGAGCAGTAGTTACCACGCGTGTCAGGTGGAACGTGTAGCGTGAGCAGTAGTTACCACTCGTGTCAGGTGGAACGTGTAGCGTGAGCTGTAGAGACAACACGTGTTATTGTGACAACCCAAGTGTGAATAAAGTGTGCTACCCGTCAAGTGGTTTCCCGCCGTAGTTTACTATACTTCAGAGGCGTGGGCTCAAATCCCGCTAGTACCAAGTGCCTTCTTTTTACGGAATGACAAACTTAAAAATGTGCTTCAGCCACGAAGCTTTTAATGCAACTTTAACACGAGCTATTGGTGATGATGCCCTTTTGTGATTTCTATTGCAGGTAGCGTGACCAGGTAGCGTGGCCGAGCGGTCTAAGGCGCTGGATTAAGGCTCCAGTCTCTTCGGAGGCGTGGGTTCAAATCCCACCGCTGCCAAAGCTTCTTTTATATAAAACACATCCTGCAAAATATGTTTTTAGTTTCACGACAAGCTACTGGTGATGATGCCAATTGGCCATTTCTGGTAGTGCTTGTAACATCTGGTTCAAGACGCCGGGTCGTCGACTGTGCCGAATTTGATCTCCATTTTCTTTGGAGGCTTGGGTTCAAATCCCCCCTCTGCCAAAACTTATTTTAATATAAAATGCAACCTGCAAAATATGTTTTTTAACCACAACACGATTAAAATAAGTTACTGACGAGCTGCTGGTGATGATGCCCATTGACCATTTTTGTTGGTGCTTTTACCGACCAGATAGCTTGGCCGAGTGGTCTAAGATGCTGGATAGAGGCTCTCGTCTCTTCTGAGGTGTGAGTTCCTCCCTCACCACTGCCAACGCATATTTTAAAACAAAAAAAACACCTGCAAAATATGTTTTTAGCCACGACACTAATACCATACTTTCCAAAATTGCTACTGGTGATGATGCCCATTGGCTATGTCTGGTGTTGGGTTTGGGGAATAGTCAGCCTTGCCTCGCGATCTAAGGAACTGGATTTAGGCATCTCTTGCTTGGGATGCGTGGGTGCAGATCCCACTGCTGCCAAAGATTGTTTTTACATAACACACAACGTGCAAAGTATGTTTTTTTTATCTTCTACACTGAAACAAATATTTCACGACAAGCTACTGGTGATGATGCCCATTGGATATTTGTGGTATTGCTTCTAACATTGGTAATGGACACCGGTGGTCGAAGGTATCGAATTAAGTCTCAACTTTCTTGTGGAAGCGTGGGTTCAAATCCCGCCGGTACCAACCGCCTCCTTTTCACAGAATGACGAACTAAAAAATGTGTTTCAACCGTGAAGCTTTTAGTCAAATTTTAACACCAGCTATTGGTGATGATGCCCATTTGTGATTTCTGGTGTTGTTGTTAACGGCAAGGTAGTGTGGCCGAGCGGTCTAAGGCGTGGGCTCAAATCTCGCCAGTACCAAGTGCCTTCTTTTTACGGAATGACAAGCTTAAAAATGTGCTTCAGCCACGAAGCTTTTAATGCCACTTTAACACGAGCTATTGGCGATGATGCCTATGTGCGATTTCTGTTGCAGCTGTTGCCGACCAGGTAGCGTGGCCCAGTGGTCTAAGGCGCTGGATTAAGGCTCCAGCCTCTTTGGAGGCGTGGATTCAAATCCCACCGCTGCCAAAGCATCTTTTTATATAAAACACATCCTGCAAAATATGTTTTTTTTTAGCTTCGACACTATTAAAATAGTTTCACGACAATCTACTGGTGATTATGCCAATTGGCCATTTCTGGTAGTGTTTGTAACATCTGGTTCAAAACGCCGGGTGGTCGACGGTGCCAAATTTGATCTCCATTTTCTTTGGAGGCATAGGTTCAAATCCCCCCTCTGCCAAAACTTATTTTAATATAAAATGCAACCTGCAAAATATGTTTTTGAACCACAACACGATTAAAATTAGTTACCGACGAGCTGCTGGTGACGATGCCCATTGACCATTTTTGTTGGTGCTTTTACCGACCAGATAGCTTGGCCGAGTGGTCTAAGATGCTGTATAGAGGCTCTCGTCTCTTCTGAGGGGTGAGTTCCACCCTCACCACTGCCAATGCTTATTTTAAAACAAAAAAAACACCTGCAAAATGTGTTTTTAGCCACGACACTAATACCATACTTTCCAAAATTGCTACTGGCGATGATGCCCATTGGCTATGTCTGGTGTTGGGTTTGGGGAATAGTCAGCCTTGCCTCGCGATCTAAGGAACTGGATTTAGGCATCTGTTGCTTGGGATGCGTGGGTGCAGATCCCACTGCTGCCAAAGATTGTTTTTACATAACACACAACGTGCAAAGTATGTTTTTTTTTATCTTCTACACTGAAACAAATATTTCACGACAAGCTACTGGTGATGATGCCCATTGGATATTTGTGGTATTGCTTCTAACATTGGTAATGGGCCCCGGTGGTCGAAGGTATCGAATTAAGTCTCAACTTTCTTGTGGAAGCGTGGGTTAAAATCCCGCCGGTACCAACCGCCTCCTTTTTACAGAATGACGAACTAAAAAATGTGTTTCAACCGTGAAGCTTTCAGTCAAACTTTAACACCAGCTATTGGTGATGATGCCCATTTGTGATTTCTGGTGTTGTTGTTAACGGCCAGGTAGTGTGACCGAGCAGTCTAAGGCGTGGGCTCAAATCCCACCACTGCCAACAACTGTTTTAATATAAAACACCACCTGCAAAATATGTTTAGCCACTTGTTGGAACTGGTGCGATTTCAACCCAAGCCTTCCAGGAGACTGGAGCCTTAATCCAGCAGCTTAGACCACTCGACCCCACTACCTAGTTGCTAAATTCCACACCAGAAATGGCAAATGGGTATCATCATCAGTAGCTAGTGTTAAAGTTACATAAAAAGCTTCACGGCTTGAACACATTTTTCAGGTATTGTTAATTTTAAAAAGCAAGTCTGTTGGAACTGGTGGAATTTTAACCCACGTCTCCAAAGAACCTGGACCCTTGATTGGGCACCTTGGACCGCTCGGCCCCATTACCTATTTGTAAGAAGTAATACAAGAAATGGCCAATGGGCATCATCACTAGAAGCTAGTCGTGAAATTATTTTAATAGTGTAGTGGCTAAAAAACTAATTGTGAAGGGTGTACGTTAGATCGCTCAGCAAAAAATGGAAAAGGGGCATCGACACCAGTAGCTAGTTTAAAAATGTAATGAAAAGCATCGTGGCTAAAACACATTTTTCAGAATTTGCATTTTATCAAGGCGCCCTTTCCCCCTCCATCCCAGCTTAAATAGTCGCTCCAAGCCTGGAGTGTGTCATTCAGACTCTGTCTACTCGACAGACCTGCTCTCCACCTGAGGACGGCTGCTTGCGTTGTGGCCGAAACGTCGTGAAAATAATTTTATGTTTTATTTTTATTATTTTATTATTTCCATTCTACGTGACTTTACCGAAAGAACCAAGAAGATGAATCCCTGCAGTCACGAAAGCTTTAAATCGAAATAAGAAGCCTGTTGACATCGGCATGAATCAAACCCAAGCCTCCGAAAAGATTGCCTAAATCCAGCGCTTTCTCCCACTTGCCCACGCTACCTGGTTGTGGAAACCAACACCAGAAATCGCTAATGGGCATCATCATGACCAGTAGCTAGTCTTAAAATTATATGAAAATCATCGTGGCTAAAACACATTTTTCAGGTCGTCTTTCTGTAAAAAGAAGCCAGTTGGCAGCGGGGGATTTGCACCCATGCCTCCGAATAAATAGGCCCCTACACTCAGCACCTTAGACCGCTCAGCCACGCTGCCAGGAGGTTAAACGTAAAACCAGAAATGGCAAATAGGCATCATCAATAGGGCTTATGGTTAATATTTTTAATCGTTTCGTGGCTAAAAAAACTTTTTCAGCAGGTTGTGTTTTATTTCAAATGCGCTTTGGTAGTGGTGGGAACTGAACCCCAAGCCTCCAAAGAGAGCCTTAATCCAGCAGCTCATACCACTCAGAAACGCTACCTGGTTCTCAAACTCAACACAAGAAATGGCCAATGGGCATCATCAACCGTAGCTTGTCGTGAAATCATTTTAATAGAGAAGTGGCTTACACATCTATTTGGCAGGTTGTGTTTTAGATTAAAGCAATGTTTGGAAGAGGTGGGATTTAAACCCACGCCTCCGTAGCTACTGGAGCCGCAATCCTGTGCCTCCGACTGCTTTTCCAGTCGTCGTGAGCGTTGTGAGTTGTTAGCATTTTGAGCCGTTGTTCGCGTTGTGAGTCGTCGTGAGCGTTGTGAGCCGTTAGTGTTGTGAGTCGTTGTTAGTGTTGTGAGTCGTTGTGAGTTGTTAGTGTTGTGAGTCGTTGTTAGTGTTGTGAGTCGTTGTGAGTTGTTAGTGTTGTGAGTCGTTGTGAGTTGTTAGTGTTGTGAGTCGTTGTTAGTGTTGTGAGTCGTTGTGAGTTGTTAGTGTTGGGAGTCGTTGTGAGTTGTTAGTGTTGTGAGTCGTTGTTAGTGTTGTGAGTCGTTGTTACAACTTCTGAATCAGGCAGGTAGCGTGGCCGAGCGGTCTAAGGCGCTGGATTAAGGCTCCAGTCTCTTCGGAGGCGTGGGTTCAAATCCCACCGCTGCCAGTAATTTTTGTATCATTACATTATCGATGTAAATACGCTTTTTTTGCTATTACAGCATTAATGGAATGATATATCGGGTCTAACGACATCACGAACATTTTTTAATGAAGTAATCACGTGTCGCGCGACTGTAATTCCGTTCACAATGCGATTTGGCTGCAGTGCAGTTGAAGCGCTGATTGCTGTACTTTGCACCACACTGACACCTGCCGGACTAGACGAGTATCGCTAAACAGCAATGTCGCTGAGACAGGACTGTTACCGACATTGTCCAGGATGGTCCCAGATGTCTTGTGACCCCCCCCCCCCCCATATGATTCTTTAAAACGCATTTACGGAGCCAGTGGGAGGGGGTGGCACGTGTCCCACCAATGAGCCGATCGAAATCCCTAATTTCGATCGGATCATTGGGGTTCATTAGTCATAAATCGGCATTTTGCGACCCCGACTGTCACTGTGTAGCATATTATTACGTGCCAGGGACTCTATGAGATGATAGGACAATAGTCTGAGTCCATAATTGGCAATAAGTAACGGCAAAGCGGTTATAAGTGACTCAGAATTGTGCGCAGTTGCGTATACAGTACACGACTTCCCTGAAGGCATTCACCTTCAGCGAGCGCGATGCCGATCACACAACGCGGTTCGAATTCGACCCTCGATCGATGGCTGCGCCATCGCCGCACACGCGTCGATTAAAAGCAAGGGACAAGTCTTTACTTACTAACAACTCCTTGATCATTATTCATTGCTGGAGGGGTTGCCCCCCCTACCTGAAAATCCTGGCTTCGCCATTGCTATAACGTAATCTTTAAAAAAATGAAGTTTGTTTAAAACGTAAATGAATATGGAAAGGAACAAAAATGTTTGAGGTCAATTAATTTGGGGTCCCAAGACATCTGGACTACCCTGTGTATATGGCAAAGTTATTGAGGTGCTTATTTTCGGGTTTAACTCATCAATCTCGCTAAAACACCCCTTACCCCAAAAACACCATAAATATGTGTTTATCCCAATAATTGAAATCGACAAAATTATTCTGAGAATATAAAACAAAGATGAAAACATTCTGACGTATCGGCGAGGCACGGCGGGCTGGAGCGCCGCTGGAAAAACGTCGACCGCAAAAGGGTAGGGGCCTGTAGCATATTTTTTATAAAGGAGCCCTAAATAAATAAATAAATACACATAAATATTAAAACACAAATTTGTAACTTGCATAGTGAAGTCATTGTACTTTTTCATTTGCGATACAGCCAGATAATACGACAAATCGCAAACCTTAAACACCCAGTCGTTCGTGAAAGTTGAAGGCGGTATAGTACTATAGTAATAGAGCAAGTGCAGAATCACTGAACCGGAATTGATAGCTTGAAAGCATTTAGCGCGGGGTCCTTGCAAGTGCGGGGCCCGTAGCTGCTACACGTGGTGTAGCTGCTACACGTGGTGTAGCTGCTACACGTGGTGTAGCTGCTACACGTGGTGTAGCTGCTACACGTGGTGTAGCTGCTACACGTGGTGTAGCTGCTACACGTGGTGTAGCTGCTACACGTGGTGTAGCTGCTACACGTGGTGTAGCTGCTACACGTGGTGTAGCTGCTACACGTGGTGTAGCTGCTACACGTGGTGTAGCTGCTACACGTGGTGTAGCTGCTACACGTGGTGTAGCTGCTACACGTGGTGTAGCTGCTACACGTGGTGTAGCTGCTACACGTGGTGTAGCTGCTACACGTGGTGTAGCTGCTACACGTGGTGTAGCTGCTACACGTGGTGTAGCTGCTACACGTGGTGTAGCTGCTACACGTGGTGTAGCTGCTACACGTGGTGTAGCTGCTACGCTTGTGTAGCTGCTACGCTTGTGTAGCTGCTACGCTTGTGTAGCTGCTACGCTTGTGTAGCTGCTACGCTTGTGTAGGGGCAACTCTCCGATCCGCTTGGTGAAGAACGTCGACAACTGCGCGTAGTTACTTACACCCCCACCCCCCAAACTCGTGGCACATGGATGGGTACGCCGCACGCTGAGAAAGGAAATGGAACAAAAGCTGAAAGGTTCATAAGGGGATGAATTTTGGTGACGTACAGAGGTGCAGCTTCTTATTTCAACGATGGGGGGACCTTTATATAGATCCAACTGTGGCCCCCCCTCTCCTTTCTCCCGACTCACTTTTACTGAAATAGCTACGGATGGTTTTTAAGCCCCGTATCGCGGTAACATGTTAGGCTCTAGAACTATATATGTGTACATTACTTTAGTTGCACTGTGTCTTGGGGTTTTAGAGCAGTGGTCCTTAACCTTTACTGGAACCTTGCACCCCTTTAGTTCTCAATAGTATTTTTTATATATATAATGTTAATAAATGCATAGGTATAATGAAACAAAGTAGTTATACTTACGTGGCCCGTGCTGAATTTGTGTTTCGATGATTTACCTTCTAAAAAACAATCTGGCCATGTCTACGCACCCCCACAAAGGGCATCTCGCACTCCCAGGGGGTGCGTACACCCCAGGTTAAGAAGAACCACTGGTTTCGAGGAAGACAGTCGTCTCACGGTGACAGTATTAATAATAACATGTTAAGGGAACGATACTCACAATTAAGTTACCGTGCGTCTTGCTTTCATGCGCACGTCAGATAGCAAGACAAGCCTGGTGGTATGCCAGTCACAAACACCAGCAGGAGTGGCGCTACTATATTTTACGCTGTGTTTATTTTTCGGAAATATTTTTTTTTCACCGCTGGGAGAGAAAGACACGCAAGCTCCAAATATGCAGGAGTCAGGATCGAACCCACCAGGCAAGGTAGTTAACATCTCGCCACCGCAGCATTCCTACGATGATATTGAAAAGAAAACTAGATTTTCTGAAAATATTCAGTTAGTTTGAATTAGATCTCTACATTATTACATATGAGCAGATTTTATTTAATGTATATTTTACATATAATGATATAAGGATTTAACGAACACGTGACTCCTATCGTACATAATTAGTAACAGCACTGACTACCTCTGGTTGAAATGCGGTGTTTTTTCTGGAAGAATTTGCTGTTTTTTCCTGGTTTTTCTGTTGCGTGTAGTCACTTTAAGATGTTTCTTGTTCATATTTTTGTTTGTTGCGGTTGCACCCGAGTCAAGAGCCGCATGGCTCACGGGGTTATATACCTGATAAATGAAACTGAAATGAAACTGAAATACCTCGGAAATAAACACCGAAAACAACATTAATTTTATTTGACGTTAATATCACTAAATCATAACAATATACGCGTGAATATCCGAGATACGAGAGTACCAGACTGTACTTCATTGGAGTTCAGTTTTCTCTTTTTGCATCGAGCAAATATGTTCGTGAGCTAAATGCCAAAGCGGAGGTCTGCTGTTGGCCACGACGAGAGGGCCTCATCAGAGACTTTCGACTTTTTAAACAACTTTTATTGCCGCCAGCAGCAACAGCACTGGAGGCGATTCCGATATGAAATACACAGTCACCAGCAAACAAAGAAAACAAACGCTATAAATCCACGCGCTGTGGCGCTAGAGATAGTTCGTGTAGATTTGCTGTTCCTTCTCTTCCTCCCCCGTTGAAGGAGCGCAAACTCCAGTTGGGTCTCCCGTATGGTCCACAGTTTGGGTTGCATGGCCACCTTTCAACACTGCTGTGACTTGCCTTTCACTTTCTATCCGTGAAGGCGATGGTGTGGCACGGCCTCTTGTGATGTCGTTGTGATGCGGTTGATGTGCCGCACCGGTGTCTTCCAGGAGCGTCAAATCCAGGAGGTGGTTGCGATGTTTTTGGTCTCGAACGAGGAGGTGCTCATTCAGTACCGTCCGCGTTGTTCCGCTCTGGAAACAGATCCTAGTTATTTGAACACGTAGGCTTTCGCGACCAATATTATCCATAATAGAGTATTCACACTTGATTGCTTCACAAGTGCCGACACCACATTTATCCCTTTTTCTAAAATATAAACACGAGGAGGATTTCTCCATAACGCTGGCTGTCGCCTGATGATGCTGATTGTAGTTACCGGCGAAACGTCACGGTACTAGAATTGTAAATGTTGTCGTTGGTTTCCTCTCCAACACACAACCGGTGTACTGAACTAGTAACTAAATTACACCATTGGAACCTCATTTACCAGTAAAAAATATGATAATTGTTTTTTTTACCCTTTAATCTGGCAACAAAACTGACACCTTTTTTACGAGGAGTCATGTTTGCATAGACCACAATACCTGCAGTCATAATGCAAACAAAAAACATAACTCTGATAATGTATGCACTGTCCTTGAGTTGTTGCGCCTTTTGGCGTCATCTGGTCCAACCCATGTGAGACTAGGCTCTAAGGAAAGCTGTCTCGGGTGTGGACCAATCAACTTCAAGGACAGTGCATACATTATCAGAGTTATGTTTTTTTGTTGCCAGATAAAAGGGTAAAAAAAAAACAATTATCATAGTACCTAATTGGCACGTTCTGTTTACGTGACAAACCTCATTTAATTGGTTGTGTCAGGTGGGGGCGGGTTTAACGACACATTTATTTTATCGCGATCGAACCCAATTATCTCTGTTATTAATTCTAGTGAACTCGATATTTTTCAATAACACAAACAGTATTACATTTAATCCAGCAGGTGTCGCTGTCGTACAACAAAAACGATGACATTCCCTTTCCATTAGCAACAGGTAAAGGCGCAGCCGTGAAATTAATTTCTCACGCCGCCACCACTCAGCAGAAGGGCCTCTCTTAGAGCCTCTCCTGAAGGCCCCTACAGAGAAGTTGTCTTCACGAAATCTCAGAGGAAGGAGGGGGGTAGGGGTTGCCACTTTCGCCGATAAGACATCATAACTGTGTGAGGGCCGCCACACATTTGAAACCATTGTTGTTTGTAACAGAACGATGATCATGGGGTGTTTTCACATTTGTGTATTGTTGGGGTCCACACATGTCAGGGGTTCTGCACTAAACTAAACTATTGTTATTTTACCAGGTAAGGCACATTAAGTTGCTACGTAGCTCTTTTTCAGAAGCGACCTGGCTATCACAAATGATAGCTCAACGAAGTGGCTCATCACGTGGAAATGTAATAGCAGCCAAATCCTCTCAACGCATGTTTATAAATACGGAGGGAAAAACCAGAGAACCCGGAGAAAAAATCCACGCGACCACGGGGAGAACATTCAAACTCCAAATATACAGGCGTCAGGGTCAAGATCGAACCCACAGCCTTCTGTAATACCAGGCGAGGTAGTTAACATCTCGCCACCGCAGCGCCCTAAAACTGCTACTTCTGCATGGTGGACCCTTCCAAACGTCGGACTGGCAAGAACGCACCTGCTATCACGTATCCGGACCTTCCTTCATCCATTGCGCCAGTGCCACACTGCCATGAGCTCCCCTTACCCACTCCTCCGGAGAGAGAGCAGCCGTCTTTAGAAGAGAGCAGCAAGTCAGAGAGCAAGGAAGACGTTGTAGATCCAGATGACAATTTCAGAGTCGGAGCTGAGGAGAGAAACCCATACTCCCCCAACCAAAAAGACCTCAACGACTTGATCAGAGATCCTGGTCTCACCAAGTCCAATGCCGAGCTTTTGATGTCTAGGCTAAAGCAGTGGAACTTGTTGGATGAATGTGTGCAAGTCGCAGATCAGAGGAAGCATCGCCAACCTTTTTGCAGCTTATTCACCCGTCAAGATGGGCTCTGCTTTGCCACAAAGTGACCAGTCTGTTCGAGGCAATCGGAATCGCCTGTAACTAGAATGAGTGGCGCCTATTCATTGACAGCTCATCCAGGAGCCTCAAAGCCATGCTGCTCTATAATGGTAACACGTACCTGTCTCTTCCCCTGGCTCACTCGGTGCACCTCAAAGAGGTTTACAACAGCATCAAGACATTGCTGGATGCCTTGAAGTATGATGAGTACGGCTAGGAGGTCATCGGAGACTTCAAAATGATGGTATTCCTGATGGGTCTCCAAGGCGGTTTTACCAAGTTTCCCTGCTATCTTTGTCTTTGGGACAGCAGGGACACCAAGGCACACTACCACAGGCATGGCTGGTCACAACGGACCGAGTTCTTTGTGGGGAGGAACAACGTCAATTGGGAGCCACTGGCGGACAGCCGGAAGGTGCTGATGCCACCACTGCACATCAAACAGGGCCATGTGAAACATGTGTCAGAGCTGTAGATAAGGAGTCGGCAGCCTTCAAATACCTTCAAGACTTCTTCCCTAAGCTGTCTGAGGCAAAGGTCAAAGCTGGTGTCTTCATCGGACCACAGATAAAGAATATCCTGGATTGCAATTAATTCCCCAATAATTGTTGTATTACTTTAGTAGAAATACATGTTAATATTTATTCATATGTTGTTTTTTCTCACTTTATGTGAACGAAAAGACACAAATTCGCCAGTTTTATCATTGAAAATAGGTACATTTCAAAATATCACTATCCTGGTCTCAAATGCAAAGTTTGTGGGGAATAGTAGCCATTGTGTTTCATAGTGTTATCTTTTTGCGATCCCCCAACGTGGATCTCGATCCCACGTATTGACCACCGCTGGGCGAAGTCCGTCACCGGTTCCTCTCCATTGACGTCGGTGACCCGTCCGCTACAACCCCTGCTCACACGGCGCATGAGCTGTTCGGCTCCTTTGCTCACAGGGTGAATGTGGTGGTTGCCTGTTGGAATAGGTTTGTCCTTCGCTGTTTGTGCAGTTTTGTGGCGAGATGTTAACTCCCTCGCCTGGTATGCAGGATGCCGTGGGTTCGATCCCGACCCTGACGCCTGTATATTTGGAGTTAGCGTGTCTCTCTCCCCGTGGTCGCGTGGATTTTTCTCCGGGTCCTCCGGGTTTTCCCTCCACGTTTAGAAACAACGTGCGTTTAGAGTATTTGGCGGCTTTAAATGTTCACGTGACAAGCTACTTCGTTGAGCTATCATTTGCGGCCAGGTGGCTTCTGAAAAAGAGCTATATAGCTTAGTGGGCCTTATTGTTTAGGATTTTTACCCCTGACATGCGAAGATTTAAATTCCAATTTCTTCCCATATGCTATAATAGCACTTACAGGTACCCATAAATACAACGTGTTAATATTAGAGGCGTTTGTACAACGTATATGTAATTCAATTGTCACAATTTGAAGCTAATAATCACATTCACAAATTGTTATTTTTTTAATCATAACAATGAAGGGGTCACACAAGTCTCTTTGCAACGTATAACACATTCATGCGGAGGGAGCTGGTAGGAACGTTGGGTTGCTCGGTCAATGGCCAGGGTCAACGGCGGCGTGGTGTATTCCGCAAATATGGCCGACTGTGAGGGCGGGCACAAGCCGGCGTAAGTAGGTTAAACGTTGAGTTTTATAAGGGCACCACAGGGTGACCAGCCCCTCCCCACCCAGCCCCTCCCCACCCAGCCCCTCCCCACCCTCCCCACCCAGCCCCTCCCCACCCTCCCCTCTCCACCCAGCCCCACCCCTCCAACCCCCCACCCAGCCCCACCCTCCCAACCAAGCCCCTCCCCACCCTCCCCTCCCCACCCAGCCCCTTCCCACCCTCCCCACCCAGCCCCTCCCCTCTCCACCCAGCCGCACCCCTCCCATTTTTGGATTTACGACGGATGGACGTACACAATAATCCCCATGTGGGCTGGTGGAACCAGGTGGTTCCTACCAGTAAAAGCAACACATCAATCAATGTAGCGTGAGCTAAGGGAATAAAGTAAGTAATTATAGATCAATCGTGGCGTCTCTCCTGAACATTTGAAGGATAGAGCGCTCTTGTGGAAGAGTCATCAGACTCGTCTTCAGCTTTCTTTGGTTAAATAAAACCACGGCTCATCTCGAAAAACAAAATTAGTGTCGTGCGGCAGTTGTCTTCATAGGTGGTCCTAAGCCAAATTTGCTCATTCTACATTCCCATTGTGAGGACAGGTCCATCAATTCCACAGAACAACCACTTATAATATCATTATTATATACAAGTGTATAATAATTATTCTTATACACAAGTGTATAATAATATGTATAATAATGGATTTTACACGAGGGCTTTAGAGGCTGCAACCCAGAGGCTTGGAATTTGGTTTAATTGCAAGACTACAGCTTTGTGATAAATCAACTAGGCGATGTAATTATTTAAACCCAAACCATCACAATGTATATTGCTACCGGTTATGTGCCAAAATTAAACAACTTGTGCTCATTTAAATGTTCATTTGACTTTACAATTCGTTATTATACACAAGGGTTTAATAATAATGAAGGCGTGTGTAGAATATACGAATCCATCTGTCAGAGCCGGTATTGCAGTCCCTGGCATTTTGGCAACGGCTGCATTAAAAAAAAACACAAGCATGTGTCTGAATCTCATACAGAGGCTGTGGTTGTTCCCATTCCGCAATCCCGTTGCTCCACAATCTCCCCATCCCGAGGTCAGTGGCAGCAGCCTCCAGGCGAAGCAAGAAGCGACATCGTCCGTCCTCTGCTCTCTCCGGCAACGTGAACCGACGACAGCGGAGCAAATCATGGTGAGCCAGAATCCTGCTACGCATACACCGTCAATGGATTAACGTGAATCGTGATTACCCTGTACTGTGTTCTGCATGGCCCCATTGCAGTCAGAGGCTGACAGTGACAAGCTACCAGAGAATATTCAATGAATGCGAAAAATGTAAATGTGCCCAGCCTCGATTGATGTTGCGCGGTCGCTGATCTACGCCGAGCCAGCCATAAAAAAATATGATAAGACGGAAAACAGTCTCGAGCAAAGGAATTGGCCATTTATCCACAATGGAGGACTATCGTGAAATGAGTCTTGAGGCTCAGTGACGATTATACAGCTAAATAATGAGTATTAATTATTGTTATTACGCTGCATTGAGGGTTTGCTACAGGGTAGGGTGACGCGGACAAGGCTGGGTGAACACGAGGGCTTGAGAGGCTGCAACCCGGAGGCCTTGGAATTTGAGGGCCCACCAAAATTCACACATCCAGTTTAATATTGGTTTTAAATTGCAATACTATACCATAGTGGTAAATGCCCTAGGCAATTTGTTATTTTCAACCCAAACCATCACAATGCCTATTGCTACCCGGTTACGTGCCCAAAATTTAACGACTTGTGTTCATTTTTAATTTGATTTGGCTTTACAATTCATACGCATCACACACAAAATACATAACGAATACTGTGAACCGAGGTGGAATAACGGTGCAGTGTTCGGCATCATCGGGCATGTGTGGTGGTAACATTGCAACGGGATGGAATTGAATGCACAAATAGATGCCTTTCCAGACTCCCAAGGCTATCAGACCACGAACCCCCATCAAACGTAATCCGGCCCTGCATGCGGACACTTATGCTGTGAATATTTAGATGATTGTTTCCGAGGCTGGATATTCACAAGTTTTCCGCTCCTCACTTATTGTTCTGTTGCTCACCCCACGACCCCTCTTAATCTCCCCCTCGTAACCACCACCACCACAACCACCGTTACTGCTCCCTCTTCATATTGCCATGGCGTGGCTATCACTCATTAACCGCCATTCATTCAATCCGTCCACCATCGTCATTTACCGTCATCAATTTTCGCTTTCATTAAATTCTCGCATCATCACAGACTCGCCCTCCCCACATCGTTCCCCCTCGTCTATTTCATTCACCTCATCTCCACAATTTCATTCGCACACCATGGAACCATTCTGAAGCGCTCCATGAATTACGTTAAAGGATACGGCAAGATGTCCGAGGGTTAATTCCCACCACTGTGGCTGCAACAGGCATGCGATGCTTGAAGGGAGCGCGTCGCCAATGCCCGCGGATAGCCGCAGTTGTGGCGCTGTTGCCGATATTGCGTTAGGGGCCGTCCATAAATGACGTCACGCGATTTTGGACGATTTTTGACCCCCCGCCCCATCGTCACACGGCGTCACAAAAAGTCAGACTCCCCCTCAAATATAACGTCACAAAGCTCTGCCCCGCCCCCCCCCAAAACAAAACGTGCTTCAAATCGCTTTAAACTATTGTCATTGTAGTGCGTATTTAATGTGGCGCTGCACTCTGATGTTGTAGGAGAAAACATTTATTAAAAAGTCTATTTAATTAAGTAGAACGTGTTGTCTATATTTATTTAAAGTTGCGCATTTTTACGTGACGTCACATTTCTCAACCCCCACCCCCTCGTCACACATCGTCACAAATGTCTGACCCCCCTCCCCCAGGTGCGTGACGTCATTTATGGACGCCCCCTTACTCGATGGCACTAAACAGCTCCCGTGTGTGGTTATGGCTCTCGGTTATCCTTCAATGTAGCGAAGCATCCGGGGGGGTTGGTCATTTAGTCGTGGTCGCAGGGAATTTTGGTATTAATATCTGATAAGATATCTTTACGCTCCGCTGTTTTTAGGGGCCGTCCATAAATGACGTCACGCACCTGGGGGGGGGGGGTCAGACATTTGTGACGATGTGTGACGAGGGGGGGGGGGGGGTTGAGAAATGTGACGTCACGTCAAAATGCGCAACTTTAAATAAATATAGAATTGTTATAACAACACTCCTACAACGTCAGAGTGCAGCGCCGCATTAAATATGCACTACAATGACACTATCTTCTTGGTTCTTTCGGTAAAGTCACGTAGAAGGGAAATAATAAAATAATAAAAATAAAACATAATAAAATACAATTCTCACGACGTTTCGGCGACAACGCAAGCAGCCGTCCTCAGGTGAAGAACAGGTCTGTCGGAAAGACAGCGTCTGAATGAAACACCACCAAGCTTGGCAGCGTATATTTAAGCTGGGTTGGAGGGGGAAGGGCGCCTTGACAAAGGAATTTGCATATCAAGAGGAATTTAGCATATTTATGACAATAGTTTAAAGGGATTTAAAGCATGTTTTATATTCAAAATGGAAATGTGGTTTTGGGGGGGGGCAGAGCTTTGTGACGCCTACGTGGGTGTCTCTCTTCCCTCACGTGAGCGTCTCCCTTCCCCCCACATGCTTGTGTGTTTTAATGTGTTTAACCACTTGGCCGCGTAACATGGGAGCGCGGCCGCGCTTGTTTTCGCAGTACGGGTTTGTGAACCACGCACTGGAGCTGCTCATCCTGAGGACGTATGGAGAGGACGTCTGGGAGGAAATAAAGTAATTCACCACTTCGATCGCCTTTCAGTGACTTTGACGGCATCTGATCGACCGTGGTTCCAGGCCTGCACAACGAGATGGCTTTGCGTGTTGTCATCTCGCCATGTCACCTGTCACAATGGCAGCGCTAATTATTTTAGTGCTGTTTCTTGCTGTTTATATATATTCGTCGCCAAGGTTTCGACAACATGCCTTTCATCAATATCGCCGTTTCTTTTTAAATTTCCCTCCTCGGCTAATAGCAACACAATTTTAAACGAATTCTTCATTGTTGATTGGGCGGGAAAAAATAAATAGCCCAACACATTCGTAAATAACACTGTGGCCTTACAAAAAAAAATTACGTCATCGGCGATGTTTGAAGCAATGTCCCTTCTTCTTCTTTGTGGCACAAGAAAGGGCCATTGCCTGAAACGTCACCGACGAAGGCGTTGAGTTTGTGTTGTTACACTGTGCTTGTGGGCTACCACTGCCAACGCAGCAGCAGAATCACCGTCGTTTATATCGGATCATCTTCACGGGACTTATTGTGGGACCCCTGTTATGAACGGACGGACGGAGCAAATGCATTCAAGAATTTCAATCTGAGTTGGAAAGCGTTAAGAAACTTGCTGTTGGATGGACTCCCATTAAAGCATTTCTTTGCAAAACGTCTTACAAAGTAATTGACAAACATAGTTGGTTACGTGACCTGGTACGTCTTTAGTTTATGTAGCGATTTCTCATGTGACTGACATCATGTGTACAATGAGCCATGCCTAACTGCTTGTAAAGTTGCACTTATTGAGATACCTACAGCAGGGACGTGTTGAGCGAACTCCAGTTAAAGGACTGTTTTTTGTATTCGTACTTGCAGTGCAGCAAAACTCATACTGCGATATATACAATTTATGAAGGTACAGTCTGTTCTCCTATAACGCGGTAGTTGCGTTTCTGAAGAACACCACATCATGAAATAATGATGTAATAAATAACATGTGATATAGAGCTCAAACACAGTTCACGATAACGCGTGAGATGCTTATGCAGACCGATCAAAGACTGAGGTGCGTGGGTAGCATCTACAAGAATCCAGCAGCATCCCAATGCCTTGTGTGATGCTAAGCCGAGGCAACCGGACGACCGCATATTGCTACTCGTGCGACGTAGTTCCGTTCACTCGATCGCGTTATATCCAATTCGCATCCGAGGTTATAAAAAAATGTGTTCCCGAATACATCCATATCCAATTCGCGTCGTGAAAACTACGCGTTATAGGAGAACAGACTGTACAATAAACTTTTATCGCGATAATTATTGCATTGTGAAAACGAATGGCACCGCGGCGACCATAATCCGGACCGAGTGTGAGAGATTGTCGCCTTTGCCTCTTTAGGAAGGAAGCCCAGTTGGACCTGGAGGGGCAGTTCCTCGTGAGATTCATCTACGACGATTCCCAGACGTACGACCTTATCTCCGCAGCCAGCAAGGTTCTCGGTATGCTGCGGTTCACAACGCTGCGTATGCTACCACCAATTCTCTATAGGGGCGCAGTGATGGTGGGATGTTAACTACCTCGCCTGGTATACACGAGGTCGTGGGTTCGAGCCCGACCCTGACAACTGTTTGAAGTTTGCGTGTTCTCCCCGCGGTCGTGTGGATTTTTCTCCACATCGTCCAGTTTTTTACTTCCACGTTTATAACCAACATCAAGCGTTTAGAGCTACATGGCAGCTCAGTAAAATAAAAACTAGTTTTCGTTTTTTACAGCCGCATGTGGGGCGTTCACAAGCTGACACCAGATTACTTGCAACAAAAAGCACTCAGCCTTTGTGCGTTATGCAATAACCAATCAACAGTTCCTGAAGAACTGCACGCGCAAAGGCTGAGTGCTCTTTGTACACGTTCCTGCGTGTGTTGTTTGAAGATTATTGTTTCCCAGCCTGTAATATTAATCTGTTATAGATGGGGTTTCTAGACTTTTTACAGATTTGAATGTCGGCCATTACTTATACTGGCCTCTGTGCAGATACAATACATCTTTCTTGCCACAATGCACACAGATGGTAATTGCTTTATGTGCTCTCGAGTGAAATTAATTCCATCGCTCACGATGCACACGGCGAATCATGCACGGTGACAAATAACGGATAAATCTCATGGAAATCGAACTGGTTCCTATGATGAACACGAAACATATGAAAGTGGCGATTCATTTTCTCGTGAATATCTCAGCTGAATTTAGGAGCTTTCGTGACTGCAGGAATTATTCTTTGGTTCTTTTCGGTTAAGTCACGTCTAAAAATAAAATAATAAATTAAAATAACATATTACGACGTTTCGATTGCAACACAAGCAATCATCATCAGGTATAAAAGAAATAGCAACAAAAAATCTAACTAGAAAACTATAGACAGACATACAAGCAGACAGACATCACAACGGCACACAGAGAGAGGACACACATCGGCACAAAGAGAGGGGTTGTCTCTATGACGGTCCCTTAAATATAGAGAGGGGGGGCGAGAACGGAGAGAGGGAGGGGGCAGAGAGAATTAGCATATCAATGAGTGTACGCCAACGTACTGCTGCTGCTGCAAGTAAGATGACAATGTGGAACGCGCACGCAAAATTGAAAACTAGGAGACAGGCACACGAAAATTAAATAACCCAGCAAAATATCGATTGCTTGTGTTGCAATCGAAACGTCGTAATATGTTATTTTAATTTATTCTTTTATTTTTAGACGTGACTTAACCGAAAAGAACCAAAGAATAATTCCTGCAGTCACGAAAGCTCCTAAATTCAGAT
This sequence comes from Lampetra planeri, assembly GCF_965212315.1. Lineage (NCBI taxonomy): Eukaryota > Metazoa > Chordata > Hyperoartia > Petromyzontiformes > Petromyzontidae > Lampetra > Lampetra planeri. Next base: position 2,373,614 of record NC_136166.1, read on the forward strand.
TGAACCACTTCTACGGGGAAGTTTTAAGCTTATCCTTTTTCTTTCTGGCTATTTGTTCTCTCTGCCTGTGTCCTCTCTTTGGAATTTTCACACTTAAAATTCTAACTTAGCAAATTTTGAAACACGTAATCAACCAGGCTATGCGTTAATTGTGTGTTAACCGACTCTCTGTGTTGTATTACATCACATTTCGATATTTTGCTGGGTTATTTAATTTTCGTGTGCCTGTCTCCTAGTTTTCAATTTTGCGTGCGCGTTCCACATTGTCATCTTACTTGCAGCAGCAGTACGTTGGCGTACACTCATTGATATGCTAATTCTCTCTGCCCCCTCCCTCTCTCCGTTCTCGCCCCCCCTCTCTATATTTAAGGGACCGTCATAGAGACAACCCCTCTCTTTGTGCCGATGTGTGTCCTCTCTCTGTGTGCCGTTGTGATGTCTGTCTGCTTGTATGTCTGTCTATAGTTTTCTAGTTAGATTTTTTGTTGCTATTTCTTTTATACCTGATGATGATTGCTTGTGTTGCAATCGAAACGTCGTAATATGTTATTTTAATTTATTATTTTATTTTTAGACGTGACTTAACCGAAAAGAACCAAAGAATATCTCAGCTGCCCATTTTTTTATGAAAAAAAATCGATATAATCTGTGGCCCAAATAAAAAATGTGCCAAGGCATGCGCTTAGTGAAGGTTATACCACTGGGTGCAACCTCGTCGTGGGAACGGCTGCTCCCTTTTATAGCGGTGTCAGAGGATGCGAAGAGATGGGACCACCAGTCAGCATTCGTACTGTATCATCGTTGTTGTTATGTAACGGGACCCCAAGTTTCTCTCGCCGGGACTAGCTATTGTGGACACGCATTAGAAACTGAAACCTCAGCAGAGACTAGCCTAGACAAAAGCGGTTGTGGCAAGTGCTGTTCGCGGTGAACCTACGAAGGAGAGCACGGCGCACTCTGAGGCGGTGCGGCCAGAACCAGGCCTGGCCACTTTTGCCGACCGACTGTCGATGTTCACACGGGGCACCAGGTAGGCCAAAACTGGCCATATGGCAGCAGCACCATGGGGCAAATACCCGGTGGGCCGGTCCATTCTGACGGCCGATGGACCCGGTCTGTGTGAACAAATTGAAAATGTGATCAGAGTAAAAAAATATTTTTTATTATTAAAATATTTTATTACCTCTAACGTATACGCTTCACTGCTTATTTATGTTCCCAGTTGGCATTGAGTCCCCATATTCGGCTGCCCCAAAGATTATTCAACACCGGCCCCCCATTTGATTTTTTGGACCAGCCCAAATGCGCCAATAAGTGTCACAAGGCAAAATAACGCTAATATGCTACATCGCAAATCCATCTCACTTCATAACCCGAATTTTGGCCGGTGTGTGTTTACAAATGCCTGGTGCCGATTATTTTCTTAGTCCCAGCCCATCAACATTGGCACCAGTAACACATTTTCTCGCGGCCGAGTTGACCCAGAGTGCGCTGTACCGCAGGCGTGGAATCTAGCGAGATCCTGCGCACGTTCGGGCAAATGTTCGTCGAGTTCTGCCAGGAGTCGGGGTACGACACCATCCTCCGAGTGCTGGGCTCCAACGTCCGGGACTTCCTGCAGGTTGGTACAATCAAGGCACGCTGCTTCGCAGCTGACGTTGCAGATGCTGTGACATAGTCCAAAGTTGCAAAAAATGTGACATTACCCCAGGAGAAATACTCAATTGGGAAACGCAGAGCATCATCGCCGCCTCTACTTTGAAGACTTGGCAGAACCCTCTTGAAGAGGAGTCTTGAGGCTCAGCGAGGCTTTCCTGTGTAAATAAATATTCTTGACATGTAGGCTTTCGTGAGCATTATTATCCGTAATAAAGCAATTTTTTGGGGTTAGATTTCGTAAATATTAATGTTGTAACTAACTGGCACGTATTGTCTACGTGCCTAATTGGCCGTGTTGGGTGGTGGCGGGTTCAACGACACATTTATACTTACGCGATTTAACCCCCCAAAAAATAAACCTTTACTGTGAATAACATTCTTGAGTTTTTAATTCCATCGTTGAATTGATTCTGCTGGAAGCTTTGCTTAAACCGACCGAAAACCAGAGATGCCTCTCGTTTCCTTCAATCCCGACCATCGGGCAGAACCTGGACGCGCTGCACGACCACCTGGCGACGGTGTACCCGGGCATGCGGGCGCCGTCGTTCCGCTGCTCGGACGTGCCGGGCGAGCGTGCTCTGCTGCTGCACTACTACTCGGAGCGCCAGGGGCTGGAGGACATCGTCATCGGCATCGTGCGCACCGTCGCGAGCCGCCTGCTCGGGACCAGCGTCGACATGGAGGTCGGCGGGGGAGGGGGGCTGGGGGCGGGCGTCGTCGCGGCCACGAATGGCACCGTCGTAGTGGTAGTGGTCGTGGTTGTCTCTCCAGCTGAGCTTTAATCCAATTGGCGAGGCGATCGATTGCTCTGCCGAGTGTCGGTTTGATTGTGTGTACAGCAAGGCCGTAGCCATGGAGTCAACATTGGGGGGGACCAAATCTTCCAGGGGGTCTGGGGGTCCCACCCCCCCCCCAAAAAAAATAAATCTACATTTGAAAACTCATTTCCTGCCTAAAATAAACAAAAAAATCACTAACATATAGGATGGACTTTTAATACATTTTTTACAATAATGCTAATAGTATATTGTATTACAATGCTCTGTTTTTTTTCTTTTTTACCTTTTCTTGTTTCATTGTATGTAATGGCAGAGATTAGGGATTAATAAAGTACAACCATAACCACAATCATAAAAACAGAAATCTATTTTATAGCAATATATTAGGGGGACATTTTGAGCATATTTGAATATTGGGGGGACACATCCCCCCAAATATTAAAAATTCAAATATGCTCAAAATGTCCCCCCCAATATATATTATAATTACGGCCTTGATGTACAGGATGTTGAACCCCAACTATCGGCGAGTTGCTGGATCGTTAATCACCCTGGCTGCTTCACGATTCATTCTATCGAGTGCGGTGAGCTGGGGACTGGCAGCTGTACCCCGGATACGACAACAGCAGGATTCCAACCTACGCCGAATTGGTGCTTTGTATTCGTACCGTACGTAGCCAACCGCGGCTCACTGGTGGTCGGGGGGAAGGACAACAAACTAAACACAAAAAGCCGTTCTAAAGAAATCAGTTTTCAATCTAGATTCTAGATGTTGCTCAGGATGATGATGACGATTACATTGACTTTGCCGATGATAATGATGATGACGGGAAGAAAACAAGATGATGGGAATGTGCAAATGCGCGGGTAGATTTAACAACACACAAAGGTGTTGCTCACATACAGCAGGAAGGCACAACTCCCATCATGCCGAGTGTTACGTAAAATATATTTGCTTTGAGCATCGCGCCTGTTCCTGTTGTGATGGGCTTTCTCATAATTTTACAGATTTTGGATTTAAAGTGATATTACAGGACAATTTAAATTGATATGCCCGGACAATGAATCACGATGACGATGTTGAATAACGAGTGAACTGCGTGAACAATTCACGCTACGACAATAAAAACGATGGTCCATTTCGCTTGGTCATTGGTGGGCTTTTTTCGCCATAGGTTGACACCACCTCTCGTCCCGTCTTCCTCTCTCGCTCCCCTCGCTATACACCAGGTGGTCACCCAGAAGGGCGAAGACTCAGACCACGTGCAGTTCATGATCCGGGAAAGTGGCAGCAGCAGCGGCGGCAGTGCCAGCGGCGGCGGCAGCGGTGGAATTGGAGGGGCGGTGTCGATCGAGGAGGCCGAGGAGGGACCTCAGGCCCGTGGCCCCAGGCGCCAGCCACGCTTGGGGCCCAGCACCTTCTGCGACGCCTTCCCCTTCCACCTGATGTTCGACCCGGAGCTCGTGCTCACGCAGTGTGGACACGCGATCGCACGTGCGCTGCCGCAGGTCAGGTCAGCCGGCGTTAGTAGCGCCGCTCTCGACTTGCCCCTCACCGAAAACTACACTTGTTTTATTTTACCAGGAAAGGCCCACTGAGCTGTGTAGCTCTTTGTCAGAAGCGACCTGGCCACAAATGATAGCTCAACGAAGTGGATTATCATCACTTGGAAATGTATAGCCGCCAAATACTGAAAACGCGTGATGTTGATTCTAAATGTGGAGGGAAAAACCTGAGGACCCAGAGAAAAATCCAGGCACGCAAACTCCAAATATACAGGCATGCGTCAGGGTCAGGATCGAACCCACGACCTCCTGTAAACCAGACGAGGTAGTTAACATCTCGCCACCGTGGCGCCATTGATCGCATATCGAATGCTCGGCAGGTGTGGCGACTGGTCCCAAGATCTTCGCGCGTGCATTCCCTCGCCCATGCCAAGGGTTGTCTTCGTCTCACCCTTACTTGCGTTCGACCACCACATTGAAATTGCCCCAACAGTCTCTGTGGCTATACGGGGGCATCGTTGGCTTTCCGTGTGTGTGTGTATGTGTGCACGCATGTGTCAGTGCGGTAGCATAGCGGTTAGCGGGCTGTGCTACGAACCCGGCGACCCGGGTTCGATCCTTGCTCACGGCCAACACTGGTGACGATTATCTGAATCGGTCCTGGGCCTTCCCTAGGTTTACTCAGTCTCAAATGAGTATCTGGTGCGGTATATAAACATCGCCACTAGGGAGACAAAGGCGGCCGGGCATGGTGTTGGCTACCCACCTCCTCGTGTGCCATGCCATTCTTCATAGGTGCTCGCTAACAGTACTTGCCCCAACCGTATGTTAAGGCTTTACGGGGGATTTTTGTCTCTGTGTGTCAGTGCAGTTGCAGCCCGGCAGCTGTAATCTGTTGTCCGTGTTCTCGCTCGTTCGACCGCACATGGAGTTCACCTTCAACGGGATCCTCTCCCACATCAACACCGTCTTCGTGCTGCGCACCAAGGTCGGTACCTCCAACCCAAGCGATAATTCCCACTGCTCTCTTATTGACGTTTGATTGTAACAGCGATGAAGCCAAGAGGAAGGTCGTTCAGGCCGCTGTGGACGTGGAGCCGGAGCAATGTGGACAGGCCGAAAGAGACCGTTACCGAGATCTGTCACTCAATCCGATGCAAAATTGTTCTTGAGACGGTTTCAAGAGTTGAAATCAAACTGTCAGCAACTCCATTATCAAATCTAGGGTTGTCACTTACATCATTAGAGCTGCAACATTTATCGGAGGCTCAACCAGGACACACAGTGAGCTGGCATCCCCTCCCTCGATAAACCCCACCCAATTTCTCATCCAAGTTATGTTCGATAAACTGAAAACTCAACGCAGTGGTGGGATTGAAACCCACGCCTCCAAAGAGACTGGAGCCTTAATCCAGAACGTTAGATCGCTCGGTCACGATTTGTGCTGTGCTGTCATGACATTAAAAGTGGGTGTCTTGCGCGCAATGGATGTTCACGTCTATGCGAGGGCCATGTGTGGTCACTGGGGCTGTGTGTGTGGTCGTCGCCCGCAGGAAGGGGTTCTGTCCGTGGGCCCTGATGACAGTGAGCTGTCCGAGGATGAAGTGGGGAGCCTGAGACTCAAGGGGCAGATGGTGCACCTGCCCGAGGCTCAGAACCTGCTCTTCCTTTGCTCACCTAGGTGAGCGGGTTATAACAACAACAACATCATTATCATCATGGCCACCATCGTAGTCATCAGCACCATCATCGTCGTCGGTGGTGGTGGCTCTAATTCTTCAACCTGTGCTGCTGGTTGTGATAGTGCTGCTGCTGGTGATGGCGGTTGTGGCCGAATGTGGTGGTCATAATGGTAGCAGCGATGATGGTGGTGGCGTTGGCGGTGACCGTGGTTACTGGTGGCGGCGCCGGCGGTGTCTGTAATGCGACCACGTCTGCCGCCCTCCGATGCCCCCCCCCCTTTGCAACGGTGGCGCTCCTCCTGCCGGTGGTGGGCGCCAGCGTGATGAACCTGAGCGCGCTGCTCCGCCGCGGGCTGTGCCTGAGCGACCTGCCGCTGCACGACGCGAGCCGCGAGCTGGTGCTGCTGGGCGAGCACTTCCGCGAGGAGTACCGGCTGACAGCCGCCCTGGAGGAGCTCACCGACCGGCTGCAGCACGCTCTGCGCGCCCTCGACGACGAGAAGAAAAAGACCGACCGGTGCGAGACGTCCATTCAGGCGCACGCACGCAGAGACAAGGAGACACAGGTCCCCCCCCCTCCCCACACGGCCGTTAGCGAGCGCCTACGGAGCCCGGCACGAGCCACGGACGGAGGGTGTTGTGGCCAGCGTCGGGGGCCGAAGGCCGCCTTTGTCTCTCCCACCCACTGCCGATGTCGAACAAAATTCGCCGGAGACTCCTCTGAGGCCGAGTCGACTTGGAAAGAGACCCTGGGAGCTGGTTCAGATTATCCATAGTAAAGTAGATTTTTTTGGGGGGGTTAGATTGCATTAAATATATCACCGCTGATGATGGCCGTGGCCAGCAATCGACCCAGGAGGTAAACGCCCCGTTGAGGTGACTGCGGCACTCGGCGCAGGTTGTTGAATGCGGGGAGCTTAGAGGTACAGCACAATGAAGGATATGCTGCACTGCCCTCTGTTGCCCGTAACATAGTGTCCCACAGCCTATAGCATCTTGTTTGTGCGTAATGGTGGTCACACATTTGTTTAATATCCAGGATCATCCTTAAATGTTGACTTAAAACTTTCGTGACTGCAGGAATTCATATTCCTTGGTTCTTTCGGTAAATTCACGTAGATAGAAAAAATGAAAGTAAATCAAATAAAAACTACGACGTTTCGATCACAACACAAGCGATCGTCATTTTTTTGTTTTCTCTTGATGACGATCGCTTATATTGTTTTCGAACTGTCATAGTTTTTCATTTTATTTACTTTTATTTTTTCTCTCTACGTGACTTTACCAAAAGAACCAAAGAATAGGATCATCCTTGCTTAGCTTCCGAGATCTCACAGGTTCGCAAGCGTTATCTCATCTCGATTATTTTGCTGCTATAAATTTCCACGTGGTAAGCCACTTCGTCAAGCTATCATTTGTGGCCAGGTCGCTTCTACAAAAGAAGCTAATAGCTCAGTGGGTTTACCTGGTAAGATGATATCATTGCCCAGGTCGACGTAGCCCTCAAAGGTTTGGGACACAACCCGGCAGACGTTGCAAGATCTGAAATCGCTACTTTTTTCAAAAACGCGAGGAAACCCATTAGAAACATCAGCAAGGACGAGTGTTTTGAACTCGCTCACTTAAAAAAGAGAGATGACATTGTCATCCTCTCAGCCGATAAGGGCAATGCCACTGTCATCATGGATAAAACCACTTACAACAACAAAATGCAGGACCTTCTTAATGATGGCAGCTATACCAGATCCCACCAACCACCTAGCCACGAAAACCAACAATAGCATCACTAATTCGACTTCTCTAATCGAACTGACCAAGCAGCTCTCTCTAAAACCTTCGGCTGCTAGACCACCTAGGTTTTATGGCCTTCCAAATTGTTTGTTGTTGTAACGTTCTGACCCCATGACCCTTACTGGACATCTGTTCAAATAGATTTTTGTAGCTCATCGGATTCCTCCCCCAGTATAAGTAAATATTCCGATGATTCAGATTTTATATCATGAGACCTTTTTGCCAGCATCAAAGTATGAAAATTTAGAGTAGGTTTTACCCCTTCTGGCAGTAAAACAGGAGGCGTGTTAATATGTTCAAACACCAAATAGATTATACCTTTTGCGAAGAATAATCTATGCATTAACCATACATACTTGTGGCAATAACATGCAAACAAACGTGCTCTGATAATAATGTACGCATTGTCTTTGAAACTGATTGGCCTACGCCAAAGAGAGTTTTCTTTATGGCCTAGTCTCACCACCAGTGTCATACCAGAGAACGCCAAAAGGCGAACAGCACAAATATAATGGGCATATCAGAGAATTTATAACTCGGGGTGAGCAGCTATATCATGGGACCTTTTTTCCATTATCAAAGTAGGAAAAAATAGATTATATATTTTGCTGATTCTGTTCCGAGCGATTTGGTCGCCATACCCTGTGGCCGCGTTGCGCTGCGTTAAACCCCTGCGTGTGCACTCTGGGTGGCCGGTCGCAGGCTCCTCTACTCCGTGCTGCCTCCATCCGTGGCAAACGAGCTGCGTCACAAGCGGCCCGTGCCGGCGCGCAGGTACACACAGGTGAGCTCTGCAGCGCGCGGACTCCACCGTCCGCACACACACACACAAACTAAACTATATAAGCTCTAGGGGAAAGGAGGGGGAAATTCGAGGCCAGATGGTCCTCCCTTATACAACAGCTGAAATAAGTTAAGCAGGATGGAGGGGTCGGGAGACATTGACCGAGGATAAGGGGCATAGCCACTGGAAATTATACGGGAGTCGGAATCGGAGAGGTGGAAAGAAAAAATTCTCGTTTGGGTCGCCTCTTGTGTTTTTATTTTCTTTATATCAGGCGTGCTTTGGTTATATCCCTCTCTATCTCCCCTTGTCATCCCTTCCCTCTTACTTAAAAAGTAAAGTTACCCTGTCCCCTTTCGGTGAGACCCAGTATGGTTTGGGGCAGCGAGCCCATTCCCTATCTGCTTTTCACAACCGGTTTGGCTTAATGTTGACGGTGTGTGTACGTGCATCATAAAGTGATGTATCAGGCCCGCACATTGCCTCAATAGAAAAAATATATTTTTTAACTAAACGATAAAAACTATGTTTTTATTGTACCAGGCAAGAAGGCCCCTCTGAGCTGCTATGCAGTTACTCTTTAGTCAGAAGTGACCTGGCCACCACAAATGATAGCTCAACCAAGTGGGCTCATCATCATGTGGAAACTTATAGCAGCCGAATACTCTTAAGCGCACGTTGTTTCTAAAATGTGGAAATGTATAGCAGCTGCCACAATTGATCTACAGGTTTTTGCATTGATCCCTTAGCTTCACGCTGCATTCATTGATGTATGGTTTTAATTTGTTGCATCACAATTATAAAAAAATAACAATTTGTGAACGGAATTATGAGTCTTTAAAAGTGTCAATTAAATAACAAATATGTTGTATATACACCTCTAATGTTGACGCGCGTTGTATTTAAGGGGTACCTGTAAGCACTGTTATTGCATATGGGAATAAATTTGAATTGAAATCCAAGCATGTCAGGAGTAAACATCCTAAACTAGTTCATGCTAAACTATTTTTTATTTTAACCGGTAAGGCCCCCTCAGCTATGTAGCTCTTTTTCAGAAGCAACCTGGCCACAAATGATTGCTCAAGAAAGTGGCTTATCGCGTGAAAATGTATAGCAGCCAAATACTCCAAACACTTGTTTCTAAATGTGAAGGGAAAAACTAGAGACCCGTAGAAAAAATCCACACGACCACAGGGAGAGAGAGACATGCAAATTCCAAATATACAGTAGCTGTCAGGGTCGGCATCGAAACCACGACCTCCTGCATACAGGCGAGGTAGTTTAGATCTCCTAGGGCCTAGGCACTGCGGTGCCTTACGCGAATTAGCAAGGCAGCTGGGCAGGTTGGACTTTGACGCTACCAAGACGTTCCGACGCGGCCAGGATAGTCCTGTTTTTGTGAAATTTTAAACTAAACTCTTTTTTATTTTACCAGGTAAGGCCCACCGAGCAATATGGCTATTTTTCAGAAGCGACCTAGCTATTACAAATGAACTTGCAACGAAGTGGCCTTTTACGTGGAAATTTATAGCAGCCAGATACTATAAACGCTTGATGTTGATTCTAAATGTGGAGAGAAAAACCGGAGGACCCGGAGAAAAATCAACACGAATATGCAAACTCCAAATATACAGGCGTCAGGGTTGAGATTGAACCCACGACCTCTCGTATACCCGGAAAGGTATTTAAAATCTTGCCACCACATGCAGAATATACCCAAGATTGATGATTAATCTCAACTTGCAAATTATGCTGGAATTCCTGTTGTGCTTTACTGTTTAAAAAACCTTAGTTTTTTTTTATCTGAGTGTGATATAATTTATTTCCGGCCTGCACACAGGTTTTACTGTTGTTGAATTGCATTTTCAGCTCAAGAAAAATTTAAGATTGATGTTGGTGTTGTGTACATGTATTACTCTTTGTCAATCCATTCATGGGTGAAAGCCTCTCCATGCCAGCTGTTTGGCAATACTTCACCACACTGGTGAGTGTAGGTGTCCCAGGATCAGTTCAGATATCACTCTCCACTACTGTTAACTGCGGCCAGGAATCAAATTCAGGCCACCAGATCTGTAGCACCGTGCGCTAATTACCACGCCGAGGCTAAGGCTAATACACAGCTGCGATCGAAATCTGAGATGGTATTGGGGCGATCGCTAGGTTGGGTCAGCCTTAAATGAGTACCTGGTACAGTGCTTGAACATCTCTGGAGACAAAGGCGGAGGCCGGGCACACACCGCCCCCTCGTGTGCCATACCGGTCTTAATAGGCACTCGCTAACAGCACTTGCTCCCGCAGCCTGTGTAGGTCACACGTGGGGAGACATTTGTCTTTTTTACCCGCGTGCAGGTGACCGTGCTGTTCAGCGGCATCGTGGGCTTCCAGGAGGTTTGCTCACATCACGCCACTGCCACGGGGGCCATGGTGATCGTGAGGCTCCTCAACGACCTCTACACGCGCTTCGACTGCCTCACCGACCCACGTCGCAACCCTCACGTCTATAAGGCGAGACCCTGACCCTGATCCCGGCTCGAACCCTCACATCTACAAGGCAAGGCCCTGACCCCAGATCGAACCCTCACACTCATGTCTACAAGGCGAGACCCTGACCCTGACCCTAGATCGAACCCTCATTCTCACGTCTACAAGGCGAGACCCTGACCCTAACCCTGATGTTTACAAGGCGAGACCCTGACCCTGGCCCAAACTCTCATCCTCAGGTCTACAAGGTGAGCCCCAGACCATAATCTAACCCTAACCCCCACAAGGCGATATTTTAACTTTAACCATAATATCATGTCAACGAGGTGAGCCGCTGACCCTGACCCTCAAGTCTACAATGTGAGACCTTAACCCTGACCCTAACCCTCACGTCTCCAAGGTGAGACCTTAACCCTCACCCTCACGTCTCCAAAGTGAGACCTTAACCCTGACCCTCACCCTTACGTCTCTAAGGTGAGACCTTAACCCTCACCCTAACCCTCACGTCTCCAAGGTGAGACCCTAACCCTGACCCTCACCCTCAGGTCTACAAGGTGAGACATTAACCCTGACCCTCACCCTCACGCCTCCAAGGTGAGACCTTAACCCTAACCCTCACGTCTACAAGGTGAGACATTAACCCTGACCCTCACCCTCACGTCTACAAGGTGAGACATTAACCCTGACCCTAACCTTCAAGTCTATTAGGTGAGACTTTAACCCTGACCCTCAAGTCTACAAGGTGAGACATTAACCCCGACCCTCACCCTCACGTCTCCAAGGTGAGGCCCTAGCCCTGACCCTCACCCTCACGTCTCCAAGGTGAGACCTTAACCCTGACCCTAACCTTCATGTCTCTAAGGCGAGATCTTAATCCCAGCTGTCACCGAGTGCTGGATCATTAATCACCGTGGCTGCCTCGCGGTGAAGTCTCTCAAGTGCGGTGGGGTAGGAACTCGGCAGAACTAATGCTTTGTATTTCAGCAGTCATAATTGTCTAGAATTTAAGACGAAGGCTTTGTATGGAATTACGTTGAAATTCGTTTTGCACTGTACATAGCCAACCGTGATAATTGGAGGTGCAGTTTTGAGTCTATGGGCAGTGTTGAGTCAATGGGCAGTGTTGAGTCAATGGGCAGTGTTGAGTCTATGGGTAGTGTTAGTCTATGGGCAGTGATGAGTTTATGGGGAGTGTTAGTCTATGGGCAGTGTTAGTCTATGGGCTGTGTTGAGTCTATGGGTAGTGTTAGTCTATGGTCAGTGTTAGTCTATGGGCAGTGTTAGTCTATGGGTAGTGTTAGTCTATGGGTAGTGTTAGTCTATGGGCAGTGTTGAGTCTATGGGTAGTGTTGAGTCTATGGGTAGTGTTAGTTTATGGGTAGTGTTAGTCTATGGGCAGTGTTGAGTCTTTGGGTAGTGTGGATTTTGAACTTCATTCGCACCATACGTAGCCAACCGTGCTAATCGGAGGCGCGGGCAAGGACAACAAACTAAACACAAAGCTCAGCCTCAAAGAAATTAGTTTTCAATCTAGATTTAAAAGTGCTTTGGCCACCGAAGAGAAATCTCAAAGCTTCTTCTGTCTCCTAAAGCCAGATCCTGCTGTTGCTGCCATTGACGACGACTGTGGTGGTGGATTCTGCGTGGCAGGTGGAGACGGTGGGAGACAAGTACATGACGGTGAGCGGACTGCCGGAGCCGTGCCCGCACCACGCTCGCTCCGTGTGCCGCCTGGCGCTCGACATGATCGACAGCGCGGGCCGCGTGACGGTGGACGGGAAGGCCGTGCAGGTGAGCCGCGCGGGGGTCTGGGTGATGCCGGGGAGAAACAGAGAGAGAAAACGAGAGAGAAAGAGAAATGGAGAGAGGGGTGTTCCCTATTTAATAGGAGGAGGTGACTAAGCCTTTGCCATTGCAGAGCCAACGTCTTGAAACAACCGCTGTTTCCTTCATCCCTGAACATCGTAACATCTTCCTTCGAAAAGTATCCTGAAGCAGTGGATTAGTGCCGGACACAACAGCGTTTGTCAATGTGAATTGTAACTCTCATCCTTACCCGTGTATGCACCGATTGTCCAATGTCAATGTGCAATTGTATTGAGGGACTACTGCTGTGTTGTCTTCGTGTGGTCTGGGACTGTTCTTGACGTTGTTGTGCTGCCTTGTGCAAGCTTGGGAATTGGTGTAGTTACGCGATTTGAACTGAAAAACTTTAATCTATTTAATTTTCTAATTTTTAGTGATCTGCTTACCTTTCCTATACTTTGCACTCCTGTCGTGTTTGTGTATTGTTTGTTCGTTGTCACTTTCTGACCCCGTGCCCCTACTGGGCATCTGTAAAAAAATAGCGCTGTAGCTCATCGGATTTATTCAGGCTGAGTAAAGATCCCGATTCTTCTCATTTACTGGGTGAGGCCAATGTGGATCCCGTCGGGCCTCACAAGCTAAGCAGGTTGGTGCCTGGACAGCGCTTGTGTAACAAGACGTTAAAGACGGTCCGTTATCAATTACTGTAGAAATGTCAGTCATTGCCCTTTGGCTGAGTGTTTTTCTCGGGAAGATCCTGATTGGTCAGGCGGAACAGCGACTGATGATCGATGGGTCTGTTGGTCTAGCGAACGAGCGTTTGATGGGCTGGGAGATGAGGCGGGAGTTTGGTTTAAGTTGTTAACTGTTGAGAGAAGCTGCTAGGAGGGGTCCTGGAAGAGGATATAAGTCATGGGAGAGGAGAGAGCTCACGGTGGTGAGATCTTAACTCCCTTAACTGGCATGCAGGAAGTCATGGGCTCGATCCCGACCCCTGACGCCTGTATATTTGGAGTTTGCATGTCTCTCTCCCCGTGCTCGCGTGGATTTTTCTCCAGATCATCTGGTTTTATCCCTACACATTTATAATCAACATCACGCGTTTAAAGTATTTGATTGATATACATTTCCACGTGATTATGAGCCACTTTGTTGAGCTATAATTTATGATAGCCTGGCCACTTCCGAAACCGAGCTACTCATTGGGCCTCACCTGGTAAAATAAAAATTGTTTAATTAGTTTAGTTGTATAGTTTAGTTTAACGGCCTACCCTTTGTTCGAATAACGTCACCAGTTTTCTTAATGTCCACCGCGTTAACATAGAGTGCCTGCAGTAGTAACCAGGGCGTCCGCTCGGCTCGCAACCACAATCCCCCGCAAAACGCGCTGCCGCCCGGCAACGTCGCCAGCCCGCGCTGGGGCTCAACGAGTGGACGAATGCTTCTGCGGTGGCGGTGACGCGTGTGGTGGGGCTCGCGTGACAGATAACGATTGGCGTTCACTCCGGCGAGGTGGTGGCCGGGGTGATTGGACAGAGGATGCCCCGGTACTGCCTCTTTGGCAACACGGTGAACCTGACGAGCAGGACCGAGACGACGGGACGGCCGGGGAAAATCAACGTGTCCGAGGACACTTACCGGTAGCGGACTTACCACCACCACCACCACTCACCATTGCTCGTCGCCGACACCAGCAACAGCACCACCACCAACACTTCCTCCTCCTCCTCGACCACAGCAGCAGAAAATACATCACCGTTGAGAAATCACCATCATCCCCTCCTGAACTTCCTTCCATCATCAATCAGTTGTTAATCTTGATTTTCAGCTTTCGTGACTGCAGGGATCCACATTCTTTGGTTCTTTCGGTAAAGTCACGTAGGTAGAAATAAAACAAAATAAATCACGGCGTTTCGATAGCAACACAAGCCATCGTCTTCAGGTGAAAATCGCGATAGCCGTGATGTCTCCGATAAGCATGGTTGACTACGTACGGTGCGCGAGAAGTTCGATGTACATGCTGAACGCTCTCGGCATGGCGCCATTTGGACTTGGCAGCGCTGTCGCCGTTGTCGCTGCTCGTGTCGCGCCCGTGACGCGCACGAGACAGTCGCCGCTTTTGCGACTCTCGCCACTGACAACCGAACTCACGGTCGGCATCTGCCGCCACGGCCGACGTCGTGTCCACGAGCAGCGTCGCTTTTGCCATTGACTCGGCGGTCATAGCTGCCGCCACGATTACGCGTGCATGTAGACATTCTCATCCCCCCCCCACGTCGCACTCGTCACCTCCACCATGACGCTCATCACCGACGTCACACTCGCCACCACATCGTCATCACTCTCAACTGCACCATCATGCTCACCCACCGACATCGGCATCGCATGCACATCACACCACAGACAGCACACTCACCACAGACATCACACTCACCACTGTTATCACACTCACCGACTGGCATCATGCACGTATGTATGTTAAAACTTCTTTCGCACTGTACGTAACCAACCATGGCAATCGGTGGTGCGGGGAAGGACGACAAACTAAACACACAAAACGCCGTTTCAAATACTCACCCGCTGACATTAGAATTACACACATCGTGATCGCGCACTCACTGCTGCAATCATCACAATGGCACTCACATGAAGCTCACATTCGCTTACGTCACTCATCGCTGCCGCCGCTGTTGCCTTCCGCAGCTGCCTCATGACCCCAGAAAACAGCGACCCCGACTTCCTGCTCCAGCACCGGGGCCCCGTGCCCATGAAGGGGCGAAAGGAACCCATGGGCGTCTGGTTTTTGTCCCGAGTAGCCCCCAGCGAAGCCTAGACCCGTTCACCCCTGCACAGAGAATCAATCGAGCAAGTCCACTCGGCACCCTAGCCCATCGTCTTTGCAGTATTTCTATCTCTTTTTCCACTTGCGTATCCGAGCCGTGCTGGCGCCGGGTCAGGGAGCGTGGGCTGCTATTCCACCGCTCAAGCCGAGTCGTGCCGCTTACGTCACCCCCAATTCGCGACGTCGAAACGCATGTAGCCAACGCGGAGTTGTACACTGACAGGCGTCGTGCCTGCACATGTCATTAGCCCCACCCCTAGCGCGGCTTGGGCCTGAGCCAGACTCACACGTGGTCCTGTGAGGCCGGTGTAGCGTGGGTCGGTAATGCGCAGTGGAAAACCACCCATACCGTGCTGACCCCCTGCTGGCACGGCTCACACGTGCAAGTGGAAAGGGGCTATTAGAGTGTCCCCTTTGCTATCCTAGTGCGTTTTGTATAGGCCAATGACTGAGGGTGGGTTGTTGGATCGCGTCGAGACGAGAGTTGTGAGACTGTTTGGTTTTGAGAGTCGTGATGGTGATGATGATGATGACGACGACGATGGTCTGTGTGAGACTCCCCCCTCTTTGAGTTCATGGGGATTTGTTGGACGATGCTTCACGATGCAGGTCAGCACAGGTTGGTGAAGTGGTGGCGGGGTGAGTGGGTGGGCCCATAACTGGTTCAGATTCCACTCATCTCTAATGGGAGACACGGCCTGGAATCAAACAGTTCGCTGGGTTCATAGAACACTGCACCACTGCTTCTCCCATCTATTCTATATTCTTAAAAACTGTCTATTTTGCCAGTATTATAATCGCATACGATATTTGTGCTCAACTCAGTGCTGTACTATATTATATAAGTGTTCTTTCTTGTCAATAGAGATTATTATAATTATCATTGTTTTTTATATAAAAAAAAATATTTTTGCCCAGGGGGCGCTGCCACAGTGACGTCATGGTGAGCGTCAACGGACTTGCAACGGGGAGGTCGCCGGTTCGATCCTATCTCCCGGCGCGGCAGTTTGAAACGATGCCACGCGATGTTTAATTTACCCCCCCCTCCCCTCCCCTCCCCCATCACCTCCATCCTCCCTGGAAAGCCGACTCGACTAAACGCGTCGTCCACATTCAAGTTCAGCCGCCACCGTGCCTGCCACTCTAGCATACACATCCCCCCCAATATTCAAATATGCTCAAAATGTCCCCCCCCCCCCCCCAAATATATTGCTATAAAAAATTGCTATGCTATGTAAATAAAAACAACTATTTGCTAAACCTTGGCCACAATATCTGGACTTCATATAACAATGCATAGATTTCTGTTTCTATGATTGTGGTTATGGTTGTATTTTATGAATCCATAATTTCTGCCATTACATACAATGAAACAAGAAATGGTAAAAAAGTAAAAACAGAGCAATGTAATACAATACACTATTATACATTATTGTAAAAAATAAATAAAAGTCCATCCCATGTGTTAGTGATTTTTTTTATATTTTAGGCGGGAAATGAGTTTTCAATATTTTTCTGGGTTGGGACCCCCAGACACCCTGGAAGATTTGGTCCCCCCCAATGTTGACTCCGTGGCTACGGCCTTGGTGTACGCACGTTGAACTTGAGATTCGACGCGAAAATTCCACCGTGTGCCGGAGAGAGGCTGCAGAAGGAAAATCGGCGCCGGATTCCTTCTTGAAAATATTTCAAGCATCAACGTATGTTGAACTTCTTTGGCACCGTACGTGGCTCAACCGTGCTAATCGGGAAGTGCCAACAGTGGAGGCGAGGGTTGGTCGATCGATCGCACAACCGTCGTGAAACTCCTTTCCCGAGGTATCATACCCCTGGCTCGCAAGCAGAAGGCAGTGCAGAAAGTTGTCAATAATATAACAGTTTTTTTAGATTGGATCGCGTAAATGTCAATGTGTCGATGAACCAGCCACCACCCGACACAGCCAATTAGGAAGGTTTGTCATGTAAACAAAACGTGCCAATTCGCTACTAGTACAGCACACACCGGCTGTGTGTTGGAGAGTAAACCCACAACAAGTAACTAATTGGCATCTTTGTTCACGTGACAAACCTTACTAATTGACTGTGTCGTGTGGTGGAAAGTTGACCTATCAGCATCTGTCCCCATCTTTACGGGGGGATAGAGTGTTGCCCCCTCGCGTGCGTGGGTTTTCTCCGGGCACTCCGGTTTTTTCTCCCACACAGAAATACACACGAGTCATCGTTCATTGACTGAAAATGTAAAAAAACAAAGTAGGACCCTCCTGAAAATGTGTACAACGAGTCAGTGTGTCTCTCCGGGATAGATAGATGAGTAAATAATGACAGGGACTCCTCTACTTACGAACATTCGACTTAAGTACTCTCAGAGATACGAACAAACTTGCCCGTATGTCCAATTGTCTGTCCGGACCGAGAGTGGTAGATGGCAGCGGTGGCATCTACATCTGCTGAACGTGAAGAACCAGTGGCATCTACATGTGCAGAACATGAAGAACCAGTGGTATCTACATCTGCAGAACGTGAAGAACCAGTGGCACCTATATCTGCAGAACGTAAAGAACCAGTGGCATCTACATCTACAGAACGTGAAGAACCAGTGGCATCTTCATCTCCAGAACGTGAAGAACTAGTGGCATCTACATCCGCAGAACGTGAAGAACCAGTGGCATCTACATCTACAGAACGTGAAGAACCAGTGACATCTACATATGCAGAACGTGAAGAACCAGTGGCACCTATATCTGCAGAACGTAAAGAACCAGTGGCATCTACATCTGCAGAACGTGAAGAACCAGTGGCATCTACATCTGCAGAACGTGAAGAACCAGTGGCATCTACATCTGCAGAACGTGAAGAATCAGTGGCATCTACATCTGCAGAACGTCAAGAACCAGTGGCATCTACATTGGCAGAACGTGAAGAACCAGTGGCATCTACATATGCAGGAGATAATACAACTTTTAAAGCCATTCCCCGTGTTTAGTGCACATGCCGTACAACACGTTTGAAATCGATAGGAGTAAAGTTGGACTCACGAACAAATCGACTTACGAACAGACATCTGGAACCTAAATAGTTCGTAAGTGGAGGAGTCCCTGTACTTGACTTTTTTATCACGCAGGTCATGCAGTAGCCATGTTGTTATATGAATGCTTTGTACGATTTACTTATGGGGTGTTTCATTTAAAGTTGATCCACGTAGTGATGTTCGTAACGATTGTCCAGCTGGCGTTTCATTTCTTCACCGCACGTGCGATGATTCACGGATTGAAATAGATTTACGACACGATTCGAATCGTGCATTTAATTATCAATGAATTATTCTTATTTAAATATCTTGTATGCGAACATTGTATATGTTTAGGCTAAAGCAGGGATCGTGAAATTATTTTTCCTTATTGAGTACCTGGTGCGGTGTGTAAAGTCATCGCCACTGGGGAGACAAAGGCGGTCGGGCGTGGTGCTGGAAACCCATCCCCTCGTGTGCCATAGTGCCGGCCTGCAAAGATGCTCCTCGCGAACAGCAATTACCCCCCAACAGCCCGTTTACAGGCTCCACGGGGGATCTTTGTCTTTGCTTGTAGTCGCAATTTAGTCAACGCGGAGTCAATTTCGAATCTGGCAGAGTTGGACCGTGACGGAGGCGACCGAGCATGCCAAATCGGAGACGATATTTTCACCTCGAAAACGTTCCCTCCTGGTGCCGGATGAAGCGAGTGCGGGGCCTCTTGCATTTGTTATAAAGGGGCCCTAAATAACATTTCAAACATAATTATTAAAACACTCATTTTTAACTTGTATAGTAAAGTAATTGTATTTTTTCATTTCCTGTACAGCCAGATAATACGACAAATCGCGAACCTAAAACACTCAGTCGTTCATAAAAGTTGAAGGCGGTATAGTACTATAGTAATAGAGCAATTTCAGAATCACTGAACCGGAATTGATAGCTTGAAAGCATTTAGCGCGGGGCCCTTAAAAATCCGGGGCCCGTAGCTACATATGTAGCTACTTTTGTAGCCAGTTTTGGTCCTCGGATAATCCGGCACCGTTCCCTCCCCTCTCATGCCCGATTAGTGTGGGGCTAAAGATACTTTTCCCAGGGACACTGTCCCCTTCTCTGTTCGTCCTCGCCTGGGTTACACGAAATGAAACTTGGGATTAATATTGTCCGCAAGAAAAATGTTGGGGCGGCAAGGGTTCGTGTGGGCCTTGGGACGTGTTATGAAGTGAAGTCGCAAGCCCATAGGTTCATTTGCACCGTACAAAGCCAACCGTGCTAATCGGAGGTGCGCCGTAGAGGAATCCAATGATACAAATGAGATTAAAACAGAATGGATTAATTGGAATGTGACTCTACGGATAGTGACACATCAAATTACTGGGCAGGACAGGGGTGGGGGGGGTGAATTGTCAGATGATGTAGCAGCAGCCAATGATTTTACAAGACCTTATTCCCCCACGATGACAGCACAACCGTGATTTATTTAGTCGGACCAAAATAACTCTATATTGTACATGAAGCTTCATTGCGTATAAGATTATATATATGTATGGAAATAAACATGTGCTTGTTACATTTCGATTTATTTTGTCATTTGTACAAAGTGTGTCTCGCAAAATGTTTTGTCAAATCACAGAAGCCAAATTGGAAATACATTAGGCGGTGGTTGCAGTGCAGCAGTGGTTGGTCAGAGCTGAGCGTAGGTGGTGCTTGGATGGGTGGCGACCACCATGCATAACAGGTGCCATAGGCTGCTGCCGTGCTACGCAGCGGACAGCAGACGGCAGTGCAGCAAAGTCCATTATTTTAATCTCGATTTGAAGTTTTCGTGACTGCAGGGATCCATTCTCTTTGGTTCTTTCGGTAAAGTCACGTAGGTATAAAATAAATTAAATCACGACGTTTCGGGCGCAACACAAGCGTCCGTCATCACAGCAAGAAACAGCTGCTGAAGTGGGCAAAAGGGCTGCTGTAACAAGAGGCTATGTAGGTAAGAGAGCACCAACGTATCTGCTCCCCCACCTTCAAACCCGTACTGACCAGCATAGCGAAGTACGGTCACAAAACCCCAACGATCCACACGTGGCACGGGGGAGAGGGCCCTCATCGAGTGGCGGGGTGACAATTGGGCTGTGCGCGCGCTTGAAGTGAACACGTAAGCCATCGCAAGTGTGTGAGAAGATAACGGGCCACGTGCACGTGGTGTTTCGTTTTCATGGCAAAAACGAAACGCCTTGTAGCTTTTATTGTTCAAGGCCCGGTTTCGACACACTTCATCTCGACAGTCAGCCTTGCTTGTGTTTGAATCAATGCTCGGAGTACTTGCCGATCTTAGGCAAGGGCCCTCCTCTCTTTACGGTGAAGGGGCAACGGTGGAAGCTGTGGACCGGGATTCTGGTGAGCCAAGGTGGCATCGACACGGCCGTTCGCGTGCCGGCTAACGAGCAGCTTCTTCGTCTCGCTATCTCTCGTGTATCTCTCTCTCACCTCATCGCTCTTCATCTCGTGTCTCCGTCTGTGATCTTTACTCTTTAACACGTAGTGGTGGTCGTAGTGGGCTTTCGTGACCAATATTACTCATGATAACGTTTTTTGGGTTAGATCGCGTAAAATGTAAAGGGTCCGTCCATAAATGACGTCACGCGATTTTGGACGATTTTTGACCCCCCCCCCTTCGTCACACGGCGTCACAAAAAGTCAGACCCCCCCCTCAAATATGACGTCAAAAAGCTCTGCCCCCCCCCCAAATAAAACATGCTTCAAATCGCTTTAAGCTATTGTCATTGTAGTGCGTATTTAATGTAGCGCTGCACTCTGATGTTGTAGGAGAAAAAAAAAGTATATTTAATTAAGTAGAACGTGTTGTCTATATTTATTTAAAGTTGCGCATTTTGATGTGACGTCACATTTCTCAACCCCCCCCCCCCCCCTCGTCACACATCGTCACAAATGTCTGACCTCCCCCCCCTAGGTGCGTGACGTCATTTATGGACGGCCCCTTACTCGATGGTACATGCGGCCTGCTATGCTCACATTCAAGCGCGCGTAAATACACACGACACAGGCACCCATGACTTGCATGCAGCAGAGTAACTTGTATTGTAAACATCGCGTTTCACAGTTGTTGCAGGGACAGCAATACTTGCAAACACTGTACATTTAAACGTGATTTTAAACGATTATGAAACAGCGGCTCAAAAGTCCAACGGAAATCAATCTCGTGCCCGGTTCACTTGATTTGGGGCGTGGGCATTGATGCAGTGGTTGTTAGCGCACTGCACTACGAACCTGGCAACCTGAGTTTAATTCCCAGCCTCGGCTAGCATCAGTAGCGTGTGATACAGGAAGTCGTGGGTTCAATCCCAACACCTGATGCCTGTTGTATATTTGAAGTGTGTGGAATTTTCTGTGGGTCCTCTGGTTTTTCCCTCCATATTTAGGATCAACATAATCCATTTAGAGTATTTGGCTGCTATAAATTTCCACGCGATAACAAGCCACTTCTTTGAGCTATCATTTGTGGTCCAGGTCTTTGATGCCCCCCCCCCACTCCCCTTCACCAACAGGCACAGACCAGCACGGTGAAGTATGGTCAAGTAACCAACGCGACAACGTTGCTAGACAATTTCTTTTCGATACAAATGTTAACAAATAAAAAAGAAAAGCTTCAGAGTCCAACAAACGTGATTCATCCTTTGCAGGAAGGTACCTGTGATCTCATGTTAGCAGAGGTAGGCAAATACCCATAACGTCATCTTCTAGATTAATACAACATTTTTTTTAAAAATGCTGTTCGTTATAAAAAATTGCGATGGGTTTACTGAAGATGTGCGATTAAAAAATGATCGCATTCAGGCCGAATCTTTTTCCAGTTTTTTTTTCCCCACAGAAGCATTTGACTACTAAACAAAGCACACAAGGCCTTGCTCCTAAACTTAAGGATGTCAGGATATCGTAAATAAATTATATCGTCATATTCAAGTTCATCAATAGAGCCGCAGCCCATGACTTTATAGCACGCAGGGCAAAGTGTCATCCTCTCACCCGGCCCCGGCGCCGGCACAAAAAAATCGTTGAGCCACCGGCCGCCACCGCTGACTCCATTTCCAATTACTCGGTGACACGTTCGCGAGATGGCCGGGACGCCCAGGGGGGGGCACCTCGGGATCACGTCCCGGAACTTCGGCGCCGTCCATCCATGGATCGACGCGCCTAGCTGAGCTCAACTTTCGCTCGGGCGGTGCCTGAACTCGAACTCCATCTCGGATCCGGTGAAGGATCCATCGGGGGACGGGCTGTCGGTGCGTGCCTCCGAGCCCGACTCCTCCGCCTCCACGCGCCGCCGCTCCCGCGCGCGGCCAGGACTCTCGCCGCCCTCGCCGTCTCCCCCCTCTCCGGGCGGGCTTGGTGGCGGTGGGGGTCGCACGCCGAGCCGCGCCACCTCCTCGCGGGAGAGTCGCGAGGGCGGCGCGAACGAGGCCACGGCATCCGGGGAGGGGCGCCGCTGGCCAAATGTCGCCGTCGTCGTCGCCGCCGTGGCCCGCAAGGGAAACTCCTCCGAGCGTCTCGCCCCGGCGACCCCGCCGCAGGGTGTCGCTAGCTGGCGGCCGGCCGCCCTGTGTCGCGACAGATCCCCCGCGCTGGCCAAACCGGCGAGGACGTCCAAGCGGTCCGAAAGGAGTGACGCACCGTTTATGGGCGACCGTGGCCACGAGTCACGGTTGCAGCGGCAGAGAGAGGAGGAGGAAGAGGTGTCAACAGCGTGGCTCTGGAACAAAGTGGCGCCCGGTCGCTTGGCAAGGGGTGGTTCCTGGCCGACGAGGTTGTGGTTCGTCCGTCGACGATGCAGACTGTCGTCAGTGCACTGCTTCCCGAGATGAGGAAGAGGAGGATGAAGAGGGCGATGGTGACACTGACAGATAGAGTGACAGGTGTCGGGTTTCTGACTGAGGCAATCCTGAGAGCAATAAAGACAGTGCCTGTGATGAAGCTCTTCTTTATCCAGCTGCTGCTGCTGCTGATGATGATGATGCAGAGGTGGATGACGATGTTGTGGACAACGGCCCATCGTGGTGTCTGCCCCACGCGCACGCAGCGTCTGGTAGTGCATCTCCACGTCCGCGTCGGACGCGGCGATGCTGCTCGCGTTCTCCAGGTCGTAGTGCTCGGGCCGGATGTGGTGGCTGCCCCTTCTCACCGTCCCATCCTCCTCATCCTCATCGTCCTCCTCATCCAGCTGCCGCCCCACGGCGAACATTCTCCCGTGCTGAAGCTGCCGGGGAGCGGCAGGGCGCAGGGCCCGCTCGTCGACGATGGCGTAAGGCCGGCTCTCGGTTTGCTCCACGATGATGTCGGGCCGGCTCAGGCGCACCGTCCCGCCGTCATGCACGAATGCCTCGTTCACGCTGCCGCCCTTCGGCGCCGGCTTTTCGCACGCCAGGCGTTCCGCCGCCGACTCCGCCGGGCCGGCCGCCGACGCCACCGCTGCGGAGCCCGGAGCCTTGGGACGGCGGCGGCGCCGGGCAAGCAGCGCCAGCGCCGCACCCACCGCTGCAGCCGCCAGGAGAGCAGAGAGCAGCGGCACGGCAGTGACGGTCGCCAGCAGCCACGGTGCCGGGCCGCCATCTCCGGGACCGCTCTCCGCAGGGAGGAGGTCACGGCCCGCAAGCGGACACCTGGCGTGCGGGGAACAAGTTGTTGTTATTTTGTGATTAAGATTATCAACCAATAAGCACGAAGCTCAGAGAGCTGAATTGAGTTCAAGAGAACTCGCAGACAAACACTACGTTGTTGCGAAGGACCTAAAGCAAAAGATACCTGGGGATTTGATCTTCCACGAAGCTGCTCATGGTTCCCACCCCTAAACCGCATCCACTCGCACAGACCATCGCAGTAGATGTGGATATCTGATGATGCACGAATGGAACATTCCAGTAGTGTGACTTATACCTAGGCGCACCCACGCAGTCACTAGCCTTGCCCACACAGTCAGAGAGCTGCTTCCTCGATCTTCCTGACGTTTGTCCCCGCCCACTACTCAGGTAGTGCCGCCCTTCTAAAGCGAAACAAAATCCCGATTTTTACCAATTTCTACGGAACACCGGGACAGCCTCCGTGAAACCACCCCACGGCTGTTCCGGCCAAATCGGGACGCATCTCCGATTGGCAGCACAATTGGCTACGTAGGGCGCGTAAGAAGTTCACCATACATACATACATTTACAAATCTGTGAAATCTCACAGGCCAATTCATGGTTACTATCGCGGCGGGCGGTCGTGCCATTCGGACGCACGTGTCAGCGACGGCCGTGGTTCTGCGAGCCCCCCACGGTGCAAGAGGCAGCGCGTCCACGCTGACTCCGCGCAGGCACCCGTCCAGGCCCCGCGGACGCCCCTGGCGCTTGCCGAGGGCCCCGGGCAGCGTCGCCGTAGAGTCCACCCCCCCAACGCTCACTGAGCCATTGCTAAGCGGCCAGATGATGCTGGGAACAAAACCAAAAACATTATTTGAATAAACTATTTTTGCTTGCATACCCTGTGCTTAATTTCAGCCGGAACGGTCCACAACACTTTTCCGATAATTATTTTGGCATGCCACATTCACCTCACTGTACCCTACTGTATATGCCACACCTCCAATTAGCACGTTTGGTTATGTACGGTGCGAAAGAAGTTCAACGTACATACATACTGTCCATAGACTTACACTACCCATAGACTCAACACTGCACCGCCGATTAGCACGGTTGGCTACGAACGGTGCGAAAGAAGTTAAAAATATTTTCATACATGTTGCTATAAACCTGTTCAGGGGAATACAGGCATTTAAGGTACAATAATATAGGATTATTAAAGAAAGGCAATACCTATTACTCTAGTGGTAGTGCCTTATGCTGATAATCCCTACTCCAAGCCAGTCTAGCAGCTTTCCATAACATATCTGAGTGAGAAATAAATGGCTGCATATGTCAGTAAGTGACGTCTGTACGTGCTGTTAATTTGTCTTGCCTGGAGTTGCCCGCGATGGTCCCTGCGGCCTGGCAGTGGTCCACATCCTGCACCTCGCCTGAATGTTCACAGTCATCTACGTGCACACTCAGGGTCTGTGAATGGGGAACCAGAGACCAGGCATTGGAACAAGACTCAAGAATAAATATCCACAGCGGCTTCGGTTTGCCCAGGACAGCCTCAAAGAATGTATTTGGGATGTTTTGCCAAATGCACATGAACCTTTTCCCATTCCGAGATGCACTGCAAGTTGCAGGGTGGGTGTCCCGGTTCACCACTGATTCTCGGAACGCGCAAGCGGCTCAGCTTTAATTTAATTTAGAGAGGCGTCATAGCCCCTTTGTTTTTAAAGATATCGTGCTCACAGCAGAGAACCGTAGCGACACGACCGCACTCCACAATACCTGGCGCCCAACTGTGCCACACGCCCTCCCGTGCGGCCTTGTGGAAGCCTCGGTACCGATAAAGTTATTTTATAGAAGTTTTTCTTCCGGTTCCGTTCCAATGACGCTCACGGAATCGGAATGAAAACCGATGACGTGTACACGTACGTCATCGGAACGGGAAAGCCAGCTTAGCTGGAGGGCAGCCTCATGCAGTGCAGGTCATGGAGGTTATATGATAACATTTCAGTGCGCCGGTAATTGCTGGTTGGTTGAAGGTTAGGAGAATAGACGTGGGAGCATGAAATTCGGACTGTTGCCGCCATCACGTAAGTCCAACTTTTTATCAAATAACCTTATGCGATCTTCAACATCCAATGCGTAATTTATGGTTAACACAACCACTACTAACCCTTTCCCGTTCCGATGATGTACGTGCATACGTCACAAGTTATTAATCTACGCCGGAGGGCATGCAGCACAGTTTGGCGCCAGCCATCATAGGGTGCGGTCGTGTCGCTATGGTTCTCTGCAGTGATAACAATACAATGTCTTCATTAAAAACAGCGGTGCTACGCCCTCTCTATAAACAAAATTATCGAGGAGGCCCTCGCGCGTTGGCGAGATTCAGCGGGTGAACGAGACACACCCCCACACCGATACCCCGCAATGTGCATTATGTCTCGGAACGGGAAAGGGGTTAAATTAAGGCGGCAGCCGGGGGGGGCCCAATCACAAACCTCCGCTATGCAAGTGGAAAAACGCGCTCCTGCTCGTTTGCCCGGTTTCCGCCACGAGTGACCGCCGGTGCCGTCAACCAAACAAAACAACAGTGGCATAAGACCTTTCCACGACGCAGGGCGGCAATGGTGTGATAGTTGCCGTCGCTTAGGCCTTGCCCTGCCTCCACGGTGATGACCTCTCCACCGAGGTCAAGCGAGACGGAAGCGCGACCTCCCATGAGCCACATGGACAGACACCAACGTCCTCCTGTCGACGCACACAAAGGGGCGTTAAACTAAACTATTTTTCATTTTACCAGGTGAGACCCACTGAGCTACGTAGCTATTTTTCAGAAGCGACCTGGCCACAAATGATGGCTCAAGAAAGTGGTTTATCATGCGAAAATGTATCGCAGCCAAATATTCCAAGCGCATGATGTTGATTCTAAATGTGGAGGGAAAAACCGGAGAACCCGGAGAAAATCCACACGACCACGGGGGAGAGAGACACTCAAACTCCACGCAAACAGCAAGCGTCATAGTTGGGATCGAACCCACGACCTCCTGTTTACCAGGCCAGGTAGTTAACATCTCCCAGCCATCGTGGCGTCCTTACCAGACGTCTTGGAATAGGTGGGAGAGTTACCCACACTTTACCCCACCACTCACAAACTGCCTGCACATCGACTGGGGCTGCGACCGCTTATGCTGCTGGGTAGCCAGAGATGGGGGCATTCAAATAACTGTCCCCGTTGCATCAGCTGCCACATTGGGAGTCCCGTCTGACAACTATTACACTCGGCTTTGCAATGACGATGAAGGGGACGGCGATGATGTTTGTAGTGATGTGATGACAATGTAATGAGGACGGTTGTGAAAATTACAGTGGTGACACAACGTTGTTGATGTTCGTGATGACAATGGCGACAACATCGATCTCGTGATGACGATGATGGAGACGACATTGATGCTCGTGATGATGATGATGAAGATGATAATGGCAATGACGTTGATGCTCGTGATGGTGATGATGGTAACGATGTTGATGCTCGTGATGATGATGGTGACGATGTTGATTCTCGTGATGATGATGATGATGATGATGGCGACGATGTTGATGCTCGTGATGATGATGATGGTGACGATGTTGATGCTCGTGATGATGATGGTGATGACGATGTTGATGCTCGTGATGATGGTGATGACGTTGATGCTCGTGATGATGATGACAACGATGTTGATGCTCGTGATGATGATGGCGACAACTCTCTCCATGGCACACACCGTCGTCGCGGGCGAACAGGAGCAGCTGTGCACTTGTCCGCGTCGTTGCCACCTCCAGCCGAATCTCATTCCTCTCTGGGTCCAGAATCCGCGCCGGGAATTCCATGAATGAGGAGCCCTGGAAGCCGAACCCCCGCTCCTCGCAGGTCGCTCCGCTCCCCTCCTCCTCCACAGCCGCCTCCCCTACGGCCGCTCCGTCCGTGGCCGCCCCCTCCGCGGCCACCCCATTCTCCACGGGCGCCCCCGTTGTCAGTGCCGTGGCGCCCGCGCCCGCCCCCCGCGTCTCCCCGTCGCACTCGGGAGCCGCGGTGGACCCCGGCGGGCACTCGCACGTCCACGGAGGGCCGGTGGCGCCATGCGACACCAAGACGAACGTCTCGCTCTCGGCGACGGCGAGGAGGCCGGGGCCCGCGGCCGGACCCCGGCGCGTGCAGCGCGCCGGCGCCACGCAGTCCGACAGGCGGCACGCGTCGGCCACCACCTCGAACGAGCCCCCGAGCCTGGCGTTCGGGTCCGGGTTTGGGTCCCGGGCCGACAAGGCCTGCAGGAACCTCCGAGCGTCGCGGGCGCAAAAGCCGCGTCCGTCGCCGCCGCCGTCGGTTCTGGCGAGCGCCGCCCAGGCGTAGGAGGCGTTCCCGTGGCGAAACGCGTGGAGCACGCGCAGGTCCGCTCCGACGGAACTCAGCAGCGCCGAGGCGGAGGCGAGGAGCGGCGCGAGGCCGGCGTCGAGGAAGCGGCTGAGCTCCGTGCAGCCGAGCGAGAGGAGCGCGGCGCCAGCGAGGGAGGCGCCGTCGTAGGGCACGAAGCGCAGGCGCGCGGCATTCACCACGGGCACGTGGAGGCCGTCGCTCGCCTCCACCCACAGCACAACTGTCGCCGGCGTGCCGTGGCAGTCGAGCGGCTCAGACAGCAGGTCGCACGTACCTGGCGTGATGCTGAAAGCTCCGGATGACGACGGTGACAAATGAGATGATTGCGACGATGCGGACGATGGCAGCGACTGAACCAAGGACGTGGATGGCCACGGCGGCGGCGCCGACGACGGATCGGCGCCCTCCGCGGTCCCCATGATCCGGCACGTGAATTCGTCATCCGAGTCAAGGTCGAGCGGCCGCACGTCGCCGAGGAAACCGCCGGGGAAGGTCGTACCAAAGAAGCTGACGAGGATGTCGAGGCGGCGCGGTGAGGGCGCGTTGTCGTTCACGTCGCCCACCTCCACCGTGATCTCCACCACCGACGTGAGCCGGGGCATCCCCGAGTCGGACACTGCCACCGCGAGCGCCACCTCCCCTGTCTCCTCGCGGTCCAGCTCGGTGGTCGTGCGCAGCACCCCGTCGCCGCTCAGGGCGAAGAACTGCGACGGCCGCGCCAGGCGGTAGGAAAAAGGCGGCCCGTTCTCCTCGGCGTCGGCGTCGCGGCTGCTCAGCCGGGCCACGGGCGTGCCGGGCGGATGGCCCTCGTCGATGCGCCACCAGACGGACGTCAGCGCCGGCGCGTTGTCGTTGACGTCGTCGACGTCGACCCGCAGGAGCGCCGTGCCCGTGGCCGCGGGGCTCCCCTCGTCCACGGCGAGGACGAGCAGCGCGTAGGCGTCCCGCATCTCCCGGTCGAGCGGCGACGCCGATGTCACGAGGCCCGAGGCCACGTCGATGGCGAACGCCGGGCGCGACGCCGGCGCCGCCGCCGCCGCCGGATCGTCGCCGAGCCGGAAGGAGAAGCGAGCGAATTGCGGGACGCGGTCGGGATCGTGAGCCGTCACGGCGATCACGGGCGTCCCCGGGGGGGCGTCCTCGCGCACTCGTGCCCGGTAGACATCGCGCGAGAAGCGGGGCGCCTCGTTGGCATCCGTAATGATCACCGTCACCGTCGCCTCGTCCAGCCGCTCGGCGCTCGTCACGGCGCCGGGGTTTTTGGCGACCACGGTCAGAGTCACGCGAGCCACAGCGTCCAGCGGGGAGTCTGGGACGGCGGAAGAGGGTGCCGAGCCGGACGCGAGCCTCCCCACCACGACCACCTCGCCCGAGAGCGAGTCCAACCCCAGGCCGTGCCTCCGCGCCGCCGACTCGGCGCCCACGAGGTGGAACTCCACCCGCCCGGCGCGCCCGGCGTCACGGTCGGTGGCCGAGACGGCGCCGACGTGAGTGCCCGGTGCGGCCGACTCGGAGACGCGGTGCACAAAGCCGGCAGTGGAAAACCTCGGCGGGAACTCGTTCTCGTCGAGCAACTCGACGCGCACCAGCGCCGTGCCGCTCAGCCGCGCCGCCGCACCGGGCGGCCCATCCGCGGCGATCACCGCAAAGCGGTAGCGAGGCCGCGCCTCGTAGTCGAGCCGCCCCACCGTGACGACGACGCCGGTGTCCGCGTCGACGGTGAACGGCAGCGCGGGGTCGGCCAGCGAGTAGCGCGGGGCGCCGTCGCCATCGCCGTCGGCGTCGCGTGCGCGCACCTCCACCACGAACGTCCCCGCCGGCGCGGCCTCGCTCAGCTCGGCGCGATACTCGGCATGTTCGAATGCCGGCGCGTTGTCGTCGCAGTCGGCGACGGTCACGGTAACCGCGGCCGTGGCGGCGGCGCCCCCCCAGCCGTCGCGCGCCGACACGACGTACCGGTAGGAGCGGGTCGTCTCGAAGTCGAGCGGCGCGGCCAGGCGCACGACGCCGGCGTCCACCGAGAAGGGCGCCGCGCCGGCGCCCGACAGCGAGTAGACCAGCGGCGCGTCCTCCGCTGCCTCCGCCGCCTCCGCCACCGCGAGCAGCACCGCGGAGCCGAGCGGTGCGCACTCGGGCACGGTGGCGACGAACTCGGCTCTCGCGAACGCCGGCCCCAGGGTGGTTCGGCCGTCCTCAACGACCCTCACGAGCACCGCCGCCTCGGCAGAGAGCGGCCGTGGCAGGCCGCGGTCCTGTGCCCGCACGGCGAGCGAGAGGATGGTGCCGGCACGACCGCGCAACGCCGAGCGGAGCATCAGCCACCCGCTGGCAGGATCCACCGTGAACAGCGCCGGCCCGGCGCTGCCGTTTCCGTCGACGACGGAGAAGACGACTTCGGCGGCGGGGCCGAGGTCGCGGTCGTCAGAAGCCGAGACGCGGAGCACGCGGGAGCCGGCGGGTGCCGAGGTCGCCACGGTGGTGACGTAGAGCGGTGCCGAGAAGACGGGCGGGTGCTCGTTGGCGTAGACGAGGTCCACGGCGAGCGTCGTCTCGGCGGTGAGCGGCTCGGGGCGGCCGCGGTCCGAGGCCACGAGCGTCAGGAGGACACGGCGGCTGAGGAGGGCCGAGGACTGGGTCGGGGGTCGCGGCAGGAGGAGGCGGCCGCACGTCGAGATCTCGCCCGTGGAGGCATCGACGCGGAATTCCTGAAAGGGGCAGTCGGCGTTTCAGGTCAGATGCAGGAGAATCATTCGCGAGTGACGGAGGACGCGTCGGCGCTTGCTGGACCACGCGGCTCCAATGAACTCTCCCCGCCGACATTCACTCACCTCCAGGATGTCGTCGCCGCCGCCGAGCGAGTAAAACACCTCCCCGTTCTCCCCGTCGTCGGGGTCCGCCGCGGCCACACGCGCCACCAGGCAGCCGCCCTCCAGCAGGCACTCGGGCACCGCCAGCGGTGATGACGGCACCCCGACGAACGCCGGCGCGTTGTCGTTGACGTCCGTCACGACCACCACCACGTCCGTGTTGACTGCAAACGCGGCGCCGCGCGCCAGCAGGCGCAGCGCGTGCCGCCCGCCCCCCGCAGCCTCCCGGTCGAGCGGCGCGGCCACCCGCACCACGCCGGTCTCCGGCTCGACGGAGAACGGCGCCGGCGTCGCCGTCGGCACCAGGGAGTAGGACACGGCGGCGTTGTCACCCTCGTCCTCGTCCTCGGCCCACGCGCGCAGCACGGCCGTCCCTGGGGCGGCGTCTTCCGGCACCGCGCCGGCGAAGATGCGCGGGAAGCGCGGGGGATTGTCGTCCGCATCGAGCACCGTCACCGCGACGACGGCGGCGGCGGTGACGCCGTCGCCGTCCTCCGCCAGCGCCAGCAGCTTGTGCGTGGCGCCCATCTCGCGGTCCAGCGGGCGCAGGGTGCCGAGCTGCCCGCTGGCAGGGTCGACGGCGAAGGCCGGGAGGCCGCCCGGGGGCGGCGCGAGCAAGTAGCGCACGGCGCCGCCGGGGCCGGCGTCAGCGTCGGACGCTCGCAGGACACAGCCCGGGATGGGGCCCGCGGGAGAGTTCTCCGGGACCTGGTCCACACGCGTGCAGAAAAACTCGTTTACACTTTGTAATGTACGTTGTGTCTATGCCGCCACCACCACCAACACACCAAGGGTTGTTGATTGACGATGATAAGTATCTTCACTTGAAGGCATTAAAACTGGCTTCTTGAGTGCAGCGAGTTGATGGTCTCAGCCTGGGTGCAAATGACCGTGCGCACAAAAACACCGCATTCATTGCATTGTGCACTGAACGTGGGCAAAATCCAGCTCTTAACATTAACAAATTTCCGTTTGACTTGTGATGTGCCTGATGATGGTGGTGGAGTGGGTGTGAACGCATCGACTCATTTTGCGTGGACTTTGAAATAGCCACTTCTGCAGGCCGTTTTCAAACAGACAAGTTACGGACAGATTATGTGTCTCACGGCATGAAAAATGTAACCGTGCATCTCATAAACGTGACTTTTCCTCCCAATAACAATAACACGATGAGAATAACACTTTGGGGTGGAAAATAAAAACGAAACCACCGCTGTACCACCTTCTCCTAACATCAGCGGCGCGTCTCTCCGCTCGTCACCTGGCACGCAACGGGGTCGCGCTCAAAGCGCGGCACGTTGTCGTTGACGTCCGTGACGGCCACGTCCACCCTCACGTAGCTGGAGAACGGCGGGAAGCCCGCGTCGCGGCACTCCACGAACACGGCCACGCTCGCCCGCTCCTCGAAGTCCAGCGGCCTAGCCAGCGACACGGCCCCGCTCGCCCGCTCCACCTCGAACGGGTTGTCCCCTCCGCCCGCCGCGTAGAACCACACGGGCGCTGCGCCGGGCCGGGATGTCTCGGCCTCCACCCCAGCCACGGTCGTCCCCGCCGGCGCGTCTTCTGGCAGCGCGATGGGCGGCGGCGACCGAAGGCGCACGCGGGGACGCGGGAACGAGGCCGCGTCCCGGAAGCGGACCGTGACGGTGGTGGCGGCGCTGCGGTGCGGAGGGGCGAGCTCGGTGGCCGCGAGGTGCACGGTGAAGTCAGCGGGGCCGCGGAGCGGTGCAGCGGCGCTCAGCGAGCCCAGCGAGGGGTCGAGCGCCAGGAGGTGAGCATCGTCGCCCGACAGCGAGAAGCGCAGGGACGCGTTGGCGCCATAGTCGGCGTCGACGGCGGTGGGGACGAAGATGAGAGCGCCTGGAGAGGTGAGCGCACGCACGCACGCAATTATGGCACACTCGGTTGAACCATTTACCATCAACTTTGTTTTACCAGGTAAGGCCCACTGAGCTACGTAGCTCTTTTTCTGAAGCAATCTGGACAGCAAACGATAGTTCAACAAAGTAGATGATAACGGGTAAATGTATAGCAGCAAAATAATCCAAGATGTCACGCTTGCGAACCCGTTAGTTCTCGGAAGCTAAGCAGATTTTATTCTGGATAGCGCTTGGATTGTACAAACAGGTTGCTGTAGGCCTGGACAGCAAGCGATAGGCAAACAAAGCGGCACTTCATCGTGTGTAAATGGATGGCTGCGACGGACCCAAATCAATATTGTCAATACTGATCACCTTGAGAATAGGTTTTCCACTTTTTTCTGGCAACAAAACAGCTGTGTTAAGATGTTAAAACACCAAACTGAAAGCTTTTACAAGGAATCATGTCTGCATTGACCACAATACTTGGTGGTCAGAATGCAAACAAAAAACATACTCTGATAATATAGGAATTGTCTTTGAAACGGATTGGTCCATACCAGAGACAGCTTTCTTTGGAGCCTCGTCTCAAACGGTATTAGACCAGAGGACGCCAAAAGGCGTACAGCACAATGACAACGCACTATCAGGGGTGAGCAGCTACATCATGGGACCTCCTTTGCCAGTACCAAAATATGAGAAGAGGTTTTCCCCTTTTTTCTGGCAACAAAGCAGGTCACGGCAGGAATTCATACTCATACGGCAGCAATTCATACAGGTGTTAAGATGTTAAAACACCAAACTGAAACCTTTTACAAGGAATCATGTCTGCAAGTATTGTGGTTAATGCAGACATGATTCCTTGTAGAAGGTTTCAGTTTGGTGTTTTAACATCTTAACACCTGTTTTGTTGCCAGAAAATAGGGGAAAACCTATTATCATATTTTGGTACTGGCAAAGGAGGTCCCATGACTGATCACCTTTATTTTGCAAGTCTCAGAAGACTGAATAGACATTCTAATTGCATCAAAATTGGTAACATGGTCCATTAAAGACTGATAAACAGATTTGTTGATTCAAATATAGATTTTAGACGGTTTTATGAGGACCGGTGTTTTATGCTGCACTGGTGGACTGCCAATACGTCCATTTAGTATGTTTTGGTTTAGCAGGTGAGGTCCGTCTAAGGTATGTAGCTATTTTTTAGAAGCGATTTGCCTATCACAAATGATAGCTCAACGAAATTTATAAGCAGCCAAATACTCGAGAAGCATGATGTTGATTTGAACGTGGAAGGAAAAAGTGGAGGAAAAAAGTGGAGGAACCGGAGAAAAATGTACGCGACCACAGGGAGAGAGACACGCAGACTCCAAATATACAATAATGGTAGGTTTTTACCCTTTTAACTGGTACAAAACTGACACCTTTATTCAAGGCATCATGTTTGCAATGACCACAACACAAGTAGTCAATAAAGCAAACAAAAAGAAGCAACTCTGATAAGGATAATAATATGCACTGTCCTTGAAGTTGATTAGCCCACACCCGAGACGGCTTTCTTTATAGCCTAGTCCCCATTGGTGTAGGGCCAGATGACACCAGAAGGCGTACAACTCAAAAACAGTGCAATATCAGAGTATTGAGAGTTCGGGGTAAACATTTACAGTTGTGGTCATTGCAAACATGATGCCTTGAATAAAGGTGTCAGTTTTGTACCAGTTAAAAGGGTAAAAACCTACCATTATATTTTGCCACTGGTAAAAGAGATCTCATAGTGTAAATGTCCAAATATACAGCAGGCGTGAGGGTCAGGATTGAACCCACGACCTTCTGTATACCAGGCGAGGTAGTTAACATCTCCTAGCCATCGTGATGATGATGAAAGACATGCAAACTCCAAATATACAGCAGGCGTGAGGATCAGGATTGAACCCACGACCTTCTGTATACCAGGAGAGGTAGTTAACATCTCCTAGCCACCGTGATGATGATGAGAGGCACGCAAACTCCAAATATACAGCAGGCGTGAGGGTCAGGATTGAACCCACGACCTTCTGTATACCAGGCGAGGTAGTTAACATCTCCTAGCCACCGCGGTCGTAATAATTGAGTACGTTTGGTATCCGTGCTGTTCTCGTCACACGGGGCGATCGTCACAAAGGTAAGACGCGATCTGCGGTCATTTGCCCCGTCGGGGGCGACGTCATTCCGTGCAATTAAAATCGAGTAAGTTGCCGGTAACTTTTTTGTTTATTTGGTCAAATGTGGACGGTGACGTCGGCACACGGTGTCCTGCTGGTTTTGTGAATGACGTCACCGGATGTCTCGCGTCGACTGTGACGGTGCGCGGTATTTTAGAGTGAATGCACGCCACCGTGATAACCAGGGCAGCCTGCCAGATTCGAACAGCACATGGACAAGAGACATATTGGCACACGGCCACAGACTCGCACTTACACACACATGGACAGACAGGCACACACATGTACAGACAAAGATCCCCTGTATAGTCTGTAATATAGTGTTGGGGCAAGTGCTGTGAGCGAGTAGCAGCACCTATGAAGGCCAGCACTGTGGCACACGCGGGGGTGGGTGGGTGGCCAGCACCACGCCCGGCCGCCTTTGTCTACCTAGTGGCGATGTTTACACACCTCACTCGATACTCATTTGAGGCTGAGTCGACCTAGGGGAGGCCCAGGACCAGTTCAGATAATCGTCACTGATGTTGGCCGTGAGTGGGAATCAAACCCGGGTCGCCAGATTCGTAGCGCAGCGCGCTAACCGCTACTACACTACCGCTCTGCACACACACACGCACTCACCCCCACCAGAGACCCAGTTTCACCGTGAAGGCCACGGAGAGCGAGCGAGGGCAAGTACGTTTAATGAGCGACAACGAAAGGACCCGGCCCGGCACGCGGGGAGGTGGCGGTGCAGCAGCCACGCGTGCCTGGCCTCTTTGTCCGTTGACCCTGATCACAGGAGAAGAGGTCACGGCCGGCAGGCAGAGGTCACGCTGGAGAGGATGCATGGGTCCCGCATCACTCGCCATCTTTTTTTTAACAAGTTGGGTTTTTTTCCCGTAGTAAATGCACCCCATCGCATCGCAAGCCAGCCAGGGTTGGTTGGTGAGCCAGGTTAGGGCTCGGACGGGTGACCACCAGGGACCTGCCAGGTGTCACAGGCAGCGACGATTGTCACATCCTCACCCAATTGGCTCATACACCACGACCAATTAAATCAACCAAAACCGCCGCCGCCTATTAATCGTCCAGATTGCTCTTTGGCACAGCAAGGTCGCCTGGCAAATTGGGGCTTCCGCGGCTTCACGAAATAGAACCGCCGGGGTTGAATATCTACCGTACGCGCGACCATCACGCGGACTCCGATGGCCACCCTCGCAGCGGCGGCTTTTTTGGCTCGGCCGTCGAACAAAGACCAACGCCGCATAGTGTGACGCTTTCTGATGCGCTTCTGCGGACGTCTGCAATGATCTTCCTTTGGATATCAGGAAGCCACTGGGGCTGTGCGCTATTAAATCACCTATATTGAAAACGACTCTCTTTAGAACTAATTTTTGTGCGTTAGTTTGTTGTCCTTCCCCGCACCTCTGATTAGCATGGTTGGCTACGTACAGCGCGAAAGAAGTTCAACGTACATATACACACACACTTTCAACGCACTCAATGGAATCCGTGCGTCTCTCGACAGATCCACCCACAGCGACCGTCACAATCAGAGTGTGAACGTGGGAACACTGACCACACAGCAGTGAACCATTATGCAAGTTTCTATACGAATCTACGGGTTTATGTGCGAGTCTAGGGGTCTCTATACGAGTCTACGGGTTTATGTGCGAGTCTAAAGGTCTCTATGCGAGTCTATGGGTTTCTGTGCGATGTAAGTCGATGAGACACGTTGTGTGTGACCGCACTGTGAACTCGAAGCCCTCCAACCGAACTTCAACTGAAGCCACGTCCTGGCTAACAATTTATATGAATGCATTAAGCCCCCCCCCACCCCCTCTGGCCTTTGCACCTGATTGGCTCACAGGTAATGACATCACATGTATCCCTCCATTTAAGACTGAAACAGGAGGATTTTTCCACAACGCTGGCTGTCACCTGACGATGCTGGTTGTAATCACTGGCGAAACGTCACAGTACTCGAATTGTAAATGTTGTGGAATTACTCCCAAACACACCACCGGTGCGCTGTACCGGTAACGAATCGGCACGTTTTTGTTCACGTTGACAAACCTTACTGATTGGCT
Source organism: Lampetra planeri (assembly GCF_965212315.1). Taxonomy (NCBI): domain Eukaryota; kingdom Metazoa; phylum Chordata; class Hyperoartia; order Petromyzontiformes; family Petromyzontidae; genus Lampetra; species Lampetra planeri. The sequence continues at coordinate 2,410,994 of NC_136166.1, forward strand.
GTGTCGGATGGTGGCTGGTTTAATGACACATTTATATTTACGCGATCTAACCAAAACCTCTATATTGGCCATGGAAGCCTTACTACGTGTTAAACCAAATCAGAATTTCGCCTTTCAGGTTTTATACGTAACCAGTAACACCCCGATTTACGTCTCCCCCTTTAACGTCATTTCGCAAATACTCTCGTAACATTATTATCTATGCGGCTACCCCGATTAGCGTTGCCTCAACCCCACATGCGCACGTCACTCACAGCATCGTCCATCCTGTCTTGTTATCTGTCGCCTATTAGCCTTCGCCTCCCCCTCCACCACCACCACTACCACCACCTACTACGATTACCATGTGAATCGCTTTGATTGACGTCGTTTCGATATTCGTCGTTGCACCCTTGGGGAACGCATCTACGACGTGAAGCACTGGGTGTGTTGCTGTAAAGCACTGGGTGTGTTGCTGCACAAATACCTCGAATCTGGACACGGACTTATGAGTTCACCATCCATCTAGCCGCACGCAAGGAGAGCGGCTGGCTGCAGCGGCAATACCCTTCTGAGCAGTGGCGTTCATTTCGTACCACGCCACCACGCCACCACTGCGGTCTGGAACACCAGGGCTCCAGGCGCGGCAGCATTTATTCTCACGAGCAGCCGCCCGTCCACGCGTCCGCCCGCCCGCTTACCGCTCGGCGTTGGCGTGGGGACGCTCGCCACGTACGGCGCGTTGAGGAACGCTGGCCCATTGTCGTTGACGTCCGTGACGGTGACGAGCACGGAGACGGACGTGGAGAGGGCGCCGCCGGTGCGGGCACCCCCGTCCGTGGCCCACACGAGCAGCGGGTAGCCGTCGCGCGACTCGCGGTCGAGTGGCGCGAGCGTCCGCAGCTCGCCCGTCGCGGCATCGATCTCGAGGGCCCCCTCGCCCCCTTCCAGGCGGTACCTGCGACGACGCCGTCGGTCGCGGGAGACAGACGGACGTTGACTCGGAGACACGCGAAGGCTCGAACGGGCGAAGGAGAAGTAACACGAGGTGGGTTTGTGTAATGCAGCTATCTCTGTAAGTGCCTCGCTATCCCTCTCCGTGTCCGTCTGTCCACCTTTCATTATCTCTGGGTCTCCCTGTCTCCCTGTTGTCATCTCTCTGTCTCAGGAACCACACGGCAGATATCAAACGGATGTCATAGACACAAACGTTGGGGAGCGGTGAGCGAGCGGATGAGTGAGTGAGTGAATGAGTGAATGAGCGGGCAAGTGAGCGGGTGACCGAGCTGGTGAGTGAGCGGGTCAGTGAGCGTGCAAGTGCGTGAGCGGGTGAGCGAGTGAGTGAGTGGGCGGGCGGGCGAGACAGCGGGTGAGTGAGCGGGCAGGTGAGTGAGTGAGCGAGTGAGCGAGCGAGCGGCTGAGCGAGTGGGCGGGCGAGTGAGCTGGCGAGTGATCTGGCGAGTGAGCGGGCAGGTGAGTGAGTGAGTGAGTGAGCGAGTGAGTGAGCAAGTGAGTGAGTGAGTGAGCGGGCAGGTGAGTGAGTGCGTGAGTGAGTGAGCTGGTGAGCGGGTGAGCGAGCGAGTGGCTGAGCGAGCGGGCGGGCGAGTGAGCGTACATGACGGTGCCGTTAGGCCCCTCGTCCGGGTCCTCCGCTCGCGCCGTCCACAGCACGGTGCCGGCCGCGGCACCCTCCTCCACCTGCAGGCGCACGTCGCGGCCCGGGAAGTGTGGAGCATTGTCGTTGGCATCGCCCACGAGCACAGTGAGCGTGGCGGTGCCGGTGAGAGGCGGGGAGCCTGCGGTGCGGAGAGACGGCGCTGATGAAAATGAAACGCGAAGCGACTCGCTCAGCGCGCTGCCGGTCGCCTACTAAGTTCCCCCGTGCAGCCTACTCGGCTCTGCCGGGGGGATGAGTGCCGTGAGCGAGTGGCGCCTACGAGGGCCGGCACAGCACAGGTTAGGGGTGGCATGGCCAGCGCCGCGCCTGGCCACCTTGGTCTCGCCAGCCGACATTTCCAAGCGGCACCGGGTGGTCCGTTTAGGCCGAGTCGACCTAGGGCAGGTGGCTCAGCTTAAATAGGGCACCACAATAATGAGATGTTAACTACCTCGCCTGGTATACAGGGGGTCATGGGTACGATCCCGGCCGTGATGATGCCTGCTGTATATTTGGAGTCTGCTTGTCTCTCTCTGTCTCATCAACATCACGGTGGCTAGGAGATGTTAACAACCTCGCCTGGTATGCAGGAGGTCATGGGTTCAATCCCGACCCTCACGCCTGCTGTATATTTGGAGTTCATCTATCTCTCTCCCTGCAGTCGTGTGGATTTCTCTCCGGGTCCTTCGGGTTTTCCCTCCACGTTTAGAATCAACGTCGCACGTTTAGAGTATTTGGCTGCTATAAATTTCCACCTGATAAGCCAGTTCGTTGAGCTATTATTTGTGGTAGCCAGGTCGCTTCTGAAAAAGAGATACATAGCAGCTCAATGGGCCTTTCACTGGTAAAAAAGTTTTTTTAAACGAGTGGGTCACACGGCCCACTCAGAGTCGGCGAGGCCGACGATTGGCCGGCTCGTGAACCGAGGGATTCGCTCCCATGTACCGGCGTCGGTGGCCGTGACGAGCAGCAGGTGGCGGGGCCGCGCCTCGCGATCGAGCGGGCGCAGCAGGTCGAGCCTCCCCGAGGCCGACAGTGAGAATGCGTCGCGCTCGTAGTCTCCCCCTACCACGGCGTACGACACCACGCCCGCCGGGCCCAAGTCGTCGTCGCGCGCCGACAGCTGCAGACGGGGGGGGGGGGGGGGCAGAAAAACGCGGGCGGGGGGATTCAACATCGGCTGGCGACGTCGCCGCTGCCCTGCGAGCAGTCGACCCCGACGGTCGGGGGGAAGGGCTCTCACCTGGGCGATCTGGAGCGGCCGCCCTCCGGGCCCGCCGAGGCCCTCCGGGACCCCGGCCACGACGCCGTCGCTCCCGAACGACGGGACGCGGTCGTTGACGTCAGTGACGGAGACCGCCACGGCGACGGCGGACGCGAGCGGCGCCGGCGAGCCCCCGTCGCGCGCCTCCACGACGAGGCGGTACGCGTCCCTGCGCTCGCGGTCCAGGCCGCGAGCGACTCGCAGCTCTCCCGTCACCGGGTCAATGCGGAACGCGGCGTCGTCGTCCCGATCCTCCTCTTCGTCGTCGTCGTTCTCCTCCGTGTCCCCGCGGCGCGAGCCCTCCACTCCGGTCCCGGCGCAGTCGTCGCGCGCACAGAGCTGCCGCCGGTCACACGGCGTCAAGTTGTCATCGGTGTTGTCGCCGCTTCCCGCCGTACCGAACGCCAAAACCGGCACGCGGAGCGCGACGCCGTACGACGCGGCACGACCCACAAAACACGCGGCAGCGCGACCGCGAGGGCCTGCTGCTGCTCCCTCAACGCTGGCCAGATGTCTCAGACAAAGACTCCCTTACAGCCTGTAACAGACTGTTGGGGCAAGTGCTGTTAGCAAGCACTTACGTAGGCTGGCACGGCACACGAGGGGGTCGGTGGTCAGTACCACGCCCGGCCGCCTTTGTCTCCCCAGTGACAATGTTGACGCACCGCACCAGGAACTTATTTGAGGCTGAGTCGACCTAGGGGAGGCCCGGGACCGGTTCAGATAATCGTCACCAGCTAAGCCACCACTCCGTGCGAGTTCCCACGCTTTGCCCTACCGCCACACAATGTTTGCCGATCGACGAACTGTGGCGGGGCCATTTACACCATACGATGAACAGAGCGTGGGGAGATTTAAAAACAAAAATATAAACATATGAATTTCGACAACGCGATATTCGCCAATAAACCTCACGCCCCCGCCGCGGAGCTACCTCGTGTCGCTGTCGACGCGGCACGATCCTGTATCGGACCCGTCCGTTGAGGCCCGCGTCCGCGTCCGCGGCCGACAGGCGCGCCACGACGGCGCCGACACGGGCGTCCTCCGGGACACGGACGCGGTACGCCGGCGCGGCGAAGCGCGGCCGGTTGTCGTTCACGTCCTCGGCGATGACGAGCACCGTCGCCGCGTCTACAGGTGGCGGCTGCGGCGTCGCCGCCGCCCGCGTGCCCACCCGGTCGCTCGCGAGCACCATCAGCTCGTAGCGCCCCGAGGACGCCGCCGACGTCAGGTTCGACTCCCGGTCGAGGTCAGCCGACGTGCGGATGACGCCGTCGCGAGCGCCGATCATGAACGGCGGCGGCGGTCGTGATCCCTTGGGGCCGGGGTGAGGGGGGGGGGGGTGAAAAGAGCGGATTCCTGTTTGATTGATCGAGGAGGAGGGGGGTGGCGGGGGAGGAGGAACTGGGAACACCGAAAAGGTGCGACTCTGAATATTTACTCGATTTTGCTGTACAGCTTGCCGGTGTGATTTCAGGTGATACCAGGGATTGTTTGGCACAATGTCCAACGTTTCGCTCCCAATGCTGCGAGCTACAGGAAGTGGATTCCCGACGAAGCTTCCGGCACGTGAAGTGAAACGTTTCGGACAGGGCTGGAATTTATTGACATTAGCCCAAGCACATATTCACGTGACGGTTTTTTTCCTAAAGTCATTGGTGATCAGGCCACGAGCATCACCTTGATACGCGTGAGAACCCAGTTGAACCATCGGTGGTTGCCCACATTCGAACAGCAGAATCTCAGTGGTGGCGGCTCATCAATCAGACCTCTTGAGAGACCCCACCAATGCCCCGCCGTTTGTTTTTGCAGCCGCGATGGAGAGCCAACTGAGACATCGGACCGGGGGGCACGGCCGATGCGGCCACCTGATGCACAAATGGCGCATCGAAAAATTCGGCTGCCTGTGAGTAGCGCGGCCACGAATCCCAAACCGTCGACCGCTTCGTAAAGACACCGCCGGTGCTGCTGCTGCCTTCACTCCTTTAAAGGAGGAACGGAGGAGATCCACTCTGCGTCTGAACAGACAATTGAGTGGATAACAGTTTATTGAACAGTTGAACAGTTTATTTATAATTGCCCTGTGAGCTAAGAAGCGCTTGAATCGGGTTTCATCAACAAACAAAAAACTGTTAAATAAAAAACACAACGTTTGCAGGTCGCATAAAAATTATAAACACAATAAATACAGCAATGAAAAAAGTCAACACATTAAAACAAATTACAATATATTACTTAATTATAAATGTAATATTTAACTAAACTGAACATTTTTCGATTTAAAGCTTTCGTGACTGCAGGGATTCATCTTCTTGGTTCTTTCGGTAAAGTCACGTAGAAGGGAAGTAATACAATAATAAAAATAAAATAATAATAAAATAATTCTCACGACGTTTCGGCCACAACGCAAGCAGCCGTCCTCATGTGAAGACCAGGTCTGTCGGGGAGACAGCATCTGAATGATACAACACCACGCTTGGAGCGTATATTTAAGCTGGGTTGGAAGGGGGGAAGGGCGCCTTGACAAAATAATTTGCATATCAAGAGGAATTTAGCATATTTATGGGAAATGCAGGTATGTGATTAGTACTACTTGTGAAATGCGTAGGAGGTGGGCGGGGGGGTTTCAAAGTCATATTATGCCCGTGCATTATGCAGGATTAGCAGCATCAAAGGGAGGGAATAGGGGTAGCATTAATAAAGGGAAGGAATGTTAATAGAATGTAGCTGCAGTAACTAAACAACCACGTAAAAACTAAAGTATAAACTACATAGTATCATGAGTATACTAAATATACTCTCCAATAAGCTGAGCTACTAACAGTAAGTAATACATTACAATTCTATGTCGCAAAAATATAATATGCTTTCAGCTAAACTTTTTTCCCTTACATCACACGGGTCTACCCCGTACTATATGCTTCCATAGACAAACCCAGCATTAAATTATATACTGTATTACTATGCACCACCCTATACCTTAGAACAATACATAGTGTAATATTACACTATGTATTATTCTATCCACCCTACTGTATATCACACTACTGTATATTCACAATACAATTACAATACTATATATTGCCTTATACATTGTATTAAACATTACAATTTTATACTATTTATTATCATACAATCTGCTATACACTATACCATTGACCGTCGAGTGAAAGATACTAAGAGGAAGCAACGAAATATGTCAATGGAAGAGTGGTAGTAGGAGACTTGCAGCGGAGCAAAGAACCCATTCCCTGCGGAGAATACAAGATATATAGTCATGCCAGTCAGTGGACTGCGGTCTGAAAGTCACCGTAAACGTGAACACAATCAGTTAAGATCCGAAATGGTTTATTACGTCATTCCAATGATTGCTGAGCCAGAATCCATCTTCTTGGTTGAAATTATCTCTGTGTTTGTATATGTGGATCGCCTCATGAACGAATCTCTCATGGTAGCCAGATGGCTTGCAGAGAACCTATGTCTTGGATAAGTCAATGTCATGTGAGCCCACTGAATTGTAACAGTGATCTGCCACGGCTGAGGTGTTTGTCCTACCGTATTTCAGGTCTGCTTTATGTTCACGGATGCGGTCCGAGACATGTCGTTTGGTTTCTCCAATGTAACTGCTACCACAGAGGCAACTTAGTTTGTAGACGCCAGGGTACTGTATGTCTGGAACCACATCTTTTACAGACGCGACCAGATCACGAATTTTGTGTACTGTGTTGAATCGGACCTGGATCTTGTGTTTAATCAGGATTTGGAGATCTTTTTTGTGACCCCAGCAATGTAGGGTAAGGTGATGGTTTTGAAAGGCTCCTCAACAGGATCCTTCTTGATGGCTGGAGCGATGGCTTTGCGGATTGTGTAGTCAGAGTAACCATTAGCCTTAAGAGCATGGCGTACGTGTTTGAGTTCACTGGCAATGTGTTCCTGGTCGAAGATGCATTGGGCTCTATGGTATAAAGTCTTGATGAGGGAATTCTTCTGGGATGGATGGTGGTGGGAATCCGGTTTAAGGTAAGCATCCGTATGGGTGGAATTCCTGTAGACAGAGTGACTCATTGAACCATCAGGTCTCCTTTTAATTAGGACATCCAAAAAGGGTAGCTTGCCATCTTTTTCGACTTCCATGGTAAATCTGATGGCTGGGTGTATGGAATTGATGTGGTCGATGAATTGGTCTAGAGCAGGCCGGCCATGTGGCCAGATGACAAAAGTGTCATCTACGTACCTCTTCCATAAGGTCGGGCGTAGAGTGGCAGTCTGGATGGCGTCAGTCTCAAATTTCTCCATGAACACGTTGGCTACAACCGGAGATAGGGGAGAGCCCATTGGGGTGCCCTCAGTTTGTTTGTAGAAAGTTCCATTCCAGGTGAAATATGTATTGGTTAAGCAGTGTCTCACCAAGGAGGGGTACCCCAGTATTCAGTCCTTGATGAACCAAGTATTCAATGATTGCGATGGTGTCAGGTACAGGAACTTTGGTGAATAAGGAAACCACATCAAAACTGACAAGCAGGTCGTCTGGGGACTGGGAAATTCCCTTGATTGTCGATACCAGGTCCGTAGAGTTTAGTACCGCAGAGGTGGTTTTTCCAGTGAAAGGCCGCAGGATTTCAGACAAAAAACGAGCCAGTTTATAGGTGGAATAGTTGATAGTAAAGACAATGGGACGAAGAGGCATATCTTCTTTATGTATCTTTCGAAGGCCATATAATCTTGGTGGCCTGGCTGCAGAAGGTTTCAACGAGAACTGTTTGGTTTGATCAATTAATGCGGTTGAATCAGAAATTATTTTGTTGGTTTTAATGACGAGGCTGTTGGTGGGGTCTCTTTTTATTTTTGTATAGCTGCCATCGTTGAGTAGTTCTTGCATTTTGTTGTTGTATTATATTTTTTCCATGATGACAGTGGCATTGCCTTTGTCGGCTGAGAGGATGACAATGTCATCCCTCTTTTTTAATTGAGCTAATTCAAAACGCTCATCTTTGCTGATGTTGCTAGCTGGCATCTTAGCGTTGTTGAGGGTTACAGCGATTTCAGATCTTGCTACGTCTGCAGCGATGTGACCCAGGCCCTTGAGAGCCACATCTACTCGGGCAATGATATCATTAACTGGTATGTGTCTAGGTGTGACTGCAAAGTTTAGTCCTTTAGCTTAAACGGATTTCAGACCATCAGAAATAGAACTGTTACTGCGATTAATTACGACTTTGTTAACGTCTAGCTTTTCAGTGTGTGGGTCTGGTCTCTTATTTGAGAGGCGGTTGAATTTGGAGATCAAGTTGTCCTTACATTTGGTCGACATAGCGGCAGCTGAAGAGGCAGTCATATTGTCTACATGTTCCCAATCCGATGTGGACATTGTTGCAGTCAAAGATTAGTGTGATTTGTAGAGTGTCTTGTCTAACTGATCTAGTTCGGTGCGCGTAAGTCTGATTTTCTCTGAGATAAGAGCTAAGCTAGTTCTAGACAGAATTCGTTAAGCATTAGAAGAAGTTACAGCAGCAGAGGTTAGTGTAAATGCGATTGGTATTACCTTAGAGTCGCGGCATCTCTTCAGAAAGGTGAGAGACTCGATTAGCTGAGCCTTCTTATCACGGAGCTTGTTGAAGGCTCTTAAAGTTTTATGGAATCCCACCCCATAGTGGCGGTTAAATTTCGATTTAAAGCTTTCGTGACTGCAGGGATTCATCTTCTTGGTTCTTTCGGTAAAGTCACGTAGAAGGAAAGTAATAAAATAATAAAAATAAAACATAATAAAATAATTCTCACGACGTTTCGGCCACAACCAACCCAGCTTAAATATACGCTCCAAGTGTGGTGTTGTTTCATTCAGACGCTGTCTCCCCGACAGACCTGGTCTTCACCTGAGGACGGCTGCTTGCGTTGTGGCCAAAACGTCGTGAGAATTATTTTATTATGTTTTATTTTTATTCTTTTATAACTTCCCTTCTACGTGCCTTTACCGAAAGAACCAAGAAGATAAACTGAACATTAAGATTACAGAAACATATTGCAAAATAGTGCATCTAGAGTGAGGAATAATATTCGATAAAATATAGCAAAACGAAGAATAGAAATGCCTTTGGTAAAATATCTAAAATTATATCTTTAATTCTCGCTGCTATTAATCGATACGAAACAAGAAGATCGGGGGCGGGAGCACAGAACGACTCGCGACCTCGCAACAACGTCGCATGCCGGGCTTTAAGATTTCCCACAAGTCCGCGTAAATAAGAACGTTACAACACCGAGCCTCACCTCTGGCCGAGACCACGACAGGGAGAACTCCACCTCCGCATTCTCTCCTTCGTCTGGGTCCAATGCGACGACGGTGGCCACCGTGGACCCAGGGGACACGTCCTCTGGCACGGTCAGCGTGAAGGCCGGCCGGGCCCCGCCTTCCTCCGGCTCCTCCCGTGGGACCAATCCGCGGCCGGACACCCGCAGGGCCACGATGGCCGGCCCGTTGTCGTTGGCGTCGAGGACCCGGACGAGGACGGCGGCCGTGGCGGTGAAACGGGGGGCCGGGGGGGCCGCTCGGTCCGCGGCCGTCACGAGGAGATCGTGGGAGGGCCGCGACTCGCGGTCCAGCGGCCGGGCCACACGGAGGACCCCGCGGGCGTCCACGGAGAAACGGCGCTCGGGGTCGCCCAACGTGATCTCGAAATCCAGCGCCGCGTTTTCACCTGCGCGGACAAAATGTAAAGAGTGATTTTAACTGTTCGGATAGCTGCAGACTTAGTGCTGCTTGGAAGCGAATCATCAAATAATACATTGTTTAAATGCATGCCTATAGACCTCACCATACTTCAATAGGGATGAACATTGGTACGGCTATATTAGTACGCATAATTGACAGGAAGTATAAGAACAATGACCTTACATAATGCATATGCATAACACTACACAACCATTACATTACCATGTAAATGGTAATTTAATGGTTGTCTATGCGCCGCTTCTCGGTGGCAGCCCCAACAGTCTGGAACGATATCCCTCTGCACATTCGCAGCATCACCTCAATCGCCTCCTTCAAGAGAAGCTTAAAAACTCACCTCTACAATCATGCTTTTGAGCGACTCTGAGCTTGGCTCCGCGCCTCTGAGTTGCGGCCACTACGTCTGCAAATTTGCGCGCGTTACAAATTGAACTATTATTATTATAAATAACCCCAATGGCAATGGATACCGATAGGCATTTATATGCATTCATTAATCCCTCCCCCACTTCGTGCAAGAAGAGCACACAAGTGACGTCATCACATCTACCTCTCTATTTACGGAACGCAACAGGAAGATTTCTCCACAAATCTGGCCGTCGTCTGATTGTTGTAATTACTGGCGAAACGTCGCACTCCGATTGTAAATGTTGTGGCTTGGCTCTCCAACACACACCGGTGTGCTGTACTAGTGACGATTTGGCACGTTCTGTGTACGTGACAACTCTTACTAGTTGGCTGTGTCTAGTGGTGGCGGGTTTAACGACACATTGAAATCTAAAGTGTCCGTCGCAAACGCAGTGGAGGGCGTCTGGGAAAGGGCCGACGCCTGGTGGTGGAGAGAAAAAATGGGCTCACGTGAAAACGAATTTCTTTAGAACTGCTTGTTGTTGTTGTTGTGTTTAGTTTGTTGTCCTTTCTCCCCGCGCCTCCGATTAGCACGGTTGGCTACGTACAATGCGAAAGAAGTTCAGCATACATACCGCACTATACACTACTATCCACTATGCTATACACTACACTATCACTACTATTCACTACAAACCCATACTAAATTGAAGACGAACTTCTTTCAAACTGCTTTTTGTATGTACACGGGATGACGAGCTGACTTTAAATAAAAAGATTGAGTCTATGGGTAGTGTTAGTCTCTGGGTAGTGTGTATATATGTTGAACTTCTTTCGCACCATACGTAGCCAACTGCGCGAATCGGAGGTGCAGTGTTGAGTCTATGGGCAGTGTTGAGTCTATGGGCAGTGTTGAGTCTATGGGCAGTGTTGAGTCTATGGGTAGTGTTGAGTCTATGGGTAGTGCTAGTCTATGGGCAGTGTTGAGTCTATGTGCAGTGTTGAGTCTATGGGCAGTGTTGAGTCTATGGGCAGTGTTGAGTCTATGGGTAGTGTTGAGTCTATGGGCAGTGTTGAGTCTATGGGTAGTGTTAGTCTATGGGCAGTGTTGAGTCTATGGGTAGTGTTGAGTCTATGGGTAGTGTTAGTCTATGGGCAGTGTTGAGTCAATGGGTAGTTTTGAGTCTATGTACAGTATGTATGTTGAACTTCTTTCGCACTGTACATAGCCAACCGTGCTAATCGGAGGTGCGAAATCCTCGCTGCCCACCCTCATAATATTATAAGCTCAGCCAATCGGTTAATACTTACGTATCCAATCAATTAGCATTTCAGAGTAGCGCACCTCCGATTAGCATGGTCGGCTACGTACGGCGCGAAGGAAATTCAACGTACTGCACGGACACCTCGGTGGGTACGTGTCCGTGTTCCGACCCGAATCCGTCTCGTCACGGACGGGTCTCTCGCTTCGCCCTCCGGCCGGCGCTCGATGATTCTCGCGTGCTCATCGTAGCCCTGAGAGCGATTGTTTGAGGGCGCTTTACGAATTAAAATTATCATTATTATTCTTCTATCACCAGTTGGACCGATGTAAAACGGAAACCTCGCTTGCGTTGGTGAAAGTTCCTCGTCACCGGTTTCGTTCGCGAAATGAACGCCGGCACGACGCAACGCGATCCAGAATGAGTTTAGGGTAACAAACTCACATTTTAAAACATATATACGTAATATATAAATGCACGCGTGTTGTGCTAAATAAATTAAATAAGCAATACAAACTGCGCTGTTAACTCGGAATCGTATCGTCGCAATCAAGGCCGAAAGCCGAGACGCCGCGGGGTCACGCTCCTCCGGCGCAGAGAAGGAGCCCGAGAAATGTTGGCGGCATTGTGCGACAAACACTGGGCGATTGAGCGAGCGCTCGACACAAATGCGACGGGCAAAGCGGGCCGTAAACGCCTCCGCCGAGAGACGGGATACTTAGCAGTCACTTTACCCGAGGCACAAGCGGGCCAGAATCACCTGCCCATCAATGGCGGGGATTGTTAACGCGTGGACCCCGGCATTCCTCCGCCGATCTCCCCCTTCCTTTCCCGCGGTTCTTTTTTTTTGCGAGCGATGCCGCTCCGGCGCGACACGCGACATCGACGTCGTCGTCGCGCGTCCGTTGCCTCCGCTGCTCGAAGCTCCCACCAGCTCTCCCACAGCGATGACCACGACCGTGAAATGTCAACCAGACGACGCCCGCTTGTGTCTCACAGAGTGATGAGAGTCGTGATGATCATAATCATGACGACAATAGTCATTTTATAATTCGGAACGCGCACAAGGTCAGTTTTCGCTCTCACTCCCCGGGAGAGAGAGGGGGGGGTAGAGAGAGGGGGTACAGAGAGAGGAAAGGAGTAAGAAGAGCGTAAAATATTTTGTGAAATCTTTCATTTAAAAGGGGGGGGGGGGGGGTGGAGCACATAAAGCAAAGCATTGAAAAAAAAAACGAAATGATGAACGAAGCAAAGTGCAGACTACACCGAGCATCTTCTTGTTTCCTCTGATCGTAAAAAAAGAGAGAAATTATTTTTTCGAGGCACATGAGGCCACAGATAAGCGGGAAGGCAGCCAGCACTCTCAACATTTGTCCAGGCTCTCAAACCTAGCCGAGTCCTCTTGTCTCTCCTTCACCACGCTGGCCACAGTGGGATTTGGTGACAATAGCCAGAAAAATGAATACCATTAAATACAGATTTTAAAAAAAAATTCCCTTCACTCTTCACTAATCCGTGCGAATTAGTTTGACTTTAAACGCTGCAAAAAAAAATGATTGTGTGTGTGTCTATATTGTCGCGCACCACGATTAACAATCCATAACAGAGGATTTGTTGGGTTACCTCGCGAAAATATAAATGTATTGTTAAACCCGCCACCACCCGACACAGCCAATTCAGTAAGAATGCATCACGTTAACAAAACGTACCAATTCGTGACTAGTTCACCACACCGGTGTGTTGGAGAGTAAACCGACTACAACGTTTACAATTTACAATTGTAATATTGGTTCGCGAAATCCCCCCCACCCCTTCGTACGTGAAGGGCTCACAAGTGAAGTACCGTTGAAGACGCTTGACACCAAGGTTGAGGCACACGTATGTTTATTCGTGTAAGCGGTCAGAACAGGACAGCACTAGAGGGGGTATCGGCCCCCTCACCCGGATAGCTGGGGATACTTCGCTAGCTATCTTGATCTGCCTCGTAGTCCTCCAGTTACTGGGCTAGGGGAGGCTGTCTGGGCCGACACTGGTTAGCCGGCCTACGGTACCCGGAGTCCCAGAGACTTACTCTGGGTCGCGGGACCACGCCACTGGCTCGGTCCTGCGCGGCCCTGACAAGGGCGGCGTCTCAGGTGAGTCCAGGGCTTCTAGCTAGACGTCTTCAGTCTTCCTTCTCCATCCTAATACTGAGCCCCGATCTCTCCGGCTCATCCCCCTTTATACCCCTCCGAGGATCACAACTCCGGGCCCCCCCCCAGGCTGCCCGGTGCGGACGTCGTTGCGGGCACCTCCCCGTTAGCACTCACGGAGCCCCGCCCCCTGTGCTTGTTTCCCGTGTGATCCCATGCATACAGCCCTACACATACAGCCCCTCCGTAACAGCCCTACATCACCCCCCCCTACACAGCTCGCAGCCGTCCCGGCTGCAACAATTCCAATTAAGGTATATTAACCCCTTGAGCCCCGCGTGTGCCTCAATTTTTTTCAACCATAACGAGAAGAGAACAACAACAACAATAACAACAATAAAAACCCTAAAAACCCCGAAGGGAAAATAACCCGACGCACCCCCCCCCAAATAAATACGAATTCCGTAACCCAACGTATATACAAATCGCCAGGAACCCCCAGCACACACACAACACAACACACACAGTGTGCCAGGAGCACACCACCGACGCAGCACACAGTAACCATGACACGTGAAGGAAAATAAGAAAAAAAAAATTTCTTCCTTTTGTATATTATAAGAGTCTGCGCATTTTAGCGCGCGTCCTTGCCGCAGGCCCGTCACACGGGGCAACCCCGGACGGCGGACCATCCGGTGGCGGCTGTCCCTTTCGAGATGAGGTCGCGATTGAAGTCGCGCGACCGTCGGCATCACCCGTGTGGGTTGTAGGGCGTGAGCCCGTCATTCCCGGTGCACCTGGGGGCGGGACAGCCGGCAACACATCAGGCGAGAGCAGCGACGGACCCTCCGAGTCGGTCGACCCCCCACATGCTTGGCCCTGCGTGTGTGGAGTGGGGCCTCGCACCGCAACAAACGGTTTTAGCCTAGAGGGGTGTACAAACCACCGGCGCCTCCCCCATTTGATTCGAACGCACTGAGGCCTCAAAACCTCGACAACCTCGACGGGGCCCCGCCACGGGCGCACGAGTTTTGAGGAGGTCGCGAGTGGTACCTGGGGACAGTGCAGCCATGCCCTGTCCCCCGGCTTCCACTGCAGCACGTGCGCGCGAGCCAGTCTGAGGCGCTCGTTCGCCTTTTGACGCCTGTCAGAATTTAGCCTCGCAGCATCCCGCGCCTCAGTCAGTTTGTCAAGGTTAAATTTAACGTGTTCGTCCAATTGAGTTTTACCCAGCGGCGCGGGGATCTGCAGCTGTGCCCGAACAGGTGGGTCGGGTTCGCGGCCATACATAAGAAAGAAGGGTGAAAATCCCGTCGCAGCATGGGGAGCCAATCTGTATGCCGCTAGAACCCCTTGAATTTGTAAGTCCCAATCAGTCTGTGAGTCCGAAACTTGCTGCGACAACATAGACGTGATGGTGCGATGCAGACGCTCGACCATCCCGTCCGTTTGCGGGTGATAGGGAGAGGTTCGAATTTTTTTCGTTCCTAGGAGATCACAGACTTGTTTTAGGAGTTTTCCGGAAAAATTTCTACCCTGGTCGGTCAGCAGCCGCTCCGGAGCACCTTTGTCCATGACGTAACCTTGGACAAAGGCGTCCACGATGGCTGCTGCCGACTGATTTGCCAGGGGCCAGGCCATAGGCCAGCGCGTAAAGTATTCCACCCCAGTAAGCAAATATCTATTTCCCCTGGGGGTGGCGGGGAATGGCCCCAGAATGTCCAGCGCGACCAGTTCGTTTACTCTGGAGACCTGGATGGACTGCAAGGGCGGGTTCGACTCCCGTGCCGGTGGTTTGCGCTGCGCACACCGAGGGCATGCTGCCAACAGATCAGCGACATCCCTTGTCATGCCCGGCCAAAAAAAATCAAGCTGGAGCAAGGCGAGGGTTTTCTGGGTACCCAGGTGGAGGAGGCGCTCATGAGCAGCCCACACCACCTTACCCCGTAATCCCGAAGGGACCACCAGCCGGTGACGGTGGGATTTGCTGTCCCAAAGCATGAGCAACCCTGCGTGCATCCCCCAAGCGTCGGCTTTACCCGTCCCCCGCCCCCTCTCCCCGGCGCGACGACGCAACGCGAGGAGGGAGGTATCCTCCATTTGGAGGCGCCCCCATTCATTAACGGGCAACCCAAGCAGGGAATCTTTCCCCTGTTCCGCGATATCATCGGTGACCAATGTTTCGTCATTGGCGGCGGCCGCCAGGACCGGAACCATCATGTCCCCTGCTGGCTTGCAACGCCCCGACCCCAGGAGGCATGCGCATTCGGAGGCGGTTGGCATCCGTGACAGAGCGTCTGCGTTGGTGTGGCGAACGCCCTTACGGTAGGTCGTTTAGAAATCAAACTCCTGGAGGACCTCCAACCATCGGGACAATTGTCCCGATGGCTGTTGAACCCTCAGGGCGTACTGCAGTGCCGCATGATCTGTGCGAACGGTGAAATGCCGACCGTACAGATATGGGCGATACTGTTGGATGAAATGGACAATTGCCAACAGTTCCCTACGGGTGACACAATATCGTTGCTCCGCTGGAGACAACACCCGACTGCCGTACGCAACCACCCGTTCCACGCCGTCAACCACCTGGGAAAGCACGCCCCCAATACCCGTGTTGCTCGCATCGGTGTCGAGCAAAAACGGTCTCGAAAAATCTGGGTAAATCAAGGGAGGAGCTTTCACTAAGGCGTCCCGAAGGGAGCAGAAAGCAGCTTCCTCATCCTGACCCAAGTGGAACCGAACCCCTTTAGATGTTAAAGCGTGTAGGGGTTTGGCAATTGTCACAAAATTAGCGACGAAGCGTCGATAATACGACGCGAAGCCAATGAAACTCCTGACCTCTCCCACCGAGGTGGGAGTCGGCCAGGAGCTGACACACTGCGTTTTGGCGGGATCGGTAGCAATACCTGAGCGCCCCACGATGTGCCCCAAATAACGCACCGAATCACGTAACAAATGGCATTTTTGGGGCTTAAATTTCAAGTTAGCAGCCCGCATCTTTAGGAAAACTGCCCGCAACCTCTGGAGATGTTCGTCAAAAGTTTTTCCAAAGACAATAACGTCGTCCAAATAAATCAAACACGACTCCCATTGTAATCCAGCCAAAACCAATTCCATCAAATGCTGGAAAGTTGCCGGCGCTGAGTGTAAGCCCATCGGCAACCGGTTAAATTGGAACAAGCCGTGCGGTGTACGGAACGCAGTTTTGGGCTTTGAATCATCGTCCAGAGGCAGCTGCCAGAATCCCGAAAGTAAATCTAGTGTGGAGAAGAATCGCGCTCCCGCCAAGGCGTCCAGCGATTCGTCCATCCGTGGGAGCGGGTATGCGTCGGCAACCGAAATTTTGTTAAGGCGCCAAAAATCCACGCAAAACCGCAACGAACCGTCCTGCTTTTTAACCAGGACGATCGGCGCTCCCCAAGGGCTGGTGGAGGGAGAAATGATGTCGGCGGCTAACATGTCATCAATAGCCGATTTGACATGGTCCTTTTCGGCGGGACTTAACCGAAACGGATTTTGGCGAATTGGCGCGCTGTCACCCGTGTCAATATGGTGACGCAGCAGATTAGTGCAACCCAAATCGTATTTATTCCGACTGAAGACGTCGGAAAATTCCCTGAGTAGCGTTCTAAGCTGTTGGCGCTCTGAATTTGATAGGTCCGTCGATCCCACGCAAAGCGCGTCGAGCCACCCTTCATGGGTGTCCGAATGTGGGTGCGCCCGGGAAGCAGTGTCAACGTGGTTCGCGGTAGGTTCCTCGCAGGGCACCGGCGTCGCGTGAGCGAGCACCGTCCCTTGAGGAACCACCACTGTCTGCGACCCCACATTGAGGACCGCGATGAAAGGGTCCCCGTCCCCTCTAACGACGGTCTGGGCCGGAATCAAATGAGGTCCACTAACCCCGGCCCTAGACGGTCCCAGCACAATACCCCGGTCCCCAACGCCCTTAGCGAAAGGCCGACGAAGTTTCAGAGGCACTAACATTTGAGCTCCCGGCGGCACATGAACGGTGTTAACGACGAACGCCGGGACTGTTGCGCACGCCGTTCGAGCCGTAGCAGGGGAAGGCAGGAACGCCATACGTCGTCCCGACGGAAGCTCAATACATCCTTGGTCGATCAAAATACGGATCGGCATTTTGGCCAAGAAGTCCGTCCCCAGCAGGCACGGAACCGCCAGCGAGGAGGAAACAAAAATAGGCCCCGATAATTTGATGTCCCCGATACAAATTTGCGCCCGAATCTGTCCAATGATGCCAAGAGAGCCTCCGTTAGCGGCATAGAATGGAACGTTGACCGGCAGTAAAGGACGGCTCTGGACAGGTAGAATATTGTAAATTAGTTCGGAAATGATAGTCGCCGATGCTCCTGTATCAACCAGGATGCGTACCTCTACCCCGTCAATATGTCCCACCACAGCCGACGACCCCGACGACGCGGCCACAACACGATGGGCTAACACGGACCACTGCCCGGGTTCGATTCGAGTCCCCGCAGTGATGCGTGTTTGCCCGTCGCAGCGCAATGTCGGCCCCCCGTTCGTTGCGGTGTGCGAGTGTGTAACGGGTGTGTGCTTGGGCCAAACATGTGGGGTGCCGCGACTCGCCGGGTTATGTTGGTGGAGCTTGGAAGGAGGAGGACCGGCGTCCCGTCGAGGCGTCGTCCCGCGCTGTCGAGGAGAGCGGCATCCCGAGGCGACATGGCCCCGGACGCCGCAGTTGAAGCAGCGCGGGAGCGCCGGCGGAGATGACGGACGGTCGAGGCGGCTTGACTCGTCCCGGCCCGACCGTGCTCCCGTCGCCTGCTGCCGTCGACGGTCGACGGCGTAAAGCTCCTCCGTCGGAAGGGTGGCTGCAGCCACCGCACGCCCAGCCCTCGCCCTGCTGGCTCTCCATCGCAGCGACAGCAAGTTGGCGTGGAGGAGCCGCGCAGCTTGGAGAGAAGTCATCTCCTTGTCTTCTTGCGCAACGACGGCGATGTCCAAGTCGTCAGCTAACAGGAGAATCTTCTCCGTGACCATCGCGTCTACGCCGTCTTCATCCATACAGGGGAAGGCCGTCTTCGCCAGCGCCAGGAGACTCGTTCTGTACGCCAGGGGCGACTCCTTTTCCCCCCGCTGGCGATCGTAGAACTGCTGTCTGCACTCAGCTGAAGACCCGTAGACCCCGGCCAGCAGCTGCAGCGCCATCCGTAACGTGGAGCGCTCCTCCCTCGGCGCCGACGTGAGAGCGGCGAGTGCATCGCTGTCGAGGAGCGCTGGCAGCGCGCAGAGAGCTTCAGCGTCCGACCACTTGGCCATCTCTTGATGGGCGATGAAGCGTCTCTGGAAGCCGCCCCAGTCGCCCTCCGCAGCAACGAACTCCTTAAGCGGAGGCAGCCGTTGTTGCAGCACAGCGTTCGTCGTGAAAGTCTGCAGGCTGCTGTCCCCGGAATTCGGCAGTGCTTCGGTGCGAACGGCAGATGGGATCGCCTGTCGCAGCCGTGATGACGCTCCCTCCGGCGATGACGCGGCTGCCCCAGCGAGAGCGACATCGGACCCCAGGTAGAGCCCGGCCACGCCCTCTGCAGCTGCCGCGGCGAAGGCGGGAGATTCAAACTTTGAATCAGTCGAAATGGCGGGAAGGCGCACCGGACGTCGGTTGCCCTCGCCCCGTGGTGGTCCACCAGCCCCCAGGCGCGTGATCTTTTCAAGCGTGGCGGCAGCTGCATAAAGCAGCTCCGCCAGCCTCGCGTGCGCCAGCCTCAGTCCTTCTGACGGCAGCTCCTCCTCATCGTGATGCCCCGGTATGAATGCGCCCGGCTCCGGCTGCACGATATCTTGTTGAGCTGTCTCGGGCTCGATAATTTCAGCGTCGTCCTCCCCTTGTGGTACTCCGGCTCGAGCTGTCCGGCGCGTGTCCATTGTTCGTAGATGTTCTGACACCAGTTGAAGTACCGTTGAAGACGCTTGACACCAAGGTTGAGGCACACGTATGTTTATTCGTGTAAGCGGTCAGAACAGGACAGCACTAGAGGGGGTATCGGCCCCCTCACCCGGATAGCTGGGGATACTTCGCTAGCTATCCTGATCTGCCTCGTAGTCCTCCAGTTACTGAGCTAGGGGAGGCTGTCTGGGCCGACACTGGTTAGCCGGCCTACGGTACCCGGAGTCCCAGAGACTGACTCTGGGTCGCGGGACCACGCCACTGGCTCGGTCCTGCGCGGCCCTGACAAGGGCGGCGTCTCAGGTGAGTCCAGGGCTTCTAGCTAGACGTCTTCAGTCTTCCTTCTCCATCCTAATACTGAGCCCCGATCTCTCCGGCTCATCCCCCTTTATACCCCTCCGAGGATCACAACTCCGGGCCCCCCCCCAGGCTGCCCGGTGCGGACGTCGTTGCGGGCACCTCCCCGTTAGCACTCACGGAGCCCCGCCCCCTGTGCTTGTTTCCCGTGTGATCCCATGCATACAGCCCTACACATACAGCCCCTCCGTAACAGCCCTACACAAGTAACGACATCACATCTACCCTTCTATTTAAAGAACGAAACAGGAGGAGGATTTCTCCACAAATCTGGCTGTCCGCCTGATGATGCTTGTTGCGATTACTGGCGAAATATCGTACTCAGATTGCAAATGTTGTGGATTCGCTCTCCAACACACCGGTGTGCTGTACTAGTAACGAATTGGCCACGTTTTGTTTATGTGACAAACCTTACTAGTTGGCTGTGTCGGGTGGTGACGGGTTGAACGACATTTATATTTACGCGATCTAACCCAAAAAAAACAATATTATAAAAAAACCTACGTGTTAAAACGTGTTCAACAAATTATAAGACGCACCGCAAACTTGTGCCTGGTGTCAATAAAGTTGCACACATCTGGTCGCACGCACGCAGCCACCGAATTACGTACGTACGTATGTACGCATGTTGAACTTCTTTCGCAACGTACTTGCTAATTGGAGGCGCGGAGGACACGACAGGGAAGGATAGGACGCACCCCCGGAACTTTTTAAAGTGAAATAAAAAGTAGAGAGTGACTTTCTGTTGAATTCCGCATTGAAGACGGAATCATCTCCTGCGCACAGCCAGTGGTGGAAATTCCACATCCTGATGGCGAGGCCAAGTCTCTCTCCGCGGGCCCGCTCTTGACTTCCCCGCAAATTCGTTCTCATTTTTATCGA
Source organism: Lampetra planeri (assembly GCF_965212315.1). Classification (NCBI taxonomy): domain Eukaryota; kingdom Metazoa; phylum Chordata; class Hyperoartia; order Petromyzontiformes; family Petromyzontidae; genus Lampetra; species Lampetra planeri. The sequence continues at coordinate 2,431,525 of NC_136166.1, forward strand.
CCCTGGGGGATGATGATATGGTGGGCTGAGTAAAGCTCCCAACCAGGAGTTGAACTCGCAACCTTGGCGATTGCGAGCCACTCACTCCCACCACTGAGCCACCTGGTTGGTGTTCACAAATCTGGTCTCACACAAAGATCCCCTGTATAGCCTTAACAGACTGAAGGGGAAAGTGCTGTTAGCGAGCACCTATGAACGGTACACGAGGGGGTGGGTGGCCAGCACCACGCCTTAGACTCCCCAGTGGCGATGTTTACTACACACCGCACCAGGTACTTATTTGAGGCTGAGTCGACCTAGGGAAAGCCCGGGACCGGTTCAGAGATAATCGTCACCGGTGTTGGCCGTGAGCGGGAATCTAACTCGGGTCGCCGGGTTCGTAGCGCAGCGCGCGCTAACCGCTACACTGCCACACACACACGCGCACACCGACCTGATTATAAAGTAAACTATAAACTAAACAATTTAGTCTTGATTTGAAGCTTTCGTGACTGCAGGAATCCATACTCTTTGGTTCTTTCGGTAAAGTCACGTAGGTAGAAAATATAAAATAAACCACGACGTTTCGGGCGCAACACAAGCGTCTATCATCGTGCTCTCCCACATGATGATGAACACTTTTGTTGCGCCCGAAACATCGTTATTTATTTTATTTTATACCTACGTGACTTTACCGAAATAGCCAAAGAGTATAAACAATTTATATTTTACCAGGTAAGGCCCACTGAGCGGTGTAGCCCTTTTTCAGAAGCGACCTGGTCACAAAAGATACCCAACAAAGTGACCTTATGAAGTGGAAATCTATCGCAACCAAATACTCTAAACGCGGGACGTTCATTCTAAATGTGCAGGGGAGAAATGGAGGACGCGGAGAAAAATCCGCACGACCACCAAAGATACAGCAGGCGTCAGCGTCGGGATACAACCCACGACCTCCTGTATACCAGGCGAGGTAGTCGACATTTCCTAGCCACCGTGGTGATGATGAGAGAAGGAGACACGCAGACTCCAAAAATGCAGCAGCAGGCGTCGTAAGGGTCGGGATCGAACCCTCGCGAGGTAGCTAACATCTCGCCACCCTGGCGCCCTTTTAAGATGCACCCCCCAACTTTTTCTTTAAAATACGGGGGGAAGGGACGAAGGGGGGGGGTAAATAATTCTCATAATCTGTAGAATACGGTGATTGTAAAAGTCAAAGAATGCGATGCGGCGCGGTACGGAGCGGTCACGCAGCAGCGAGGGGCCGGCTCGTAAAGCCCCGCTTAATGAAAAATAACGCCGCGGGTGAAACACAGGAGACCACGGGACGCCGAGTCCGAGGAACTTTGTTCGTTAATCAGGGGCTATGCGGCGGCTGAGCAGAGGTTTCAACAGGAGGGGTCCCAGAGACCCATACGGAGATGCTGGCATTATTATTAATAGGGGTCTCGGAGATGCCAAAGCTTCCGGCAGGGGGTCCACAATTTGCCAAAGTTTTCCTGCCGAGCGACAAGTGCCACGCTGTGCTCGGCGAGCGAGCGAGCGAGCGGCGACGAAGCTTCCCTGTACAGCCGCTTATTAGGGAAACCTTCGTGCTCCAAGAAGCGTCGGTGCCTTCAAACGCGCAGACGCGCAGATAAGCAGACAGGCAGGCAGGCAGACAGGCAGGCAGGCAGACACAGAGATAGACATTCCGACAGGCACAGAGATTTGTTTGACACTAGGGTAGAGTACAACTATGGGATGTAAAGGTTGCTCCAAACTCAGAATACAGACAGACCAACAAATACAGATGTAGTGGTGATACGCGCTGGGGTAGGGATCGTGTGCCAGCGCGTAGTGATTAGCTGTGTGTGTTGGTGACGCGCGCTGACGGTGAAGGATCAGGGGTCAGCGCGGGGTCGGGGGTTATGAGGCAGTGATTGGTTGGGTATCAGTGACGCGCGCTGACAGCGATGGGATCCTGGGGCAAGCGCGCGGGGATTGGTCAACTAAGGGGGATGCTCACGTCGAGGTCCGCATACGCTCCGTCTCCCGTGAGCGGGGGCTATATAAGGTGGTGCGCACAGGCGCACGGGGAGCGAGTGACCAGCGAAGACTGAAGACGGAGGAGGAAGAGATAGGGCCCTGCGGTACCTAGTCCCGCTGTCCTGTAGGGGCCGGGGCTCTGTGTGACCCAGAGGCGGAACCCTGGGACCCGGGGCCGAGCGTCCGTGAGAGGGCCGGCCCTTGGGACTCAGAGGTTGTGGCCCACGCCCAAGCTGGGGTGGGCCTGTAGGCTCCACGGACGTTACGGGGCGGAGTGCAGTGTGAGCATGCAGTGTGAGCCATAGTAACTACACGTGTCAAGTGAAGTGTGTGTAGTCAGAGGCATAGTAACTACACGTGTCAAGTGAAGTGTGTGTAGTCAGAGGCATAGTAACTACACGTGTCAAGTGAAGTGTGTGTAGTCAGAGGAATAGTGACCACACGTGTCAAGTGAAGTGTGTGTAGTCAGAGGAATAGTGACCACACGTTGTATCGTGACAAGTCAAGGTTTAATAAAAAGTGTGCTACCCATCAAGTGGTTTCCTGCCGTCATTCCAATACTTCACAGACACGACCAAGAATACCGAGAGAGGCGCCACCGGCGTTTGTAATGTGCTACGTACTTCGTCAATCTAGATCTTAAGTTTTCGTGACAGCAAGGATCCATACTCTTTGGTTCTTTCGGTAAAGTCACGTAGATGAAAAATAAAATTATTAATAAAAAATTATAAAATGAAAATAGTAATTTTGCTGTAGCTGTTCCACCTGATGACGGAGGCTTGTGTTACCTCCGAAACGTCGTGATTTAATTTAGTTCTTTAAAAAAAAATCATCTACGTGACTTTACCAAAAGAACCAAAAAGTATGTGCTACGTACTACGTCAATTTAATGTTGTGCAGTGCTTTCAGATGTTTACGATCCTGTTTTTTTTAAGTTACGTAAAATATTAAAAATTATCTACCGAGGAAAGTCACAATGAGTCTGGAACTCTATTTCAGGAGGGTCTTGCTTTGGTATTTCATTTTGAAATGTTTTCCCATCAATTGATGATGAGATGATGAGCGCTTTTGCAAGTGGAAGGAAACCGGAGCACCCGGAGAAAACCCAACACGTGCGAGGGGGCAACACTCAATCCCCGCACAAAATGTCGACAAATTGCGATTGGTCCACTTGCTGTACTGCCTTCTGCTGGCGAGCCAGGATATGGCATCTCGACGATCCGGGGAAAGGGAGTTGAACGACGTCTGTACGATCGACCCAGTTGCTGCATGTGTAGCTATTGTGGCAGAGCAGGGTGTCACCAGCGGTAACACACTCGTGCCTCGCAGCATGAAGGGCCTGAGTTCAATTCCCAACTCGGGCGGCTTTCTGTGCAGAGTCCGTGTGTTCTGCCCCTGTTCTGCGTGGGTCTCCTGCTCTGATTTCCTCTGTCAGGCCAAGAAATAAAAAAGAAACCACTCAACACAACGTGACTGGTATTGGCCACGCATCCCAATGGCCGAGATAGACCACTCGCAATTTGCTAAATTTGGGATCACGCGGCTGCAACATCGCCAACCTGCTGTGACACAGAAAAAAACTTTGGCAGCAACCTCCTGAAAAAGTCTCGAGGCTCGTCGGGGCTTTCCTGGAGGGAAAAAAGAAGTTTAAGAATTAAAAAATTATAAACTATTTTTCCACATTTGAATTTTGCACTTTTTTTTTTTATATAGTTAATCTGTAAAGTTGCTGTGTCCATGATGTGTTGTTTATTGCTCGTGTCGTTTTCTGTGCATTCACTTTGGTGATGTTATTGTGAAAGGAGCCAACTCATAAAAATAATAATGATCTTAGGGGCAGTCGTTTTCTTGAGTCAGGCAGACAGACAGCCCAACAAACAGTCGGACTGACAGAGCAGCACTTGGACACTTGACGGTCAAACAAATAAACAGTCAGACAGATATTCTGACTTGTGCAGTTGGCTATGTACGGCGCAAACGAAGTTCAACATACAACATAAAACCAGTCAAACAGACACACACACACAGGCAGACTATCTACTAAATGAACATGTACACAGGAGGCAGGCACAGCCTCAATGTGACAGACAGCTGTGCAGAGACACAGACCAACAGTCAGACAGACAGACGGATATGCAGACGGAGAGGCATAAAGTACGATTTGGCAGACAGAAATGCAGCCCAGTAGGCAAGCAAGACATGCAGACACGCACACAAATGCCCTTTTAGTCATACAATTAAGGAGCGTACAATCCTCAGCAACTGCCGAGGCCTATATAACCTCGTGCCACAGCAAATCTCTCGCCTACTTTAGCAGTTTGTTTTTGCTGTGGTTGTCCTACCTGATGACGATTGCTTGTGTTGCGATCGAAACGTCGTGATCTATTGTTTTTTCTACCTACGTGACTTTACCGAAAGAACCAAAGAGTACAGTTCTAAGGAGTCGGTGGCGTGAAGGGCACACAAAGACGAAGATCAAAGATCCCCCATATAGCCTTAACAGACTGTGGGGGCAAGTGCTGCTAGCGAGCATCACCTATGAAGGCCGGCACTGTGGCACACGAGGGGGTGGGTGGCCAGCAACCACGCCCGGCCGCCTTTGTCTCCCCCAGTGGCGATGTTTACGCACCGCACCAGGTGCTCATTTGAGGCTGGTTCAGATAATCGTCGCCGGTGTTGGGGGCCCTTGAGAGGGAGTCGAACCCGGGTGGCCGGGGTTCGTAGTGCAACTCTACACGCACGAACGCACGAACGCCCCCGTCGGCGCTTCCAGCAAACACGCTGCCACCGTCCAGTCCCGCTCCATTAGCGAAGCGTTGCGAATGAAAAGGCGAAACGCAGCCCCGAGGGGGAGAGAGAGAAAGGGAGAAAGCAAAAACAACATCGAAACTTTCCCAGCCAATGGAAACGTGGTGGGATGATTCACTTCACTGGTCGCGAAGCCCACCCCTCTCAAGGATTACTTCAGTTCCAGCATTGGCAGGCGGACGCTCTCGTTTATAGAAATATTATGTTAAAGTGCCTACGCGACTGTTACCGAAACTGTTTTCATTCGCCTCGAGCCAATCGAATGGCCGTGGCTCTGAGAATACAAATGAGTTACTCTTGAGCGGATGAGTGACTCTCTATCCCTCTGTCGCTCTCTCATGAGCCCACCCTCTCAAGGATTAGTTCAGTTCCAGCATGGCAGGGAGAGGCGGGGGGGGCTTTTCTCGTTTATAGAAATATTCTTTGAAAGTTGCCCACGCGAATGTTACCGAAACAGTTTTTGTTCGCCTCGAACCAATGAATGGTCGTTGCCCTGAGAACAAAAATGAGTTATTCTTGAGCGGAAGAGTGACTCTATCTGTCTCTCTCCGTCTCTGTCTCTCTCTGTCTCTGTCTAGGATCTGCCCCACCAGTACTTACGCTGCCAGCGGCTCAACCCAATGTTCCGCCTTTTGGGGGACATCTTCAGAAAACTGGGGGTGCCCTTCTACAACAGCAGCTTCGTATATGGGATGGTGCCTTACCTGGCTAACAAGCGCCATGACCTCGCCAACTTCGTCTGTGCTCAGGCGAAGATGGCGGTGTACAGAACGAGAAAAAAGATGCTGGAAGGTGACACTGACGGCTGCTCTGTGCTTCCAGTGTTCAGGGGCCTGCTTAAGGCGCGGCTCCGGCTGGAACACGCGTACCACACGCATGTCGGTGATGTGCACGTCTTCTTCGAACGCTGGGGAGCCGGAAGGGCCCTCTGTACCAGCGTGGATGGCACCCTCGTGTTCACCTTTTGAAGCGCTCGCTCGTCACCGTGGCGTGCGCGATGACCACCACGTGACTTTTTTGTGTTGTTCGCGGCGCATTTAGCGCCACAGCACGCGGTTTTATAGTGTTTGTGTTATTCGTTTGCTGGTGACTTCTTGTATTTCGTATCGGAATCGCCTCCAGTGCTGTTGCTGCTGGCGGCAATAAAAGTTGTTTAAAAGTCACTCTCTCCGTCTCTGTCTCTCTCTCTCGGTCTCTCTCTCATGAGCCCATCCTCCATGTGCACAAACCAACGAATTGGCGAGCAAGCGGCCAAATCGCCGCTCGCGGGGTCCGGGGTGCGGGGCTCGCCGCACAGTGCAAGAGCGGCTCGACAGAGACGGCAGCAAAACGTTTTAGCGTTTCATAAAAGTTCCCCTGAAACAGGAAAGTATCTTTGGCAACGCGGGGACGGCCCAGACACAAGTAACCCCTTGCCCCCCCCTAAAACCCACCCATGCGGCACTCCCACGAAATTCCAAAATTTCCAGAATCCGCAAGCCGACGAGCTGCGAGCGAAGCGGTCACGTGACCGCGCCGTGTGGCCACTCCGCGTGGCTGGCCCAGTTGAATTCTGGCGTATAGGCGGCACCACACCGGTGCAGCGTAACAACAACACACCGGGTCCTTGTGAAACAGTCCAACGATGTCGCTGTTGCCCCCCTTGTTGAGTGGAGCTGCAGAACTTTCCATCAAAAGTTGCCACTTAGATTCGGCGGCCGCTTTCCCATTCGAACGTGCGGTGATGACACCGTCACCACAAGTCGTAATCTTTGTGATGCCACCGTCCCGCCAAGAAACGATTCCGGAAACAAATCGAGGAACCGTCCGACCAAGTCTGGTTAGGGCACGAACAGTCAAATCTTGCCTCTGGAACACGGAGCCAGCCAATCGCCATCAGGGCTGGGTGCTGCTGTACGGCAACAGACCGCAAAGCTTCATGTTCAGCCGCTAGTGTCAACGTTCCGTCTTGCGACCGCTTCAACATCACGACAACTGATTTTGACTCACACCACCACCACCGCCACCCGCAAGATTTTCTGAGCGCGGTGGCGAATCGCGGGAAAATAAATAATAATCGTGAAAATTTAGAAAATAATAATAATACTATACCGGGCACCACCGGTGTACTGCCCGAGACGTTCAAATATTCTACCGCCGAACTCTCCCTGAAAACGAGTCTCGTGAGACTGGGCAAGGCATTCTTGAACGAGGGCGAGAGTCTGTCCTGCTTACTATTCCTCTGCACGGGTACACGTTCATCTCGGCACTAAACAAACGCTCATCTCTTGCTTACAACTTAATTCTGCGCTCGCACCCCGCAATCATTTTCTGACCGGGGTTGCGAATCGCAGGGACGGAAATAATAATCGCGGAAAAATTGTGTTTTTTTTATTTCTTTATATACCGGGTAACAACCGGCGTACCCCCAATTCTGTTCATATGGGTCTCGTGACTCTGGGCCCCCCGATTGAAGATTTGAGACTGTACCAAAGCACGTGTTTTGTTTGCATGTTCACCACAAGTATATGTGGTTCATGCGGTAACATGATTCCTTGCAAAAGGTTTCAGTTTGGTGTTTTAACATCTTCACACAGCTGTTTTATTGCCAGAAATGGTAAAACCTATTCTTATATATTGATATTGGCAAGGGAGGTCCCGTGATGTAGCTGCTCACCCCGAGCTCTCAGTGCCCTGATAGTGGCGTTGTCTTTGTGCGGTTCGCCTTTTGGCGCCCTCTGGTCTAACACTGTTTGAGACTCGGCTCTAAAGAAAGCTGTCTCTGGTGTGGACCAATCAGATTCAAAGACGATGCGTATACTATCAGAGCATATGTTTTTGTTTGCATGTTCACCACAAGTATGTGTGGTTAATGGCGTGCATGAGTTCTTGCAAAGGGTTTCAGTTTGGTGTTTTAACATCTTAACACCTATACTCTTTGGTTTTTTCGGTAAAGTCACGTAGGTATAAAATAAAAAAATATTTCATATCGCAAAAATTATTAAAAACTACGTGACTTTACCAAAAGAACCAAAGAGTATGAATTCCTGCAGTCACGAAAGCTTCAAATCTAGATCTTAACACAGCTGTTTTATTGCCAGATATTATTATATTTTGATCGTGGCAAGAGAGGTCCCATGGAGAATGTGACTCGTTGGGGTCAGGAGCGTGGTCCCCCCGCGTGCCTGCTGCGTGTCGACCACCGTCAGTGAGTGACTCTTGACAAACGGGGACGGCACCACGGGAACTTGTTGCCAGCATCAAAGTGTGAAATGTAATAACAGGGGATTAGCCTTTCTGGCCAATCGGTTTCAAAGACAACGCATATCTTATCAGAGCGTGTTTGTTTGCATGTTCACAAGTACGGTGTGTGGTTAATGCAGTACATGATGCCTCACAAAAGGCATCCATTTTGGTGTTTGAACATCTTAACACCTGTTGTTGTTACTTTTCAAACGTTGCTTCAATAAAAGGACGAGTTTGCTGGACTATTTTGCACATACTGTCATATCATTCGGCACAATTATGGCCAAGTCTCGGCTTACGGCTCAACATATCCAAACACCTTTTCTCTGCCCGCTCAGAATGGCGACTGTCACGTGACATGCACGGCACGATGGGAGGATTCATCAAACGGTCATGATCGCGCCTTTTCTTATCTACAAGTAGTAGATTTGTGTATTTTTCCAGCACTCCTGAATAACAAAAAATTGGGCCACCCCAAAAATGACAGAGTTAGGAAGCTGATTGATTTTACGCTGTCAAGGTTCAAATCTCTACATTGAGAGATTTGGAGCTCAGAACATTTTAATCTCATTTCTATCTCGCCTGCTTCAGTCTTCTCTGCCTGAATCCGTCTCGAGATATCACTGCTACCCCTTCTGTTAAACAAAATTAATTCTCCACACGTTAGTCGATCACACCGTGGCCTTTCGGAAGGAAAAGTTTATGATGAGTGATGCTTTACACCTTTTTACGCGCTACAACACAAAGGTTCGTTGCCCAAAACGTCGGTCACTGTATCCTTTTAATTTTACGGCAGCACATTTTTCAAATGACGAATATTTATTTTATTTTTTACCTCTGCCAATGCAGCAGCAGCGGCATCACCAAACAATTCGTTTCCTTGGCTGCTACATCCCTTATCTCACTGCATCTCTTGTTCACATTTCTTCTGTAATATAAGGGGAAAAAATCTGGCTGTCGCCTGATGAAGCTAGCTGTAATTACTGGCGAAACGTCGTACTCAGATTGTAAATGTTGTGGCTTGGCTCTCCAACACACACAGGTGTGCTGTACTAGTATACTACACTATACACTACACTATACACTACACTATACTATACACTACACTATACACTACACTATACACTAGTGCTGTGCTAGTGACGAATTGGCATGTTCTGTTTACGTGACAACCCTTACTAGTTGGCTGTGTCGGGTGGTGGCGGGTTTTAACGACACATTTATATGTTTATGCACTCTAACCCAAAAAAACCTCTATTATCTCACTGAAAGGGGGGGGGGGGCAGCATAACCCAGCGGTTATGGACCTCGCTACGTACGTCTGTCTGTGTGCTGAACTTCTTTCGCAACCGCACGTGGTCCACCGCGCTGATCGGAGGCACGCAACACGCCCGAGTGACGGAGGGTCAAATACGCGTCCACAGTTGCGATGTTTTGGTCAAAATTGTGACTCGCACATCCAGCTCGGCTTGCGCGGACGCACAGTGTAAATTCGTCGGGACTAAAACAACTACATGAGCGCCTCTTCAAACCTAATTTGGCCAATACCGTGCCCATATTTTTTTTGCTTGTGAAAACACAGCATTCTCCAGAGCTTTGACCCTACAAAAGAAATTCCGTGCGGTCGCCGGAGCATAAAATTGCTTGGAAAAAAATATCACGCGTTAATGAAATAATAAAATGCTTCTACATACACAGTGTGCTTATAGTTATGTGTGTGTGTGTGCGCGTGCATGCATGTGTGGGGGAGCGGTGGTGTAGCGGTTAGCATGCCGTGCTACGAACCCGGCGACCCGAGTTCGGCCAACGCCGGTGACGATTATCTGAACCGGGTCCTGGGCCTCCCCGAGGTCGACTCAACCTTAAATGAGTACCTGGTGCGGCGTGTAAACATCGCAACTAGGGAGACAAAGGCGGCCGGGCGTGGTGCTGGCCACCCACCTCCTCCTGTGCGCCGTGCCGGCCTTCATAGGTGCTCGCTAACAGCACTTGCTCCGACAGTGTGTAAAGGCTACACGGGGCATCTTGTGTGGGGGAGGTGAGGCGTGGTGGTTAGCGAACTACGCTAGGAACCTGGTGAACCCAGTTTCATTCCTGGTCACAACCAACATCTGGCGCCGCGTGTAACAATTTCAGTTTTCAGTTTTATTCATTTGGTATAGCCCTGTGAGCCATTCGGCTCTTGAATCGGGTGCAACTGCAACAAACAAAAAACAAAAACATGAACAAGAAAACATCTTTAAGTGACAGAAAAATCCAGGAAAAAACTGCAAAGTCTTCCAGAAAAAGCACCGTATATCAATGCTGTATGAAAAAATCCCAATGGGATGCAAGTCAAACAACAACAACCACAAAATAACCTAAATTAAAGCCATCAGTCAAACTCCCTACTACAACAAACAAACATGGCCAAACCAACATTTTTTCGAAATCACCAAAATAAAGCCATAAAAGCAATGTAACACTGATCATAGGAACTGTGACCGAATTTTCACAATAAACGACATAAACAACATGTAACACCAAAACCCTGTAGCCATAGCTAGCTGCATGAGTCACTCCACAACAGCAGGAGCATCCGTAGGAGTATCAACATTTTTCAATGCACCTTTAAGATCAGCACACTAAATCAAAACACAAGATCATACTTTGCAGCGGTCATCCAGAATGAAAACATCAGCACTGGTGAAGAAACAGGCTTTGACGTACCAGTGTCTCATCAGCAGTCAGGCTTGCTGTGAGGCCCGGTGGGTTGTGTGAAGAAGATACTTTTGTTATGCGGGGCAGCAGCGGCTTCTGGCTCACCGTCGGACAGAGGCAGTGGTCACCGCATCGGGAGGCGCTTTCAGACGCGCTTCTGCGGCCATCTGGAACGCTCTTCCTTCCGATATTAGGAAGCCGATGGGAGCCATGCACTATTAAATAATCTCGATTGACAAACTAATTTCTTTAAAACTGATTTTTGTGTTCAATTTGTTGTCCTTCAATCCCCCCCCCCGCACCTTCGATTAGCACGGTTGACTACCAAAGGTGCAAAAGAAGTTGAACATATATACATACTGCCCATAGACTAACATTACCCATAGACTCAACACTGCCCATAGACTCAACACTGCCCATAGACTCAACACTGCCCATAGACTCAACACTGCCCATAGACTCAACACTGCACCACAGACTCAACACTCGCCATAGACTCAACACTGCCCATAGACTCAACACTGCCCATAGACTCAACACTGCCCATAGACTCAACACTGCACCATAGACTCAACACTCGCCATAGACTCAACACTGCCCATAGACTCAACACTGCCCATAGACTAACATTGCCCATAGACTCAACACTACCCATAGACTCAACACTGCCCATAGACTCAACACTGCCCATAGACTAAACACTGCCCATAGACTCAACACTGCCCATAGACTCAACACTGTCCATAGACTCAACACTGCCCATAGACTCAATACTGCCCATAGACTAACACGACCCATAGACTCAACACTGCCCATAGACTCAACACTGCCATAGACTCAATACTGCCCATAGACTAACACGACCCATAGACTCAACACTGCCCATAGACTCAACACTGCCCATAGGCTCAACACTGCCCATAGACTCAACACTGCCCATAGACTCAACACTGCACCATAGACTCAACACTCGCCATAGACTCAACACTGCCCATAGACTCAACACTGCCCATAGACTCAACACTGCCCATAGATTCAACACTGCACCATAGACTCAACACTCGCCATAGACTCAACACTGCCCATAGACTCAACACTGCCCATAGACTCAACACTGCCCATAGACTCAACACTGCCCATAGACTCAACACTGCCCATAGACTCAACACTGCACCACAGACTCAACACTCGCCATAGACTCAACACTGCCCATAGACTCAACACTGCCCATAGACTCAACACTGCCCATAGACTCAACACTGCACCATAGACTCAACACTCGCCATAGACTCAACACTGCCCATAGACTCAACACTGCCCATCGACTAACATTGCCCATAGACTCAACACTACCCATAGACACTGCCCATAGACTCAACACTGCCCATAGACTCAACACTGCCCATAGACTCAACACTGCCCATAGACTCAACACTGTCCATAGACTCAACACTGCCCATAGACTCAATACTGCCCATAGACTAACACGACCCATAGACTCAACACTGCCCATAGACTCAACACTGCCATAGACTCAATACTGCCCATAGACTAACACGACCCATAGACTCAACACTGCCCATAGACTCAACACTGCCCATAGGCTCAACACTGCCCATAGACTCAACACTGCCCATAGACTCAACACTGCACCATAGACTCAACACTCGCCATAGACTCAACACTGCCCATAGACTCAACACTGCCCATAGACTCAACACTGCCCATAGACTCAACACTGCACCATAGACTCAACACTCGCCATAGACTCAACACTGCACATAGACTCAACACTGCCCATAGACTCAACACTGCCCATAGACTCAACACTGCCCATAGACTCAACACTGCCCATAGACTCAACACTGCACCATAGACTCAACACTCGCCATAGACTCAACACTGCCCATAGACTCAACACTGCCCATAGACTCAACACTGCCCATAGACTCAACACTGCACCATAGACTCAACACTCGCCATAGACTCAACACTGCCCATAGACTCAACACTGCCCATAGACTCAACACTACCCATAGACTCAACACTGCACCTCCGCATAGCACGGTTGGCTACGTACGGTGCTAAAGAAGTTCAACAAACATGTAACATACGCGTGCCGAGTCGGAGATATTCGAAGGACAGACACTGTCCACTGATGTATTTTGTTACTTATTTTCTCCGCCACGATGCTAATGACTCTTTAAAGTCTACGGGTGTCAAGTGGAGTGTTGTTCATCATCACACCTCCGCTGTAGCCGCAGACCGCGGCGCTTTCTCAGTCTACGCCCTGGGGTATCCGTGCCACCTGCCAGGGGTTTGTGCAGCGGATGGGATTTTTAGCTCATCAAGGGCCCACCCTCAACCGCATCCACTACACGAACCGTGGGCAGTAGATGCGGGTGATACCTGCTGCACAAATTGAAGAAAATAACATCCAGTCGTAGTGGTGCGACTGTGGTCATCCAGAACAGAAACAGGACAACGTGGAACGACTCAGCACTTCCCATAGATTCAGCACAGACCGCATAATGTATAATGGCTCAAGGCCGTAATTATAATATATAAATATTCAAATATGCTCAAACTGTCCCCCCCAATATATTGCTATAAAATATAATTCTGTTTATATGATTGTGGCTATATGGTTGTACTTTATTAATCCCTAATCTCTGCCATTACATACAATGAAACAAGAAAAGGTAAAAAAGAAAAAACAGAGCAATGCAATACAATACACTATTAGACATTATTGTAAAAAAAAAGTACATCCGATGTGTTAGTGAATGTATTTATATTTTAGGGAGGAAATGGCAGGAAATTCTTTTCAAATTTAGACTTTTTTCTGGGGGGGGGACCCCCAGACCCCCTGGAAGTTTTGGTCCCCCCCAATGTTGACTCCATGGCTACGGCCTTGTAATGATTCAATGCCCCCCGATCCACAAATACAAAGTAGGAGACATAATCGCAGCGATGCCCCACGCCACTGTGTGGGCTTGAACCAGCTGAATGTGATACTGTTAGTTGTTGCTCCGCATCTACATCATCATCAGCCGTACGTACGAACGAGCGAACGAAAGAAGAAGTCTATCTATGCCTGCCGCAAAAAAATACGATTACAAGTTTTTACACCGGTGGTTTTCATTCGGTTACCGGTGATATAACAACAGTATCCATAAGAGGGTTTTTTGGGTTAGATCTCGTAAATATATAAATGTGTCGATAAACCCGCCACCACCCCACACAGCCAATTAGTATGGTTTGTCACGTAAACAGAACATGCCAATTCGTCACTAGTACAGTACGAAAGCAAAGCCGCCACGTTTACAATCTTAGCACGACGTTTCGTCGGTAATTACACATAGCTTCATCAGGCGACGGCCAGATTTGTGAAGAAATCCTCCTTTTGCGTTCCTTAAATATAGGCGTAGATGTGGTGGCGTCACTTGTGTGCCCTTGAGCGAAGTGGTGGGGAGGGGAGGAGATTAATGAATGCATATAAATGCATACCACTAATAACAACAGCAGCAGCAGCAACAACCTCGAATCATAAGGCTCAATGCCTTTCCCATGGCAGGCGAGGCCCCACGATCCACGCACTCCAAGGCGGTGCTGGTGGTTGTGGTGACCGTGGTAGTGCCCCCCGCCCACCACCACCGGGGGGCCTTCGCGATGGCTTCCCGCTGAAGTCGTCATGCGGAGCGTGGGGTCAGAGGCCCGGCACCTGCCCCCATCTTTGACCCCTGTGCCCTCCCCCCTCCACCCAGGGCTTACGGGTGGTGCCATGCGGTGGCGGCAGCGCAAAGCCTCGCTCGGCGACAAGAAAGAGAAGAAGAAAAAGTGCAACTCGTGACCCCTAAGGGTCGCAATTATTTTTATTTTTCAACATTTAAGTTTCGACAAACTTTCGCTGGCCTTTAACGTCGGTAAAAGCGCAGCCCTGCGATTGCTTGCTGGCGGAAGGGCGAGCTCTGGGGAGCGCCACTTTTAGGCTCCTCAAAAATGTGAATTTGGCCTACTCTTCCCACGCCTGGCCAGACGTCTTGGGAGAGTTGAGAGTACCCGTACTTTACCCCGCCACCACGACCGCACGCGGCATGCCGAGCGACCGACCGTGGTTACATCTACGGGACCTTTTTGGCAGTATGGGAAATGATGAAAAACAAGAATATGTTTTACCCTTTCAGGCAATAAAGCAGGAGGTGTTAAGCTGTTCAAACACCAAATAGAACCCTTTTGCAAGGCATCGTGCTTGTGGCAAAACATGCAAACAAACATGCTCTGATGATGATACACGCATTGTCTTTGAAGCCGATTGGCCTATAACAGAGACAGCAGCCTTCTTTACAGCAGGCGTCAGGGTCGGGATCGAACCCACGACCTCCTGAATACCAGGCGAGGTAGTTAACATCTCCTGGCCACCATGATGATGATAGAGAGAGACACGCAGACTCCCAATATACAGCAGGCGTCAGGGTCGGGATCGAACTCACGACCTCCTGTATACCAGGCGAGGTAGTTAACATCTCCTAGCCACCGTGATGATGGTGAGATACTATTGACTTTCAAACAACTTTTATTGCCGCTAGAAGCAACACCACTGGAGGCGATTTCGATGCGAAATACAAAGTCACCAGCGACAAATAACACAAACACTATAAAAACACGCGCCGTGGCGATAGGCGCGCCAAGCGCAATGCAAACAAAAGTCACGTGGTGGTTCTCGTCGCACACGTCACGCCCGACGACGGAGCACGTGAGAAGGTGACAAGGAGGGTGCCGTTCCACGCCGGTACAGATGCCTTTTCTGGCCCCCTCACCACCAGTGTTAGAGCAGTTTCAAGGACATTGTAGATAGTAATGATAATGATTAATTATCAGAGCATGTTCGCCACAAGTGTGCGTGGTTAATGCAGACTTGATGCCGTGCAAAAAGGTATCAATTTGGTGTCTGATCATCTTAACACGACTCCTGTTTTATTACCAGAAAGGGTACAAACCCATTATTACTACACGCTTTTATTTAACTCACTCTATCTGTTTTTGTTGTTGTCGTATCCTCAAATCTTGTAACTCAATTTTAACCCACTTCCCAATGTGTTATCGACTGCAAATTTGGTATACTTATGTCATACTGATGACAATACTATATTCTATCATAAAAAATATTTTTAAACATTCATTTTTATATGTTATGTTTTGGCTTGGGATAATTGTCCACGCTCAAATGACGTTGGCTGTAAATGACCAGGGCCCTACGTTATGGCAAGCTTCGGGGCCACTTCCTGGAGTCGTGGAGTTCTGCCATTACGAGTACATTTCATGAAAGCGTGTTTTAAAAAATATATTTTTTAATATTACTTATTTTTCATCATTTTGGATACTGGCAAAAAGTTCCCATAGATATAGCTGCTCGACCCGAGCTAGAAGTGTTCTGATCCTTGCATTGTCTGTGTGCTGTTCGCCTTTTGGCGTTCTCTGGTCTGACACTGTTGGTACAAGGCCAGTGAGTGGGTGGACAATTGCATTGTGTTTGTTATTGTAGCGTTCTTACCCAGTGCCTCTACTGGACATCCGTGAAAAAGAGCTTCATAGCTCATCGGATTACTCCAGTATAAATACATATTTTGATTCTGTTTGGGGAGTTGGGGCGCTGCCCTACTTAAGTATCTGCTGACTATTGTAACAATACTTTCCAGACAATGTACTTTAAAAAAAAGAACATTTAAGTCAAAAATAACTTACACAAGGTACTAATTTAAGTCATTTTCGTTCGGTTGTTTTCTTTTCATTTAGAATCAGTTCCTAATGGAATCGCTCCACTAAGGATCGAGTGTAGATCTGCAAGATCTTACGTGTGTAATTGTGTTTTCTCTTCTTAAGCCGCTACTTGTAATCCGGATAGGCATGCGTGCTTCACATTTAAAACTGGAGTGTGCTGATGAGTCACATGGCCTCACGCGTATCTGAACCGGTCCTGGGCCTACCCTAGGTCGACTCAGCCTCAAATGAGTACCTGGTGTGATGTGTAAACATCGTCACTAGGGAAACAAAGGTGGCCGGGCGTGGTGTTGACCACCCACCCCCTCGTGTGCCGTGCCGCCCTTCATAGGTGCTCGCTAACAGCACTTGCCCCTACAGTCTGTTAAGGCTACACGGGGGATCTTTGTTTTGTGCACCGCGGTTTCTTTTTATGTTGCAAATGTCAAAACGTTGTTGGTGGGGGTGGTGGTGTGCACAGCACTCGGTTAAGGCCACTGCTGATTTTGCTTGTTGTGGTCTGTGAGGCTGGGCGGCCGGGTCAGAAGTTCCATACTGCCAAGCAACTTGTATGATAATTGGTTTATTGTTTACAAGCAGTTATCTTCAATTTAGAATTTGTATTTTTTATTTTGCACATTTGTATCATAACAATTATAAAATGCTGTGCTTTTTCTTTAATGACAACAGAGGGTCAGGGAAGGCATGGGTCTGGGGCTCTTGTGCCGTGCGACCAGGGGGCTCTGAACACCGCCCACTCTGTCGGCCGTCGGGGAAAAATGTGGCACCAATTGACTCCTCGTGCTAAACGCATCGGGCGATGGAGGCCCTCAGCATGGGCCGGGTGGCTCTGTGGAGGTTATTGAACCACGGGGTTGGCGAGTTGAACGTCGGAGTGGATTGGCTTTTGTTGATAGCTTTTGCCGTCTGTACCTCTCTCTCTTTCTCAGTCTTCTTCGAACGCTGGGGAGCCGGACAAGCCCTCTGTACCAGCGTGGACGGCACCCTCGTGTTCACCTTCTGAAGCGCTCGCTCGTTGCCGTGGCGTGCGCGATGACCACCACCACCACGTAACTTTTTTTTCGTGTTGTGCGCGGTGCTTTGAGCGCCACAGCGCGTGGTTTTATAGCGTTTATTTCCATTTGTTTGCTGGTGACTTTGCGTATTTCATATCGAAATCGCCTTCAGTGCTTTTGCTGCTGGCGGAAATAAAAGTTGTTTAAATGTCAAAAGTCTCTCTCTCTCGTCTCCATCTCTGATCTCGCTCGTCGGCTTCCTCTGTTGACGTCTCTCTTTGGGCCGCATCTCTGCCCCGACTGGACATATGCGAACAAGAGCTTCATAGCTCATCGGATTCCTCCTGCAGTCGAAACAAAGGTTGCGATTCTGATCGCTCCGTAGGCCGTAGCTCAGTGGGCCTCTGGAAAGAGCCTTGGTCTGCGTTGCGCCGTTATTTAGCACGTGGCAGAAGACATTGGAAAACCAACTGCAATGTCAAGAGCTGTAGTGCGTGACAGCATCGTTTAGCGTGAGGCTGCGTTCAGCACTCAAAGGCTAACGTCGCGATTGAGAAGAATCAAATGGCATCTTACAATGTCATCTCTGACTCAACATCCTATCCCCTAAGCGATAGGCTCATTGAATCGGCAAGCCGGCGACGGAAAGTTACATCACAGCACGTTGCCTCGGCACCCAAACCTCATCAAATGTTGGAAGCTAAGCGGGGTTTGAGACTGGTTAACAATTGGTGGGCTGGGAGTACACCAGGTGTTGTAGACTTGGGCTAGGAACTGGCCAAGCGGTGGCGATACAGCAATGGATTGGTGAATTCATCTGTGCGGAGCTTTAAATATCACTGCCTCGTATGTGTGGAGATTCTCTAAACGTTCATACATGGAATTGGTCGACGCGTCCCAATGCAGAAGCCTCCCAAAACGGGGTTTTGAGACTTGGGAAGGACTTTGTGGGTACATAAATGGCATTGTTATTATTATCATCGCAGAAAGTCACATCACGTTGCTCTGTTGTGTTCCGATGCTTCTATAGCCCTGCCAAGACTCCTCGGGCTGACGGAGTGAATCACTGGTCTGAATACGGAAAAAAGAGATGTGCATGTATTTAGCACTCACATGCAACTTTCGCCCCCCCCCCGCACCCAAAAGTACTTCGACAAAACGCTGCAGAAGTAATAAGAATATCGGCAGAGCAATAATTGCGTTGGAGGGAGATGGGGGGGGGGGAGAGATGTTGGAGAGATGTGGGGGAGATGTGGGGGAGATGTGAGGGAGATGTGGGGGAGGTGTGGGGTAGATGTGGGGGAGATGTGGGGGAGATGTGGGAGAGATGTGGGGGAGATGTGGGGTAGATGTGGGGGAGGTGTGGAAGAAAAACGCCCTGCTCAAAGGCTCAATCGCCGTCTCCCAAGCCACCGGCGGAACGCAGCGACAGGTTCGTGGGAAGAGCGCGGCACAGACAGGAAATCGAAGTGTCGGTCCGAGACCACAGAGCACCTTAGGCAACGCCGATCACTCGTTTATTTAGAGCGGCTTTAGGTGGTGTCCGTTTTGTTGTCCTTCCCCCGCACCTCCGATTGGCACGGTTGGCTATGTACGGTGCGAAAGAAGTTCAACACACATACACACTACAATACACTGCACAGTACTTTATACTACACTATACACTACACTATTATACACTACCATACTATACAATACACAACTACACTATACACTACACTATTATAAACTACAATACACTACACACTACACTACTTTATACTACATATATACGCTACACTATTATACATTACAATACTATACACTACACAACTACACGATACACTACAATATATTACAATACAATACACTACTATATACTACACTACGATATATTGCAATACTATACACTTCACTACGATACACTACACTACCATACTAAATTGGAAACTCATTCCTTTAGAGCTGCTTTTTGTGTTTAGTTTGTTGTCCTTCCCCCGCACCTCCGACGAGCACGGTCGGCTACGTACGGTGCCAAAGAAGTTCAACGTACATACAAAGCAATACACGTGCGTGCACATGCGCCAATCCATCCCACAACCTTCCGCAGATACCACAAAAGGGCAGTCGCGCAGTTACGATGGGCTACACGTGGGTGGGGTGGGCCGGGAATCCTGCCTGTGGCTAAACTGCGTACTCAAACGCAGTGGTCTCAGCCCAGCGACGAATGACCGCATTTTTTTAAATATCAAAAACATTACATTTATACCTCAGTTTGATAAATTGTAGCTCTTTGTAAATGTCCGAACGATGGTCTACTTTGTTGAGCTATGTTTTGTGGGCAGGTCGCTTCTGGAAAACAAGTTCATACCTCGGTGGGCTTTGCCTGGTAGGATGAGGATGTTTTTTTTTGCCTGTGTTTGGGTGATTTGTTTACCTTTCTTGTACTTTATACTCCGATCGTGTTTTTGTGTTTGTTGTTGTGACGTTCTTACCCAGTTAAAATAGCTTTATAGCTCATCGAATTCCTCCATTATGAATAAAATATTCTCATTTTGAAAGTGTTAAATATTCTAATTTGTCTCTGAAGCAGAGCATTTGGACAAGTTCTGCCCCCTTTTGTGCGCAACAGAGGTCGCTTGAAGAGATATCGGAGGTAGCTCTGTGATATCCATTTCTGTGGGCCGTTCTATGAACACCAAGGGTTGCAATGTTCAGTGCGAGATCTGAATGTATTATTATTAATATTATTTAAGACCGAAACAGGAGGAGGAGGATTTCTCCACAACTCTGTCTGTCGCCTGATGATACTAGTTGTTGTAATTATCGGCACTCGAATTGTAAATGTTGTGGTGGGTTTACTCTCCAACACACAACCGCTGTAGTGCTGAACTAGTAACGAATTGACACGATTTGTTTACGAGACAAACCCTACTAATTGGCTGTGTCGGGTGGTGGCGGGTTTAACGGCACATTTATATTTACGCCATCTAACCCAAACAAACCGCTGTTATGGATGAATGGATTATGTTTCTCATGACCCGACGCCGATAGCACAATCAGGATAACGGGATAAGCGTGGGGGGGGGGAGGCAATGAATGTAAAGTATACAAAAAATAACAACATCCATGCACTAGTCAGGAAACGGGCCCAGCAAGTCGAGCAGTGACGGAACAAAAAAAGGACCCACGGCGCTCACGGTGATTCCCACGGCGCGCGTGGACCCCGTCTTTAAGGAGCCATAGGACAACCCCAGCGCTAGCAGATTGGGAGAGGGCCTCAGCACCACCGGCGTACACCCTTAAAAAGCTGCAGGGAAAACCCCAAAGGGAGATCACGTAATTAATTCTGCTCTCAGCGTGGCATGACCCCAGCGTGGCATGACCCCAGCAAGTCCTGGGGAGGAATCTTAATCTCACTAGGGCAGCTCAACTCCAACTCAGGCCCTGGGAGTAACGCTCGCCGAGTTTTTTTGTTTCCTCCGGTGTGGTGCAAGTCTCAGAATGGATGTCCCACATCATTCGTGAATATCAGGACTGGGCTCATGGAAGTACGGGGAGCAGGCGCTGAAGTGAGCGTGCCACCTCGTGCCCTGCAGCCTGGCACCAGTCGGGGAGGGGTCTCGGCGCCGGGTCTCAAGTTTCCTGCCCTCATGCTCGATGGGCGAGATGTTAACTACCTCACCTGGTATACAGGAGATCGTGGGTCCGATCCCAACCCTGACGCCTGCTGTATATTTGAAGTTTGCGTGTCTCCCTCTCTCCCCGTGGTCGTGTGGATTTTTCTCCGGGTCCTCTGGTTTTTCCCTCCACATTTAGAATCAACGTCACGCCTTTAGAGTATTTGGCCGCTTTACCTTTCCACGTGAACGACCGCTTTGCTGAGCTATCATTTGTTGCCAGGTCGCTTCTGAAAAAGATCTATGCAGCTCAGAGGGCCTTACTTGGTAAAATAAAACATTGTTTAGTTTTACTGCAAGGTCCCACCGTGTCCGTCCAGTGCTCGCCGAGCTGCATTGGCTTCCAGTTGCCAAACGAATACTAAGGTGGCACTCATTACACACAGATTGCTTTCCACAGATTAACCACGATATCTTGGCTGATCTCATCAAGGACCATAAACCATCATCATGCGAACTCCGGTCATCCTCGCAGAGGCAGCTTTTGGCCACTCTGTTGAGCTATCATTTGTGATAGCCAGGTCGCTTTTGAAAATATCTATGTAGCTCAGCTTGGGGAGGGCTTCTTCCAGCAGTGGATAGACAATGGCTGATTCGTTTAAAATATAGCTGAGTTTTAGTTGATGCGAGGAAATAGGCGGAGCTACCTCAGAAGTAGGCGGGGCTAGCGGTGTAGTGGGTGTGGCCATGTACAAAGTGGGCGGTGCTCACGGAGGAATGGGCTGCCAGCCGCACGTGAGTCCTGGCTTTAGCCAGTCAAGACATTTGGAAGCCTTACCCGCACACACTGAGTCCTGACCCACCTGAACCCACTCCGCATCACCATCGCAATGACTGCACGCGGCGGACCAGGCTTGGGGGGGGGGTCGCCTAGGGGAGGGGGGCGCCTAGGGGGGGGCTCCCGCGGACGAGGGGAACCTGCGAGTCCTCACCTTCGTCTGGGTCACTGGCGTTGAGGCTGACGACGGCGGCTCCCAGCGCCGCGTCCTCGCACACTTCCACCTCCAGCCGCGAGCTCGCGAACGCCGGCGCGTTGTCGTTGGCGTCCAGCACGCTGACGTAGACCCGCGCGAGCGTCCCGCTGCCGTCGGAATTCCCAGCGTTGCCGGCGACTCGGGGGCTGTCTCCGTCGCCGGCAGAAGCGTCGAGCGGATTCCCCAGTGGTGCCGAGCTCCCGGAAGCGACCCCCAATTCGCCGCCGCCGCCGCTCGGGGGGTTCCGCGAGTCCCCGGCGGGAACGGCGGTGACGCTCAGCGTGAGCGCGTAGAAGGGGCGAGCCTCGCGGTCGAGGGAGCGGAGCAGGCGGATGGCGCCACTGCGCCGGTCCACGAGGAACGTGTCCCCCCCCGCGTCGTCGTCGTCCGCGAGCGAGAAATCCGCGAGAAGCCCCGGCTCCGGCGACGCGGCTGACACAGTGCCCACAGTGCTGCCTGGTCAAACAAATAACGACACAAACAATACGCAGAATTAACACAATTATATTTCGATTTAAAGCTTTCGTGACTGCAGGGATTCATCTTCTTCGTTCTTTCGGTAAAGTCACGTAGAATGGAAAAAATAAAATATTTTATTATGTTTTATTTTTATTATTTCCATTCTACGTGACTTTACCGAAAGAACCAAGAAGATGAACACAATTATACTCGGCAGATCGTATTCAAATCTTTATTCAGAGCCAGGCATGGGGACTGCCGAGACTGAAAGTTTTGTTTTCCAAATTGCAATGATCCGCAGATGACACATATTCAACACTTCCACATAAAGCAGTGAACAGCGATTAACAACAACGCAGGGTAATGTTTGACACACGAATGCAATTTTCCAGTAGTATGCAGCTAAGGTACATTGAACTTATTTTGCACCGTACGTAGCCATCCGTGCTAATCGGAGGTGGGGTTTCGGGAGGGTGTGATGCAGAGGTGGAGCAGTGGCTAGGAGTGCACTGAACTTGACGACCTGAGTTCAATTCATGGCCACGGTTCACATCAGCAGCGAGTGACATCTGAACCTGTCCTGTGCCTGCCGTTCACCAACCTACACTAACCAGCGTGGTGAAGTATGGTCAAACAACCCCCATGCATTAATTCAACTGCCGTGCCAGAGATGAAATCGAACTGACGAACAGCTGGATTGGAGGTCCGGTGGTGTGCTGCTGATTGTGACAGCATTGTGTGTGGCAGCTGTCTTTGTTTTTCAGTTAAAAAGCCAAACACATAGTGTTTATTTTGACTCTGGACATTTATTGTTTTCAGAATCAGAGTATGTATTTATATTGGAGAAACCCGATATGCCATGCAGCAATTTTTTCACAGATTTTTGTTCCAATTGTTTTATCACAGATACTCATGCGGTTACCGGTATTTTTTGTTTGTTACTTGGGTGCAATTGTGAATAAGAGCCATATCAGACATGAGTACATCGAGTATGCATCATCATTGGGTTCACTGCAACTCAAAGACTCAGCCACCTACAAGGCACGTGGTGAAGTTAGGAGACATCCCGTGTGTGAGCTCGGGGCATTTGAAGGCCTGAAGACCAGAATCGGTGATCTCGACGACATCAGGGAGGCATTTCCTTATCCTGCTGCCGCCGCTGCTGCTGCTACTGGTACCTGGAGCCGAGTCCTCGGGCACCGTGAAGACGAACGCCCGCCGCTCGAACCGCGCCAGGGACACGGCTGCCCGCCCATCGCCTCCGCCCGTCTGGCACGCGCAGCGGCACTGCCACGGAGAGCAAAACGGAAACACGGCGGTGACGCCAAAGGCGGGGGCGGCAGCGCCGGGGCGATGCGCCGCCGGGCCACGGCAGAGGTTTCATGGGTTCGGATTATCCGGCGGCCGCCCCTGATGAAGAATACGGTCAAACACTTACGCGTACGTCTGTTTCGGAGAAAACGCGTCGTCACGGATTAGTGCAGGCCGGTCAAAAAAAACAGGTGAGTTTTAAAGCGGTCCACATTCGCTTTCAAATTCAAGTTCAAGTTCATTTATTAGGTATAGCCCTGTGAGCCATTCGGCTCTTGAATCGGGTGCAACTGCAACAAACAAAAAACAAAAACATGAACAAGAAAACATCTTAAAGTGAATATGTGACTAAGTGCAAACAGAAAATCCAAGAAAAGACAGCAAAATATTGCAGAAAAAACACCGTACACCAACGCTGTGTGCAAAAATCCCAGTGGGATGCAAGTCAAACAACAACAACAACGACCACAAGACAACTTAGATTTTGATGGCATGGCTGACACAGTGCCCAAGGCGCTGCCTGGTCCAACAAACAAGCAGTGCCGGATTATCCTAGTAGCAAAAGTAGCTGCATATGCTACGGGCCCCGCACTTTCAAGGGCCCTGCGCTAAATGCTTTGAAGCTATTCTGCACTTACTTTATTACTATAGTACTATACCGCCTTAAACTTTTACGAACGACTGGGCGTGTAAGGTTAGCGATTTGTTGTATTATCTGGCTGTATAGCAAAATGAAAAATACAATTTCTTTACTATGCAAGTAAAAAGTGTGTGTTTTCATATTTTTGTGTTTTTGTTTTTATTTAAGGGTTTATTTATAACATATTTTCCAGGCCCCGCACTACCTTAATCCGGCACTGCAAATAAGCAAACAACAAATACAAGCATAAACAAGTGAATATTCAGAAAATCGTCATCAAAATATTAATTAAAAAACCTTTCTTTAAAACCGCGATGCAGTTCTTCAAGAACGATTGATTGGGTTTTTTTTGCATAATTGTCAGTGAATTTTAAAAGTTCCCGTGACATCATTCGCAAGGGGCGCCAGCGTCATGGCCCCCGAATTTTTCCAAATTACACCGTCAACTTACTCAGTTGGGACGTACGTAGTAGGGAACATTGCCCTCTGTTGCGAAAACAGACTTGGCAAGGAGATTCAGCGGGTGGTATGCACTTTACGTTGAACTTCTTTCGCACCGTACATAGCCTACCGGGCTCATTGGAGGTGCAGTGTTGAGTCTATGGTGCAGTGTTGAGTCTATGGGCAGTGTTGAGTCTATGGGTAGTGTTGAGTCTATGGGCAGTGTTGAGTCTATGGGTAGTGTTGAGTCTATGGGTAGTGTTGAGTCTATGGGTAGTGTTGAGTCTATGGGCAGTGTTGAGTCTATGGGTAGTGTTAGTCAATGGGCAATATGTACGTTTAACTTATTTCGCACCGTACATAGGCAACCGTGCAAATCGGAGGTGCAGGGGAAGGACAACAAATCAAGCGTCACAATGACAACGACGCACACACACACACGCACACACAAGCACGCACGCACACACACACGGACGCACACACACACATGCACGCACACTTGCACACACTTGCACACACGCACACTTGCACACACGCACGCACACACGCACGCACACAAGCACACTTGCACGCACGCGCACGCACACGCACACACACACGCACACACACACATGCACGCACACGAGCGCACGCGCACGCACACGCACACACGAACGCAAGCACACACGCGCTCACACACGCACGCACACACGCACACGGACGCACACACGGCCACGCACACACGGCCACGCACACACACACGCACACATGCGCGCTGGGCACACTTCGACACGCATTGCGATACGCAGGTCACAGATTTAAATGCAAAAGTCGTTCCTCGCATTAACTAAAACTAAACTATATTTTAAACGAATCAGCCATGTTCTATCCACTGTTGGAAGAAGCCCTTCCCAAGCTGTCCCCATCTATCACAGTTCCGTGATGTTAGAAAATGAACTAAAACTTATTTTTAAAATCTTGATTTGAGGCTTTCGTGACTGCAGGAATCCATACTCTTTGGTTCTTTCGGTAAAGTCACGTAGGTAGAAAAAGAAACATTTATATTATTTTTTATTACATTTTTTCATTTTATTTTAACAGGTAAGGCCCAGTGAGCTGCTACGTAGCTCTTGTTCAGAAGCGACCTGGCCACAAATGATCGCCCAACGAAGTGGCTTCACATCATCGTCGTCGCGTGGAAATGTACCGCAGCCAATGACTCTAAGCGCGTGATGTTGATTCTGAATGTGGGGAGGAAAACCAGAGGACCCGGAGAAAAACCCACACGACCACAGGGAGAGAGAGAGACGCAAAAATCCAAATATACAGCAGGCGTCAGGGTCATGATTGAACCCACGGCCTCCTGCATACTAGGCGAGGGAGTTAACATCTCCGAGCCACCGTGGCGCCCCAAGATAATCAATAGATGGTGGTGGTGGCATCTACATCTGCAGAACGCGATGAACCAGTGGCATCTACATCTACAGGAGATTATACAACCTTTAAAGCCACCCCCCGTGCTTAGTGTGCATGCATTACAATATGTTTGGAATCGAAGGGAGTAAAGTTGGACTTACGAATAAATCGACTTATGAACAGACTTCTGGAAACAAACTCGTTCGTAAGTAGAGGCACAGCACAGCACGGGAGACCTCCATGATCTCTTGTTGCTGCTGCTGTGATCGCGCGTTCTACGTTATGCCCCTTGGGTAGAGGCGCGCGTGGTGGATTTAAAGATCCGCACGCGAATCGGGAGACGCCGCTTGACCACCGCTGCTCTGGGGCAGTGATCCTTCACCTGGGGTGCACGCTGAGCCCCCTGGGGGAGCGAGATGTCCTTTCTGGGGCGTAGCGAGACATGGACAGATTTCTTTTCGAATGTAAATCGTCGAAAACACAAATTAAGCATGCGCATCTTCTTGGTTCTTTCGGTAAAGTCACGTGGAAGGGAAATAATAAAATAATAAAAATACAACATAATAAAATACAATTCTCACGACGTTTCGGCCACAACGCAAGCAGCCGTCTTCAGGTGAAGAACAGGTCTGTCGGAAAGACAGCGTCTGACGAAGAAGCGTCTGACGCTGTCTTTCCGACAGAAGAAGCATCAGACGCTGTCTTTCCGACAGACCTGTTCTTCACCTGAAGACGGCTGCTTGCGTTGTGGCCGAAATGTCGTGAGAATTGTATTTTATTATATATATATATTTTCCCTTTTACGTGACTTTGCCGAAAGAACCAAGAAGATGAATCCCTGCAGTCATGAAAGCTTTAAATCGAAATTTAAGCATGGGCACTTAAGTTGAACTTACTTTGTTTCATCAAACCCTATGCATTTATTAGCAGCAAAATTGAAGAACCGCTGCTCTCGAAGGGAGCGTTTGGCCGATTCCTACTACGCCGGACAGACTTCTTGGAAGACGTGGGGGGTTACCCGCACTTTACCCCAAGCACACATGGCGCTGCTAGTCGACTAACTCCGTGGTCTACTCACTCACGATGCCGCTGAGTGGTGAGCGGTTGGGGAAGAGTATTGCAGAAACTTGCCCCATCGTTTCAGCAGTCATGCAATTTGCGTTTAGCTTTCTTACTCTGCGCTCCTATCGTGTCTCTGCATTGTTTCTTTGCTGTAACTTTCTGAGCCGCCCCCACTGGACATCTGTGGGGGGAAAAAAAACTTCGTATCTCATCGGATTCTTGTCGTCCTTCCCCCGCGCCTCCAGTGAGCACGTTTGGCTACGTGGGGTGCGAAAGAAGTTCAACATACATACTGCCCATAGACTAACACGGCTCATAGACTCATCACCGCACCTCTGATTAGCACGGTTTGCTACGTACGGTGCGAAAGAAGTTGAGCATACAGCATGTCCCCGGGTTGCGGAAGACCTGGCTTACGGAAGTTGGACCTCACGGAAAACGTACGGAAATGTACGCGCGAGTTACGTAAGCGCGAGGTGAGTGTGGCGCGGCGATGTTGCACACGAACACCGCCAAAACTCCGCCTTGACCAAGCCTGAGCTTCACCACTAGGATTAAAGTAAATTTATTTTTTTGTAGCGTTACCTAAATATTTTACTTTCGTATCGTACAGGACTGTATGCTACAATACCATATGATGCGGTACTGAGAGAAAAGCAACTCGCAATCGGTTAGGGCAGGCTACGACTATTTCCGGCTATGGGATTTTATCTTGATTTTTGGGGGGAAATTTTTGTTCAGTTTCCGACATACTGAAATCATTCTGGGGAACCTAACCCTTCCGTAACCCGGGGACTGCCTACACACACACACGCCGATTACAAAGTCCGGTTCGCGTGCCAAGTGATCAAACTTCGCCCCTAATCCGTTGTAATCACGAAGCATGTGCCGCGGTCCCTTTGTGACCGCCCCTTTGGGAGAGAGAGAGATGGCAGGAACGGGACCGGTGAAGACAAAGTGATGGTGTTCATCGCCCCTCGAGTCGAGCGGCGGCAGAACGCGCACCGGCGGAGCGAGCAGGTCAAGAGGCGAGGAGTGGGAGGAAAAGCAAACGGCTTCGAGAGGCTTGACAAAAAGACACAGACAAAGGTGCCCCCCGTGTAGCCTGTAACAGAATTCAGGGGCAAGTGCTGTTAGCGAGTAGCACCGATGAAGGCCGACACGGCGTACGAGAAGGTGAGGTGGCCAGCAACGGCGCCCGGCCGCCTTTGTCTCCCCAGTGGCGATGTTTACCGCACACCGCACCGGGTCCTCGTTTGAGGCTGAGTCGACCTAGGGGAGGCCCGTGACCGGTTCAGATAATCGTCACCGGTGTTGGTGGTGGCCGTGAGCGGGAGTCGAACTCGGGTGGCCGGGTTCGCAGCGCAGCGCTCACCGCTACTACACTGCCGCTCCCCACAGGGTCGCACACACGCAGAGGCACGCACAAGCATACACGGGGCCACCGGTTCAAGATACGGAAAGCTTGGCTTAGCATCTCATAGAAACTTAGTGGGTCAATAGTGAGGACACACAGCGTTATTATATTCATTTAACACTGGCATAAAAAAAATTGCGTGCGTTGAGTTTTTCGTTCTTCCCCCGCACCTCCGATTAGCACAGTTGGCTACGTACGGTGCAAAATAAGTTCAACGCGCATACATTTTAATAGTTTGATCTTTAAGTTAATGTTTTTTTATCTGTTACATTATATTTGTTTTCCTTCTTCCTATTCAGATGACGTTTAAGAATGTAAAGACAGTTGATCAAAAGAATTCGTGAACATTCAAACATTATTCTACCCGTAAGGGAGAAGTCACGCACGCATCAATGTTCACGGAAGTCAGTGTTTGCGAAAATAAATGAAAATAACCCTTCACTATATCTTCAAATAAATATAATAACCCTGTGTCCTGACTTTTGGGCCACCCTGTATATATACACACAACAGACGGACAGACACATACGCACAAGTTTCCCCCGTGTAGCCTTTAACAGATTGTTGGGGCAACTGAGTTTGGTGGCGGTGATGTTGCTGCTGTGTTGGCAGTGGTGCGCAACCACAAACAACAACAACAAAACCTCAATAACAATGTGGCCTTAATAGGCGACGTTTCAGGCAATGACCCTTCTTCAGAGTACACGTTGGGTGGGGGTAAGTGCCGGCACAGTGCACGAGAGGAGTGGGTGGCCAGCACCACGCCTGGCCGCCTTTGTCTCCCCAGCGCTGATGTTTACACACCGCACGAGGTACTTACTTCAGAATATTAGGCTGGAGGAATCCGATGAGCTATGAAGCTCTTTTTCACAGATGTCCAGCACCGGGCGAGTCGAAATGTTACAACAACAAACATTACAAAAACACGATAGGAGCGCAAAGGATAAGAAAGGCAAGTAAATCACTTAATAAAACAAACACAAATAAAACTAAACTATTTTATTTTATCAGGCAAAACCCAACTGGGCTATTCGCTTCTTGTTCACAAGCGACCTGGCCACAAATGACAGCTCAACAAAGTGGAAATTCATAGCAGCTGAATAATGTAAATAGTTTAAGGCCGAGAAGACCTAGACGAGGCCAAGGACCACTTCAGATATTCGTCACCGATGTCGAGTGAGGGGAAAAAGTATTTGATCCCCTGCTGATTTTGTACGTTTGCCCACTGACAAAGAAATGGTCAGTCTATAATTTTAATGGTAGGTATATTTGAACAGTGAGAGACAGAATAACAACAACAAAATCCAGAAAAACGCATGTCAAAAATGTTATAAATTGATTAGCATTTTAATGAGGGAAATAAGTATTTGACCCCCTCTCAATCAGAAAGATTTCTAGCTCCCAGGTGTATTTTATACAGGTAACGAGCTGAGATTAGGAGCACACTCTTAAAGGGAGTGCTCCTAATCTCAGCTTGTTACCTGTATAAAATACACCTGTTCACAGAAGCAATCAATCAATCAGATTCCAAACTCTCCACCATGGCCAAGACCAAAGAGCTCTCCAAGGATGTCAGGGACAAGATTGTAGACCTACACAAGGCTG
This sequence comes from Lampetra planeri, assembly GCF_965212315.1. NCBI lineage: Eukaryota > Metazoa > Chordata > Hyperoartia > Petromyzontiformes > Petromyzontidae > Lampetra > Lampetra planeri. The sequence continues at coordinate 2,462,004 of NC_136166.1, forward strand.
GAATGGGCTACAAAACCATCGCCAAGCAACTTGGTGAGAAGGTGACAAGAATTGGTGCGATGATTCGCAAATGGAAGAAACACAAAAGAACTGTCAATCTCCCTCGCCCTGGGGCTCCATGCAAGATCTCACCTCGTGGAGTTGCAATGATCATGAAAACGGTGAGGAATCAGCCCAGAACTACACGGGAGGATCTTGTCAATGATCTCAAGGCAGCTGGGACCATAGTCACCAAGAAAACAGTTGGTAACACACTACGCCGTGAAGGACTGAAATCCTGCAGCACTCGCAAGGTCCCCCTGCTCAAGAAGGCACATATACATGCCCATCTGAAGTTTGCCAATGAACATCTGAATGATTCAGAGGACAACTGGGTGAAAGTGTTGTGGTCAGATGAGTCCAAAATGGAGCTCTTTGGCATCAAATCAACTCGCCGTGTTTGGAGGAGGAGGAATGCTGCCCATGACCCCAAGAACACCATCTCCACCGTCAAACGTGGAGGTGGAAATGCTTTGGGGGTGTTTTTCTGCTAAGGGGACAGAACAACTTCACCGCATCAAAGGGACGATGGACGGGGCCATGTAACGTCAAATCTTGGGTGATAACCTCCTTCCCTCAGCCAGGGCATTGAAAATGGGTCGTTGATGGGTATTCCAGCATTACAATGACCCAAAACACACGGCCAAGGCAACAAAGGAGTGGCTCAAGAAGAAGCACATTAAGGTCCTGGAGTGGCCTAGCCAGTCTCCATACCTTAATCCCATAGAAAATCTGTGGAGGGAGCTGAAGGTTCGAGTTGCCAAACGTCAGCCTCGAAACCTTAATGACTTGGAGAAGATCCGCAAATAGGAGTGGGACAAAATCCCTCCTGAGATGTGTGCAAACCTGGTGGCCAACTACAAGAAACGTCTGACCTCTGTGATTGCCAACAAGGGTTTTAATCTTAATTTTAGAACTTTCGTGACTGCAGGAATTATTATTTATTTCTTTCGGTTAAGTCACGTCTAAAGATAAAATAATAAATTAAATTAAATAATAGAATACGACGTTTCGATTGCAACACAAGCAATCTTCATCAGGTATAATGAAATAGCGACATAAAATCTAACCAGAAAACTATAGACAGACATATTAGCAGACATATATCACCAAGATACATAGAGAGAGCAACACAGGTAACAGAGATAGATGGTCGTCTCTGTGGGGTGGCCTTAAATAGACGGAGGAGGGCGGACGCAGAGAGAGGGAGGGGGGTTAGAGAAAAAATCAGCATATCAATGAGTGGACAACAAAACGTGGTACTGCAAGTGCGATGACACGGCAAGCAAGCCTGAAAATCAGGAGAAGGACACACTAAAATTAAATAACCTAGTAAAATATCGAAATGTAATGTAATACAACACAGAGGGTCGGTCAACACACAATTAACGCATAGCCTGGTTGATTACGTATTTCAAAGATTGCTAAGTTAGAATTTAAGTGTGGAAATTCCAAAGAGAGGACACAGGCAGAGAGCACAAGTAGTCAGAGAAGATAAGTTTAAAACTTCCCCGTAGAAGTGGTTCAATCTTCTCCTGATTTTCAGGCTTGCTTGCCGTGTCATCGCACTTGCAGCACCACGTTTTGTTGTCCACTCATTGATATGCTGATTTTTTTCTCTAACCCCCCTCCCTCTCTCTGCGTCCGCCCTCCTCCATCGATTTAAGGCCACCCCACAGAGACGACCACCTCTCTCTGTTACCTGTGTTGCTCTCTCTATGTATCTTGGTGATATATGTCTGCTAATATGTCTGTCTATAGTTTTCTGGTTAGATTTTATGTCGCTATTTCATTATACCTGATGATGATTGCTTGTGTTGCAATCGAAACGTCGTATTCTATTATTTAATTTAATTTATTATTTTATCTTTAGACGTGACTTAACCGAAAGAAACAAATAATAACAAGGGTTTTGCCACCAAGTACTAAGTCATGTTTTGCAGAGGGGTCAAATACTTATTTCCCTCATTAAAATGCAAATCAATCTATAACATTTTTGACATGCGTTTTTCTGGATGTTGTTGTTGTCATTCTGTCTCTCACTGTTCAAATTAACCTACCATTAACATTATAGACTGATCATTTATTTGTCAGTGGGCAAACGTACAAAATCAGCAGGGGATCAAATACTTTTTTCCCTCACTGTAGGTAAAGTCTTTGCCCACAAGGCCACGTTATCTTCAATCCCTTGAGGCTGGTGGCCATGAATCATTGTGGGGTGGCTTGTGGAGTATTGTGGCCATCGTGCGATGCCTTGCAGCCGTAACTAATTAACATCGCGGTGGTAGGAAGGCAAGGCATATTTGATGCTTTGACTGCGGTTTCTTTTCAGGCCGTGTGATGGGTGAGTTGGTGGGTTAGGACGATGGGTGAGGTGGCAGGGTGAGTTGGTGGGTTAGGACGATGGGTGAGTTGGTGGGTTAGGACGATGGGTGAGGTGACTGGGTGCTCCCATTACTGACTCGACATCGTGCTGCCTCTGAAAGGGATCCGCAAAAGTTACGCGGTCCACTCAACAATAACAATATTATAGTAATTAGTAATCTCAAACCGCTGTACATCGGAAGTAAAAAAAAGAATTTGACTAAACCGGTAAAAAAAACCCATGCAGAAATAACCGTGATGAAAAATAATAAGCAAAACAAGTAAAAGGTAAACCCACTTTTAAATCCATAAAGCTAAGCGCACAGAAAGTCATGAGGAGAAAGGGAGCCAAACGCGTCCTCACGTTCCCTCCCTGTCCACGCTGTCTATCCTACACTGGCCCACTCCACCTGCCGTAGCCCAAGTGTCTGTTGATTCCACCCTGGCCTGCTCCACCTAGCGGACCCACCGTGGCCTAAATGTCCACCCCATACCGGCCTGCTCCGTCTCCCGCGGCCTTGCGGACTGCCTGGCGGCCCCGAGGCCCACAGATTGGCAACCCGCCGGTAAACGAGATTCGAGATCCGGCTGAGAGTTAAGAAGCCGCTTGGAGGTGGAGGGTGGGAAGGGGGGGGGGGATGCGGCGGTGGGATGTGGGCTCAGCCACGGTGGCGGAATCTTTACGCCTCAACAGCCGCGGAGACCTCTCGAGATCGATGTCGACGGGCCCTGTTGGTGTGGCCACGCAGGGCTCGCCTGGGGGGGGGGGGGTAGTGACCGTGCGGGGCTTTTTCTGTTTGCTCAGCGGGCCTTCCACCGCCCCACTGCCCCCCCCTCCTCCATCGCTCTCGCAACGGGGACGGAGCGCCGCGCACGGCAAACACTCGACGGGCTTGGAGGAGGAGGAGTCGATTTATGTGGCGCGCGGGGAGCGGAGGGACATTGGCGGTGGTGAAGAAGGCAAGATGCCGCTCAACCAATCCCACACTTGCATCTCATTACTTTGACCAGATCTGGGTTGTTGTTTTTTTATTCTAAAATGTTGTATTTTTACTGGTACGACAACACTCTAACACATTACACTTTGTATAACTCAATTTATAAAATGAGCGTTGCATCGACGACTGTGGATTTGAAGCCGAGCTTGAGGCCGCGCCGCGTGATTAAACCAGATTTTCAAACCAGGTTCTCAAAGATCAAGGGAGATTTCATTCAAATGAATCCACGTTCTCAACGTCCAAAGATATTGCCTGTCGACGGTAGATTATGGAACCCGCAAAACGCTAAAACCGAGACGTGTCCAGACGCCACACGGGCCAGAGTGCTTGACTGCCACCACAAAGAATCTGGGTTCGAATCCTGGGAAGCGGCCCATCATTAAACTGCGTTCCCAGTGTAGCGAGTTGATGATAGCAGCTTGGTCACCACACTAATTAAACCCAACATCAAATACAATTGAAATGTTTTTGTTTTACTTAATGTAGATACATTTCAGCCCTGATGATTAACAATGTTGGTGTATTTTAACGAGACAACATTTCAGAAGTATAATACAGGTTTTTTGGGTTAGATCGCGTTAATATATAAATGTGTCGTTAAAACCCGCCAACACCCGACACAGCCAACTAGTAAGGGATGTCACGTAAACAGAACGTGGCCAATTCGTCACTAGTACAGCACTATTGTATAGTGTAGTGTATAGTAGTGTATAGTGCAGTGTATAGTGTCGTGTATAGTAGTGTATAGTGTAGTGTATAGTGTAGTGTTTAGTGTAGTATATTAGTACAGCACAACGGTGTGTTGGAGAGCCAAGCCACAACATTTACAATCTGAGTACGACGTTTCGCCACTAATTACAACTAGCTTCCTCAGGCGACGGCCAGATTTGTGGAGAAGTCCACCTGTTTTGTTCCTTATATAGAGGCGTAGATGTGTCGACCACCCTTCTGTGCTCTTGCACAATGTGGGGGGGGGGATTACTGAGTCAACGTACATTATGTGCATTATGCGAGCCCTTCAGAAGTAGTTATGTTGGCGTCACCTATGGGGGTGCAGTTCTCTTAGACGGAGTAAGGCGTGGATTTGTGCGAGATTTCCAGACGGGAATGTCTTTGTTACTCTTTGGTTCTTTCGGTAAAGTCACGTAGAAAGAGAAAATAATAAATTAAATAATAGCATTCGACGTTTCGATTGCAACACGAGCAATCATCGTCAATCGAAACGTCGTATGCTATTATTTTTTTTAATTTTCTCTTTGTACGTGACTTTACCGAAAGAACCAAAGATTTATTCCTGCAGTCACGAAAGCGCCAAATCAAGTTTGAATGTCTTTGTTGTCGTCACAATAACCCAACAAATTGAAAATATAACCGTGGAGACGGCAAAGGGGTTTTGTTATTGTTGTTGTTGTTCTTGAAAACCAAGTCCAGCTGCCGACGCACGACTTCGTGCCGTGCGCGAGGAGGACCAATGGGCGACAATGGATGGGACAACATCAAAGCATCTTCGAGGCTCTGGAACAGACAGCGAGGATAGTCAGTGGCGAAGGATTGCCCACGGAGCGGCCAACCGCTCGGCTCGAGGATGGCTGAAGACAAGACACCCACAGTCACCGGCACACACCCGATGGCTTTTGGTTGGACTGCCAGACGGCAGGTGGAGATGAAAAGTGAATTATTTGAAATCTGATTCGGTCATCCGTCAATAAGCTGCTGGGCCCTCTCCCACACCGCGTCGGTCATGGGGGAGCGGGGGGGGCTGTTTGCGCACTACGCCGTGAAAGCACGAATATCAGACATCTCCCACCACTGACTGACGTTAACCGCGTGGCCTGGCCTTGAACTGGGGCCACCGCTTTCAGAGTCAAGTGCAGTAACCATCGCGCCACCGCTCCCGCTCTTGGCATATTCCTTCAAATTGCAGTGTTTTTCGTGAACCTATTCTTCTTTTGTACGGCTGCTGATGTAGATGACAATTTCACATTCCAGTGGCCAAGCCCAGATCACCGCTGCAATGTCTCCTTCGTATGTGTGGATCGGGGCATTGCGTCGTCATGCGTTGCACTTCGGTCTGTCCTGGATGTGACCACAGTCGTACCACGCCTACTGGAGAATTTCCAACGTTCCATTTGTGCACCAGGTATCCGCATCCACAATGCCGTGTGCAGCGAGTGGTGAACCATGAGCTTCGTGGAAGATCAAACCCCAGAGGATCTTCTGCCTTGGGTCTTTCAATCGACCGATGAGAACACTCTGGATATAACGAGAGTCCTAGATCCGTTGGCGTCGTCGGAGTCGACGAGCAGTGGCCCAACGAGAGAGCACAAGAGCGCAACATTCCCCCACGGGCAGCGCTGTGAAGTGGCACGGCACGACACGACACGGTACGGCTCGACACGGCACGAGCAGCCCACCGGGTCGCCGTGCCCGCGGCTCTGAGCGTCATCGTCCCCCTCGCCCGCCGAACCGCCCGACGTCTTGTTGCTGCGCTCCCGTTGCTCCCGCAGCTGCCAGATGCCTCCACCCTCCCCCACGTGTCCAGGCGCGCGTCGTGACGTGTGAAGTGGGTAACGCGGTGGCTAGGAGATGTTAACTGCCTCACTTGGTATACAGGAGGTCTTGGGTTTGATCCCGACCCTTGACTCCTGTTGTATTATTGGAGTTTGCGTGTCTCTCGCTCTCTCTCTCTGTGGTCGTGTGGATTTTTCTCCGGCGTCCTCCGGTTTTTCTCCTCCATATTTAGAATCAACATCACGTGTTTAGAGTATTTGGCTGCAATGAATTTCCACGTGATCAGCCACTTGGGCGAGCTTTCATACGTAGCCAGGTCGCTTCTCAAACAGAGCTACGTATGGCTGAGTGAGCCTTGCCCCGTTAAACAAAACACATTGTTTAGTTGTACTGCAGGGTCTGACCACGTCCGTCCAGTACTCGTCGAGCTGCATCTGGCTTCCGGTTGCTGAACAAATACCACGACGACGGTCGCGCTCATTCCACACAAAGCGCTTGCCACAAATGAACCACAATACCTCGCCGATTTCGTCAAGGAGCATAAACCACCACCGCGCGAACTCCGGCCACTTTCACAGCTTTTGGCTGAACCGTCGAAGAAAGATGGCGGTCACCGCATCATCGCGCGGCGCTTTCAGATGCGCTTCTGCGGCCGTCTGGAACGCTCTTCCCTTCCGATATTCGGTTGTCACTGGAGCTATCCATTTTGAAATCCTCTAGATTGAAAACGAACTTCTCTAGAACTGCTTGTTATGCTTTGTTTGTTGTCCTCGTCCCGCACCTACGATTAGCACGGTTGGCTACGTACGGTGCGAAAGAAGTTCCACACACACATACATCCAGAACGTTCCAGGGCGCTCCTAAAAAAAACACTCCTCGAAGCTCAGTCGCTGAGTTCTCAGTGGGAATTTCACCCCCATGGGAATTTCATCCCATTGAGAACTCTGGCTGCGAGCAGTGCATCTCCTTGAGTGACAAAATGTCAGGTGGTTGATGACACAGTTGACCTCACAGAACTACTTCTGGGGTCCATTTGTTGCCCTCTGAGCCACGGTGATCAAGGGCACCTTGCCACACGCCCTGCTGCAGATAACCTAAAACAAATTTTTTTTGCATGGACATTTTTTGTTAATTCTAGCAGGTAAGGCCCACTGAGATGCTCTGTAGCTATTTTATCAGAAGCAAACTCGCTATCAAAAATGATAGCTCAACGAAGTGGCTCATCACGTGGAAATCTAAATACTCTAAAGGCACGTTCACTCTAAATGTGGGGAAAGACCAGAGGACCCGGAGAAAAATCCACGCGACCCCGGGGAGAGAGACATGCAAACTCCAAATATACAACAGGCGTCTGGGTCAGGATCGAACCCACGTCCTCCTGCACACCAGGCGAGGGAGTTAACATCTCGCCACGGAGAGAGAGAGACACACACAAACTCCAAATATACAGCAGGCGTCTGAGTCAGGATCGAACCCACGACCTCCTGCATATCAGGCGAGGTAGTTAACATCTCCTAGCCACCGTGGCGCCCCTGTGTTGTGTCACACGGTAGCAAAACTGAAACTTTGTTTATCCCCCAGACATGGATTACAACAAATTGAGTGAGAAAAAAGAAACCATTTAATTACGGGTTTTCTTTTTTTGGTGCAGCCACTGGTATCCTGGCTAAAACCATCAACTCTCTGCACATGAGAACCCACTTTAATCTCAACTCGGTCTATACGAGTCTATATATATCTGTGTACAAGTCATCAGTTACCCCGATGACACCATCAACTCTGTGCACATGAGAACCCACTTTAATCTCAACTCGGTCTGTACGAGTCTACATCGGTCTGTGTACAAGTCATCAGTTACCCAGATGACACCATCAACTCTCCGCACATGAGAACCCACTTTAATCTCAACTCGGTCTATACGAGTCTACATATGTCTGTGTACAAGTCATCAGTTACCCAGATGACACCATCTGAGTTACCCAGATGACACCATCTGGGTAACCGCCGCTGTCACCCTTGTTTCACGCGTAAGCAACGACGACGCCGCCGTGTCTTCTCTTGTACTGCTCTCTCTCTCGAGAATGAGACTGTGCGAAAGACACTGTTTGAAGATGTTATTTGTTAATTTTGCAATAAACAAACTGATCTCCAAAAACGATAATAGGTTTTTTCCATTTTTTCTGGCAACAAAACAGGTGTTAAGATGTTAAAACACCAAACTGAAACCTTTTACAAGGAATCAATGTCTGCAGTAACCACAATGCTTGTGGTCAGAATGCAAACAAAAAACATACTCTGATAATGTATGAATTGTCTTTGAAACTGATTGGCCCACACCAGAGAGAGCTTTTTTTGAGCGAGTTGGTGATGATCTCAAAAAGTAAATCTCCGATGGTCAATTTCACCTTATGAAAAAAAAGATTAATGTGACGCTGCCTCTTTGTATCTAGACTATGCCAATCCTTGCCATATATAAATGTTTGTATTTAAGAAGATATTTTGTTTATTTGTATATAATTCAAACAAAAAAACGTGGTAAAAAACATTCGTAGGCCCTTTAGTTTTCTCAGGCCCTAGGCACAGTGCACTATGTGACGGCCCTGGTGGGTGGATGAGAGGGTGAGTGGGTGGGTGAATGAGTGAGTGGGTGGCTGGGTGAGTGTGTGAGTGCCTGAGTGGATGAATGAAAGAGTGGGTGGCTGGGTGAGTGAGTGGGTGGGTGAATGAGTAAGTGGGTGACTGGGTGAGTGAGCGAGTGGCTGGGTGAGTGAGTGGGTGAATGAAAGAGTGGGTGGCTGGGTGAGTGAGTGGGTAGGTGATTGAGTAAGTGGGTGACTGGGTGAGTGAGCGAGTGGCTAGGTGAGTGAGCGAGTGGCTAGGTGAGTGAGTGGGTGAATGAGTGAGCGGGTGACTGGGTGAGTCAGCGAGTGGTTGGCTGGGTGAGTGAGTGGGTGAATGAATGAGTGGGTGGGTGAATGAATGAATGAGTGGGTGGCTGGCTGGGTGAGCGAGTGGGTGAATGAGTGAGCGGGTGACTGGGTGAGAACTCACCACCAGCAGCAGCGGCATCAGCAGCAGAGCGGCGAGCCACGTGAGCGGCGAGCGGCTCCCCATCGGCGTGGCGAGCGAGAGGCGACGAAGACGACGACGTTCGCCGTGGAACTCCTCAACCGAGCATCTTGTGACCGCCACCGTCCATTCATTCATCGAGACGCCAACTATTTGTGTCGTTGTTGTTGATTAATTAAAATCGATCGCAAGAGAGCGTAACCCCCGCGAAGACACTAAACAACACCGACAAACAAACAAAATGCCAAAGCGGGCCGGGCCGGGGGGGGGGGGGCAATCCGTTCCAAGTGCGCCGTGGGTAAAGCTGCGAGCGAGGTGGAGTTCAAAGCAACTTGACGCGCGCGAAAGAGAGAGGCGATGACGCCGCCGGGGAGGGGAGCGAGCGCGCTTCTTCTTCTTCTTGTTGGTGACCCTTGCCGGTGCGAGAGAGGGCACGGGATGGCGGTGGTGGCGGTGGTGGTGGTGCTGATGATGATGCGCTCCTCGTTGGGAGAGGAGTAAGACTGCGTAACACCCCCAATCACCCCACCCACCCTCCTCCTCCCGGGGGTCTTCCACGAGGGGGGCTGCGCTGGGGAGACGGAGCGAGAGCGGCGAAGCCTGAAAGCAGGGAAATGACGGCGGCGGCTGCGGCTATCGCTTACAAGGGAGGCCACCTGGCCCCGTCACCGCTCACGGGGAGGGGGACGGGGGGAGATCGAATGGCTCGGGGTTTGTGCATCAGCATCCAGCCCCAGCCCGCGCGCTTCTTTCTCCGCAGTGAGCAACCTCCCTCGCTCCGCACCCTCTCCCCCCTCTCCTTCTCTCCCTCTTTTTTTACGATCAGTGGAAACAAGAAGATGCTCGGTGTAGTCAGCACTGTGCTTCGTTCATCATTTAGTTTTTTTTTCAATCCTTTGCTTTATGTGCCCCCCCCCCCCCCCATTTTTTAATGAAATATTTCACGCTCTTCTCTCCTCCTCCTTCTTACCCCTTCCCGCTCTCTCTACCCCCTCTCTCTCTCTCTACCCCCCTCTCTCTCTACCCCCTCTCTCTACACCCCCCCTCTCTACCCCCTCTCTCTCTATCCCCCCCTCTCTCTATCCCCTCTCTCTACCCCCCCCCCCTCTCTCTACCCCCCCCCCCCTCTCTATCCCCTCTCTCTACCATCTCTCTCTACCCCCCCTCTCTCTATCCCCTTTCTCTCTCTACCCCCCTCTCGCTCTACCCCCTCTCTCTACCCCCTCTCTCTCTACCCCCCCCCCTCTCTCTACCCCCCCTCTCTCTCTACCCCCTCTCTCTACCCCCTCTCTCTCTCTATCCCCTCTCTCTCTCTACCCCCTCTCTCTACCCCCTCTCTCTCTCTACCCCCTCTCTCCCTACTCCATGTCTACGTTCCCCCTCCCTCCCTCTCTGCCCCCACTCTGTCACTCACGCACACAAACTCAGGCAGCAAGGGGTGGTGGTGGTCTCCTGGCAACACTGCCCGCTATTCACCATCCCCCAGCGCGCACGCACGCAACAATAGCGCGAGCGGGAGTTGACTTGGATTTTATTTCGATATTAATGACACACTTTTATTTAACTTGCCCTGTTGTCTGCTGGGGTTTATTTATTATTTATTTTTAACTCTTTGACGCTTAATATCTTCGTCTCACGTGGCGATTCAAGATTGCGTTTAAAGAACCGGCCCAGATCCCGCCAATCCTGGGCCGATGCTTTTTTCAAGCTTATTTTGTGTTGCACTATATGGAATATATTACAAATATCCACACAATAATGAACAAGTGTCGTTGTCGGGATTGAGATCTTAGAATTAATATGTACGTATACAATTTATTTCTTTACAAGATTAACAATTAATTAAAATAAATACGTGATCCACACCAAGTTTTGTCAATGCACACACTTTTATTACCACTCAAAAGTAGAAAATGAATTATTTTCACTCCAGAATTAATCGCGTTTGATGTGCTGAATTAAAGTGGGGGGTGGGGGGGCTTGCATTAATGGAAATTAACGACATCGATTGGAAGCCACCCACTTGTATTCAGCACATAAAATATAATACATCCTGGGGTCAGAGTAATTTATTTTCAACTTTCGAGTGTTCAACTAAAAAAATTACGAGTTTTTTTTTTATTTAGGGACCCTTTGTAACATATGCTACAGGTCCCGCACTAGCACGATCCGACACTGCCCTATACGTATGTGTCAACATTGTACATTTTGTATAACTATAGAAAACCAAAGGGGTGCAAGGCTGCAGTAGAGGTTATATAAGAAGAAGAACCGCTGCTTTGAAGAATCTCCAGTGGCAAGGTCGCAGGGCAGCACTGAACCGGGTCTTCATTCACCACCACCGCCGCCGCCACCCATCTTCGTTAACGGGGTCACCACCACGGCGATGGGGAGACCCCTAGCGGAGTAGCAACATCGCAGCCCAGAGACAGAACAACGCTGGGAAAGCACCCTTTAAACACGGGGGCTTCCCGCAGCTCGCAAGGCCACCTGCGACTCCAGTTAGCACGGTGGGCTACGTAACGTGCGAAAGAATTTCAACATACACACTACCCCTAGACCAGGGGTCTGCAACCTTTAAGACATAAAGAGCCACTTGGACCCGTTTCCGAAGGAAAAAATAAACTGGGAGCCGCAAAACCATTGCAACATTTAAAACAAATATAACACTGCATATATTGTTTCTTACCTTATTGCTATATACAGGATCGTGCAGTCAGCTGTCAATCTGAATAAAAAAAGGACTTTTTCACTTAACAATGTAAAATATATTTTTGCAAATTAATAGCTAAATTACCTGGTTAATGGGATTTTTGCTCCTGAACCTCAGTGCACAGTGTCTGCACATCAGGGCTGTAAGACGTCACCTTCATTTTCACACAGGCTTGCAAGCTGTCATCTGTGAGGCGTGATCGATGTTTGTTTTTAATATAGTTCATGTTGGAGAAGACCTGCTCACATACATATGTGGAGCCGAAGATCGACAGGACTCCAAATGCATACTTTTTCATGTTTATATAAGTGTTGGGGATGGCATTCCATGTTTCGAATACAAGTTTGTCCTGTTTGGGAAGGTTTTCAATATCACTCCATTTATGATTCTGAGCCAGAATGGCCTTCTGACGGGCAACATCCTCAAGAGTAGCGGTCAAGCATTTGAACTTGGACACCCATATATCTTTGTCGGCTATATCGGCCAGTTCCATCTCAAGATCAGGTTGACTTACACCTGCAAATGCAGTCATATTCAATAGGGATGGATCGATCGCCAGGGGAGTGACAGGGAAGGATAATGTCGTTTTTTCCTCTCTGAACTCACAGAATCGTTTCCCAAACGAACTTTGCATTGTGGTGATTGCAGACTTGAAATATTCCAAATTTATCGTATCATGACTTTGTTTGAACTCTCTCAAAGAGGGAAAGTGAGACAGTGTACCTCTCTGTAAATCTTTGACAAACACTGTCAATTTGCGCTCGAATGCCAAAACCTCCTCCAGCATGTGCAGGGCTGTGCCTCCTTTCCCCTGAAGGGTTGTATTTAGCGTGTTTAGATGTGCTGTCATGTCTACCATAAAATGTAATTTTTCCAGCCACTCTGGCTGTTCCAGCTCAGCAAAGGTGAGCTCTTTGCTGCCCAGGAAGGTTTTTACTTCTTCCAAACATGTGACAAAGCAACGGCAACGTTATTGCCTGTCACCGGGCGGGCAGTGTGGAGCGGAGCGGCGACCTGTCAGCAGCGGCAACGCCAGAGCAGGTGTCACAGTGCGCCTCCTCCCCTCGCTAGCATCCGCCCCGGAGCCGCGGTCAAGGTTCAAAAGAGCCGCATGCGGCTCCGGAGCCGCAGGTTGCCGACCCCTGCCCTAGACTAACACTGCCCATGGACTCAACACTGCCCATAGACTCAACACTGCCCATAGACTAACACTGGCCATAGACTCAACACTGCCCATAGACTCAACACTACCCATAGACTAATACTGCCCATAGACTCAACACTGCCCATAGACTCAACACTGCCCATAGACTCAACACTGCCCATAGACTAACACTGCCCATAGACTCAACACTGCCCATAGACTAACACTGCCCATAGACTCAACACTGCCCATAGACTCAACACTGCCCATAGACTCAACACTACCCATAGACTCAACACTGCCCATAGACTAACACTGCCCATAGACTAACACTGCCCAGAGGCGTAGCTAGGATATTTTGCGCCCGGGGACGATCTATAAATATGGCGCCCCCCCCCCCCCCCCCCCGTTTAATCACATTTTCCTATTACATCGAATAAGGAATAACCATTTAAATTTTAATGAAACATTGTATTTAAAGAAGCAAATTTATAAAAAAATTATATTACATGGCTCACTCAGTCACTGTCGTAGACTGGTTGACAGTCTACAAAAGATGATTTTTTCTTGATTTCACTGTCGCAAACTGGTCAATCACGTAATCAAAATATATTTTTTCCAATGTTTCTCTTTCAACGCTAAGAAGAGCAAGATCGCTGAGACGATCTTGTCCCATTGAAGCACGCAAATACGACAAAATAAGTTTCAATTTGCTGAACGACCGCTCAGCTAGCAATTGAAACTGCTATTGTTAATAAAAATTTGCAGTGAAATTCGTAAATTCGGAAATATGTCGTCTCCATGAAACACAATAACACCAATAAGATCCAAAGGAGTTTCTGGTAGAACTTCATTCCGGTTACTGAGCAGCATTTTGCAATCTCCAATTTCTGTGAAAAGTTCGTGGCCATTGATGTCGGTGTCATAGAAATTTCCAAAATCTGTGCAATTTCGACGAATTGCATCGACATCTGTGTCGGATAGAAGAGTTTTGACGTCCAGCAGAAATCCAAATTTTGTGTTCAGGTCTTTTAGTCGTAAAAACCGTGTTGACATCTCCTGTTGAAGTCGATAAAATACGCTCTTCATAACGCGCACAATTTCTTCTTCTGCTGAAAGTCCTGCATCTCTTGCCAGTTTCTCCTGGCATCTTCCAACGTCGCCTAATTCTTCTGTCCACATCGATCACCCAGGCTGTGCATCTTGTTTTGGCGTTTTCTACAGCAACTTGGCTCAAATCATCACGAAGCTTGACAAATTCATGCTCCAAAGATTCAAGATCAGTTGCTGCTTACTTGAAATTCATAGTAGGATCCTGTAAGCGCTTCTGAAAACGATAAATTTGTCCAAGAATGACATTCCAGAAATGTAATAAAACTATGAAGTAAAAATTTAATACGCATGCTTGTAACTGTTCTGCATCACTTCTGGTTTCAGGCATCATAGTTACGTCCTCCGATAATTTGTCTAGCAGCCCTACTAGTTCATCCAGTCCTTCATAGATAGCTTTAACAGCTTCTGATTGTGCACTCCAGCGTGTTTCAGACTTCTGCTTTACTGTGATGGGCACAGCTTTTTTTTAACTCTTCCCAACGAAATGTTGAAGGAGAGAAAAACAAATATATACTTTCAACTGTTCCAAAAAATGTGACAAGTGGATCCCTTTAGCTGAGTGTACTCCTGATAAGTTTAAGCTGTGGTTGTCACAGTTGACAAACAATGCTCTGTGATTTTTGTCACATATTCGTTGTTGAAGGCCGGATATATGCCCAATCATCACAGCAGCATTGTCGTAACATTGTGCCCGACAGTCGACTAGAGGTATGTTGTCAGATTTCAGTCTCTCGACGATGACTCTTTCTAGGCTTGCTGCATCTTTTGCATGTATCTCGATATAACCTAAAAATTATTCTTTGATAGTTACTTTTTTAGTTTGAAAATCCACATCCACAAATCTTATGACCTGAGAAAATGTAATTACATGACATGTAGGCTGTGTGTGGCGGGATATATAAACTTTTAGGTTGAGGTGTAGATTTGTGCAGTAGTTTCAGGCTGCCGCGCCCGTCGCAATAAGTTATAATGTAACGTTTTAAGCCTCATTTTGGCGCCCCTTTACCTTGGCGCCCGGAGACATATGTACTCCCCCTGCCCCCCCCCTAGCTACGCCTCTGACACTGCCCATAGACTCAACACTGCCCATAGACTCAACACTGCCCATAAACTGACACTGCCCATAGACTCAACACTGCCCATAGACTCAACACTGCCCATAGACTAACACTGCCCATAGACTCAACACTACCCATAGACTCAACACTGTCCATAGACTCAACACTGCCCATAGACTCAACACTGTCCATAGACTCAACACTGCCCATAGACTCAACACTGCCCATAGACTCAACACTGTCCATAGACTCAACACTGCCCATAGACGCAACACTGCCCATAGACTCAACACTACCCATAGACTCAACACTGCCCATAGACCCAACACTGCCCATAGACTCAACACTGCCCATAGACTCAACACTGCCCATAGACTCAACACTGCGCCTCCGATGAGCACGGTTGGCTACCTACGGTACGAAAGAAGTTCAACATACGTGTGCCGAGTCGGAGATATGTAAAGGACACACACTGTCGGCTGATGTATGTTGTTATTTACATTCTGCGCGACGATTCTAATGACTCTTTAAAGCCTACGGGTGTCAAGTGAAGTGTTGTTCATCATCACGCCTCCGCTGTAGCCGCAGACCGCGGCCCTTTATCAGTCTCCGCCCTGTGATGTCCGCGCCACCTGCCAGGGGTTTGTGCAGCGGATGCGATTTTTGGCTCATCAAGGGTCGACCCTCAACCGCATCCACTGCACGAACCGTGGGCAGTAGATGCAGGTGATAGCTGCTGCGCAAACGGACAAATTGTAACAAACTCTACAGTCGTGGTGGTGCGACCGTGAGTCATCTCGAACAGCGGTCCACAACCTTTATGGCACCAGAGACCGGTTTCGTGGAAGACAATTTTTTCACAGACCGGGGGAGTCATCATTGGGTCTTTCCCCCTTTTCAAAGAAACTCTCCAGCGACGTTTGATTTTTACTCATTTTGGCCAGGGTCGGCTCGTGGGCTTACCAACACTGTGACTGAGACAAGTGCGCAGTGGGGGGAAGAGGCGCGGACGGAAGTGGTAATGCAGCGGAGTTTCCTGTAAAGACAATGCCATCACCACAGGGCATTGTGGGTAAAGCAGTCTCCTGTAGTGATAATGACATCACCGCAGGGCATTGTGGGTAATGCAACGGAGTCTCCTGTAGTGATAATGACATCACCGCAAGACATTGTGGGTAATGTAGAAGTCTCCTGTAGTGACAATGACATCACCACAGGGCATTGTGGGTAATGTAGAGGGGTCTCCTGTAGTGACAATGACATCACCACAGGGCATTGTGGGTAGTGTAGATGGGTCTCTTGTAGTGACAATGACATCACCGCAGGGCACTGTGGGTAATGTAGAGAGATTTCCTGTAGTGACAATGACATCACCGCAGGGCATTGTGGGTAGAGGGGTTTCCTGTAGTGATAATGACATCACCGCAAGGCATTGTGGGTAATGTAGAGAAGTCTCCTGTAGTGACAATGACATCACCACAGGGCATTGTGGGTAATGTAGAGGGGTCTCCTGTAGTGACAATGACATCACCACAGGGCACCGTGGGTAATGTAGAGGGGTTACCTGTAGTGACAATGACATCACCACAGGGCATTGTGGGTAATGTAGAGAGGTTTCCTGTAGACCGACAGCTCCATGAGCACTGGAAGGGGAGAGGCTACCGCTCAGTGCTCTCAGTCACCTACAAAGCCAAAGATCCCCTGTAAAGGCTTTCACAGCCTGTTGGGGCAAGTGTTGTTAGCAAACCCCCGTGAAGGCTGGAACGGCACACGAGGGGGTGGGTGGCCAGTACCACTCCCACTCGTTTTTGTCTCTTCCAATGCTATTGTTTACACACCACACCAGGTTCTCATTTAAGGTCGAGTTGACCTAGGGGAGGTCCAAGACCGGTTCAGATAATCGTCACTGGCCTTGGCCGTGAGCGGGAATCAAACTCAGGTTTGCGGGTTCGTAGCGTAGCACGCTAATCACTGCACTACCACTTCCTGCGACCACACGAATATAAACACGAACTACACGAACCATTCAGAGCTAGGTTGTGCGGAGCAGAGGGCATTGCTGCCAAATCAAATATTGTTCTGTACTTCTATGCTCTCTCCTTCACCGGCCCGGGTAGGGCAAGGTTGTAACTGGTTGCAATAAACACATCATTAGACACGAAGGACACAACTATTTTTTAACGTAAATTTTTACTTCCCCGCCATTGTATGTATATATAAATCACACATCATTACAACAGTCATCATCGTAAGCCATCATTGCTTTAATCCTAATTAGAATATGTAGTGCTACAATCGTCACGGATCGAGGTTTATCATTATTATAATCATAAATAATCATTATTCATGCGAATCATCGCTGCTGCCATCCCATCGCAAGATGCCAGGAGATGGGTGTCAACCCGCGTACTCAAAGGGCGCGCGACCTTTGACACCCAGTCCGGTGATCTGCAAAAAGAACACGGGGGGGGGGGGGGGGGGGGGGCGAAACAAATGAATCATCTCCACATAATCATCGTCATCATCACTTCGACCAATCCACTGCTGGATGACCCCCCCCCCTTACCCCACCAATCCGAGCCGTCTTGCAAGAACAAGTGCTGAAACGGTGCGCAAAGAAGTGGGGAAAGATGCACGCTAAGGATAACTGGAATCGCGACGAGAGGCGGAAAGAGGACATGGATGCGTTGGACGGCGTTACGGATGTGAGGGAACATCGGAGCGACCGTTAAGCAAAGTGGGCTTCTAGAATCAGAATGTTGTATTTATACTGCAGGAGGAATCCGATGAGCCACACAGCTCTTTATTCACAGACGTCGTCCAGTGAGGGGCACGGGGTCAGGACGTTACAACAACGGTACAAAAAAACATGACGGGCAGTGCAGAGGTGCCGAAGGAACGCTGGCCGAGCGGTCGAGGTCACACCGACGGGCGTGGTCTCGGAAGAGACGGCGTCCGCCGCACACGGACAGAGACGGAGCGGTGGAATCGGATCGCGTTTGGCCGCGCGGTTGGTCGTGTCAACGCAGGGCCGTGGGAAGGTGGATGCCTCCAACATTGTCAGCTGATTGGTCGTGACTTGACGACGGATAGATCGGAATCGTCGTCGGCGTCGCCCGGGTCCACGTTTTCCCCGACGCTTTGGCTCGCGGAGGTCTCAAGGACGGAGGGGCTCTCTTGCGTAGGCAACCGATAAGTCGGGTGTTGTGGACATTGAGAGGGCTTACACGGCGATGAGATGTTAACTCCCTCGCCTGGTATGTAGGAGGTCGTAGGTTCGATCCTGACCCTGAAGACGCCTGCTGTATATGTGGAGTCTGCGTCTCTCTCATCATCATCATCACGGTGGCTAGGAGATGTAACTACCTCGCCAGGTATACAGGAAGTCGTGGGTTCGATCCTGACCCTGACGCCGCCTGCTGTATATTTGGAGTTTGTGTGTCTCTCTCTTCCCGTGTTCGCGTGGATTTTTCATCCGGGTCCTTCCGGTTTTCCCCTCCACATTTAGAATCAACGTCACAGCGTTTAGAGTATTTGGCTGCTTATACATTTTCGCACGATGATAAGCCCACTTCGTTGAGCTGTCATTTGTGATAGCCAGGACGCTTCTGAAAAAGAGCTACATAGCTCGGTGGGGCCTCAACTGGTAAACAAAAAAGTAGCAAATGGACATATTGGTGGTACACCAGTCCACGTAAAACAGTAAAAAATCTTAAATTTGAATCGGCAAATCTGTCTATCAGTGTTCTTGGTTCTTTCGGTAAAGTCACGTAGAAGGGAAATAATAAAATAATAAAATAATAAAAATCAATTCTCACGACGTTCGATTACAACACAAGCAATCATCATCACACCTGATGTTGATGATGATGATTGCTTGCAATCGAAACGTCGTGAGAATTTTATTGTTCTATTTTTATCATTTTATTATTTCCCTTCTGCGTGACTTTACCGAAAGAACCAAGAATATGAATCCCTGCAGTCACGAAAGCTTTAAAACGAAATCTGTCTATCAGTCTTTTATTGACCCTGTCGCCAAGTTTGACGCAATTCGAAGGTTTATTCAGTCTACCGTGGCTTGCTAAAAAAAGTCAACTTTGACCCTTGATTTGGGTTTGTTGAATCGAGGAACTGTCAGACCAAGTCGAGGGCACGAGTAGTCAAATCTTGCCTCTGGAATAACGGAACCAGCCAATCGCCATCAGGGCTGGGTGCTGCTGTACGGCAACAGACCACTCGTATCAACGTTTCGTCTCCGGACCGCTCCGACATCACGACAACTGATTTTGAGTTGCACCACCACAACCACCAGTTTAACACGTAGGCGTTCGCGACCGATATCATCCATAATACACAGGCGACAGAATCACATCTACGCCTCTATTTAAAGAACGAAACAGGAGGAGGATTTCTCCACAAATCTGGCTGTCCACCTGATGAAGCTGGTTGTAATTACCTGCGAAACGTCATACTCAGATTGTAAATGTTGTGGCTTTGCTCTCCGACACACCGGTGTGCTGTACTAGTGTAGGGGTGTTAGAGAGAGAGCCGTTATGCATGGCAGCTTATGGGAAACAAATACAGTGGGCGGGGCTACGTGAGTGCACGGGGGGGGTGCTCTCAACGACGTCCGCACCAGGCAGCCCGGGGCCCCACCCCTCAGCGGGGGTGGAGTATAAAGGGGGATGTGTCAGAGGGCTCGGGGCAGAATGTTAAAGCTAAACCAGTGAAGACCGAAGATCGTCTAGCTAGAGCCCTGGACTCCCCTGGGACGCCGCCCTTGTCAGGGCCGCGCATGACCGAGCCAGCGGCGTGGTCCCGAGAACCAGAGCTAGTGCTCTGGGACTCCGGATACCGTAGCCCGACTTACCAGTGTCGGGCCAGACAGCCTCCCCTAGCCCGTTAGTGGAGGACTAGGAGGTAGGTCAGAGATAGCTAGCAGTGTATTCCCAGCTAGCCGGGTGAGGGGGCCGATACCCCCTCTAGTATTGTATGTCCACAGTTGTGACTACTTGTACGGAATAAATACGTGTGCCTCACCAATGGTGTCCAAGAGTCATCAACGGTACTTCACTAGTATACTACACTATACACTACACTATACACTACACTATATACTACACCACTATACACTACACCACTATACACTACACTATACACTACACTACTATACACTACACTACTATACACTACACTATACGCTACTATACATCACTACTATACACTATACTATACACTACACTACTATACACTACACTATACACTACTAAACTATACACTACTATACGCTACACTAGACACGACACTACTATACACTACACTATACACTACACTACTATACACTACACTACTATACACTACTACACTATACACTACACTACTATACACTACACTACTATACACTAGTGCTATACTAGTAACGAATTGGCCACGTTCTGTTTACGTGACAAACCTTACTAGTTGGCCGTGTCGGGCGGTGGCGGGTTTAACGACACACATTTATATATTTACCACCACCACCAATCCGCACGATTTTCTAACCGGGGTTGTGAATGGGGAAATAAATAATGAAGCATTTATACATTTTCCCACGCCGGTACGTTCATACGGCATCGAGAGAGAGAGCAACAGCGGTGGCGGTAGCGGCGGCACCTTGAAGACGTTCCCAGCCTGAGGCTCGCGCGCCAGCCCGGCGGCGTCCAGTCCCTCGCAGGCCGACGTGACGAAGAGCTCCGAGTAGTCGGGGCCCCCGAAGCAGCAAGAGGTCGTCTTGGACACGGGCAGCTTCACCACCTGCAGGCGCTTGCCTGTGCACCGCCACCACCAACAGCATCAGCATCGTCATCATCAGCATCGTCATCATCATCATCACCATCACCACCATCATTATCATCATCATCACCATCATCTCCACCATCATCACCACCATCATCATCGTCATCATCACCACCATCATCGTCATCATCACCACCATCATCACCATCATCATCTCCACCATCATCACCACCACCATCATCATCATCACCATCATCATCATCACCATCATCATCACCATCATCATCACCATCATCATCACAATCATCATCACCATCATCATCACCATCATCATCACCACCATCATCGTCATCATCATCATCACCACCATCATCATCATCACCAGCGTCGTCATCATCACCATCATCATCACCAGCGTCGTCATCATCACCACCAGTGTCAAGGTTAGCAGAACCATCGTCGTTGTCATCACCACCAGCACGAGCG
Organism: Lampetra planeri; assembly: GCF_965212315.1. Lineage (NCBI taxonomy): Eukaryota > Metazoa > Chordata > Hyperoartia > Petromyzontiformes > Petromyzontidae > Lampetra > Lampetra planeri. The sequence goes on from NC_136166.1 coordinate 2,483,274, forward strand.
TCAAGATCGGCATAACATCGTCATCATCATCACAAGCAGCGTCATAATCACCACCATAACCAGCATCAAGATCAGCGGAATTATCAGCATCCTCGCCATCATCACCACCGCCAGTGTCAAGGTCAGCAGAATCATAGTTATGATCAGTGTCAAGGTCACTACCATGAGCATCAATGTCAGAATCATCTTTGTCATCATCGTCAAGTCATGATCAATATCAGCATCAAATCTAGAATGATCAATATCATTGACAGAATAACTTCAACATCCACACCACACGCGGCCATAGGAGGCTTGCCGTTTCCACGTTGTTACTGACGAGGATGCTAATGACGATGACGCTGAGGATGATGTGATGGCGCTGCTGCAGGAAACATGATGATAACGATGACGACGATGATGTCAATGATGCTGATGACAATGATGCTGATGTGGGCGCTGCTGAAGACCATCACTCCGACGACTAGGACTCCAGGCACGACGGAATTTCTACGATCACCATGCTGGCGATGCTGGTGACGTCGATGATGCTGGTGATGTCAATGATGCTGGTGACGACGATGATGCTGATGACGACGATGATGCTGATGACGTCAATGCTGGTGACGACGATGATGCTGGTGACAACGATGATGCTGATGACGTCAATGCTGGTGACGACGATGATGCTGATGACGACGATGATGCTGATGACGGCAATGCTGGTGATGTCAATGATGCTGATGACGACGATGATGCTGATGACGGCAATGCTGGTGACGACGATGATGCTGATGACGACGATGATGCTGATGACGTCAATGCTGGTGACGACGATGATGCTGGTGACGTCGATAATGCTGGTGACGTCAATGCCGCTGAGGTCGTCAATGCTGGTAATGTCGATGCTGCTGATGACGTCGATGATGCTGATGACGTCGATGATACTGATGACGTCATGCTGGTGATGACGTCAATACTGGTGATGACGATGATGCTTCTGATGACGATGATGCTGGTGACGTCGATGATGCTGATGACGTCAATGCCGATGACGTCGATGCTGCTGATGACGATGATGCTGGTGACGTCATGCTGCTGATGACGTCAATGCTGCCGATGATCACGATCGTGACACCGACGCCGCTGACCGGTTTCGGGATCGATGCGAATGACGCGGCCCCCGTTGTAGCAGGCCACCCAGAGGCGGCCCTCCGCATCCAGGCACTGCCCATCGGGGATCGCCTCATCCGGCTCAAAGCGGTACACCACCCTGCGATCCGCTGGGACACACACACACACAGCGGTACACACACACACAGCGGTACACTACCCTGCTGGGACACACACACACAGCGGTACACACACAGCCTGCGCTCCGCTGGGACACACACACAGCGGTACACACACACAGCGGTACACTACTCTGCTGGGACACACACACACACAGCGGTACACACACAGCCTGCGCTCCGCTGGGACACACACACACACAGCGGTACACACACACAGCGGTACACTACTCTGCTGGGACACACACACACACAGCGGTACACACACACAGCGGTACACCACCCTGCGATTCGCTGGGACACACACACACACAGCGGTACACACACACAGCGGTACACCATCCTGCTGGGACACACACACAGCGGTACACACACACAGCGGTACACCACCCTGCGATCCGCTGGGACACACACACACAGCGGTACACACACACACAGCGGTACACTACCCTGCAGCCTGCTGGGACACACACACACACACAGCGGTACACACACACAGCGGTACACCATCCTGCTGGGACACACACACAGCGGTACACACACACAGTGGTACACACACACACAGCGGTACACCACCCTGCAGCCTGCTGGGGCATACACATACAGCAGTACACTGCCCTGCTGGGACACACACACACACAGCGGTACACTACCCTGCTGGGACACACACACACAGTGGTACACCACCCTGCTGGGACACACACAGCGGTACACACACACACAGTGGTACACACACACAGCGGTACACCACCCTGCAGCCTGCTGGGGCATACACATACAGCAGTACACTGCCCTGCTGGGACACACACACACAGTGGTACACCGCCCTGCTGGGACACACACACAGTGGTACACCGTCCTGCTGGGACACACACACAGCGGTACACTGCCCTGCTGGGACACACATACACACACAGAGGTACACCGCCCTGCTGGGACACACACACACAGCGGTACACTGCCCTGCTGGGACACACACACACACACAGCGGTACACCGCCCTGCTGAGACACACACAGAGCAGGACACACACACACACAGCGGTACACTGCCCTGCAGTCTGCTGGGACACACACAGAACAAAAATCCCCCTAAAACTCTGTGCCTTACAATTGAGATGCAATTCGCAGAAACGGCGCTGCATAAAAATGCTGAATTGCTCATTACGATTAAACAATAAACAATAATTATTGACCTCCCACTGATTATAATCAGTGGGAGGTCCCTCATTCTCGTCTGCTGCCCCGAGAGCGTGGGCCGGCATTCAGCCTGTTAAGGCTACACGGGGGATCTTTTTCTTTGGTGTTCAGTCAGAGCGTGGCTGAGTGAAGCAGGAGGCAGATGGAGGCCCTAAGCTGGAAGTGAAACGGAGCAACGTTCCTGCACGTAACATTGGACACAGCGGTAGCGATTGGCAGATCAAAGCAAGATCCCCATCCGGCCAATCAGAGCGTCCGCGGATGAATGGGAGGACAGACAGACAAGACACCGCAGACCATAATGAATGGGCGCAGCAATACGGAGGGCATTGACTCCCTACTAACAACACGCACACTTGCGTCTGGTGTTCACGGACAGGAATGGATGGAAGAGAGACCGACAGAGACGAAGAGGAAGGAGGCCAAAGCCCGCGTGGAAATTAATGGGCGGTGGCAGGACTCTGAGGCCCGTCGCCCCCAAGCCGTTCTGCGTAGCGCCACGAACGGCGCCTGCGGGTAGCAGCGGGTCGGCCATGAAAAGGATCTACGAACAACGCCCCTCGGCTCACAAAAAAAAACAAATAGATTAACGGCTCCCCTTTTGAGTTGTTCTCCACGAGCAGAAAAAGGACATTCTGGGGCAGCCCCCGCCTCCCGCTCACCCCCCGACCCCCCCCCGGGGTGCCAGCAGCGATTACCGTGGGCCCACGGAGATCAAGGACGCCTCGCCGGTGGGGGAGAGTCTCACAAAAGGAGGCCTCGAACGTCGTGGCGAGCCAACGGACGGACGGGTAAAGGAATGGAGGATTGTGGCGCTTGCATCTGCACCGAGCGCTTTTGATTTTTTTATGTCTTTCACTTGTCGTTCTTTTTTCTTTCTTTTGTCTTTTTTTATTCCTTTTCCTTTCTTCTTTCTTTTTTCCTTTTTTCTTTCACTTAATGTCCTTTTGTGGAACCGTGCGACAACTCAATGAGACGCAAAAATCCTCTTAGCTAATTGAGATCCTGAAACTCCGGGTGTCCGCCACTCGGCGGCGATTGGCACGGTTGGCTACGTACGGTGCGAAAGAAGTTCATCACGCATCCGGTACATTCATACCACGTGATGAGCCACTTCGCCGAGCTATCACTTGCGGTAGCCCGCTCGCTGCTGAGAAAGAGCCACGTAGCTCAGTGGGGCCTCGCCTGGTACAATTAAAATCGAGTAAATTATTGAAATGGTTTTTAGGCCAGCAGCATCGCGGTTTTGGCTCCGGCTCGTATCCGCGAGGGAGCCGGCACACGCACGCACGCACGCTCGCGGGCCGGCTCCGGAAAACCGGCAGTGGCAACGGGAACCGTCAGGGGTGGGCGGGGGGGGCCACGCGGGGGGGGGGGGGATGCGCGTGGGAGGCTCACAGAGGGCGCCGGTGGTGACGTCGTACTTGAAGGCGAACACGCTGTAGGCGAGGCTGTCGATGTAGAAGAAGGTGGCGTTGTCGAGCGACCAGTCGAGGCCATTGGAGATGTCGACGTCGCGGAAGTGGCGCGTGGCGGTGGCGTCGCTGCCGTCGCTGCCCGCGGCGTGCAGGCTGTAGAGCGAGCCCTGCTTCCGCTCCAGCACGGCCGGTGCCGTCTCGTGGCCCATGGTGCCTTTGCGGGAGGCGGGTGGGGGGGAAGAGAGATGCCCGGGGTGATAAAGCGAGAGTCAAAATCAAGGTGCAGCCCTGCAAGACGTTAACTACCTCGCCCGGTATGCAGGAGATCGTGGGTTCGATCCCCGACCCGATGTCGCCTGCTGTATATTTGGAGTTTGCTTGTCTCTCTCATCATCATCACGGTGGCTATGAGATGTTAACTATCTCGCCTGGTATACAGGAGGTCGTGGGTTCAGTCCCAACCCTGAGGATGCCTGCTGTATGGCTCAGTGGGCCTTAACTGGTAAAATAAAAGAAATTGTTTAGTTTTAATTGTTTCCTCACGTCACTGCTGGTGGACATGCCTCCACTAAAGGGACCTCCCGCTTAGCAGGTTACTTTGGCCTACTCTTCCACGCTGGCCAGACAACCTGTTAAGAGCCAAGTGTATATATGTGTGTAGAGGAGGAATATTGGGACGTGACGTCATGCGCGCTGTCCAGTGCAATGACGTCATGGGACGTGACGTCATGCGCGCTGGGCGGGGCGATGACGTCATGTCTCCTCGAGGTACTTAAGGGGGACCCCGTGACGAAAGCGGGGTCACTGTGGGAGTCCGGGATAGAGAACGGTCGAAGAGCCAGCCGACTCGAGGGAGAGAGCCCTGGAGCTAGCCGAGCTCGGTACAGACATAGTGCGGGGTCGTATAGGAGCCCTACCCCTGGGGAGTTATCTAAACCCTTAATAAAAAACCGGCGCAAGCCCTTACCTGAAGACCTGCCTCCGCGTCGTCATTTGCACCTCAACATATGTATTGACAGTTTTCGGCACAGCACGGGAGACATTCATTTTCTCTTTGCCACGACTGTGACCGTGTGTTCGTCATCCCCCTTGGATAGAGCCACGTGCGGAGGATTTAAAGAGCCACACGCGGCTCCGGAGACGCCGGTCGGCCACCGCTGCTCTAGAGGGGAACGTCTGGCCAATGCTTTCCACGCCAGACAGAATTCTTGGAAGACGTGGGGGGGGGGGGGGGGGTTACCCACACTCTAACCCACCACACGCGGACCCTGCCGAGTCACTTTTACTTTAATGTGCACATCTTTCCCGCACCTCTCATTAGCACGGATGGCTATGTCCGCTGCAAAATGGCAGAAGTTCAACATACAAAGAGAGACAAAGATCCCCCGTATAGCCTCAACAGACTGTTGGGGCAAGTGCTGTTCGTGAGCAACTATGAAGGCCGGCACGGCACATGAGGGGGTGGGTGGCCAACACCACGCCCGGCCGCCTTTGTCTCCCCAATGATGATGTTTACACACCGCACCGGGTACTCATTTGAGGCTGAGTCGACCTAGGGCAGGCCCAGAATGGGTTCAGATAATCGTCACTGGTGTCGGCCTTGAGCGGGAATCGAACCCAGTTCGCCAGGTTCGTAGCGCAGCGCGCTAACTGCTACACTACCGCTCCCCATACATACAACATACATACAACATACAGGGACTCAATCGCGATTTGAAGATTTCATGACTGCAGGAATCCATACTCTTTGGTGTTGCGTTCGAAACGTCGTGATTTTTTTTTCTACATACGTGACTTTACCGAAAGAATCAAAGAGTTATACAGGGACTCCTCTATTAACCAACTTTCAGAGATACGAATAAACCTGTCTGTACGTCCAGTTACCGCTGTTCGGACCGACAGCTGTAAGTTCAACCGCTGCGCAATAGATGGCGGTTGTGGCATCTACATCTGCAGAACGTGAAGAACCAGTGGCATCTACATCTGCAGAAGGTGAAGAACCAGTGGCATCTACATCTGCAGAAGGTGAAGAACCAGTGGCATCTACATCTGCAGAACGTGAAGAGCCAGTGGCATCTACATCTGCAGAACGTGAAGACCCAGTGGCACCTACATCTGCAGAACGTGAAGAGCCAGTGGCATCTACATCTGCAGAACGTGAAGAACCAGTGGCTTCTACATCTATAGAACGTGAAGAACCAGTGGCATCTACATCTGCAGAACGTGAAGAACCAGTGGCATCTACATCTACAGAACGTGAAGAACCAGTGGCATTTCCATCTGCAGAATGTGAAGAACCAGTGGCATCTACATCTGCAGAACTTGAAGAGCCAGTGGCATCTACATATACAGAACGTGAAGAACCAGTGGCATTTACATCTGCAGAATGTGAAGAACCAGTGGCATCTACATCTGCAGAACGTGAAGAGCCAGTGGCATCTACATATACAGAACGTGAAGAACCAGTGGCATCTACATCTGCAGAACGCGAAGAACCAGTGGCATCTACATCTGCAGAACGTGAAGAGCCAGTGGCATCTACATCTGCAGAACGTGAAGACCCAGTGGCACCTACATCTGCAGAACGTGAAGAGCCAGTGGCATCTACATCTGCAGAACGTGAAGAACCAGTGGCTTCTACATCTGCAGAACGTGAAGAACCAGTGGCATCTACATCTGCAGAACGTGAAGAGCCAGTGGCATCTACATATACAGAACGTGAAGAACCAGTGGCTTCTACATCTGCAGAACGTGAAGAACCAGTGGCATCTACATCTGCAGAACGTGAAGAACCAGTGGCATCTACATCTGCAGAACGTGAAGAACCAGTGGCATCTACATCTGCAGAACGTGAAGAACCAGTGGCATCTACATCTGCAGAACGTGAAGAACCAGTGGCATCTACATATACAGAACGTGAAGAACCAGTGGCATCTACATCTGCAGAATGTGAAGAGCCAGTGGCATCTACGTCTGCAGATCATCATGCTACTTTTAAAGCCATTCCCCGTGTTGAGTGTACACGCCGTACAACGTGTTTGGAATCGACAGGAGTAAAGTTGGACTCGCGAACAAATCGACTTACGAACGGACCTCTGGAACCTAACTCGTTCGTAAGTAGAGGAGTCCCTGGACATACAACATACATACAACATGCATACAACATACATACAACATACATACAACATACATACAACATACACACACCATACATACAACATACATACAACATACAAAGCACAGAGAGCCCCTCACCAGCTCCTCGCATCCCTAGGGAGGGGCAATGCAATTAGGCACTTTGGACTTCTTTATCACCGTTACGCAGCCCAAACGAGCTAATCGGAGGTGTGTGTGGCTCTCTGCGCTCCTAGTTGTGTGATACAGTCTTATTCCCGTGATGTATCCCAGTTTCATATTGTAGAGGTGGTAACCGTAGTTGGACCTGACATATGTACATGTTATCAGAGTTTGTTGGCATGTTCACCGCATGTACTCTGTGTGTGGTTAACGCAGACTTGATCCCTTACAAAAGGTTTCTATTTGGTGTTAATAATGAATCATACAAAAAACGTGTTTTTTTCTGAAAAAATAACAATAGGTTTTAAACAGGAGTTGTGCTAATGTGTTCAAAATAACAAATAGATACCTTTTGCAAGGCACTAACCACACATCATTAATGATGTCTGCATTGTCTTTGAAACTCATTGGCCTACACCAGAGACAGCAGCCTTCTTCATGGCCCAGTCTCACCAGTGTCAGACCAGAGAACGCCAAAGGGCGTGTTTCTTAATACTGGCAAAAATCGGTCCCATAGATTACGTTTTATTTTATTTTATTACCTTTGATGACAACGACGACGATGATGTGACGACGATGATGATGATGTGACGCTGGTGGCGATGATGGCGATTCAACTCGGGAGGGGGGTGTAAGGGCGCTCAGCGGCCCCGCTTCTCACCGGCAAAGAAGCGCCCCGCCGGGTCCACCTTGCCGTCGTTGAAGCGGTTGTTGGGGCGGTCCTTGTCGACGGCTACCACCGGGGTGAAGCGCTGCTCGTCCCAGTCCAGCAGGCCGAACGTGGTGCCGCACGCCACCGCGTAGCCCGCCCGGCCGCGCCGCGGCACCGCGCACCCCACTGTCTCGTCTTCGACGCGCCGGCAACGGCGCGGACGGCGGCGGTACGAGAAGCGTCAACAGCAGCGGTGAGCGGATGTAACCCACCGTGCGTGCGTAGTGCGGTGCCTGCGCGTCTGCGTGCGTCTGCATGTCCCGTGCCGGCCTTCACAGGTGCTCGCTAACGGCACTTGCCCCGAGGTTATACGGGGGATCTTTGTCTTTGTAGGTGACTGAGAGCACACCGAGCGGTAGCCTCTCCCCTTCCAGTGCTCATGGAGCTGTCGGTCTACAGGAGACCCCTCTACATTACCCACAATGCCCTGTGGTGATGTCAATGTCTCTACAGGAGACCCCTCTACATTACCCACAATGCCCTGTGGTGATGTCAATGTCACTACAGGAGACCCCTCTACATTACCCACAATGCCCTGCGGTGATGTCATTGTGTCTACAGGAGAAACGTCTGCCTTTGGCGATGCTGAGAATACCCACGGTGTTACGCGTGAGTTGGAACATCTCTTAATGTAAGCGAACACATAGCGGCATGTGTGTGTACACGAATCAGTATGCGTGTGCGCGCGTACAAATACAGGTGTGTGGGTACGTGCGTAAACGTATACATACGGGCGTGTGTGCGTGTCTGCACAGATGTACAGGCGTGCGTGCGTGCGGGATGCGTGCGTTCGTGCATGCGATGTAGCGTGCACTCAGCCGCCTACCCAGGTGCACCTTCTCCACGGTGCCCGTGTGCGGGTGCCACCTGCACACGTCCTGCGCCAGCACGTCCACGTAGAGCAGCGTGCCCGCCGCACCCTCCCACACGGGGCCCTCGCCCACGCGGCACGCCTCGCCCACTACGCTCTGCACCTGCACCCCCGACATGCCGCCTGGGCACCGCACGCCACGGGGTCACCTTGAATCAATACGTGAGCTTTTAAATACGCCGCACGCACCCGGTTGGTGAGTGGGGAGGGGACGTCGCACACATGGCTGGTGAGTGAGGAGGGGACGTCGCACACACGGTTGGTGAGTGAGGGGGGAGGGGACGTCGCACACACGGTTGGTGAGTGAGGGGGGGACGTCGCACACACGGCTGGTGAGTGAGGGGGGGACGTCGCACACACGGTGGGTGAGTGAGGGGGGGACGTCGCACACACGGCTGGTGAGTGAGGGGGGGACGTCGCACACACGGTGGGTGAGTGAGGAGGGGACGTCGCACACACGGTTGGTGAGTGAGGAGGGGACGTCGCACACACGGCTGGTGAGTGAGGAGGGGACGTCGCACACACGGCTGGTGAGTGAGGGGGGGGACGTCGCACACACGGTGGGTGAGTGAGGGGGGGGACGTCGCACACACAACTGGTGAGTGAGGGGGGGACGTCGCACACACGGCTGGTGAGTGAGGGGGGGGACGTCGCACACACGGTGGGTGAGTGAGGGGGGGACGTCGCACACACGGCTGGTGAGTGAGGGGGGGACGTCGCACACACGGTGGGTGAGTGAGGAGGGGACGTCGCACACACGGTTGGTGAGTGAGGAGGGGACGTCGCACACACGGCTGGTGAGTGAGGAGGGGACGTCGCACACACGGCTGGTGAGTGAGGGGGGGACGTCGCACACACGGTTGGTGAGTGGGGAGGGGACGTCGCACACATGGCTGGTGAGTGAGGAGGGGACGTCGCACACACGGTTGGTGAGTGAGGGGGGAGGGGACGTCGCACACACGGTTGGTGAGTGAGGGGGGGACGTCGCACACACGGCTGGTGAGTGAGGGGGGGACGTCGCACACACGGTGGGTGAGTGAGGGGGGGACGTCGCACACACGGCTGGTGAGTGAGGGGGGGACGTCGCACACACGGTGGGTGAGTGAGGAGGGGACGTCGCACACACGGTTGGTGAGTGAGGAGGGGACGTCGCACACACGGCTGGTGAGTGAGGAGGGGACGTCGCACACACGGCTGGTGAGTGAGGGCGGGGACGTCGCACACACGGTGGGTGAGTGAGGGGGGGACGTCGCACACACAACTGGTGAGTGAGGGGGGGACATCGCACACACGGCTGGTGAGTGAGGGGGGGACGTCGCACACACGGTTGGTGAGTGAGGGGGGGACGTCGCACACTCAGTGGGTGAGTGAGGAGGGGACGTCGCACACACGGTGGGTGAGGGGGGGGACGTCGCACACACGGTGGGTGAGGGGGGGACGTTGCACACACGGTTGCTGCACCTCCTGCACACTCAAGAGCCACACCACCGACGGCCACGTAAAAAAATGAAAGTGAACGAGTTTATTGAGGTCTCACCTTGGTCGAGCGCGAGCCAGCAACGCAGGACGCCCCGGCGGTGGTCTGGCGACTCAAACCCAAGGAAGTTTTCAGCAGAATCTGGGGAGAGAGGAAACAAGACGTGAACCATTTTATACTGGAGTCTCTCTTCCCATTATTAATTAAGTTAATTATTACATTAATCATTACCCTGCACGCTATTAAATCACCCAGTGTCAACCTTTCACCCCCATGCTAATGTTTTCTGGGAACCCTCGCGCCCGTGCTCGCGCGCCGGTGGGGGGGGGGGGGGGCCACTGGAGTTACGGACGCGCCAGTGATGACCACTCAAGACGGTCGCTCCGTTGACCAGCGTACTCCATATTTAGAGGGGGGCCCCGCTGGAGTTATGGACACTCCAGTGATGACCACTCAAGACGGTCGCTCCGTTGACCCACGTAGTCCATACGGAGCGGGGGACCCCGTTGGAGTTATGGACGCGTCAGTGACGACGATGCAGACTTGATGCCGTGCAAAAGATTTCCATTTGGTGTTTGAATATCTTAACACGACTCCTGTTTTATTGCCAGAAAGGGTACAAACCCATTATAATCATTTTGGACACTGACAGAAAGTTCCCATGGATATAACTGCTCGGCCCGAGCTATAAGTGCTCTGACACGTGCAATTGTCTGTGCTGGTGGCTTCGTGGCGTTCTCTGGTCTACCACTGGTGGTGAGACGAGGCCATGAAGAAGGCTGCTATCTCTGGTGTAGGCCAATCAGTTTCAAAGACAATGCAGACATCTTTAATGATCAGAGCATTACTTTTTGGTTCTTTCGGTAAAGTCACGTAGAAAGAAAGTAAATTAAATAATAGCATACGACGTTTCGATTGCAACACAAGCAATCGTCTTCAGGTACGAATGAATGAGAAAACAAACCGAGTAAACTTGAAAATATAATGCAATACAACACAGAGAGTCGGCTAACATAACAGTCAACACCCCACCTGGTTGATTACGTTCTTCCAAAGATTGCTAAATTTGAGAGAGAGACAAAACACAGACACGAAGACACACAGACAGACACACAAGCAGAGAGAGACTCACACAGAGACAGAGAGAGACACACACACATAGGCACACAGAGAAACAACGCCTCTGTGTCGAGACCTTAAATAGAGAGAGGGGGGCAGAGAGAGAGGGGGGGGGTAGAGAAATTAGCATGTCAATGAGAGATTTGGAGCTTTCGTGACTGCAGGAATTACTAGAGAGACAACACAGAGCACGTGTGTTAGCATGTTTTTTTCCACAAGTGTCGTTAATGCCTTGCAAAAGGCATCTATTTGTTATTTCGAACACATGACCACAACTCCTGTGTTATTGCCAGAAAGAGTCAAACCTATTCTTATTTTTTCAGAAAAAAAACACGTTGCTTTTTGTATGATTCATTATTAACACCAAATAGAAACTTTTTTGCAAGGAGTCAAGTCTGCGTTAACCACACACAGAGTACATGTGGTGAACATGCCAAGAAACTCTGATAACATGTACATATGTCAGGTCCAACTACGGTTACCACCTCTACAATATGAAACTGGGATACATCACGGGAAGAGGACTGGATCACACAACAATTAATTATCAGAGCACGTGTGTTTGCATGTTTGTGTGTGTGGTTAATGCAAACCTGATGCCTTGCATAAGGCATCACATTTGGTGGTTGAACATCTGAACACACCTCCTGTTGTATGTCCAGAATGGGTAATAATAAAGCGTTTCTTCACCGTTTCATTAAGTCCAGGACAGGTAATAAGTGGAACGTAAGGGGAGTTCTTCAACCACCCGGCACTGTCACCATCTCAGGGATGGTGACCCACACCCAGTCCAGACCACTGGCTCCACAGCTCACCAAAGCCACAACCCGCAGAGGTCAAAAGTCCACGCCCTCCAGTCAACACGGTGGATTTAAGGCACGTGTTGGGGATATCATTGTGTCAGCAACGCACAAGCGTTTCATGTTGTGTATCAGTGTGTTTTGTGTCAGTAAGACAAGAGCTTTGTGTTGTGTATCGGTGTGTTTTGTATGAGTAAGGCATGCGTTTCATGTTGTGTATTGGTGTGTTTTGTATGAGGAAGGCAATAGCTTCATGTTGTGTATTGATGTGTTAGTAAGGCAATAGCTTTATGTTGTGTATTGGTGTGTTAGTAAGGCAATAGCTTTATGTTGTGTATTGGTGTGTTGGTAAGGCATGTGTTTCATGTTGTGTATTGGCGTTTTGTGTTCGTCACGCACGCATTTCACATTGTGTGCTCGGTGTTATTTTGCGCCGAAATGTGACGTCGATATTCCCGGCACAACATCAAAACCCTGTGCCACCCGCGAAAGGCTTTCCAACTGCTGCTCTAAACCAATCATCAATGAACAGATGACTGCACAAGGATATAAACGACGACGATCGAAAAAAGTGCCAAGGCGTGCAGGCTTTTGGAGTGTCATTCACGAGTTCAGAGTCTGCCAAGGAGATTGCCTCTTTGCCATTCGGGCGTAATTTAAGGTTCCAAGTCGGGCAAAACCGATCATCGGACTGCGATCATTAAACGGGGTGAGTTAATGGTAAACTCGTTTTACCTTAACATTCGATTTTTTTGTGGCAGCCCACTCACGTGAGAAAATAAAAAATAATAAAACCCCCACGGGAAAATGTGAAAGTGCCGACTCGGCGTGCCGAAAGCCAACTGAAACCCATTCGTCCGTCGGCTTTTTTCTTCGCGGGGAGAGCAACGGGCCGAGCGTTCGCAAACGGCGCCGCGAGATCCGTGCCGGACGATTATGGTGAAGGGACGCGTCGTGAAATCAATAGCCCGGCGGCGAGTGTAGGTTTGCATGGAGCCATTTGTGTTCATCCGGACGAGAAGGGGGCCCCGCTCCCCCACACCCACGTCGTACGCGTCTCGACGGGGGGGACGGGGGGGGGGTGTGGGGGTCGTTTGACCATACTTCACCACGCCGTTCGGGCACGCGTTGGCGAAAGCGGGCGGCGCAGAAGTAGGAGCAGCATTGAATCCAAAGGCGGAGCCAGGATTTTCAGGTAGGGGGGGCAACCCCTCCAGCAATGAAAAATGATAGAGGAGTTGTTAGTAAGTAAGAAGTTGTCCCTTGCTTTTTATTCGACGTGTGCGCGGCGATGGCGCAGCCATCGATCGAGGGTCTAATTCGCACCGCGTTGTGTTATCGGCATCGTGCTCGCTGAAGCCTTCGGGGAAGTCGTGTGCTGTAGACGCAGCTGCACACAATTCTGTGAGTCACTTATAACTGCTTTGCTGTTAATTATTGCCAAGTGTAGGGGTGTTACGGAGGGGCTGTATACAATGGGATCAGATGGGAAAGAAACACAGTGGGCGTGGCTATGTCGGTGCACGGGCAGGTGCTCCCAGCGACGTCCGCATCGGGCAGCCTGGGGGGCTGACTCGGAGCTGGGATCCCCCGGGGCCCCACCCCTCAGCGGGGGGTTTGGTATAAAAGGGGATGAGCCGGAGGGCTCGGGGAGAATATGTTAAGCTAAACCAGTGAAGACCGAAGATCGTCCAGATAGAGCCCTGGACTCCCCTGGATCGCCGCCCTTATCAGGGCTGCACAGGACCGAGCCAGCGGCGTGGTCCCGAGAGCCAGAGCGGTGCTCTTATCAGAGCTGGTCTGGGACTCCGGGTACCGTAAGCCCGACTTACCAGTGTCGGGCCAGATAGCCTCCCCTAGCCCGTTAGTGGAGGACTAGGAGGTAGGTTAGGCATAGCTAGCAAGTGTATTCCCAGCTAGCCGGGTGAGGGGGCCGATACCCCCTCCAGTGTTGTATGTCCGTGATTGTGCCAACTGACGCGGAATAAATACGTGTGCCTCCAACCCCCGGCGTCCAAGAGTCCTCAACTATATTACATCTGGTGACAGAAGTGAACGACCACGAACATGGACACGCGCCGGACAGCTCGAGCCGGGGTACCGGAGGCGGACGACACCGATGCAGTTGTGGAGCCCGAGACGGCTGAAGAAGGCATCGAGCAGTCGGGGCCGGATGCATCCACTCCGCAGCATCGGGATGGTAGGGATCCGTCGACAGATGGACTGAGGCAGGCTCACGCAAAACTGGCGGAGCTGCTGTACGCTGCTGCCGCCACGCTGGAACAGATCACACGGCTGGGGGCTGGTGGACCGCCACGGGCGACGACAGCCGACGACCAGTGCGCCTTCCCGCCATTTCGACGGAGCCCGACTTCGAATCTCCCGCCATCGCCGCAGCAGCTGCTGAGGGCGTGGCCGGCCTGAGCATCGCGTCCGACATCGGACGTACAGTGGCTGCCGCGTCATCACCAGCGGACAGAGCGTCACCACTGGTGCAACCGGCGATGCCATCCGTCGTTCGCGCCGAAGCCGAGCCGAGTGACGGTGACAACGGAGAGCGACCTTCCACGGCGGCCGCTGCGTTGCACCAACGGCTACCTCCACTCAAGGAGTTTGTGGGCGAGGATGGCGACTGGGGCGGCTTCCAGCGGCGCTTCCTCGCACACCAGGAAATGGCGCAGTGGACAGATGCCGAGGCTCTCCGCGCGCTGCCGGCGCTCCTCGACAGCGACGCCCTCGCCACTCTTACATCGGCGTCGAAGGACAAACGCTCCACGCTACAGATGGCACTGCAGCTGCTGGCTACAGTCTACGGACCACCGTCGGACTGCAGGCAGCTCTTTTATGATCGCCAGCGGGGTGCAAAGGAGTCGCCCCTGGCGTATCGTACGAGTCTCCTGGCACTAGCAAAGACGGCCTTCCCACGAATGGACAACGAAGGCGTGGACGCTATGGTAACGGAGAAAATCCTCCTGCTGGCAGACGACTTAGACATCGTCGTCGTGGCACAGGACGACGCAGAAATGTGTTCCCTCCAGGCTGCACGACTCCTCCACGCCAACCTACTCTCGCAGCGACGGAAGGCCAGCAAGGCAGCGACCGGGCGTGCTGTGGCTGCAGCCACACTCCCGGCGGAGGAAATTTGCGCCGTCGACCGTCAACTGCAGCAGAGAGCGGGAGTACGGGCGGGCCGGGACGGGTCGAGCCGCCTCGACCATCCATCGTCGTCGCCAGCGCTCCTGCGCTGTTACAATTGCAGCATCCGGGGCCATGTCGCCTCGGGGTGCCGCTCTCCTCGACAGCGCGGGACGACGCCTCGACAGGACGCCGGCCCTCCTCCCAAGCTCCATCAACATAACCCGGCGAGTCGCGGCACCCCTCATGTTTGGCCCACGCACACACCCGTCACACACTCGCACACCGCAGCGAACGGGGGGCCGACATTGCACACCGTCGCGCCAACACGCACCACTGTGGGGACTCATATCGAACCCAGCCAGTGGTCCGTGTTGGCCCATCGCGTTGTGGCCGCATCGTCGGGGTCGTCAGCCGTTGTGGGGCACATTGATGGGGTTGAGGTGCGCATCCTGGTCGATACGGGAGCATCGGCGACCATCATTTCAGAACTAATTTACAATATTCTTCCTGTCCAGAGCCGTCCTTTGCTGCCCGTTAACGTTCCATTCTATGCTGCTAACGGGGGCTCACTTGGCATCATTGGACAAATTCGAGCGCAAATTTGTATCGGTGATATCAAATTATCTGGCCCGATTTTTGTTTCCTCCTCGCTGGTGGTTCCGTGCCTGCTGGGGACGGACTTCCTGGGCAAAATGACAATTCGTATTTTGATCGACCAGGGCTGCATTGAGCTCCCGTCGGGCCGACGCATGGCGTTTCTGCTGTCCCCCGCTGCGGGTCGGACGGCGTTCGCGACGGTACCGGCGTTCGTCGATAGAACGGTACGCGTACTGCCGGGGGCACAAATGTTGGTGCCTCTTAAACTTCGTCGGCCCTTCGCTAAAGGCATTGGGGACCAGGGGGTTCTGCTGGGGCCGTCTAGGGCCGGGGTTAGCGGACCTCATTTAATTCTGGCCCAGACCATCGTTAAAGGGGACGGGGATCCTTTCATCGCGGTCCTCAATGTGGGGTCGCAGACGGTGGTGGTTCCACAGGGGACCGTGCTTGCTCACGCAACGCCGGTGCCCTGTGAGGAACCCGTCGCGAATCACGTAAGCACTGTCCCTCTGCCGCGACCACATTCGGACAGCGATGAAGGGTGGCTCGAGGCGCTTTGTGCGGGATCGACGGACCTGTCGGATTTAGAGCGTCAAAAGCTTAAAACACTGCTGCGTGAATTTTCCGACGTTTTCAGTCGGAACAAATTCGATTTGGGCTGTACTCATCTGCTGCGTCACCATATTGATACAGGTGACAGCGCGCCAATACGCCAGAATCCTATTTGGTTAAGTCCCGCCGAAAAGGACCATGTCAAATCGGCCGTTGATGACATGTTAGCCGCCGACATCATTTCTCCCTCTACCAGCCCTTGGGGAGCGCAGATCGTCCTGGTTAAAAAACAGGACGGCTCGTTGCGTTTTTGCGTCGATTTCCGTCGCCTCAACAAAATTTCTGTTGCCGACGCATACCCGCTCCCACGGATGGACGAATCGCTTGACGCCTTGGCGGGAGCGCGATTCTTCTCCACATTGGATTTGCTTTCGGGATTCTGGCAGCTTCCTCTGGACGATGATTCAAAGCCTAAAACTGCATTCCGTACACCGCACGGCCTGTTCCAATTCAACCGGTTGCCGATGGGACTCCACTCAGCGCCGGCAACTTTCCAGCGATTGATGGAATTGGTTTTGGCTGGATTGCAATGGAACTCGTGTTTGATTTATTTGGATGACGTTATCGTCTTTAGCAAAACATTTGACGAACATCTCCAGAGGTTGCGGGCGGTTTTCCTCAAAATGCGGGCTGCTAATTTGAAATTTAAACCCCAAAAATGTCATCTGTTACGCGAATCTGTGCGTTATTTGGGACATATCGTCGGATGCTCAGGTATTGCTACCGATCCCGCCAAAACGCAGTGCGTCAGCTCCTGGCCGACTCCCACCTCTGTGGGAGAGGTCAGGAGTTTTGTTGGATTCGCGTCGTATTACCGACGGTTTGTCGCGGATTTTGCGACGATTGCGAAGCCCCTACACGCTTTGACGTCAAAGGGGGTCCGGTTTCATTGGGGACAGGAGGAGGAGGCTGCTTTCCGCTCCCTTCGGGACGCTCTGGTAAAAGCTCCTCCCTTGGTTTACCCCGATTTTTCTAAACCCTTTTTGCTCGACACCGATGCGAGCAACACGGGTATTGGGGGCGTGCTTTCCCAGGTGGTTGACGGCGTAGAACGGGTAGTCGCGTACGGTAGTCGGGTGTTGTCTCCAGCGGAGCAAAGATATTGTGTCACCCGTCGGGAACTGTTGGCAATTGTCAATTTCATCCAACAGTACCGCCCATATCTGTACGGTCGGCGTTTCACCGTCCGTACAGATCATGCGGCACTACAGTACGCCCTGCGAGTTCAACAACCATCGGGACAATTGTCTCGATGGTTGGAGATTCTCCAGGACTTTGATTTTGAAACTACGTACCGTAAGGGCGTTCGCCACACCAATGCGGACGCTCTGTCGCGCATGCCAACCACCTCCGAATGCGCATGCCTCCTGGGGTCGGGACGTTGCAGGCCTCTGGGTCAGATATCCGTTCCGGTCTTGGCGGCCGCCGACGACGCAGCATCAATGACGAATTCGATCGCACAACAGGGAAAAGATTCCCTGTTGGGGTTGCCTGTCACTGAATGGGGGCGCCTCCAGATGGAGGATACCTCCCTCCTCGCGTTGCGTCGTCGCGTCGGGGGTGCTGGGCGGGGGAGGGGTGATGCCGACTCATGGGAAAAGGTCCAGGGTATGCTAATGCATTGGAACGGGAGATCCCATCGACACCGGCTGGTGGTCCCTTCTGGGTTGCGGGGTAAGGTGGTGTGGGCCGCTCATGAGCGCCTCCTCCACCTGGGGACCCAAAAGACCCTCGCCTTGCTCCAGCTTTATTTTTTTTGGCCGGGCATGACAAGGGATGTCGCGGATCTGTTGAGGTCATGCCCCCGGTGTGCGCAACGGAAACCACCAACACGGGAGTCTAACCCGCCTTTGCAATCTATCAAAGTCTCCAGAGTCAACGAGCTTGTCGCGCTGGATATTCTGGGCCCATTCCCCGCCACCCCCAGGGGCAATAGATATTTGTTGACCGGTGTGGAATACTTTACGCGCTGGCCTATGGCCTGGCCCCTTGCCAACCAGTCGGCAGCAGCCATCGTGGAGGCCTTTTGTCCAGGGATACGTCCTGGACAAAGGTGCTCCGGAGCGGCTGCTGACCGACCAGGGCAAACATTTTTCCGGCAAACTACTCCAACAAGTCTGTGAGCTCCTGGGCACGAAAAAAATTCGTACCTCCCCGTATCACCCGCAAACTGACGGGATGGTTGAGCGTCTGCATCGAACCATCACGTCGATGTTGTCACAGCAGGTTTCGGACTCACAGACCGATTGGGACCTGCAAATTCAAGGGGTCTTGGCAGCATATAGAATGGCCCCCCATGCGGCAACGGGATTTTCCCCCTTCTTCCTGATGTATGGCCGCGAACCTGACCCGCCTGTTCGGGCCCAGCTGCGGATCCCCGCGCCGCAGGGTAAAACTAAATTGGCCGACCATGTTAAATTTAATCTTGCTAAATTAACAGAGGCACGGGATGCTGCCATGCAAAATTCCGACCTCCGTCAGAAAGCTAATGAGAGGCTCAGACTGGGTCGGGCGCACGTGCTGCAGTGGAAGCCGGGGGACAAGGCATGGCTGCACTGTCCACAGGTACCACTTGCAACCTCCTCTAAACTGGTGCGGCCGTGGCGGGGCCCTGTGGAGGTGGTTGAGGTTTTGCGGCCTCAGTGCGTACGCATCAAATGGGGGAAGCGGCGGTGGTTTGTGCACCCGTCCAGATTAAAACCCTTCGTTGCGGTACGAATTCCCACTTCACACACGCGTGGCCAAACATGTGGGGGGTCGACCGACTCACAGGGTCCGTCTCCGCTGCTCTCACCTAATGTGTTGCCGGCTGTCCCGCCCCCAGGTGCACCAGGAGTGACGGACTCACGCCCGACAACCCCTCCTGGGGATGCCAAGGGTCTCGCGGCATCAAAAAAACACTCAGTCGGAGACGGACAGTTGCCACCCGACAGTCCGCCATCCGGGGTTGCCCCGTGTGACGGGCCCGCTGCAAGAACGCGCGCAAAAATGCGCAGACTTTTGTGAGGGCCGGAGAAATGTACATATGTTGTGTTCATTGTGTGTTGTGTGGGTGGTGTGGTTCCTGCACACTGGATTGTACATATGTTGTGTTCATTGTGTGTTGTGTGTGTGGTGTGTTCTCCTACATATTGGATATAGGGTGCTCTTACGGTATTCGTATTTATTCAGGGGGGGTGCGCCGGGTTAATTCTCTTCTTGCTGTTGCGGTTCTTGTTGGTGTTCTTGTTATTGTTATTGTTGAAAAAAAAAATTGTGAGGCACACGCGGGTTCAAGGGGTAAATACACTTTTATTGTTGTTTTTTGCAGCCGGGACAGCTGCGAGCTGTACAGGGGGGGGTGATGTAGGGGTGTTACGGAGGGGCTGTATACAATGGGATCAGATGGGAAAGAAACACAGTGGGCGTGGCTATGTCGGTGCACGGGCAGGTGCTCCCAGCGACGTCCGCATCGGGCAGCCTGGGGGGCTGACTCGGAGCTGGGATCCCCTGGGGCCCCACCCCTCAGCGGGGGGTTTGGTATAAAAGGGGATGAGCCGGAGGGCTCGGGGAGAATATGTTAAGCTAAACCAGTGAAGACCGAAGATCGTCCAGATAGAGCCCTGGACTCCCCTGGATCGCCGCCCTTATCAGGGCCGCACAGGACCGAGCCAGCGGCGTGGTCCCGAGAGCCAGAGCCGGTGCTCTTATCAGAGCTGGTCTGGGACTCCGGGTACCGTAAGCCCGACTTACCAGTGTCGGGCCAGATAGCCTCCCCTAGCCCGTTAGTGGAGGACTAGGAGGTAGGTTAGGCATAGCTAGCAAGTGTATTCCCAGCTAGCCGGGTGAGGGGGCCGATACCCCCTCCAGTGTTGTATGTCCGTGATTGTGCCAACTGACGCGGAATAAATACGTGTGCCTCCAACCCCCGGCGTCCAAGAGTCCTCAACTATATTACACAAGTATTATTGTCCTATCTCATAGAGTCTCTAGCACGTAATAATATGCTACACAGTGGCAATGGGGGTCGCAAAATGCCAATTTATTACTAATAAACCCCAATGATCCGATCAAAATTAGGGATTTCGATCGGATAATTTGGGGGGCACGTGACGCCCCCCCCCCCCCACTGGCGCCACCAATGATTGAATCGACAGCATTGAGATGCACTCAGCTTGCACTGCTCTCCGCTGCCGACCACGCATCATATCGATACCTATAGCGCCTGTTATGGATAGCCGTCGCTCATCCAAGCACTATGCAGGCTCCTCCGTGCATTCCGGGTGAACGTGTTCCGAGGCTCCCTTGGATTATTACTGAGTTAAATGAAAATCTGAGGGAAGAGAGGACATTTAATGCATTCAAGATGGACCAATGTATGTATGTTGAACTTCTTTCGCACCGTACATAGCCAACCGTGCCAGTCGGAGGTGTGGGAAGGGCAACAAGCCAGACACAGAAATCAGTCGTAAGAAATGAGTTTGTCAATCGAGATGATGATTTAAAAGTGCGAAGCTCCAGTGGCTTCCTAACATCGGAAGGGAAGAGCATTCCAGACGGCCGCAGAGGCGCATCTGAAAGCGTCGCGCGATGCGGTGACCACCGTCTTTGCTCGACGGCCAGCCAGAAGCCGCTGCTACTGCTGCGAGGATGACGACCGGAATTCACGCGATGGTGGTTTGTGCTCCTTGACGAGATCAGCGAGGCGGTACTGTGGTTCATTGGTGGCAATGGCTTTGTGTGTAATGAGTGCATCATGTAGATTAGCTTCACTTAGGGTATTTTGTGAAACCGGCCACAAGTTATACAAATGCTCCAGAGGAAATGAAACTAATTTCAATGACTACCGCCATGGTTAAACAAGGGGCAAAGACTGTTAAGCTGTGAGATCACACAGCTTGGCTCAGAGCCAGATTCTGATATCTTGTGAGGCCAGAGCACCTCGGGTTTGGTTCCAGCTTGGCACAGAAAATAGTCCCAGCCTGGCACAGAAAATAGTCCCAGCCTGGCACAGTAAATAGTCCCAGCCTGGCACAGAAAATAGTCCCAGCTCAGCTCGGCTCGGTTGTGCCGGCAGAAAAGGGTATTTAATAGTGCACATTGTTGATCGTACGCTGATGCCAGTTTCATAACAGACCACAGTGCGACTGGGGCCACAACAATCGTAATTAGTGGGCAGCATCGTAACGTCGTCGTCCGCTGCCATCGCTCGCCGGACACCAATGAAGCCGTCCACCGCAGTTCGCCCCAACCTCAACACAAGCGCGATCCAACTCCCCTGCCGTGGACAAAAAAGGAATAAAGCAGCGGACGAGGCCAATCACGCGGGAGGTGGACCATCAACAGGTGTCGAGCCAGAACTCAACGGGTGAGTGCAGAACTCAAACAGAGGCAATGGCCTTCTCGTCGCACTGTGAGCCAGGGCGCGCCTCTCCACACCACGCATCAGCCCCCGCTCCGCCACCCACCCCCCCCCCCCCCGTTTGAGACGGCAAATCCTCGTCACGCCGGCACTCACCGCACCTCACTACCTCCATGGTGGGGCCCTCTCCTTGCCCATCCCACGCACGTGCATCAATCTCCAACCGCTCCCCTCAGGAGGCGAGTGGACGAGTTTAAAACCGTCACAAGCCGTGGGAATCGCCGCACTTGAGAGCCCATCCGGACAAACGGTGGGGAGGCTCGGGGTTTTTTTTTCACTTCTTGTTTCACAAAAGGCCCCCGGCTCTGGGGAGAGAATCCAATCGACAAAATATCCCGTTTTTTTAAGCTTGAGAGGTCAGCGGCCGCTTCGGGTGGGAGGGAGAGCTGCGGGCGGCTGAATTTGCTCGTAGTTCTCTACGGATCCCAAGCCTCTCCGAGAGCCAGAGCAACCGCGCGCGGCCCGGGGAGCGTCCTCACCCCCGACGTTCGTTCCGGTGACAGCAAAAAACGCAATCGAGTGAATGGGAGCGCGGGGAGTGGGAGCGTGTGGAGGGGGGGTGGGCGGCAGGGGACGCAAGACCGGAAGCGCGCGGGCTCAGCGAAGCGGCGGCAGCTGCACGTTGGCCTGACCACACGACGAGGAAATGCGATTAAGGAATCGGGAACGCTGCCTGGAGAAAGCTGGAGACGTCGCAGCACCAAAGCAATGGGAGAGCATGAAGAGGGAAATTCACAAACTCCACAGGTAAACACTCATTAATTGGCCAGGAACACCTTTATATATAGAGGACCGCAGATCTTGGGGGGAGGGGAATTTTATGCCAGCTCACCGCCTGGCTGCTACCTTGCCGCTCGGTCTGTGGTTCCTCGTGCCTCCAGTGATGTCTCTCTCCACGAGGGTGAGCGGGTGGTGGGTGGGTGGGTGGTGGTGGTGGTGGCGCATCACAGGGATGAGTTTAACCTGGGAGATGGAAAACAGAACTCGCGATACACAAAATAAACATGAGAAATAGTAGGCGACTCAATGCAGATCTGCGAAGGATGAGTACAAATAAAAGCCAGGAATGAAAACTGCTTTTCGGGTGAAGAGGGAGTTCAAGATGCCACACTTAGGAAACAGCGTCCTCCACGGTGCGTGAAAGAGAGGAAGCTCTGACAGCAGATGGCAACGGTGGACATTGTCAGAGAAGCAGGACCACCCGCTGGATGAGAATTGGCAGAGACCTATTTACTCCATACAGAATTGGCAGAGGCCTATTTAGTCGAGACCATGAGATATCATGGATCTTTGAGTCTGTGGACGTTTTTAAAATGCGTCTTAAAGCCTATTTATATACGCTTCCACTTGTTAAACTTTTAGTTAATTTAGCAAATGGATTCTTGAAATGTGTTTATAATATGAATATTTTAATGCTGAGCGTCTGCTACTGTGTCCTGTACAGTGCTCTGAGATCCTGGATGAAACGCGCAAAATTGTCGGAATTATTCTTTACTCGATGCTTACATGGAATGCCTCAATCATAGGATGGTGCCTCGGCCGTTACTTTATTCAATGAATCTATCGCCTCCCTAAACTGTACAAGCGAATCGGAGCAGAGGTGTCTGAAACGGTCATTGAAAAACGTCGTGGTGAGAACAGAATCCGCCGTGCAGAAGACCGCAAGGGAAGACGGGGCAGGTTGTGAGCATCGTAGATATTGTTTGGTAAATGAAACGACAGCGGTTGCGCTGTGGTGGGAGGGCCTCTGCGCAGGATGGAGGATGGTGGAGGAGGAGGAAGGCCGATTTGCCCGGGACAGACGTCCTTTGGCTTGGCTCTATGAGAGTTGAAAACAGCGGTCTCAACGATCGCAGAGAATAAAAGTGAGGGCAGATTGTGGGAGACTCTAAGGGCAGATCGTGGAGGTCGCAGCGTGTCTGGCTAAAGCAAAAAACTGCTTCAGCGTGTTACAACATCCTCTGGCGTGTGCCATGACGGGGGTACTGCAAGATCCGAGCGTGTCCGTCCGGTACTCGCCGAGCTGCATGGGCTTTCAGTAGCCGAAGGAACGCGTCATAAGGTCGCACTCATTACACGCACAAAGCGCTTGCCAGCAATGAACCACAATGCCTTGCCGATCTCGTCAAGGAGCATAAACCACCATCACGCGAAATCCGGTCGTCATCCTGGCAGCACAGGCGGCTTTTGGCTGGCCATCAGACAAAGACGGTGGTCACCGCATCGCGCAGCGCTTCGAGATGCGCTTCTGCGGCCATCTGAAACACTCTTCCTTCCGATATTAGGAAGGCACTCGAGCTTATGCACTTTTACATCATCTATCTTGAAAATGGATTTCTTCAGAACTGCTTCTTGTTGTGCTTAGTCTGCTGTCCTTCTCCCCCACACCTCCGATATGCGTGGTTGGCTACGTACGGCGCGAAGAACACATTCCTGCGGAGGGAACTGGTAGGAACGTTGGGTTGCTCGGTCAATGTCCAGGGTCAACGGCGGCGTGGTGTATTCCGCAAATATGGCCGACTGTGAGGGCGGGTACAAACCGGCGTGAGTAGGTTAAACGTTGAGTTTTATCAGGGCACCACGGGGTGACCAGCCCCTCCCCACCCAGCCCCACCCCTCTCACTCCCCCACCCAGCCCCACCCTTCCCACCCTCCCCACCCAGCCCCTCCCCACCCTCCCCTCTCCACCCAGCCCCACCCTTCCCATTTTTGGATGCACGACGGACGGACACAATAATCCCGTGGGCTGGTGTAACCAGGAGGTTCCTACCAGTAAAAAAAAGTGCAACATACACACATACATACACATACATACATACACATACATACATACACATAACAGCTGCAGGTTCTGGCACAAAGCAGAGGTGTGGTGGTGGCGGTGGCGGCATCTCAACATCTCTGGCCACGGCGATATCCAGGTTGGGTTTGCGTGGCAATAGCGCAACTTAACAACATGCAGTCAGCAGGGCCCGGATTAATGTTCCTGTAGGCCCGAGGCAATTTGTTTCGTAGGCCTTCAGTGTTAACTTTCTGAAGTTGGTACTACTGCCGCTGCCACTCAGCTCGTTTCACGCGTAGCAGAACAACTCCGCCGCGTCTTTCCTTGCACTGCTCTCTATTGAGAATGAGATTGTGCGAAAGACACCATTTGAGGATGTTAATCTCCGGTGTTCATTTCTCTCTCACCTCATGAAAAAAAAAACTACTGACATTTACATGACTTTGCCTCTTTGTATAAACACTGTCGCCTATTCTTGTTATGTATAATTCAAGAATATATCTTGGTTACATTTTTTATCATACAAACAAATATGGTCAAATGTTGTTTTCGAAGGCCCTTTAGTTTTGCCCTAGGCACAGTGCCTACTGCAGCCTATTGGATAATGCAGCCCTGGTGGGTGGGTGGGTGAGTGGGTGAGTGGGTGGGTGGGTGGGTGAGTGGGTGAGTGGGTGGGTGAGTGGGTGAGTGAGTGGGTGGGTGAGTGAGTGGGTGGGTGAGTGGGTGGATGAGTGAGTGGGTGGGTGAGTAAGTGGGTGGGTGGGTAAGTGGGTGGGTAAGTGAGTGGGTGGGTGAGTGTATGGGTAAGTGAGTGGGTGGGTGGGTAAGTGGGTGGGTGGGTGAGTGGATGGGTAAGTGAGTGGGTGGGTGAGTGTGTGGGTGGGTGAGTGGGTGGGTGGGTGAGTAGGCCCTAGGCACAGTGCCCACTGTGGCCGATTGGATAACGCGGCCCCTGGCAGTCAGTCCACTTTACACAGCAGCGAGACGGAAGGGGCAATGATGAATTGTCATCATCATCAAATCTCATGGCAAGCGCTGGAAAATTCCACGCGTTGCAAACGCTGTAATGCTCAGCACATGCTTGGCTATAGGCCACACTCTCACCCAGTGTGGTTGGGGAGTTTGAGTTTGTTTTTGTTTGTTGCGAATCACGTCGATGATGAATGGCACTTTCAGCTTAAATCAAGAACAGATAACGCAAGTTTTTCTTTAACTCAGTTTTCACTTTCAAGCGACTATCGCCAACCTATTCAATTGGTGCTTCACCCGCGCGTGTGTCCACGTACAGTTGCTGATCCACTGCTGGATGAGAGCCTCTCAAATCCCTGGGAGGGAGGTGGTGGTGGTGGTGGTGGGGGCGGTGTTATATGACCATTCTTCACCACGCTGGTCAATAGCGCCGTGCGCAATGGCCCCCCCCCCTCCTCGCATCAGTGCAATCACTAACATCATGAGCCAAGAATGTCTGTGTGTAACGCGCGTGACGTCACTCGACGTCGACTAGCCTCCCTAATTAATGATGATGAACAGGTGGGGTCCTCCACAAGGACCCCCCCCCCCCCATTAATAATCATGAACGGGTGACGTCACTCCGCATGAAGGTGGAGCGGAAACGAAAATTTGTTTGCGCAAATTAGCTTTCATTTTGTCCTTTCTTTATGGAAAGTAAAGTGAATAAAGAAATAATTAATGTATAAAAAGCCAGAGCCTTGATGTCACGCTCACTCCGTAACGCTGTCATTAATAATCGTGATCGGTTGACGTCCCTCAACATGGGTGGGGGGGGGGGCTCTTTACCGAGAACTTAACCCTCATTAAAAAGCCAGAACCCTCATGCCACGCAAACTCTGTAATCCTATTGAGACGTAAAGGAAAAAGGGCATCGTGATGAACATGGGATATAACCGTGAAATAAAAACAAAGTCTGTGTTACCGGCCTTACAGATGGCACACCAATGGATGCACTGAATATGATTTCACTGCTTTTCGCTTGAATGTGTCAGATTTACTGCAATACACCCGTCCTTGGATGGGCTATAGGCCAGTGTCAAATAACTCACCGTCATCGTAAAGGCTCTTGGTTGAGCTGTCATTTGTGGTGGCCATGAATAAGAAGCTATACGGCTCAGTGGGCTTTACCTGATCAAATTAAACTAAAAATGAGTTTATTTTTAGCTCATATCGTGTGCGTGCGTTTGTTTGCAGTAACTTCCTGACCCGCCCCTAACTGGACATCTTGTTGAAAAAAAAAATATTCTTGGTTCTTTCAGTAAAGTTACGTAGAAGGGAAATAATAAAATAATAAAAATAAAACATAATAAAATACAATTTTCACGACGTTTCGGTCACAACGCAAGCAGCCGTCCTCAGGTGAAGAACAGGGCTGTCGGAAAGACAACCTCTTTCCAGCGTCTTTCCGACAGCCCTGTTTCTACACCTGAGGACGGCTGCTTGCGTTGTGGACGAAACGTCGTGAGAATTGTATTTAATTATTTTATTTTTATTATTTTATTATTTCCCTTCTACGTGACTTTACTGAAAGAACCAATAAGATGAATCTCTGCAGTCACGAAAGCTTTAAATCGAAAAACAAAAAGAGCTTTACAACTCATCAGTCCTCCTGCCATCGATTCTGACGATCACCAATCCCGCGATTCTAACGATCCGCGTGCAGGCGGCTGCACGCGAGCCAATTTCAACGCTCCATCTCCACTTTGTCCGCTACAAAACAAAGACGAAGATCCCCCCGTATAGCCTCAACAGACTGTCGGAGCAAGGGCTGTTAGCAAGCAGCAGCACCTATGAAGGCCGGCACTGTGGCACACGAGGGGTGGGTGGCCAGCACCACGCTCGACCGCCTTTGTCTCCCCCAGTGACGATGTTTACTGCACACCGCACTGGGTACTCATTTGAGGCTGAGTCGACCTTGGGGAGGCCCAATACCTTATATCATATACCAAGGCCGTAGCCATGGAGACAACATTGGGGGGGGACCAAATCTTCCAGGGCATCTGGGGGTCTCCCCCTCAGAAAAAAAAAATCTGAATTTGAAAACTAATTTCCTGCCTAAAATATAAAAAAAATTCATTAACACATAGGATGGACTTTTTATTTATTTTTTACAATAATATCTACTAGTGTATTGTATTACATTGCTCTTTTTTATCTTTTCTTGTTTCATTGTATGTAATGGCAGAGGTTAGGGATTAATAAAGTACAACCATAACCACAATCATAGAAACAGAAATCTATGCATTGTTACATGAAAAATCCAGATATTGTGGCCAAGGTTTAGCAAATTGTTTTAATTTATATAGCATAGCATTTATTATTTTTAAAAAAATAGTTTTAGCAATATATTGGGGGGGGACATTTTGAGCATATTTGAATATTGGGTGGGGATGTGTCCCCCCCAATATATATTATAATTACGGCCTTGGGGCACTGCGGCAACCACGCTCGGCCGCCTTTGTCTCCCCCAGTGTTTACTACACACCGCCCAGGCTACTTATTCGAGGCTGAGTCTACCTAGGGGACGAGGCCCTGGGACCCGGTGAGCGGGTTCGTAGCGGCTCACCGCGGCTATACTGCCGCTCCATCTCCACTTTAGACGGGACAACAACCGCCATTCGCCACTAAGTGGTGGTGACATCCCCACGACGCTTGTGCCAGGCTAGGTGCACGTTGAGGCCACGTGAAGTGTCGAACGCCCGCCGACAGGTCAAAGGGCAGACCCAGCAGGTGCCACGGGTCGACTGAGATAACCGAGACGACTGGCTGATGCACCACCTGAGCCCCCTACTGTGCCAACTTGCTGTGCTTTAGCTACCCGGCGCTCCGCACGTTGTTGTGAGCGTCGCTCCTCCGCCCTCCGTTGTTGTTGGAGGGCGACTGCCTCCAACTACCCAGTAGCCTCGCAGTGCACCTAGCCTGGCACTGTCCTGTAGCGTCTTTCACGAGCCTCCTCCACAGAGGCCGATCTTGACACCGCTGGTACCAGTCATCGGCAAGTCCACTCAGCTCCACGTCCTCCTGTACCACAACACTCCATCTCTTCTCTAGCCGGTGCCGCGCCCGTTTAGCCCCCTCGATCCGGCCGAACAGAAGCTGTTTAGGCATGCGGTGGCTGGGCATGCGGGCTACATGACCCAGCCAACGCAGCCTTGCCTGCCGGAGGAGCTCACCGATGGGACTTTGCCCAAATCTTTGGACGTGACACCACACAAAAGCACGCACAAACGCGCACAAACGCAACTTTGTGGGTTTTTTTGTAACAAAAGAGCTGGCAAAGAGCGAGAGAGAGAAAAATAGACCCCAGCTCATTGCAAACGAAACTTTAGCGACGTTTTTTTGTTACCTTCGAACGTTTTCACGCGACGGGGATTTAGTTTTGTGTCTTTGCAGAAACTCGGCGCCGCTTTTAAAACCTCGGGCGACACCACTCGATAATTAGGGTGGGGGGAGGCGATCGAAACGATTTAACTTAGCCGCAAATAATTACCGAACAGACTTTAAACACCGTAAAACGCTAAGTTGGACGCGGTGTTAAGTATTAATATACAGTATAAAACGAGCATGGTATGTTATTCTTTCGCGGAATGTTGTACAAAGTGGTTTTCATTGAATTTAAATTTCCCCACCCCTCAAAGAGGAGTTGGTTTGACCCGAAGCGGCTGGGGAGGGGGGTCTTGCGGGGGATGCCAAGTTGGAGGTTTTACCTCTGAGATGGAGCAGTTTTCTAGTTTCATTTATTTGGTTTCTCCCTGTGAGCCATTCGGCTCTTGAACCGGGTGCAACCGCAACAAACAAAAAACTAAAACATGAACAAGAAAACATCTTAAAGCGACTAAGTGACTATGTGCAAACAGAAAATCCAAGAAAAGACAGCATAATATTGCAGAAAAAGCACCGTACACCAACGCTGTGTGCAAAAATCACAGTGAAAACCGCGAATAGCCGAAACCATAGGGGCCAGAACTTGGTCCGGCTAAGGGGCCGTCCATAAATGACGTCACGCGATTGTGGACGATTTTTGACCCCCCCCCCCCATCGTCACACGGCGTCACAAAAAGTCATACCCCCCTCAAATATGACGTCACAAAGCTCTGCCCCCCCCCCAAAAAAAGATAAAACATGCTTCAAATCGCTTTAAACTATTGTCACTGTAGTGCGTATTTAATGTGGCGCTGCACTCTGATGTTGTAGGAGAAAACATTTATTAAAAAGTCTATTTAATTAAGTAGAACGTGTTGTCTATATTTATTTAAAGTTGCGCATTTTGATGTGATGTCACATTCCTCAACCCCCCCTCCCCCCTCGTCACACATCGTCACAAATGTCTGACCCCCCCCCCCCCCAGGTGCGTGACGTCATTTATGGACGGCCCCAAATATTGAGAGGCCAGATTGTGACACTGCAGAGCCACGTGACGGCCCAGCGGGGCACTGCAGCAGCAGAGGCAGCCTCGAGGTGGCGCTGGAGGCTGCGTGGATCGATTTCGATATTTTGTTTATTTTTTATTATTACACACTTTTAGTTAACTCACTTCGTCTGTTGTATCCTCAAAAAATAAATCTTGTAACTCAATTTTGACGCACTCCCCAATGTGCTATCGACTGCAAACTTCGTATAGATATGTCATACTGCTGACAACACGATATTCTATCATAAAAAAATCCAAAACATATATTTTAAACTTTTTACACGCTTTTATTTAACTTACTGTATGTGTTGTCGTATCCAAAAATGTTGTAACTCAATTTCAACCGTATTCCCAATGTCGTATCGACTGCAAACTTGGTATAGCTGTGTCATATTGATGACAATACTATAATCTATCATTGAACAAAAAAAATATTCTTATACAATATTTTTTACGGCTCAAATTGTCCACGCTCAACTCACGTTGCCTGTAAATCACCACGGTCCCTTACGTCACGGCAAGCCTCGGGGAGCCACGCCGAGGGGCGGGGGATGTGGAAGGAGGGGAGGGGCATGGGGAGGGGCAGCTCGGACAGTACATTTGATTAAAGCGTGTTTAAAAAAAAGTATTTTTAAATATTTTTTTAAATATTTTTAAATATTTTATTTCCAACATTGATGGGGTCCGGACACAAATTGGAAATCCAGCTTATAGCATGCGTGGGCAAGGCCCTCAACCAGCAGTGGATTTGGGGCTGTCAAGTAATTATATTAAATACAATTTCTACGCGATAAGTCACTTCGTTGGGCTATCATTTGTGGCCAGGTCGCTTCTAAAAAAAAGCTACATAGCTCAGTGGGCCTTTTTTGCATAAAAAATATATTGTATACATGGATCCTCTACTTATGAACGAGTTAGATTCCAGATGTTTGTTGGTAATTCGATTTGTTCGTACGTACAACTTTACTCCTGTCGATTTCAAACACGTTGTACGGCCATGTCACACTAAACATGGGGAATGGCTTCAAAAGTTGTATAATTATTATACAACTGAAATTATCTCCTGTAGATGTAGGTGCCATTGGTTCTTCACGTTCTGCAGATGTAGATGCCACTGGTTCTTCACGTTCTACAGATATAGGTGCCACTGGTTCTTCACGTTCTGCAGATGTAGGTGCCACTGGTTCTTCACGTTCTGCAGATGTGGATGCCACTGGTTCTTCATGTTCTGCAGATGTAGATGCTACTTGTTCTTCACGTTCTGCAGATGTAGATGCCACTGGTTCTTCACATTCTACAGATGTAGATGTCATTGGTTCTTCATGTTCTGCAGATGTAGATGCCACTGGTTCTTCACGTTCTGCAGGAGTAGATGCGACTGGTTCTTCATGCTCTGCAGATGTAGATGCCACTTGTTTTTCACGTTCTGCAGATGTAGATGCCACTGATTCTTCACATTCTACAGATGTAGATGCCATTGGTTCTTCATGTTCTGCAGATGTAGATGCCACTGGTTCTTCATGTTCTGCAGATGTAGATGCCACTGGTTCTTCACGTTCTGCAGGAGTAGATGCGACTAGTTCTTCATGCTCTGCAGATGTAGATGCCTCTGGTTCTTCACGTTCTGGAGATGTAGATGCCACTGGTTCTTCGCGTTCTGCAGAAGTATGTGCCACTGGTTCTTCACGTTCTGCAGATGTAGATGCCACTGGTTCTTCACGTTCTGCAGATGTAGATGCCACTGGTTCTTCACGTTCTGCAGATGTAGATGCTTGTTCGTATCTCTGAAATTTCGTAAGTCGGGTCTTCGTAAGTAGATGCGTACCTATAGTTTAATTTCAGTTTTAACTTATTCCACTTCCCAGTTATGGTTGGAGCAATGCATACATACACGTGTGTGAGGTGTTGCCGTGAAGGGGGTCGCACCATGACCGGACAAGAGGGAGCAGGGGGGCCCCAGTCGGGGGTGAGAAGATCACGTGGTGGGGATCCAGACTCCACACGAGGGTTCTGGAAGGGAGGCGTGGCCAGGGGCGGAGCCAGCCAGGCCAGGGGAGATAGAAGCGGGGTCAGCCCTTGGAATGAAGTCGCCATCCTCCATCCTCGATCGTCGGTCTCCACGTGTGAGCCAGGCAGCCCGGATCCAGTTATAGAATAGCAGCAAGTATTAGTGTAGTTAGCCGTGGTGGTCACCATCCTATGTCACAATCCTGTTAAAGACTTACCCGTTGTGTGAAATGAAAGTGTTGCCTCCAACTACAAGTCTGCGTCTAAGTCACGCACTGCACACGTATGGACACATGCGTGAGACCGACCAGAGCCTGACTGGTTGACTCCGTCTGTGGGCGAGGCGACGAGGAGGGTTGGTGACATGGAGAGGCCCGCGGTAAATATCCCTCCCCCAGCTGCTGATTTGACTGCCGCGTCTGATGTGGTGGAATGACGCCACACCCGTTCTGACTGCCGGCTAAATTGTCACCAACAACTGGAGATTTGAGAATTTTCGCTCTCTCAAAAATGTCACCCGATGGGAATTTTTTTCTTCCGTAAAAGCAAAAATTTCTAACTTAAAAAAAGCACACAAATGACCAGATCCTCTCTCAAATCACCTCCGCTAACTCTTCACCGACCCCAAATGTTGGAGTGACCCTGGGGAAAGCGCAATGCGCAATGTCAACTGAACCGCAACGACCACTGCGCCCAACGTGTGTGGTTCCTCGTGTCAAAATACAACTTCCAGATGAATTGATTTTGTGTATTTGAGATACAAAAACTGGCCAGGTATATGTTATTATATCTCGGATAACATTTTCGAGCATCTGGCCTCAGCCCCTGTGTGTGTACGAGATGACGAGCTGCCTCTAAATTGAAACAAACATTAAAACGACCGCACAAAGGGAGCGTTGTTCTTAAATAACATTTATGTACACAACAACAAAAATGACACGTGGCAGAAAAGCAATTTTACTTCCGATAGAGACCCCTGCAGCCTTGCTGTGCCCTCAAAGCAATGCACACCGCAGCACCTCTGATTAGCGAGGTTGGCTTCGTACGGTGCGAAAGAAGTTCAACACACGCACAGCACAGATCACTCTAACGTGGATCAATCCTCACAAGGGGCGCCTTGCACCGTCAGCTACTGATTTTTTTTTAAATAGTTTAGTTTTACAGTTTTGTTTTTTTTTCCGCACACCAATTGTTCTTAACGCGGTAATTCCACGAGCATCCGTGCAGTGGAGGTGAATGATTCGCTCGGTCCGTGGCCATTTCAACGATATTGAAATGAATAAAACTTTATTTCTATAGCATTATTCGTGCAAAAAAATTGCAATACATAGTGCTTTACAGGCATGAACAATAAAAATGAAATTCTAGGCTAAATCAAATCACGTAACAAATGTCTAGCAAAGGCATCGTAAAAAGAACACAATAAGATAATCCTAATGAAAAGCAAGTTTTAAAAAAAAGTACTTTTTAAAATTTATTTTAAAAATGCTCAATGATTCTGAAGCCCTCAGATACCCTGTCAGGCTGCTCCACAGGCAAAGACTGAAACACTTTCAGCCATTTCTCCCCAGGTTTTGGTCCCTGGCCTTTGGGACGACTTAAAAAATGCAGTGCCAGATTATCCTCGGAGCAAAAGTAGCTACACGTGTAGTAGCTTCACATGTAGTAGCTACATAAGTAGTAGCTACATAAGTAGTAGCTACGGGCCCTGCACTTTCAAGGGCCCCGCGCTAAATTCCTTCAAGCTATCAATTCCGGTTCAGTGATTATGCACTTGCTCTATTACTATAGTACTATACCGCCTTCAACTTTTACGAAGGACTGGGTGTTTAAGGTTAGCGATGTGTCGTATTATCTGGCTGTATAGCAAATGAAAAAAATACAATTAGTCTACTATGCAAGTTAAAAACGTATGTGTTTTAATATAGTCATACCTCGGTATACGACTGCTTTGGAATACGTCGAATTTGGTACACGTCGTGTTTTGACGAGAAAAACATGTCTTGGGATACGACGCCTTGCTTGGGATACGACGCCTTGCTTGGGATACGACGCGCTTGCTATGTATGTATATAATGTATTGTTTGATGATTCGCTTCCACGCAGCACTAAGACGGTAGCTATCCGAATGGTGAAAGTTATTTTGATTTATTTTAATTTCGATAGATTATCTCATTAGTGATGGCCAGTAGTAGCTAGTTTTGCACGAAACTTCAACATTATCACAATCAATTGAGTGTCCTTGTTGGCACGCGTGTTCTGCTACTGCATTTGGGAGAATTTAATATTTCTCTGACGTCGCCTTCATAATCACTGTGACAGCAGCTATTATTGTAAGTCTAGAGTTAAGACTTATGGACAGTAAATATGCAATCATTCTCCCGTATATCGTTGAGTAACATACAGAAGCACATTTTGGAATAGCTACATTCACCGTTGCGCATAAGTTCCGAATAAACATTATAGAAAATAAAATCGAAATATAAAATATTTGTCCTGACATTTTTTTTTTCAGATCACAAAATCTCTGGAGATTCCAATAGAGTTCACTAAAAAGTCAATTCGTGTTGACGCTACTTATTTATTTTCACGTCGGCTATTTTCATTTTATTCAAGGCCCAATGTGAATCCCACAACCCCAGGTGGTTGGGGGTCGGCTCAGCCCACAATCCCTCCAGGATCGATACAAATGCGTACCAAGTTGTGGGGGAAGTCTAACAATCGTTGTCCCAAGATTTGGACTCTCTCTCTCTCTCGTGCCACAGGAACGTGGAGTTTCCACCGCAGGCTCAGGGCTGTACACGGGAGATCAGCATCTGAGCGAGATGCGGAATAGAAACACAAATCGGAAGCATTGGTTTAGCGTATTTCTCCTGATTCAAACGTGCTCCGTTCACGCCCCCTCTCCATCTTGAGAAGGCCACGGTGTGGGGGGTGCGTCTTATACTCCGGTAGCTGTGTCCACGCACGCGGCCTGGTTCGCACAACTTTTACACGAGTTTGAGGCGCGTCTTTACCCGCTTCGGGGCGTCTTTCACTCTCTAATTAATAACCCTAACATTAATATTGACTCAATATTGTGCACGTGTATTTGACTCAATTAACATTAATTAATAATTTCAGTAATGTTGCTATACTCTTTGGTTCTTTCGGGTAAAGTCACGTGGGTAGAAAAATGTAATATAAAATAATATATCACGACGTTTCGATCGCAACACAAGCGGTCGTCCTGCTGAACCAGCGAGAGAGCTGTTCCAACAAGAGGTTTTTGACGCGGCGAAGGGCAAGCAGGCAGGGTCTGAGCTGGAAAGGAATTCCATCCCCGCACGCAAGCATGTCAGTTGTGTTAATGGGGGAGGTTAGGGAGAGAGAGGTGAGGGAGAGAGAGATTAGCATGGAATCAGAGCACCGTCCCCGCATATGTGCACAACAGCAGTGTTAATGGGAGATTAGCACTATGTTGATAGGAGAGATTAGGGGGATTAGCAAGCTAATGTCATGTCTATGTGTCAGAGGTCACAAACGGGGTTTGATTCCTTACCCGTACCCATACCCGGCTGCACCAGGGTCGCAAACGGGTACCCGTACCCGGCCGTACCCGTACCCTACCCGTACCCGGCCGGGTATCGGGTAGGGTACGAGTACCCGATTGCGACCTCTGTGATGAAGCCATGTTGCAGGCGCGGGTGGGTTGATACTAGGAACTTGAATTGTGAGAAGAGACAAGACGTTGGGAAATGAGTGACAAACGGTGACTCACCAGTGACTCACGGCCTACCCGTACTCGTACCTGGCCGCACCAGGGTCGCAAACGGGTACCCGGCCGGGTACGGGTAGCCGGGTATCGGGTAGGGTACGGGTATCGGGTACCCGGTTGCGACCTCTGCTATGTGTAGCACACCGAGAGAACGGCGGTCGGGCGGCCCACACGGGACAACGGCGCTCGCCGCTCGTTGCAGAGGCTTTGAGGTTCGAACTCCCCGGCGGCCGCCCCGCTTAAGTAGCGCGATGCCACATCGACCATCGTCGCGATGCGACCGCTAGGCCGGTGTCGGCTTTACTCAAGGTCGGACATTAAAGACCCCCCCACCACCCACCACCGCCCCCAGGGTAATTCGCAACGAGTGGGCTGTTGCGTCCCTGCGTCAGATTTTAAAAAAAAAACCTCATCTCTTGAGAACTGCTTGTTGTTGTTGTTCTTTAGTTCGTTGTTGCCCCCCCCCCCCCCCCAAGTACACACCTCCGATTAGCGCGGTTGGCTACGTACGGTGCGAAAGAAGTTCAACACACACACGTACATATACGTACATACGTGCAGTAGATGCGGTGGCAAACACTGCACGTGCCGAAACGCTGGCGCGTGCGACGACGACTCATCGATAGAAATCGATTCCTACGCCCCGTTTGCACCATGATACCTTCGCCGATCTCGTCAAGGACCAAAAACCACCATCACGCGAACTCCGGTCATCCTCACTGCAGCAGCGGCTTGCGGCTGGCCGTCAAACAAAGACGTCGGTCACCGTATCGCACCCCTTTCGCATGCGCTGCTGCAGCCGTCTGGAATGTTCTTCCTTCCGAGCTGTGCACTTTTAAATCATCTAGATTGACAAACGTATTTATTTCGAACTGCTTTGTGCGTTTAGTTTGTTGTCTTTCCCCCACACCTCCAATAAGCGCGGTTGGCTACGTACAGTACAAAAGAAGCTCAACATACAAAGACAAAAATCCCCCAAATCGCCTGAACAGACTGTAGGGGCAAGTGCTGTTAGTGAGCATCACCTATGAAGGCCGGAACTGTGGCACACGAGGGGGTGGGTGGCCAGCAACCACGCCCGGCCGTGTTTGCCTCCCCTAGTGACGATGTTAACTATACACCGCACCGGGTACCCATTTGAGACTGAGTCGACCTAAGGGAGGCCCAGGACCGGTTCAAATAATCGTGACCGGGTGTTCGCCGCGAAAGGGAATCGAACTCTGGCTGCCAGGTTCATAGTGCAGCGTAGCGCTAACCGCTACACCACCGCTCCCTCTACAACAAACAAACACAATCAGGGTCCAAATTCAAAAATCACATCGCAAACTCCTCAGTTGGGATTGCGCACGCTGCATATGCAATTGTCGCCCGCTACTGCCAGAGGGACTCATGGCCCATGGTCGCTCTCACGAAGGCGACCCCCTTCCTGGTCTCTTGCGCTCTCACCGGGGAATTCGACTCGGATCTCCGAGCGACGGAGGGGCTCTGAGGAATGGAACGACGGGCCGGTTATTTTGCTCAGGGGCCAGAACCCCCCCCCCCCCCCCAAAAGAAACAATGAAAGTTCTAATTCCTGTTCGGCAGCTCGGAAACCGTCGTTCGTCAACGGAGCCACCGATCCCTTTGGCTCACGACGGAACCCGTCGGGTTTGAGCGCGAGCTTCGGTCACTTGCGATCCGCGCAAATGAGGCGCAGATGCGAAATCGGAGTGAAGGAGGGCAAAAACTGTGCAAGAAAACAGGAAACGGTACAAACGAGACGGTGAAAATGAGACCAAGTATCTGAACGTAAGATTGGAATAGTATTACAGGTAGGAACAACAGTTCCACACCTGCCCACCAGGGATTGTTTGTCTGTCGTGCATAGCCACGCCCTTGATTTGTATTTCATAGAGCGCTTCGGGCGGGCTCAGCACCACGTGACGCACCGACCCACGCAGCTTGCGCCACGTGACACGTATCGCACGAATGCGCTGTCCAACCAAGTTCCTACCTTAATTCTAGATTTGAAGCTTTTGTGACTGCAAGGATTCATACTCTTAGGTTTTTTCGGTAAAG
Source organism: Lampetra planeri (assembly GCF_965212315.1). Classification (NCBI taxonomy): domain Eukaryota; kingdom Metazoa; phylum Chordata; class Hyperoartia; order Petromyzontiformes; family Petromyzontidae; genus Lampetra; species Lampetra planeri. The sequence continues at coordinate 2,521,212 of NC_136166.1, forward strand.
TCACTTAGGTAAACAAATAATAATAATAAAATAAAAGTAAATGAAAATAACTAAATTAAATCATTTAATTTAGTTATTTTCATTTAATTTAGCTATTTTTCATTTATTATTATTTTCTTATTATTATTTTACCTACGTGACTCTACCGAAAAAAACCTAAGAGTAAGTTCCTACCTGCCCACTCTGAAGGAACGTGTTTTCAGCGGTTGCACTCGATCCCTCCACCCAATGGCAATTCAGTGAAATTGCACAGCACCCAGTTACGATCCCATTTACTACCTGAATAGTATTGTACATAAACATCCTTGAACCACCGCTCAGTTCGTACCGTGCGTATCATGGATGATCTCATATGCACTATTTAAAATATTTTTTTATTTTACCAGGTAAGGCCCACCGAGCGAGATGAGAGCTCTTTTTCAGAAGCGACCTGGCCACCACAAGCGGTAGCACAACGCAGTGGGCTCAAAGTCGTGTGGACATTCATGGCAGCCAAACAACTCGAAACGCGCGACGTCCATTCTCAATGTGGAGGGAATAACCGGACGGGACGGAGGAAAATCCACGCGACGACGGGGAGAGAAACACGCAGACTCCAAATATACAGCAGGTCAAGGCCGTAATTATAATATTGGGGGGGGGGACACACACATCCCCCCCCCCAATATTCAAACATGCTCAAAATGTACCCCCCAATATATTGCTATAAAATAGATTTGTGTATATATGATTGTGGTTATGGTTGTACTTTATTAATCCCTAATCTCTGCCATTACATACAATGAAAAAAGAAAAGGTAAAAAAGTAAAAACAGAGCAATGTAATACAATACACTATTAGACATTATTGTAAGAAAGAAATAAAAAGTCCATCCTATGTGTTGGTGAATTTTTTTTATATTTTAAGCAGGAAATTCGTTTTAAAATTTAGATTTTTTTTCTGGGGGGGGGGGGGGCAGACCTGGAAGATTTGGTCCCCCCCAATGTTGACTCCATGGCTACGGCCTTGCAGCAGGCGACAGGTCTGTGTGGACTGGCCGGTCTCACTGCACACCGTTTCGTATTGTGCATTCATTTATGCTGTCACGCTTGTTTGTTCCATCTCATTCTGTCGTGTGTGCTGTCTCGTGCGTGCTTATCCAGTGTGGTACCATCTCATCTGTACCGTCATGTTTTCCCAAGGGCCTGCATGGGCACCACGGTGGTTAGGAGATGTTAACTACCTCGCCTGGTATACAGGTCGTGGGTTCCATGCTGACCCTGACGCCTGCTGCTGTATATTTGTAGTTTCCGTGTCTCTCTTTCTCTCCCCGTGGTCGCGTGGATTTTTCTCCGGGTCCTCCGGGTTTTCTCCCTCCACGTTTAGAATCAGCGTCGCGTGTTGAGAGTATTCGTTATTTATGAATGCAAATTAATTCGGTTCAAGTTTGAAAAAATAAGAATAGGTTTCACCCTCTCTGGAAACAGGTGTTAAGATGTTCAAACACCAAGTAGAAACCTTGTGTAAGGAATCAAGTTCGCATTAAAAACACACGGTACTTGCGGTGAACATTCAAACAAACATGCTCTGATAATTAAATATGTATTGTCTTTGAAACTGATTGGCCTACACCAGAGAGAGCAGCCTTCTTCATGGCCTCGTCTCACCACCAGTGTCAGACCAGAGAACGCCACAAGGCGAACAGCACAAAGACCATACACGTAGCAGAGCACTCATTGCTCGGAGGGCAGAGGCAGAGCGGTCGGGAAGAGTGGCGGTGCTACCGACACGCGGGAACGACGCTGGCGCCTCCCGCTCCCACGTCTGTGCCACCTTTGTCGATGTCCGTGTGCGTCTTTATAGCCGTCGCTCACTTGCGCCGAAAGCCCAAACGATTCTGGCGCCTCTCGCTCTCGTACTGCTCTTGTTTGGGACTTGCGCTTTACGCCCACGACCATTGGATACCCCTCAACTGTCAGTAGCGCAACGTTTAGCGGGGAGAGCCTCTGCAACTCCTCCTCCACGACGCCAGTTGTCGCTCTGCCGCTCTGCCTCTCTGCCTCTCTGCCGCGTCCGCGGGGGCGAATCGTCGTCCGCCCCCGCGCGCCACGAAGCGCGAACTGGAAAAAGCAGAAATGGTGGCGACACTCAAAAGGGACCCCCGGGAAGCGGCTCTGCGGTATCCGCTTCCGCGGGGACGGCACGAAAGGGTCGCGGGGTTACGGGGTCACGGGGTCGTGAGGTCACGGGGTCACGGGGTCGCACCGCCTCCCACCCCCGCCCCCAGCTGAATCCTTCGTCCCGTGCCCCGGCGCCATCAGGGATTAAAATTGGGGGAGGAAAGACAAAAAGCATCACATCCAGAAGACGGGAGGCGTTCGTTTTTGGAGTGGAATCTTTCTTTAATAGGTGTTCGCTAACAACAGCACTTGCCTCAACAGTTTATTTATAAGGCAAAATGGGGGGGGGAGGCATGTGTGTGTTAGTGTGTGCGTGTGTGCACGTGTAGTGGGGTGGGGGAGCAGTCGTGCAGCGAGCGGTCAGCACGCCGCGTAACGAACCCGGCGACCCGAGTTCGATTCCCGCTCATGGCCGGCGATGATTATTTTAACCGGTCCTGGGCCTCCCCTAGGTCGATTCGACCTGGTGCGGTGTGCGGTAAACATCGGCCCGAGGGAGACAAAGGCGGTCGGGCGTGGTGCTGGCCACTCACCCCCTCGTGTGCCGTGCCGGCCGTCATAGGTGCTACTCGCTAAAAGCACTTGTCCCAACAGTCTGTTACAGGCTATAGGGGGGACCTTTGTCTCTTGCGTGTCAGTAGTGTCACGGTGCACAGAAAGCATTCTCAGCATATAATAGAGACGCCGGCTTTAACCGGGTCGCCGCTGTCTGCCCGGAACCGGCCAAACGGCCACATCTCGTGTCCCGGCGCCGCGCTCGCAAGGCTCCACAGCGAGCCCCGGGCAAGGGGCCCTCCTGCTTCTACCCCAGCGGCATCGGCGGCGGCTTCGTCGGCAGCTTCCAAATCGCAGTCCCGCCCGGCGACGTCCTCCTCCAAGTCCGGGAACGCGACCTCCCCGGCGCTCGTCCCCACGCCGACGCTGCCGCCGCCACCGCCAGCCCCTCCCGGCTTCTTGGGAATGCGGAATCCGCCCCAGTTTGTGGAGGGCCCCGCCGGTGCGGACCGTGCCACGCGGATCTTCGTCGCCCCCACCGCTTGCGCACCGCTCCTCTTCGACGCTGCCGCGGCCACGGCCGCCGATGCCGCGGTCGTAGCGGCTGCGGCGGCGGCCGTCGAAGCCCCCGCGGTGCCGCCGGCCGCCGATTTGCTGCGTCGGCCCCTCCGCCGGGGGCCCGCGCTCGCCGTGTCCGTCGTGCCGGTTCCGGGGCCCCGTCGCCGGCCGACCGAGGCGGAGGAGCGAGCACGCTGGCGGCGGCGCCGCCGCTTGTGCCGGCGCGGGGCCCCCGGGCGCCCGTCGGCGCTGCTGCCGCTGCTGCTGCCGCCGTCGCCGGCGCAGCTGCTGCCGCCGTCGCTGCTGCTGCTGTCGCGGGACTTGCGATGGCGCGGAGCGCCCCGGGGTTTCCTTGCCGTGCCCGCGAGGGAAGGCCCTGCAGGAGGAGAGAGAAGTGGGGGGTGGGGGGAGCTATTAAATCTATGATTCTGATGACAGCATCTTTACACGCGAGCGGCGCTCTAATTGCGTCGCGGCTGTTCACCCACCAAATGTCAACGGCTCAGCGCCCACGTGAACGCAAACACGTCGGCAAATAAACCGACTGCCGTGAGAAGCTATCAAAAAAGAAGATGACGCCCGCTAGGCGTTCACCCCCATCCTGCAACACATCGAGCCCCATTTACACGTGTTGGGCATAGACTGTGTTTCAGTTTCATCCGGGCCGCCCCTCCTCCCCGAGAGTTGACTGCATATAGGGGGGCACCAACGTGGCTAGGAGATGTTAACTGCCTCGCCTGGTATATAGGAGGTCGTGGGTTCGATCCCAAGCCTGATGATGCCTGCTGCTGTATATTTGGAGTCTGCGTGCCTCTCTCTCTCATCATCATCACGGTGGCTAGGAGATGTCAACTACTACTACAATTCCGACCCTGACGCCTGTTGTATATTTGGAGTCTGCGTCTCTCTCCCAGTGGTGGCATGGATTTTTCTCCGGGCTCTCCTGTTTTTCCCTCCACAGTTAGAATCAACGTCACTCGTTCAACGTATTTGGCTCAGAAAATGTCCACACGACGATAAGCCCCTTCGCTGAGCTACCATTTGCGGCCAGGTCGCTTCGGAAAAAGGGCTACATAGCTCAGCGGGCTTTACCTGGTCAAATAAAAACAGTAACAGTCTTAGTTCAGCGATGAACTTTCAAAATTTATTACAAATAAACCCGGCGCCTCGCGGCGTTTTTCGCGACACGCGGCGTTTAACGACGGCGGAGGGATACGCACGCGCGCAGAGGCCGCCGCTGTCGTCGGCGTCGGCGGTGGGAGGAGACGCCAGGGCGAGCTGCACCCGCCTCCAAAAGAGCTGCTCGTGGAGACGCGCCAGGGCGCTCTTGAGCTTCTCCCGGCGCGACACCATGTAGCAGAGGTTCCTCGCCTGCTCCCACGGGTACCACGCCGTCATCGTTAGCGATAGGGGGGGGGGGGGCACGGACTACACCATGTAGCAGAGGTACCGCGCCTGCTCCCACCAGCACCATGGGCACCACGCCATCATCGTTAGCGATGGGGGGGGGGAGGGGGGCACGGACTACACCATGTAGCAGAGGTACTGCGCCTGCTCCCGCCGGCATCATGGGTCACCTATGAAAACGAGCTACATTGCTCAGTGAGTCTCCCCCTGGTAAAATAAAAATAGCTTAATAGTTTCGTTTCAAAGAATAGTTTTTTAAAATATATTTTAAACGTCTCGGAGCAACAAACCAACCACAGCAGGGACGTGTTTTCGATTTTAGAATTGAAGGGAAAATACCGAAAATTCCGCCTCGTTATGGAACGCTGGGACAGTACAAATTATTTTTATCTTATAGACAAATCCGAAAATGCGACGTCACGGGAAATGGCGTCGCATGCGTGGCATCACGTCCACGCTCTTCCCGCCAACGCCAAAAGCAGGCGTCACGGGGCGCCGGGGGACGTCACTTCTGTGAGCACGGAAATTGACGTAGCGACATTCCGACCGAATTGCAAACGCACGCCGTGTCAACCCATACTCTTTACCCCGTATTCTTGTACAGGGAAATTTAATTTTCAGGTCCACACGGCGTACAGCCGTTTCAATACGGGCTTTATAGGATGAACGTTGAGATTTATAATGGGCTCGGGGTGACCAATGAGGTCTGAATTGGTCTGCAATAAGGTAACCACTGATAAGGGGTTGACTGGTATGCCAATGACCCAGATTTTCCGTAAATAATCCGAATAAGATTTCCTCTTTTACTCAAAACTCATCCCCCTAAACCACAGCGTGCGTGCAAAAAATAAGAATTCCTCAATCAACAGTAGTAATGTGATGATGAAAATCAACACAATACTTTCTCAACGAATCAACGGGAGTATGATTGCGCCCATTCTTTGGCGACACTGCCGATGGAAGTGGGCTAAGAGGACGAAGAAGAAGGTGGCGCATCGCCTGACACGTCACCGATAATTACGTATCAAAATAATAAAAACCTTCGAAGTATCTTCTTCACTGGTAAATCTCAAATACCAATTCTCTGGGTCTCAAGCGGAGGGAGAAATTTCCTCCATCACCGCCCCCCCAACTAAACTGGGGGAAGAAATGCACAGATCCCCCGTATAGCCTTAACAGACTGTAGGGGCAAGTGCTGTTAGCGAGCACGAGGGGGTGGGTGGCCGGCACAACGCCCGACCGCATTTGTCTCCCCAGTGGCGATGTTTACACGCCGCGTCGGGGAATCATTTGAGGCCGAGTCGACCTAGGGGAGGCCCAGGACCGGTTCAGATAATCGTCACCGGCGTTGGCCATGAGCGGGAATCGAACCCGGGTTGCCGCGTTCGTAGCGCAGCGTAGCGCAAACCACTACACTACCAAGACACACACACACACGCACACACACGCACACACACGCACACACACGCACACACGCACCGTACCCGCTCGAGATTCTGCCGCAGGTGCGTGAGGGAGTTCATGTCCCGCTGGGCAGCGCTCTCCTCCTCCTCTCCCGTCGTCGCCGTCGTCACCACCGCCACCTCCGCGTGGCGCTCCTCCTCCTCCGCCTCCTCCTCCTCGTCATCCTCATCGTCCTCGTCCTCGTCCTCCCCGTCCTCCTCACTGTGCCCCTCCACCTCGTCGGCGTCGTCGTCCGCGTGAGCCGGGGACGACGACGATGACGACGATGACGGCGACGGCGGCGGCGAATTGGCCGAGAGGGTCGGAGGTCTGGCAGTGAGGACGCCGCACAAACGATTAAGGCTCCATTCTTACAGCCTGGCGGGGGCAGCACCACGCGTGCGGACGCGTCGTGCGTCTGCGGGTGGACGCGGCTCAGCACCGTGTACAGGAGGTCGTGGGTTCATGTAAACTACGACCTCCTGTATACCAGGCGAGGTAGTTAACATCTCCTAGCCACCGTGGTCGTGATTATGATGATGAGAGAGACACGCAGACTCAAAATATACAGCAGGCATCGTCAGGGTCGGGGTCGAACCCACGACCTCCTGGATAACGTCGGGCATGCGGATTTAGCAGAGAGAGAGAGACTGGGGGTGGTCAGTCATAGGCAGGGGAAACAACGGAGCCCTTAAACTTGAGCCAGGACTTGACCAGGGGCCAAGGGGTCAACAACACAAATGCCAGCTGGAGTCCAGACTGTGGGCAGCAGCAGTAGCAGCAACAGCAGTAGCAGCAGCAGCAGTAGCAGCAGCAGCAGTAGTAGCAGCAGCAGCAGTAGTAGTAGTAGCAGCAGCAGTTGTAGTAGCAGCAGTAGTAGCAGTAGTAGCAGCAGGAGCAGCAGCAGGAGGAGCAGCAGCAGTAGCAGCAGCAGCAGTATCAACAGTAGCAGCAGCAGTAGTAGCAGCAGTTGTAGTAGCAGCAGTAGCAACAGCAGCAGCAGCAGGAGTAGCAGCAGCAGTAGCAGCAAGAGCAGCAGTAGCAGCAGCAGTAGCAACAGAAGCAGTAGGAACAGCAGTAGTAGCACCAGGAGTAGTAGCAGCAGTAGTAACAGAAGCAGTAGCAGTAGCAGCAGTAGCAGCAGCAGTAGCAGCAGTAGCAGCAGCAGCAGTAGTAGCAGAGGAGAGTTAGTGATGCGAGGTTTTTGTTTGGGTTCGATCGCGTGAATATGAACGCGTCGTGAAACCCGCCATCCACCCGACACGGCCAACTGGTAAGGTTTGTAACGTAAACCAAACCTGCCGTCACTTGTTCAGCGCTAACCAGTTGATGTGTTGGAGAGTAAAGCCACGACATTTCGCTGGTGATTACAACCGGCATCATCAGGCGAGAATTAGTGACCTTCCACTAAGCGAAGATTTTGCGGAGGCTTTCACAACTCATTAAATTGCTCGTCTTACGATTTGTGAACATCACAAGCAAAATGTACACTCGCACAAACAATAAATGAAAAAACAACTAAATTAAATCACGACGTTTCGGAGGCAACACAAGCTTGTCTTCAGGTGGAACCTTCACAGCAAAATTACTGTATCAAGTGAAGAGAGCTCTAAGAGACACGAGACTATATACAGGTTAAGGGGCGAAAACAATACGAACGAGACGAGAGATAGGAACCGATCCTCGACCCGTATTACGGACGAGCCGTCGGACCGCGACGACGTTCAGCCTCAACGCGCGCCGACCTGCGAGGCTCCGGCACGGCCGCCGGCTTCGGCACGGACGGAGTCGTCAGCAGGGGCCGATCGAAGCCGCTCTTCCTGCGCAGCTTCCAGAACTGGTAGACGAGGTCTGCGGCGGCAGCGCTGGCGGAGCCGGCGCGTCCCAGGGCCGGCGCCGCGTCTGCCGCGCCGGCGAGCGTGTAGAACTCCTCCTCCAGACGCCGCAAGCGCTCCCTGCGCATCTCTGCGACCGCGTCCACGATGCCGCCGTCGTCGTCGCCGCCGGTGCGTCGCGCCGCTGCCACGCCGGTGGCGGCCGCCCTTCGCCCGCCAGGGAGCTCCTCCCACTCCCAGTCCGTGCTGCCGGTCGGCGTGGTGGCGACGCCGGCGCCGTCCGGGGGGAATTCGGGCGACGGCGGAAGGGAGCAGCCTCGGTTGCCGATGTCGGAGGCTTGCGAGGGCGAGCGCGACAGAGGCTGCGGCTGCTGCTGTTGCTGAAGGTGCTGCTGGCGCTGCGTGTGCTCGGGGCAGTAGGAGCGGAAGCGGACGCGGTCCGTGCGCTCATCCAGGAAGGTGGCCATGTCGAGGCCGCCATGGAAGCCGCAGGTCACGTGGAAGGCGCGCACGCACGTGTGCTCCGAGCACTGTGGGCGCGCGCAGAGACAAGTGCATACACACACATACACATAGGGTCAAACAAACAGGGACGCACACAGATATGTGCACGCACGCAGACATGTGCACACAGATACACAAATACACACACACATACAGGCATGCGAACACACGCACGGAGACGCACACAGACACGCAGAAACACACGCACACGTGCACAGACACGTGCACGCACGCAGACAAGCACACACAGACATGCACACACCACAGACACGCACACACCACAGACACACACACATCACAGACACGCACACACCACAGACACGCACACACCACAGACACGCACACACCACAGACACGCACACACCACAGACGCTCACACACCACAGACACGCACACACCACAGACACGCACACACCACAGACACTCACACACCACAGACACGCACACACCACAGACACGCACACGCGCAGCCACTGTTTTTAAGCCAGGTTCACACAGCCAGGTGTGTATGTGCGCATGCTAGGGTGTTGATTCGGTGCACAAAATAAGTAATTTGGCCATTAAAGGAGAATCGGATTCTACGGACACCCCCTCCCCCCCCCCTTCTGGTCCGGTAAACCGCAGGTTCACAGTATGCGTGATGTTGAACTTCTTTCGCAGCGTACGCAGCCAACCGTGCCAATCAGAGGTGCAGTGTTGAGTCTATGGGCAGTGTTGAGTCTATGGGCAGTGTTGAGTCTATGGGCAGTGTTGAGTCTGTGGGCAGTGTTGAGTCTGTGGGTAGTACGTATGATGGTTGGACTTCTTTCGCACCCTACGTAGCCAACCGCGCCAACCGGAGGCAGTGGGTCCACGCGACCCCAATCTCACTCTTGTGACGGCGTGATCCAATCTAGTCGCCCGCGGCCGATTTGCCCACATATCTGTGCGAGCAATCGCGCCGCTCCTCCAGGATCGTGTCGACCGACGGCGGTTCGCAGCGTCGCTGCAACTGGTCCCCTCTCCCACTCCGCAACCAGTTGCAACCCGTTGCAGAGACGCCCAAGAGTGATGCGATTCGTTTTACGCGTTGAGTGACCGTTTAGGCGTGAACTGGGCTTTGGGCCAAGTCCACCTAGGGGAGGCCCCGATGGCACGCGCGTGAGTGAGCCGTCACGGCTGCGATGCACTGCGTCGCCCACCGTGGCTGGGAGTGGAACTGGGGCTGGGCAGGATCGCGGTGCGGGACGCCACGTCACTCCCCACACAAACGGCACGCACGCGCTCACACGGCACGCACATGGACACCGTGGGCGTTGAGCTATCGCCAGACGGTCCTCCAGATGGGATGAGTTGAGTCACGAGTAACGGAAAGCACGTGTGTGTGTGTGTGTGCGTGTCTTTGTGTGTGCGTGGATGTGTGCATGCATGGGGTGTGTGCGTGGATGTGTGCGTGTGCATAGGGCGTGTGCGTGTGTGTATGTGTGTGCAGGGGGTGTGTGCGTGTGTGTATGTGTGTGCATGGGGTGTGTGCGTGTGTGTATGTGTGTGCAAGGGGTGTGTGCGTGTGTGTATGTGTGTGCAGGGGGTGGTGTGCGTGTGTGTGTGTATGTGTGTGCATGGGGTGTGTGCGTGGATGTGTGCATGCATGGGGTGTGTGCGTGTGTGTATGTGTGTGCATTGGGTGTGTGCGTGTGTGTAAGTGTGTGCTGGTGGTGGTGTAGCGGTTAGCGCGCTGCGCTACAAACCCGGCAACCTGGGTTCGATTCCCGCTCACGACCAACACCGGTGACGATTATTTGAACCGGTCCTGGGCCTCCCCTTAGGTCGACTCAGCCTAAAATGAGTACCTGGTGCGGTGTGTAAACATTGCCACTGGGGAGACAAAGGCGGCCGGGCGTGGTGCTGGCCACCCACCCCCTCATGTGCCGTGCCGGCCTTTCATAGGTGCTCGCTGACAGCACTTGCCCCAACAGTCTGTCAAGGCTACACGGGGGATCTTTGTCTTTTACTTTGGCTGAGTGAGTGGGTGGGGCGCTTGCGTGGTTGAGTGTGGGCGAGTGAGGGGGTGGGAGTTGTTGTCGTTGTTGACGAGACGAAGCCGTCAGGTAGCCCCGAGTCCCCAACGTGAATGGAGGAATCAGGGAGTGAAGTCCACGGGAACGTTGGCCAATTAATGAGGGGCGCTGCACACGCTGTATTAGCCACCACTCATGGTCCAGCAATGCCCACATCTCACTTCCTGTGCACGATCTCATTATCTGCGTATGTGTGCACGTTGAACTTCTTTCGCACCGTACGTAGCCAACCGTGTTGATCGGAGGTGCGGGGTGAGTGTGTGGGTGAATGGTTGAGTGAGTGTGTGGGTGAGTGTGTGGGTGAGTGTGTGGGTGAGTGTGTGGGTGAGTGTGTGGGTGAGTGTGTGGGTGAGTGGTTGGGTGAGTGGTTGGGTGAGTGTGTGGGTGAGTGTGCGGGTGAGTGTGTGTGTGGGTGAGTGTGTGTGTGGGTGAGTGTGTGGGTGAGTGTGTGTGTGGGTGAGTGTGTGGGTGAGTGTGTGGGTGAGTTTGTGGGTAAGTGTGTGGGTCAGTGTGTGTGTGGGTGAGTGTGTGGGTGAGTGTGTGGGTGAGTGTGTGGGTGAGTGTGTGGGTGAGTGTGTGGGTGAGTATGTGGGTACGCAGAAGCGCACAGAAGTAACATGGAGGAGCAAATCAAGGCTTTGGCGAAGTTTTACGGAAGCACACGGCACAGGCGGCAATATGCAGAAGCGCAGACGCAAGCGCAACGAAGCAGGCAGAACAAGAAACAAGCGGTCGGGAGCAGAAGCGCGGAGAGGCAGCGTGCGGGGAGGCAGCGTGCGGGGAGGCAGCGTGCGGGGAGGCAGCGTGCGAGGGAAGCGGTGGGAGCGCTACCTGGATGCAGGCGCCCGTGCGCTCGTGACAGAGGCAGCAGAGGAGGGCCCAGCGCGTGGGGGGGATGAGCGAGAGGCGCGTGATCGGCTCCATCTTCTCCGGGCACCCGATGCTCACCTGCACCGTCGCGCACACACAAAGACAAAGATCCCCCCCGTGTAGCCTTAGCAGACTGTCGGGGCAAATGCTGTTGGAGAGCACCTATGAAGGACGGAACGGCCAACAAAGGGGGGGTGGGTGGCCAGCGCCACACCCGGCCGCGTTTGTCTCCGCACCAGGTCCTGATTTGAGGCTGAGTCGCCCTCGGGGAGGCCCAGGACCGGTTCAGATAATCGCTATCACTGGTGTTTGTTGGAACGGGAATCGAACTCGGGCCGCCGGGTTCGTAGCGCAGCGCGCTAACCGCTACTACACTACCGCTCCCCACCACACACACGCACACACACGCACACACGCGTGTAGACACGCACGCACACGCACACACACACGTGGAGACGCTGGCACATCCAGGCCGAGCCAGCCCAGTGCGGCTTCGGAGGCAACAGGCGGTCGCGTTTCCATCGCAGATGCCGAGCTGTGCCGCTAATGGCGGAGGACCCGGAAAAAAATCCACGCGACCACGGGGAGAGAAACACGAAAACTCCAAATATACAGCAGCAGGCGTCAGGGTGAGGATCGAAATCACGACCTCCTGCATATCAGGCGAGGCAGTTAAGATCTCACCACCGTGCCTGGTCTACAGGAGGTCGTGGGTTCCATCCCGACCCTGACGCCTGCTGTGTATTTGGAGTTGGCGTATTTCTTTTACTGTGTTGGCGTGGATTTTATTACGAGTCCTCAGTTGTTTTCCCTCCACATTTAGAATGAACGTCACGCGTTCAGAGAATCTGGCTGCTGCTGTACATTTCCACATGAAGATAAGCCACTTCGTTGAGCTATCATCATTTATATACACTACACTACTATACACTACACTATACACTACTATACACTACACTACTATACACTACTATAAACTATACACTACACTACTATACACTACACTACTATACACTACACTACTATACACTTCACTATACACTACACTATAAACTACACTATACACTACACATTGGGCTCTATGGAGGCCCGTCGTTAGCTGATTAGTCGTGAACATGCGTGCTCGCTAAGAGGAGTTCTCCTGCACATCTCAGTGGGTCTCCTCACCCGGTAAAATAAAAACTGTTTCGTCGTTAAAGGGGTCGCGCGTTTGACGGGCGTCAATCGCCGATTCGCTCCAATCGCCGGACTGACGGTCACTCGCCTCCTGACCGCCGCGATTGCTGTTCCCGTCAACTTCACTTCTTGATTCCCCCCCCGCCCCCCCCCCCCGATCGTTCAGAGGTGGGGGGAGGGGAAAGGAGCGGACTGGGCCTCTCACAAAACAGGGCCCCACGATGCAAGCAACATTTTCCCGTCGCCAAGAATGTCCTCTCGAGTCTGGCTCGGAGCTCGGCAGGGGTGGGGGGGTTAACGGCGCCGCGTTCACCGCGCCACGGCAGTCGGCGCGACGCGATGAGGCCGTGGCGTCGCCGCGTCACCGACGCGCTCCTCCCATCGTCCGTCGCGTTCGGGTTTCCCGTCCGCAACGAGAATTGGCGTCACGCGTTTTACAGGAAATTGGCTGCTGCTATTAATGCAGTCAACCCCTTATCAGCAGTGCCCCCTACACCTTACTACAGACCCTTGTCAGCAGTGCCCCCTACACCTTACTACAGACCCTTGTCAGTGCCCCCTACACCTTACTACAGACCCTTGCCAGCGCCCCCTACACCTTACTACAGACCCTTGTCAGCAGTGCCCCCTACACCTTACTACAGACCCTTGTCAGCGCCCCCTACACCTTACTACAGACCCTTGTCAGCAGTGCCCCCTACACCTTACTACAGACCAATTCAGACATTATTGGTCACCCCGTGCCCCTTATAAATCTCAACGTTCATCCTACAAAGGCCCATCATAAGGGAGAAACACAAATAGACAAATTATGTTATCGTTGTTGAAACAGCTGTACGCCGTATGGACCTGAAAACTCAATTTCCCCATACGAGAATACGGGGTAAGCCGTGTGGGTGGACAGCCGTGTGATTGTCCACGTGATGATGATGATGATTGAGCTGTCGTTTGCGACGGCCAGGTTGCTTCTGCAAAAGAGCGCCACGCCGCTTAGCGGGGCCTCGTCAAATAAAACCCAAAAAAATCGGTTTACACCTCGTCGCCGAGCGGCACGGAGCTCGTCAGCGCAAACTCTCCCCCGCCGCCGCGTCATCGCCCCTGACCTCGGGGATCCAGAGGGCGCAGCTGACGTGCGCCCACTTCCCTCCGCTGCGCGTCGGCTTCATGGCTCCGTCTCGCCGGGGGCACAGCTGGCAGCGGGGGGCGGCCACCCCGCGGTCGCACACGCGACACAGCCAGCTCCCTGCGGGCACGCACGCGATGCCGTAGCAAGCCTGGGTACGCACACACACACACGCAACAGCGCGGTCAGCGGGCAGGTACATGCGCACGCTCATCCATAGGTACATGTGTGCACCCACATACGCGCCCACGAGCATGGGTACGTACGCACACCCATGCCCACACGTGCGCGCATGGGTGTGCATGCGCGTACATGCATAGGTACAGATGCACACGCACACGTTTACAAACACGCATAGGTGCATACTCACACGCGTACATGCACACACACACACAGGTACATACGCACACACACTCATAGGCGCACACACATAGTTACATAGCACTAAGATGCCCCGTATAGCCTTCACAGACTGTGGGGGCAAGTGCTGTTAGCAGCACCTATAAAGGCCGGCACGGTACACGAGGGGATGGGTGGCCAGCACTACACCCGGCCGCCTTTGTCTCCTCAGTGGCGATATTTACACACCGTGCCAGGTACTCATTTGAGGCTGAGTCGACCTAGGGGAGGCCCATGACCGGTTCATATATTCGTCACCGGTGTTGGCCGTGAGCGTGAATCGAATTCGAGCCGCAGGGATCTTAGCGCAGCGCGGACCACCGCGCCACTGCTCCCCCCACCAAGTGGACACGCTCGCTCACACTCGCCCACGTGGACACGCTCGCTCACACTCGCCCACGTGGACACGCTCGCTCACACTCGCCCACGTGGACACGCTCGCTCACACTCGCCCACGTGGACACGCTCGCTCACACTCGCCCACGTAGACACGCTCGCTCACACTCGCCCACGTGGACTCGCTCGCTCACACTCGCCCACGTGGACACGCTCGCTCACACTCGCCCACGTGGACACGCTCGCTCACACTCGCCCACGTGGACACGCTCGCTCACACTCGCCCACGTGGACACGCTCGCTCACACTCGCCCACGTGGACTCGCTCGCTCACACTCGCCCACGTGGACACGCTCGCTCACACTCGCCCACGTGGACTCGCTCGCTCACACTCGCCCACGTGGACACGCTCGCTAGCACGCAGACTTCACAGGACAACCAGAGCAAAGATTTAGGATTCATATTCAACTCCAGCACCATTGCTCCTCAACGGCCACCAACAGCCAGGGCCATTGCTCCGAGCCCTCCGCACCGATGCCCCCCCAAGCCGCGACCAGCCCGGCGGCCGCGCCGCGTACCTGGTGGACACACACGTCGCACTTGTCGCAGAACACCATCTCGTTGCCGTCCTCGGCGTGCGGTGAGCGGCACACGTCGCACACCACGTCCGCGTCGAACTCGATGCCCAGCGCCGCCTCGGTGCTGAGCGCCCGCAGAGCCGAGTCGGCGCAGCGCCGCTCCAGCCGCGACAGCGCCGCCTCCAGGGAGCGCTCGCGCACCGGCGGCAGCCCTAGCGCCATCGTCGTCATCGTCGTCATCCAACTGATAATCTAGTATATAATTACAATAACCCCCCTCCCCTCAAATCGTTGCACCTGATGAGTTAATTAGTTAATGATGACGTCACCCTGCTGCTGCTCTATATAAGAACGGGAGACAGAGCAGAGCCTCACCATTCTGGCGAATTGCCCGATGATGCTGGATGCAATCACCAGCGAAACGTCGAATTCAAATTGTAAATGTTGTGGTTTCATGCTTCAACACACCGGTGGGCTAAAGCAGTGAACTATTTGTCTTTTGTCAACGTGACACTTTTTTACTGATTGGCCGTGTCGGGTGGTGGAGGGTTACAACACATTTATAAATAACGCCATCTAAACCCAAAAACGTTGATTATGAGCACACGAACTTTATCATCGCAACACGGGGCGCCAGGGTGGTGAGATGTCAACCCCCTCGCCCAGTACGCAGGAGGTCGCGGGATAGAACCCGACCCCGGCGAGGTGGTTAACATCTCGCCACCGTGGCGCCCCTACGTGGATTGTGTTTGAGACTGACTGGCCTACACCAGAGACAGCCTTTTCTACCGCCTAGTCTCAGCCAAAGAATGCCGAAAGGCGAACAGTTAAAGTTGTGATACCGGCAAAAGGTCCCGTAGACACAGTCTGGTGCCTGGGTCTGAGCTTGACACGTCGGCGGTGCCGGCTCCGCGCTCCGACCGAGCCAAGGCACCTGGTCACTTCGAGTTATTAAACTAAACTATCAACTGTTTTTTTTTTATTTTACCAGGTAAGGCCCACTGAGCTTTATAGCTGTTTCGTTGTCAGCGACCTGCCGATCACAAATGAGAGCTCAACAATGTGGCTCATCATCATCATCATCGTGTGCAGATTTATAGCAGCCGAATACTCGAAACGCATGTTGATTCTAAATGTGGAGGGGAAAAAAACGGTGGACCCGGAGAAAAATCCACGCGGCCACGGGATGGCGAAAACCTGGAAGTGTTAAACTGGGGAGAGAGAGACACCGCAAACTATAAATATAGAGGGTTTAGGGTCGGGATCGAACCCACGACCTCCTGTATACCAGGCGAGGTAGTTAACATCTCCTAGCCACCTTGATGATGATGAGAGAGACACGCAAACTCTAAATATACAGCAGGCATCATCAGGGTCAGGATCAAACCCACACCCTCCTGTATACCAGGCGAGGTAGTTAACATCTCCTAGCCACCGTGGCGTTTCAGCAGAGTCTTGAGCCTTCTTGTTGACCAGAAAAATAGAGAGAAAAAAAACCCACTGATTTTAAGTTAAAATAAATAACGCAGAACAATCGCACCAAAAGAACTCCACCGCATACAGCCCCCTCCCCAACACCCCCCCTTCCTGTCTTTGCCACTTCAAAAAAAAATGGTTGCCAGGCCATGTGTCTCACATTGGAAACAAGATGTCAGAGGTCTCTGGGTTGAAACTGTAAATGGCACGTGAAAACAATTCCGCTGGTTCACAAAGCGTGCCATTAAAGAGTTGCACTGCCGGGAACCTTGTGTGTGTGCGTGCGTGCGTGCATGTACGTGGAACTTCTTTCGCACTGCACGTAGCCAACCGTGGAGAAAACTACAGCCGGGGACTGGAATGATTAAGATGAGATTGGGACGTAAGGCGCTTTCAAACGCTGGGTTATTTAATCTACGACCTCGCCTGGTATGCAGGAGGGTCGTAGGTTCGATCCCAACCCTGACGCCTGCTGCTGTATATTTGGAGATTTCGTGTCTCTCTTTCTCTCCCCGTGGTCGCGTGGATTTTTCTCCGGGTCCTCCGGTTTTTCCCTCCACGCGTTTAGAGTATTAAGCTGCTTTAACTTTCCACGTGATGATACGTAAATTTCGTTGGGCTATATCATTTGTGATGGCCAGGTCGATCCTGAAAAGGGCTCAGTGGGGCCTTACCTGGTAAAATAAAAGATGGTAAAAAAAGTGTTAAAATAGTTGCCATTATGTGCAAATGCTTAAATCCTTCATAGTGCCCGAATGGTACATTTATAATACAAAACAGTTGCAATGCTTAAGGTTCAAAGATAAAAGAGTCAGCCAATCGATACAACAATAACAACAAAACCAGCGAGAGAATCATAAAAAAGAAAACGCGGCGTGCGCAGATTCTTTGCTTTTCAATAATTAACTCCCCGTCGGACGGACCTGTTTTTTGTGTTTTTTTCTCGTGCACATTAAACAGCCGAGAGGAGACCGGCCGGCTCGTCAGAGGTCAGGGCACAGAGCCGGCACCTCTGAGGACCTGGTTCGAACCCAGGTCTCAGCCGCCGCCTGTGATTAACAGCGAGTTCCCAAGCGTAGTGGAGTTGATGGTCTCTCTCAGCCTGGTCGGAATCAGAATCTTTTAATTGTGCTGGAGGAGACATCCGGTGAGCTATGAAGCCATTTTTATTATTACACGCTTTTTATTTAACTCACTCTGTCTGTTGTTGCTGTTGTTATCGTATCATCAAATCTTGTTACTCAATTTTAACCCACTTCCTAATGTGGTATCGACTGCAAACTTGGTATACTTATGTCATACTGATGACAACACCATATTCTATTATTTAAAAAAAAAACAGATATTTAAAAACATTATTTTGTATATGTTATGTTTTGGCTTGGCTCTAATTGTCCACGGTCAACTGACGTTGGCTGTAATTGGCCACGGTCCCTGACGTTATGGCAAGCTTCGGGGCCACTTCCTGGAGTCGTAGAGTTCTTCCATTGCTAGCACGTACATTTCATGAAAGCGTGTTTTGAATTGTTTTTTAATCTTACTTTTTCACACATATCCAGTTAGGGGCACCGTGTCAGAAAGTTACAGCAACAAACAAAAAAGACAAAAATCCCCCGTATAACCTTAACAGACTGTTGGGGCAAGTGCTGCTAGCGAGCACCTATGAAGGCCGGCACGCAGTTCAGAGGATTACAGAAATGTCGGTATGACTGCCTTACAATGAACACTTCTCTGTAAGGGGCATGCGAGAAAGTGTGCATCTTTAGTGGATGGACAGGAACATGCGTTATTTTGCTGCTATACTTTCACAAGTGATAAGCAACTTCGTTGAGCTATCATTTGTGGCCAGGTCGCTTCTGAAAAAGAAGCCAATGGCTCAGTGGGGCTGTACCTGGTAAGAAAAAACTATTTAGTTTTATTTATATATTTTATTAAGCGATGTGCTCACCTTTCCTATACTTTGCACTCCTATCGTGTGTCTATCTTGTTTGTTGTTGTTCACGTTCTGACCCCGTGCCCCAACGGGACATCTGATTCCACGCAGTACAAATAAATTCAGTCTGACTCTGTTGACTCTTGACTTGAAGGGATCTCAAAACGTAGTTCCGCAAAATATGCTTCTGCAGTTCAACAAGTACGCGACCAATGTAATCCATAACAGAGGTTTGGGATAGATTGCGTGGATATAAATGTGTCGCCACCACCCAACACAGCCAATTGGTAAGGTTGTGTTACTAGTTCAGCACACCGGTGTGTGTGTGTGCTGGAGAGTAAACCACTGCCCGGGCGGCGAGCCACTGACCCATTTTTGTCATCTCGCCGTTGGCGGCTCGGAGCCAGCTGACGTCCATGTCGTCGAGGTCGTACTGAGTGGCCTCTTCCCCGCGGTCGTGATCTCTGGTGGCCGGGGGGGTCCTGAGCACGTCGTCGGGGTCAGGGTCGGGGTCGGGGAGGAGGTGGTGGGGAGGAGGCTCCTCCCAGCGGTCGCTGCACCAACCCTGGTTCAGGATCCTGGACGGAGAAAAGTAAGAAAACAATCATTTTGATAAATTACAAACATTACTAAAACATAACAATAAAATACATATTTTCTACCTGCGTGACTTTGACGAAAGAACCAAAGAGTATGGATCTGTGCAGTCACGAAAACTTCTAATCGAGATGCAAGACAAACATTAAACCGCGAGTCACATTCGGCGCCTGTGTCGGTCTTACGGCGACTTTGTCGAGCCATTACTTGCGTTGGCTTGGTTGCTTCTGAAGAATGAGTTGCTTCCTCAAGGGGGGGGGGCTTTGCCTGGTAGGATGGGGATGGTTTAGTTTGAATTTGCATCTTTTTGGGGCGATTTGTGTTGCCTGTCCTGTACCTTGCACTCCTGTCAGGCGGACAGCCTGATGGTGGCTGTGTTGTAATTGCTGGCGAAACGTCGCACTCGAGTTGTAAATGTCGTGGGTTTATTCCCCAACACACAGCCGGTGTGCCGTACTCGTGTCGAGGAGTCGTGGGAGGAAGTGAGGGCATCGGCAGGAGAGAACAGGGTTACGTCATAGGGTGACGTCACGTTACCCAGAGGAGAGGGGTACTTAAGGGGGACCCCGGGACGAGGGGCGGGGTCGTTGTGGGGAGCCGAGGGAACGGAGGTCTCGAGGGGTTGGAATACACGCCGAACGGAAGACGCGCCGCTCGGCACCGGGACCCTCGGCCGAGGAAAGAGTGGGATTAGTGGGGAGCTTAGGTGAGGATAGGCCGAGGAGTTAGGCGGCTACCGGGACGGTCCACGGGAAGGACCAAGTGGAGAAGCATCTACCTCGGGTGTGATCCGGTGATACTGTACGTGAGTGTAGTCGTTAATATAGTTAATAAACTGGCTAATTAATAAACTGCTCATCTCTCACATTAACATAGCCACTTCCGTGCCCAGTTACATGCTAATTTCTCACATTAACATCGCTAGACCCGGCCACTTCTTTATGACCCTTGGGCTACACCCATTTCAAACCTTTTAAAACAGTCTGCCCCAGCAGCAGATCATACTTTCCCACCTGATGACGGAAGCTTGTGTTGCACCCGAAACGTCGTGATCTATTTTATTTTATTTTCCACCCACGTGACTTTACCGAAAGAACCAAAGAGTATGGATTCCTGCAGTCACAAAAGCTTCAAATCAACACTGGCAAGATCTCTTACAGAGAATTTCGTCTCCGTGTGAGTTTACACCACAACACTCTTAAAGAATTGGCACGTGTTGTTTACGTGGCAAAGCTGACTAATGAATTGTCTGTTGTCGAGCGGTGAAAACATGAGCTGCGCTATGCGCAGTCCTCACCTGAAGCTGGGCACCGGGATGGATTCTGGACAAACCGGCACCTGGACTCCACGCTCCCACTCTGGTCTCCAGGGGTCGGCGAGCAGATAAAACTGACCCGGCACTAAGGATCCGGAGTCTGGCAGCTTCATGGCGCTGATGAGGTCAGTGCGGAAAATCTGGAGCACATCGCGAACAAGGGGTCAGGGTCAGTGGAAGTGACGACACGGCCGACCAGAATCTCCACCAGCATCATCATCACCACCGTCACCACCACCGTCAGCCATGTATGGATGTGTAATGCGGGCGAAAGCGACCTTCCGGATGTGACGTCACGAGGAGGCGGAGCCAGGTGACGTGGGTGAAAGGTAGGGGGTCCTTAAGCGGGTAAACCGGAAGGAGAAGGCAGTCGGGGTGTGAATGGAAAGGTGTGGGGCCACGCGGGCGTACGAGCCGAGGGGGCACCGTCAGAAGCGGGAGCCAACCCTGGGAACAGTAGGGAGCTACTGGGAGGTGCAAAGCTGCAGATAGAGATAGGCAGTAAGGCTGTGTGTGAGGGGCAGCGGGGTGGCTGCCAAGAGTCGCAGGAGCGACGAGAAGGCGAGACAGCACGAGGCTGTCAGAGCTGCAGCAGGAACAGCCAAGGGAGCTGTGTGAGAGTACAGCAGCGGAGCTGCTGTGGGGCTGCAAGAGCGACAAGAACAGCAGCGGGGCTGCTGATGTGGACTGGAGTGACATCGGAACCAGCACAGAGAGAATAAGAGAGACAGCCGTGTGGGAACGCAGTACGGACCGAATAAAGGACACTGAGCCAGAGATCGTGGTCAAGTCTTTTATTACACTGGGGTCAGAAGTGAAACGGCATGTCTAAGCAAGTAAGGAAGAAAATTCCCCCGGCGCCAGCATCGGCTTCTTCGTCCGACGACGACGAATTCCCTCCGACCACGGATTCTGCTGGGGTGGTGGAGGAGAGCCCTGCTGAGGCGAGCACGGGGACGGGCGTGGAAGATGTCGGCGCGATGGCGGGTCCGTCAACAACATCGGACGCTGACCAAAGATGGCAACAGGTGGCAGAACAACTGGAGACACTAAAGGACGTCCTGGCGCATCTATGTCACCTCGTTACGCCAAGGACGACGATGGAACGAGGTGCTCCACGGGCCGCCACGTTGCCTGCCCTGCCGCCGCCATTGGCCACGCGGCAAGAAGACGCCATCTTGCGCGCTCCGCGGCGCCAAACCGCCATCTTGGCCACGCCGCGGGCCGACGCCATTTTGAATTTGCCTCCAGAACAACCATCATTGGAAGACGGCGTAAAGAGGAGTCGGAGTCGCCACCTTACTACAGTTAAGGAATTCTCTATCGGGGGCGATTGGAGCGCTTTCGCCTGCCGATTTTTGGCGGCGGTTCGTTCAGCAAGATGGACCGATGCGGAGGCCTTGGAAGTGTTGCCGACTCTGCTGGACGACGAATCTGTTCGATTTTTCCGTTCCATAACGGCCGATAAGAAGAAGACTTTATGTGGAGTTTTTGAGGAAATGGCCGACGCCTATGAGCCACCTGACGACGCGCATCGGCGATTCGCTCAACGACAACGAGCACCCGAAGAATCGCCCGTGGCGTTCAGGGGTGCGGTGTTGGAGCTGGCCATGGCAGCATATCCTGACACGCCACAGGATCTGCTCGAGCCTCTCATATTGGGAAAAATGCTGGAGCTGTCTCGGGATCTGGGGATCCCCATGCCTGTGTGTGGGCATGAGAAGCTCACGTCCCGGGCGGCAGCAAAGTGTCTGGATGCGCAGTTTAATCTCCGTCGCTGGAAGCAAGTGGCGGCATGGACGGGTGGGCCCGTCAAGGAAGGAGGCGCGATGGGGTGGGACCCCACAAGGGCGATCTATGTGCCGGATGAGCGGGGTCCACAGGAGCTGACGGCTGCCTCCTCTCCATGGTCGGGACGCGGAAGGCCGGGGCCGCGCGCTACGCCATCGGGACGGGGCCGCCGGGATGCAAGACCTGCGCTTCGGCGCAACGAGGCCGATTGCTTCCGCTGCGGCCGTAGGGGCCATTACGCCAAAGATTGCTGGGCCCGCTTCCCGGGTCCGCCGCAGCAGGAGCCCACAACACCGGACAAGCCGACCAAGGAACCTCCGAAACAGGCATGTCGGCACGCACCAGACACTCGGCAAGGCTTTACACCTCACCCACCACCTTTGTTGCGCGATCCTATTGTTGTTGTTAAAGAAAGGCCATCGACGGGGCCTTGTCATTCAGTTACGCAGTGGCGCAAATTGGCACGGAGAGTTGTCGCGGCCGCTACGGGTTCGTCCACTGTACCGGGGTCCATACAAGGTGTGGACGTGCGCATTTTGGTCGACTCGGGAGCGTCTGCGACTATTATATCGGATGTCATTTTCCATCTGTTGGGCATTCCGCCGGGGGCTGTGCGTCCGGTTTATGGGTCTTGCGTCGCGGCGAACGGGGGTAGTATGGGTATCGTGGGCCAGGTGGATGCTAAGATATCTATAGGGGATGTGTCGGCTTCGGGCGTTGTGTTAATATCGAGATCTTTGGCGGTTCCTTGCTTACTAGGCACGGATTTTTTGGCTAAGATGCCCATTTTGATTAAAATCAATGAGAATTGTATTGAATTGCCGGGGGGCCGTCGAATCTCGTTTCTGCCGTCGCCCTGGGGGCGACCTGCTTCGGCCGTACAGGTGCAGGCGCTGTCCGTCGCATCTGTGGACATCCCACCTGGTTCACAGATGCTTATACCCTTGCGGTATCGGAAGCCCCTGCCCAATCGGCTAGGAGCATTAGGGGTCTTGTTGTCACCATCCGCCACGATAACAACGGGATTGGCGTTAGTTGGGGCACAGACCATCGTCCGGCCGGATCAATTACCGGTTTTACAGGTGCTTAATGCGGTGGTGGAAAACATCCGTGTTCCGGCCGGTACGGTTGTGGCACATGCCACTACGGCGTTTGCGACGCACGATTGTCCGCATCGCCGGGGAGTGGTCGCTGGTGTTTCCGAGCCAAGGGGTTCGGATAATCGTTGGATCGCTACCTTATGTGACGAAAATTCTTCCCTGTCCGTGGGGCAACGTGATGCGCTGCGTAAATTGTTGCTGACGTATTCGGATGTGTTCAGCTCCGACGATTTGGATTTGGGACGCACATCGTTGCTTTCCCATCACATTGAGACGGGCGACGCTGCCCCTATTCGGTTAAATTCGCATCGGATGAGTCCAGCGGAGCGAGAACACGTTCGGGGGGCGGTGGAAGACATGTTGGCTGCGGACATTATATCGCCATCTAACAGCCCATGGGGCGCTCCTGTGGTCTTGGTTAAGAAAAAGGATGGCAACTTGCGATTTTGTGTCGATTTCCGGAAATTGAATAAGATATCGGTGGCAGATGCGTACCCCCTGCCGCGTATGGACGACTCCCTTGACGCATTGTCGGGGGCTAAGTTCTTTTCCACACTGGACCTCTCTTCGGGATTTTGGCAGCTTCCCCTTGACGAGTCCTCACGGGAGAAAACCGCATTCCGTACGCCGCAGGGGTTATTTCAATTCAACTGCCTCCCGATGGGATTGAATGCGGCCCCTGCTACATTTCAAAGATTGATGGAGCTCGTTTTGACGGGGTTGCAGTGGGAGACGTGTCTTATATATTTGGACGATATTATTGTGTTCAGCCGCACATTTGAGGAACATTTAACGCGGCTGGAGACAGTGTTCACGAGGATGCGCTCTGCCAATTTGAAATTCAAACCAAAGAAATGCCACCTACTGCAACGGTCCGTCCGTTATTTGGGGCACATTGTGAGTGCAGAGGGGGTGTCCACGGATCCGGAAAAGACGGCGTGTGTCCGGGATTGGCCGACTCCGGCCTCTGTGGGGGATGTTCGGCGGTTTTTGGGATTTGCCTCGTATTACCGAAGATTTGTGCCGGGGTTTGCGACGATTGCGAGGCCCTTGCATCTCCTTACGGGTAAAGGACGGAAATTTGTTTGGGGAGAGCCGGAAGAGGCGGCCTTTCGGAGTCTGCGTGATCTATTGGCTACGGCCCCGACATTGGATTATCCCGATTTTGATCGCCCTTTCATTCTTGATACGGACGCGAGTGACACAGGTATTGGGGCGGTATTATCACAGTCTAAAGGGGGCGTAGAGCGCGTTGTGGCGTATGGTAGCCGAGTCTTGTCGCCTGCGGAAACACGCTACTGTGTCACTCGTAGAGAACTTTTGGCGGTTGTTTTTTTCCTACGGCAATTTCGACCGTACCTTTACGGTCGTTCTTTTATTGTGCGTACGGATCATGCGGCCTTGCAATATGCACTTAAAATGGACCAGCCATCGGGACAGTGGGCACGTTGGTTGGACACGCTGCAGGAATTTTCCTTCCAAATTCAACATCGGAAGGGAGTGCGCCATGCGAACGCTGACGCACTTTCCAGATTACCAGGGCGCGCCCCTTGTAAATGTGCGTCGGGGACGCATAGGTGTTCGCCGATTCTGAACCCCCCTCAGCCGCTTACGTTGGCCGTCGGGAAGTCGGATACTCCGATGGAACCGGGACCGACTGATGGGGTTTTGAATCTGCCGCGGTCTGTCTGGATTCGGGAACAGATGATGGACGAGTCGTTGTTGTCCATGCGGAAGCGGTCTATGAGGGACAATGGGAGTCCGAGTTCGGCTGCGGGGCCGCGAACCGCTCTCCGAGATGGTCTGCTTATGTGGCAAGAAAGGTTCCAGGAAAGCTGGCGTGTGGTGGTACCAACGTCCTTGCGATTTGAGTTGATTAGAACTCTCCATTGTGACACACTATTGCATTTAGGGGTGCAGAAGACCTTGTTGACGTTACAACGTCATTATTTTTGGCACGGCATGGCGACAGATGTCGTAGGGCACGTGCGCGCGTGCCCTGAATGCGCCCGGCGTAAGCCGCCTAAACATCCTTACGTGCCGCCTCTCCAGTCGATTCAGGTGTCTCGAGTCAATGAATTGGTGGCACTGGACATATTGGGACCCTTCCCACCATCGGCGAGGGGAAATAAATATTTGCTGGTAGGGGTTGAGTATCTCTCCCGTTGGCCGATGACCTGGCCGTTGCCCGATCAGTCGGCCGCGGCCATCACCGACGCCTTTTTGTTTGGGTACATTATGGACAAGGGGGCGCCGGAGAGACTCCTCACGGACCAGGGCCGAAATTTCTCTTCTAAATTATTGGCTGAAGTGTGCGCAGGCCTTGGGACTAAGAAGATACGGACATCTCCATACCATCCGCAGACGGATGGTATGGTTGAGCGGCTGAACAGGACATTGTCTGCCATGCTTTGCCATACTGTGAGTGAACAGCAATCGGATTGGGATCTGCACATCCCCGGAGTGCTTTCGGCGTACAGGATGACGCCCCATGCGGCTACAGGGTATTCGCCGTTTTACCTTATGTATGGTCGGGAAAACGTGCCTCCGGTGGATGTGCAATTGGGT
Organism: Lampetra planeri; assembly: GCF_965212315.1. Taxonomy (NCBI): domain Eukaryota; kingdom Metazoa; phylum Chordata; class Hyperoartia; order Petromyzontiformes; family Petromyzontidae; genus Lampetra; species Lampetra planeri. The sequence continues at coordinate 2,546,932 of NC_136166.1, forward strand.
ACTGGGGTGAAGGGACCTCGTAAACCACTCCCTGAATACATTCAGGACACGGTTCGCCGGGTTACGGAGGCGCGGGAAAACGCCCGCGTGGCTACGGCCAAAGCCCAGGCCCGGAACGAGCGGTATGCTCGGCGGTCTGAGGGAAAGTGCCCCTGGAAGGTGGGAGACCTGGCCTGGCTCCATTGCCCACAGGTGCGGCCGGGGACCTCTCCTAAATTGCACAAACCTTGGCATGGTCCTGTGCGCCTCATTGAGGTTCCCAATCCACAGTCGGCGCGCGTTCAGTTTGGTTCTCGCCGTTGGTTTGTTCATACGTCGCGGTTGAAACCATATGTTGCTCCCCTACGTGATGCGTCATCTCCCAATGTTGCCTTGCCGGGGTCTGTTGCTGCTGACTCTGACTCTTCCCCGCCTGCGTCCATTGATCTTGCTAGAGCGCCTGTCGTACCTGTTCCAGACAGGCCGACCGTGACACCGCGGGGGAGGAGTGGGCCTGTTCGGAGGGCGCCTGCCAGGGCTGCGGTACCTTCAAGCCCGGCGACCCTTCCGACCCCGCTGCAGGCGCATTCGCGGAATACGACCAAGACTGATTCGTCAGGGACACGAGATGTCGGTGGACTTCCAATCGCAGCAGGGGAATTACCCCCTGTCATTTCTCGTGTTCCATCGCGTCCCCGTTCTACAAGTGGGCCGCCGACCGTCCGGGACGGGCCGGCGACCCGCACTCGTTCCAAATCGCTTACGTTTCGTTGATTGTATGTTGTTATTGTTCTTGTTCTTGCCGTCGTATTTATCGCATGCTTTCGTACGTTCGTCGATGTTACTTGTGTGTTGTTCTTGTTGTTATATTGCATGCTTAGTGTCCTTTAAGGGGGAAGGTCGGTTCACCGCATTACGCTTTGGTGTTGTTCAGCCGAGGTCGGCTGGGTTTTTTCTATGGGGGAGGGTGGTGTAATGCGGGCGAAAGCGACCTTCCGGATGTGACGTCACGAGGAGGCGGAGCCAGGTGACGTGGGTGAAAGGTAGGGGGTCCTTAAGCGGGTAAACCGGAAGGAGAAGGCAGTCGGGGTGTGAATGGAAAGGTGTGGGGCCACGCGGGCGTACGAGCCGAGGGGGCACCGTCAGAAGCGGGAGCCAACCCTGGGAACAGTAGGGAGCTACTGGGAGGTGCAAAGCTGCAGATAGAGATAGGCAGTAAGGCTGTGTGTGAGGGGCAGCGGGGTGGCTGCCAAGAGTCGCAGGAGCGACGAGAAGGCGAGACAGCACGAGGCTGTCAGAGCTGCAGCAGGAACAGCCAAGGGAGCTGTGTGAGAGTACAGCAGCGGAGCTGCTGTGGGGCTGCAAGAGCGACAAGAACAGCAGCGGGGCTGCTGATGTGGACTGGAGTGACATCGGAACCAGCACAGAGAGAATAAGAGAGACAGCCGTGTGGGAACGCAGTACGGACCGAATAAAGGACACTGAGCCAGAGATCGTGGTCAAGTCTTTTATTACAGATGTATGCAGAACTATCTTCACACCCTACGTAGCCAACCGCGCTAGTCGGAGGTGTGTATGTTGAGCTTCTTTCGCACTGTCTCGTGGCACGACCCAGAATGCACGAGTCGAATATCACTGGGGATTGGGGGGGCTAAAAAACTAAAAATCTAACCCAAATAATTCTACCCACACACACGGGAGGGTGGGTGGGCGGGAGGGCGGGAGGGCGGGAGGGCGGGCGGGCGGGCTACATTCCACAAGAGCGACTCAGCTCCCGCGCAACTGTTCAAGGCATGAATTCAGAACAAATATACTCAAACTGATGAGTTCAGTGTATCGTAGAACCACGGGCACGCTGCCCGTATTCTCCTGGTCCTAGAATGTAAAAACGCACCCCAAAAGCAGATCTGGTCTCTCGCACACAACAACAACAACCGCCATTCGCCACAAAATTGCGGTGACGTCACCACGGTGCTTGTGCCAGGCTAAGTGCAATTTAAGACCACTGGCAGGAGGTCACGGGGCAGACCCAGGTGCCATGGGTTGACCGACTCACACAGACACGCACCCACAACAACGCAACACGCTCGCAAGCAACGCCGTGTGGCCTTAAGAAGCAGTAACAAACAATATATGATGGCAAACTTTTCGGGTAAAAGGCCCCTCCATCGGAGCACAGAAAAACTCAAGAGTTTGTGCACCGCTGCACCACCACTACCACCACCACGTGTTCAGCGACGCCGTCACGATATTCGCTCTCACGTTTTCGTTGTTGTTGTTGTATTAAAACAGAGGTGGCAGAAGAGCACACCGCCTCAAACCCCGTGCAGTAGGACGACCGCAGTGGCTCGCATGTCCACGGCACTTCGCTTGGGAGAGCGAGAGGCGTGATTGGAGAGCCCGAACCACCGCCCCCCCCCCGCCACTGAGGATGCGTCTGCCATGTGAATGCGAACGCATGATGTTGTAACAGTTCAACGCGTTAGTAGTAGTAGCACGGCTTTCGCGACCAATAATATCCACTGGAGGTTTTTCCAATCTCGATTTGAAGCTTTCGTGACTGCAGGAATCCATACTCATTGGCTCTTTCGGTAAAGTCACGTAGGCAGAAAATAAAATCAATCACGACGTTTCGGGCGCAACACAAGCGTCCGCCATCAGGTGGGAAAGCATGGTCTGCTGCTGAAACAGTCTGCCTCAGCTTAAAACAGTCTGCCTCAGCTTAAAACAGTCTGCCCCAGCTTAAAACAGTCTGCCTCACCAGCAGGCCACGCTTTCACACCTGATGACGGACACTTGTGTTGCGCCCGAAACGTCGTGATTGATTTTATTCTATACCCACGTGACTTTACCGAAAGAACCAAAGAGTATGGAGGTTTTTGTTGTTTGTTGGGGTTAGATCGCGTAAATATAAATTCCAGCCAATTATCAAGAATGCGTCAAGCAAACAAAACGTGGCATTTCGTTACGAGTCCAGCCACACGCACACCGCCTGTGTGTTGGAGGGTAAACCCACCACATTTTACCGATGAAGCGAATTATAATGACTGGCGAAACGTCACGGTAGTCGAACTGTAAACGTTGTGAGTTTACTCTCCAAAACACCGGTGTGCTGAACTCGTAACTAATCAGGCACATTTTATTTACGTGACAAAAAAGAAAAACCTCACTAATTGGCTGCGTCAGGTGGTCGCGGGTTTAACGACACATTTATATTCACACAATCCAACCCAAAAAAAGCCTCTCATGGATAATTTTAGCCGTGAAAGAGCCTACGTGTTAAACCCACAGCAAGTTGACCCATCGCCATCTTTTCCCATCTGTACGTTGCCCCCTAGCACGTGTGCGAGGGTTTTCTCCGGGCGCTCCGGTTTTTTCTCCCACACGTACAATAATAATAATAAACAAACCCCTCTACTGTGGATGTTGTAACGCTCAATGGAGAGAGGATGCGCGCTTCCCTCCCTCCGCGTCTCTTTGTGCGAAGAGACAGCAGCGGTGTCGTGGCGATTGTAGAGGACAAGCTTCACTAGCAGGCTTTGCCCGGGACGTGGATTCTTGTCTTGGATTAATACGCGGAGGGTGGGGGGCGGGGATGCGTGACGTCAGCAGGCACACTGCATGACGTCAGCAGGCACACTGCGTGACGTCATCAGGCACACTGCGTGACGTCATCAGGCACACTGCGTGACGTCAGCAGGCACACTGCGTGACGTCAGCAGGCACACTGCGTGACGTCAGCAGGCACACTGCGTGACGTCAGCAGGCACACTGCGTGACGTCAGCAGGCACACTGCGTGACGTCAGCAGGCACACTGCGTGACGCTGCCGGCACGCGGGTGACATCACTTGCCGTGCAAAATATATACATTATTGCGCCCCCCTCCCTCCCCAAAATACAAATGTCTATATTTATACTTTTTCCATTGTGTACAGTCTGGAAACTACCCACACGCCAAATTTCAAGTTTGTTGCATGTCGGGAAGTAGCTAAACATTTCGAACAGACACACACATTCACACATTTCCCTTTTATATATATAGATGTACGCGACACGGTGGGTTGGTGGGAGCAGCGGCGGCGGTTACTGCGGTTAGCGCGCCGGGCTGCGGAACTTGGCACAATCCGAGTTTTCAATTCCTGGCCGTGGCTATTGGCAGTGGCAGGTGATAGACCCGAATCAGTCCGGAGTAAGCTCAGCAGAGTCCAAGCTTGGATAACGCTCGGATGGGTGGACACCGTGCATGCCAGGTTGTCATCAGCTGCAGCGTGGTCAGCGGAGCTAAAGCCATTCTTGCACGACACTTCTACGCTCCCTCGCCGATGCTCCCACGCCTTTGCCAAGCCGGCACTAGCCAGCGCGTTGAAGTACGGTCAGAGGACCCCCCCCCCCCGTGATCCACACAGCGTCGCTATCCACACAGTGTGGGGAGGCCTTAATCCAGCAGTGGATTGACAAAAGCGCCGGACGTGTACACGCTCAGTGTATTTGGACTGCACGATCTGTTAATGGCCGTGATGATGATGATATGAACGATGCTGCTGATGATGATAAATAGACGAGATATAAGTAAAGAGACCAGTATCATGAGAGCCGTGATAGTGATCGCGGCAGTAGTGATGATCATCATGTTGGGGGTGCCACAGTGCCGAGATGTTAATTCCCTCGCCTAGCATACAGGAGGTCGCGGGTTCGATCCAACGCGTCTCTCTCCCTGTGGCCGCGTGGATTTTTCTCCGTTTTTTTCCCTCCAAGTTTAGGATCAACGTCACGCGAACCACTGCTCAGCGGTTGACAGGTTTGGTATGTTATGCCATCTAACCCAACAACAACAACAAAGAGAAACCTCGGTTGCGAGTGCTGCTGCGTCTCGGGCGCTTTTCTTGCGAGTGGCGGATTTTTTTGTCGCGCCGCTGGCGACTCCTCGCTGGAATGCCGGCCCTGGTTCCACGCCGGCACGGGGCGCGTGCGCCCAGAGTACCGAAGTCGCCAACCGTTGCCGAAGAGAGCAGAAGCAGCCAAATGTTCGTGACGTTCCCGCGAAGAATCGTCACGAACATTCGGTGCGTCGGTTCGATGGCGATAACAAAAAGGTAACAACGGAGTCGTTAGGAAAGGATGCCCCAGAAGGCCGCTGACATTTGGCGCGTGAGTGGGGAGGAGCGGCGGGCTCCGTGGTTAGCGACCCGCCCGCGACGGACGTGGCCCCCTCCCAAGACCGACGCGTCGGCGGCAAGCCACGTCTGCAAGCGTTCCCGAGGCCTCACCGGGCACGCACCGATCGGCGTGGTGAAGTATGGTCACACAGACCCCCTCCCCCGCCCGCCCACCCCACGTGCCGAAACGGGGTACAGAGACGCCTTCATCCACCAGTGGCTTCAAGAACGAGGGCCCAAAAACGTCGCCTATTGTGTCGCTTTTTTCCTTCTTTTAAGGCCACACGGTATTGCTTGCGAGCGTGTTGAGTTGTTGTAGGTGTGTCTGTGTGTGTGTCAGTCGTGGGGAGCGGTAGTGTAGCCGGTAGCGCACTGCGCTACGAACCCGGCGATCCGAGTTCGATTCCTGCTCAAGGCCAACACCAGTGACGATTTCTGAACCTGTTCTGGGCCTCCCCTAGGTCGACTCAGCCTCAAATTAGTACCTGGTGCGGTGTGTAAACGTCGCTACCGGGCGTGGCGCTGGCCACTCACCCCCTCGTGCACCGTGCCAACCTTCAGAGGTGCAGCTCGCTAACAGCACTTGCCCCAACAGTCTGTTCAGGTTATACGGGGGGAACCTTTGCCTTGTGTGTCAGTCAACCCATGGCACCTGCTGGGTCCGTCCCGTGACCTCGCGCCAGCGGGTGCCCGACACTTCACGTGGCCTTAAAGTGCGCACAGCCTAGCGCAGGCGTCGTGGTGACGTCGCCGCCGCTTCGTGGCGAATGGCTGCTGCTGCTGCTGCTGTGGTCGCTGTTGTTGCGTGCGCGAGCCCATGTGTGTGTGCGACGACGCCCGGGCGCTGGCTTTTTGGGCTGCGTTTGGTTGTCGTTGCTCTCCCTCCCGGAGCGTCTCGCGACCAGGAGAATGCGGGTGGCGTGCCCGCGGCTCCACGGCGCACCCAACCTTGGCGGCCCCACATTGGGAGAGCTCCACTCTGTCACGTCGGAGGGCCCCCCCCCCTCCCCCCGTTTACCTTCGAGAGGTTCACGCGGGACTTCATAAACCGTGGCGAGCCACCGGAACGGCACAGCGGGGCCAGTGTGTGGAGCCGGCGGCGGCCGCTTGCGGGCCTCCAGACCGCACCCCCTCCCCCAACCCGCCGAACCTCGCACCCCGCGCCACGGTGGCACGTCGAGTAAATTCACGACAGGGGCACCATGAATCGAGGCACTATTTTACAGGCGGGGGGTGGGGGGCAGGCGGGGGTTGGGGGGGAGGTGGGGGGTGGGGGGGGGGCAGGGGGTTGGGGGAGGCGGGTGGTGGGGGGGGGTTGCGCCCCAGGAATTTCGCACCTCGGGCCGCCCCCTCTCGGGGGCCGCGACCAAACGGACGCGGAAGGGAGCCGCCCTCTTGCACCGGGACGCGATGATTGCACGCCCCGATTGCGCTTCGATTGCACCTCGATTGCGCCTCGATTGCACCACGATTGCATCACAATTGCGCCTCGATTGCACCATGATCATGCCCCGATTGCTCCACGATTGCACCATGATTGCGCCCCGATTGCACCTCGATTGCATCACAATTGCGCCTCGATTGCACCATGATCATGCTCCGATTGCACCTCGATTGCATCACAATTGCGCCCCGATTGCACCACGATTGCACCACGACCGTGCTCCGATTGCGCCCAAATTGTGCCCAGATTGCGCCGTTGTTCCACTCATTATGGAGACGCTGTTATTCCCCCGGGCTTCGCGTCGCTATTTCAGGAAATGTGCCCACTCAAGGTGAAATCGCAATAACGTCTCTCACCCACCTCCAGATTGCGGCCCCCTTCTCACTCGGGAAGTCACACGGTCCGCCGCCGTCGGTCAATCGTCCGGCCAGGGATTAAACATCACGGCCAACGGAGGCGGTTGCTCAAGTCGCAGGCGAATGGCTAAAGCCCGGCAAATTTGTGGGGCACGTCAAAACACCGCGTGGTCGTAAATAATGAACTTACGACGACGGACAAAGATCCCCCACCCCCGTGTAGCGTGTTCCAGACTGTGGGGGCAAGTGCTGTTAGCGAGTAGCAGCACCCATGAAGGTGCGGAACTGTGGCGCACGAGGGGGTGGGTGGCCAGCACCACGCCCGGCCGCCTTTGTCTCCCCCATTGGCAATGTTTACCACACGCCCCACCAGGTACTCGTTTGAGGCTGAGTCGACCTCAGAGAGGCCCACGACCGGTTCACAGTCGTCACTTGGTGTTGGCCGTGAGCGGGAATCGAACTCGGGTCGCCGGGTTCGTAGCGCAGGGCAGCGCTAACCGTTACTACACCGCCGCTCGCCGTGAATATAACACAATCGCACATTCCGCATGCAGTAGAAATGAGACAAAATCATGAACGGAATTCCGTAGCGCATATCGCGAGCCTGAAATCGCGACAAGCTGTGACCAAGTGGTTCGCGTTGGGCTAGTGGTAAAGTCTCACGACTTGGTGACTTCAAGTCCTTCCGGTCACCTACAAAAGAGATTCCATTTTGCGTACGTGACACAAACGGAGAGATGCAAGCGTGGAACGAAGTTGAGTGATGGGGAGAGGAGCGCGTGGATTCGAGGTTGTACAGAAAATCAGAGGCATACGGACTCCACAGGATGGTAAGTGGCATCCGGGCAGCACACGAAAACTAAACTAAAAACTAAACCATAATTTAATACGTAAGGCTTTCGCGACCAATATTATTCATAATGAAGTGTTTTTGGGATCAGATCGCGTTATTTATAAATGTGTCGTAACCCTCCACCACCCGACACGGCCAATCAGTAAAAAAGTGTCACGGTGATAAAAGACAAATAGTTCACTACTTTAGCCCACCGGTGTGTTGAAGAGTGAATCCACAGCATTGCCCGATGATGCTGGATGTAATCACCAGCGAAACGTCACAGTACTCAAAAACTGTAAATGTTGTGGTTTCACTCTTCAACACACCGGTGGGCTAATGTAGTGAACTATTTTGTCTTTTGCCAACGTGACACTTTTTTTTACTGATTGGCCGTGTCGGGTGGTGGAGGGTTACAACACATTTACAAATAACGTGATCAAACCCAAAAACCTTTATTATAAGCCATGGTTATATTTCACCAGGTAAGGAGGCTGAGCTGCGATGTAGCTGTTTGTCAGAAACGACCTGGCTACCACAAATATGGCTCAACAAAGTGGGCTAATCATCATCACGTGGAAATTCATGTCAGCCAAATACTCTGAATGTCGATTCTAAATGTGGAGGGAAAATCCAGAAAACGCGGAGAAAAATCCACGCGACCGCAAGGGCAAGAGAGAGATACACAAACTACAAAAAATACAGCAGCAGGCATCGTCAGGGTCGGGATCAAACCCCTTGACCTACTCTATACCAGGCGAAGTAGTTACCATCTCCTAGCCACCGTGATGATGACCATGAGAGAGAGAGACACGCAGACTCGAAATATACAGCAGGCAGGCGTCAGGGTCAGGATCAGGATCGAACCCACGACCTCCTGTATACCAGGCGAGGTAATTAACATCACCCCACCGCTGGAAGGAGTTCCACAGAGCGAGGAGAACAGCGAGGGTGGCAGACAGAAGAGGGACCGGGCCGTCTCGTTGGGCGACGGTTCCAGGCGGTTTGTTGCGCCGCTGAGCGCGGCAGAGAGACAGAGACACGTCGACAACGCGGAGCGGTCTTCGTGCAGCGGTGCGTCGATACGTGGCCGGCGATGCGTCCATATGTGGCCGGCGGTGACGATATCGACTGATGAAAAAAGGCCAAGGGAGCCCCCCCGCGCCCGCCCACCCACCCGCCGGCCGGCGCGCTTCAGAAATGGCAACATGGATCGCTTAAACAAAATAAACAAACCCAGAACCCCTCTCTGCGTCGTCGCGAATGCCGGTTGTCAACGGATTTTTGGCCGAATTTTATGAATTTCGTTCTCTCGCTTGCTTTTCAATGGCTACCAGACGGCTCCCAGAAAACGCATCAGTCATCCGCGCGCTCGAGGCGCTCGGAATTTGGCACGGGAACGTCAAAGGCCCCCGTTCGCGCGTGCCCACCAAATATTTTATTTTCTTCTCCCGAGAGGCTGCCTGGCGCGCGCTCGGCAGAGCACCTGGCTGGGGCACGTGGGGCGGGCGGCGGGAATCGACGACGCCACGGGGGTCTCGACGAGCAGCACCCTCCTGCCGGAGCGGCCCCTTGCGCAGAAACTCGGCGGGGCGGACGACCGAATCGCTCGCAGTGCGCGTCAGACGGCTCCGCAAAAACCCGTCGCAGCGAGCGCTTTGCGGTCACCGCGGGGGGGGAGGGGGTGATGGGGGTGAGGAACGCACTCGGCCGTGACGCGTCCCCACCCAGGGATCTTTGCGGCGACGGATTTCCCATCGCGTGCACGCGGTCGGTCGTTACTCGTCCCTAAACGACGCCGATCAGCTTGCTCGGTGAGCAACCGCTCGCTCAGATGTGGACAAAAGTCGAACAAAACTATCTTTTATATTTCACCAGGTAAGGCCCACCGATCTGTGCATCTTTTCTCCAGAAGGGCCATGGCCACAAAATTATAGCGTGACGTGTTAAACTCAACAGCAGCGGCGTATCGTCGCCACGTGGAAATTGATGACAGACAAATATTCGAATGGACACGTTGGTAAATGTGGAGGGAAAAAACTGGAGGACCCGGAGAAAAATCCACACGACCATGGGGAGAGAGAGAGACACGCAAACTCCAAATATACAGCAGCAGGTATCGTCAGGGTTGGAATCGAACCCACGACCTCCTCCATACCAGGCGAGGTAGTTAACATCTCCTAGCCACTGTGATGATGATGGGAGAGAGAGAGACACGCAAACTCCAAATATACAGCAGCAGGCATCGTCAGGGTTGGAATCGAACCCACGACCTCCTGCATACCAGGCGAAGAAATTTCTACTTAAAACTTTTGTGACTGCAGGAATTCATATTCTATGGTTCTTTTGGTAAAGTCACGTAGATAGAAATATAATAACAATAAAATAATACAAATAAAGTGAATAAAAATAATACAAATATCACGACGTTTCCATCGCAACACAAGCGGTCGTCATCAGGAACTGGGAGGTTAGCCTCTGAGGGCAAGCTGCTTATAAAGGTTTAGAGATGGGCGGGGCAGCTAATGTTAATGTGGGGGAGGGCTCTGACACGGGCAGTAGGTCTACACCAATCAAAGCATTGCACCTCGCTCCACATACCTACACTGCTGACGGTGGAGGTGGACAAGAAAACACAAATCAAGTCATGACCCAAAGTGGTTGATGACATCTTTCCAATGATTGCCGACTTTAAAACCGTCGTCTCGGTTGAAATTGCGTCTGTGTCTGTATATATGGATGGCTTCGTGAACGAATCTTTGTTGATAGCAAGTCGGCTTGCCAAGTACAATCGTCTTAGAGAAATCAATTTCACGTGAGCCAGCCGCATTTAAGTAATGATCAGCCACGGTCGAAGTACTGGTCCTGCCGTGTTTCAGATCCGCCTTTCAAAGGCGGCAGCGCTGTGACACGGCCACTCCCCAACACGCGACGCGCCCAACTCTCGATGACTCGCTCCAGTTTGCTTGAATAATAAACGGCTGCTCAATAATGTCGGTCTGGAAAGCATAGCGCTGTCAACCCATCACGGTTTACCACGTGTTCTTCTTGTACGGGGAAATTGAGTTTTCAGGTCCATACGGCGTGCGGCCGTTTCAATACGGGATTTGTAGGATGAACGTTGAGATTTAGAAGGGGCACGGGGTGACCGACGAGGTTTGAATTGGTCTGTAATAATGTAGAGGCACTGATAAGGGGTTGACAGGTATGCTATACACTACACTATACACTACTATACACTACACTACATTACTATACACTACACTATACACTACTATACACTACACTATACACCACTATACACTTCACTACATTACTATACACTACACTATACACTACACTATACACTACACTATACACTACACTACATTACTAAACACTACACACTACACTATACCATACCTGGCAAACCATCACGGTTTACCCCGTATTCTTGTACGGGGAAATTGAGTTTTCAGGTCGAGATTTATCAGGGGCACGGGGTGACCAATAAGGTCTGAATTGGTCTGTAGTAATGTAGGGGCACTGATAAGGGGTTGACAGCTGTGGGATCGCCGCTGGGGTGATGGACTCAAACCTAATTTGAATTGACACGCGGGGCGACAACGATCGGAGGTCTGCTTTGTATACTCTCTTATCCTCCAAAGACAAAGATCCCCCATACAGCCTACAGCAGGCTGTTGGGGCAAGTGCTGTTAGTGAGCACCTATTAAGGACAGTGCGGCGCACGAGGGGGTGGGTGGACCAGCACCACACCCGGCCACCTTTGTCTCCCCAATGCAGCAGTTTACGGATGAGTCGACCAAGGAGAGGCCCGGGACAAGCTCAAATATTCGCTGTCACTGTTATTGGTCGTGAGCGGGAATCGAACGCTACGAACCTCTACACTACTGCGCCCCATACAACAAACACAAAGATCCTCCGTGTAGCCTTAACAGACTGTAGGGGCAAGTGCTGTTAGCGAGCACCTATGAAGGCCGGCACGGCACACGAGGGGGTGGGTGGCCAGCACCACGCCTGACCGCCTTTGTCTCCCCAGTGGCGATGTTTACACACCGCACCAGATACTCATTTGAGGCTGAGTTCACCTAGGGGAGACCCAGGATCAGTTCGGATAATCGTCGCTGGTGTTGGCCGCGAGCGGGAATCGAATTATCGTCACCGAGTTCGTAGCGCAGCATGCTGACCACTACACCCACCTCTCCCCACAAAGACAAAAAATCCCCCGTATAGCCTTAACAGACTGTAGGAGCAAGTGCCGTTAGCGAGCACACGCACACACGCACGTAAAGCGACGCACACTCTCACACTCATTCGCTCACCACCCCCCACCCCAACCATCACCCGCCCGCCATCACGCCCAGCGAGCGATTCGCGTCAACCCCCGACGGAGCCGGCCCCATTGGAGTGAGCCACGGCCGAGGAGCCGGGGGGGGACGGCCGCTTACGCACGACCCGTGACGCGCGACACGTGACGCGCGCTGCGCCACTCGCGGGAGCCGCGCGTGACGCGGGGGGGGCCCTCTCCACGTCCCCCGCGGCGTGGCCCAGACGCCGCCTGTTCCTGCCGCCTCCGGCTAAGGTTGCAACGTGCGCCCCAATTATAGCCGCGACCTCCGCCTGACTCCCGCTCACCTCAGAGAGCGGCGGTGGTGGGCCGACCTCACGCGCCCCCCCCGGCGTGCGCGTGTGTGCGGCTGTGCGTCGTGTATTACGGGGAGCGGTAGTGCAGCGGTTAGCGCTACGCCGCGCTACGAACCCGGCAACCCGGGTTCGATTCCCGCTCACGGCCAACATCAGTGACGATTGTCTGAGCCGGTCCTGGGCCTCCCCTAGGTCGACTCAGCCTCAAATGAGTACCTGGTGCAGTGTGTAAACATTGTCACCGGGGAGACAAAGGCGGCCGGGCGTGGTGTTGGCCACCCACCCCCTCGTGTGCCGTGCCGGCCTTCATAGGTGCTCGCTAACAGCACTTGCCCCGACAGTCTGTTAAGGCTACACGGGGGATCTTTGTCGACGGAGTGGAGCTCCATCGGTGGAGAATATCCGCACCGGCTTTGGGCCCCTGCTAGGGAGACAAAGGTGGCCGAGCACGGTGCGAGCTCCACCGCCCCCTCGTAGGCGCTCACCCAGCAGTCTGTACGGCTACGCGGACCCAAGCCATGGACCCACCGTGGCCTGCGCTCCTTCATCCGAGCAGGAGGAGGAGGAGGAACAGCGACACGAACTCTCTCTCTCTCTAGAGACGACGCTGATGAAGCCCTCTCGTCGTGGCCAGCAGCAGCTGCAGCAGCAGCAGCAACTGCAGCAGCAGCAGTAGTAGCAGCAGCAGCAGTAGCAGCAGCAGCAGTAGTAGCAGCAGCAGCAGCAGTAGTAGCAGCAGCAGCAGTAGCAGCAGCAGCAGTAGTAGCAGCAGCAGCAACTGCAGCAGCAGCAGCAGTAGTAGCAGCAGCAGTAGCAGCAGCAGTAGTAGCAGCAGCAGCAGCAGACCCCGACGCTGGCATCAAGCTACTGAAGCTCACTGCCAGAAGCCAGAGAGTCACGGGAACACAGGGGAATCAACTCTTTGGTTCTTTCGGTAAAGTCACGTAGAGTAGAAAATAAAATGAAGAGTCAGGCTGTATTTATTTGTACTGCGAGGAATCCGATGAGCTTCAAAACTCGTTTTCACAGATGTCCAGTTGGGGCCTGGGGTTTGTATTTTCGCAATGTAACCCACAAAAAAACTCTTCATTCTGGATATAGAGGGATTTATTTTTTTGCGCGTGCGTGTGCTTTAGCTGGAAAGCATCTGCCGCACGGAGACGGAGCGATCGAATCGGTTTGGCGTTGCAGGCGCCAGGTCGACCGCGACAGGATCACGAGAGGCGGCGACGCCTCGGGGGAGGCCGTCGCCATCCAGCAGCGGAGAGACCGTCGCGGCCGCTCACGGGGCTGACGAACGAACGGGATGTCCCCCCGTCCTGCGCGTTCCCGCACCGTGTCCGCGTCTACTGGTGACGTTCCGCCCCCCCCCCCGCCCCGCCCGCAGAGTTACATCGCGCCTGCCACATTCCCCGTATTTGGGCATTCGACGTCTCCGCCAGCGGCCACGGCGCTTCTCTCCGCTGCTGGATGGCGGCCTACCCCGAGCCGCCACGCGGATTCAACGGCTCCCGTCTCCCTCCGCGTAGAGGCCACCATTCGCTCTCGCCACGCGGCGCAGTTCCCGCTTATCCCGAGCGCCGTTGTTGTTGCCGCTGCTGGTGTCGTGGTCGTCGCCGCGTCGCACGTTAACACGTGGTGAGGAAAGGTGGCGACTCCGTCGCGAGCGCTGGAGTCGCCTGGTCACCGGCCGGGCGGTGACGCACACTCGGCCCGGTTGCAGGTGCGGTGTTTTTTTCCCGTTTCACAACAACAGCGCCGATGCCGACGCCGCCGCCGCCGCCGGTGTCAGGACACGGAGAAAATACAACAACCTCCCCCCCCACGCCGCCCCCCCTCGCCGCCCCCCCCCCCAAATGCCTCCCCCCACGCATGGCAACAGCAACTCCCTCGCTGCGGTCACCAAGGGGGAATTAACATCGCGCCAAATATGACGCACATTCATCAAGTGGCTGGAAAAATAAATAAACGACATTTGATCTTCGCGCAGGTTTTCGGGTCACGTTGCCGCCGCCGCCGCGTCGTTCGACAACGTTGCCTCCGACGTTTCGCTCCACACGCCGCGACCTTTTGCGGGAACTCGACTTGAATGTTGCGTTCCGTCAGACCGCGGGGCTTTCCCCAACGAATGCCATCACGGAATATTACGCGGCGGCAGCAGCAGCAGTTAATTATTACAGAATAATAAATCTCCACAAAGACTCGGCACTCCTGCGCCGAGTTAGGAGGAGTGCTCCTGCCAATAACACCCAGAAAGCCAATGAGAATTCTGCCGAATAAAAACATCACCACGCCGCTACGTGCACGAAACTCTCCGGCACGTGCCGCGACAGGCACTGCTGCAAGATCCGACGCCGCGCCCGTCCGGTGCCCGTCGAGTAGCATTGGCTTCCAAACGGACGCGTGAATAAGGTCGCCCTCATTACGCACACAAAGCGCTTGCTGCAAATCAACCGCGGTAGTTCGCTGATCTCGTCAAGGAGCATAAACCACCATCACACGACAAAGATCCCCAATATAGCCTGAACAGACTGTAGGGGCAAGTGCTGTTAAGCGAGCACCTGTGAAGGCCGGAACAGCACGAGAGTGGGTGGGTGGCCAGCACCACGCCCAACCGCCTTTGTCTCCCTAGTGGCGAGCACAAACCACCATCACGCGAACTCCCCCCAGACCACAACGCAAGCAGGACGGCTGCTTGCGTTGTGGCCGAAACGTCGTGAGAATTTGTATTATGTTTTATATTTCCCTTCTACGTGACTTTACCGAACGAACCAATAATATGAATCCCTGCAGTCACGAAAGATTTAAATCGAAAAATAAAATCCCCCCAGACCTCCGATTAGCACGGTTGGCTACGTACGGCGCAAAAGAAGTTGAACGTAGTACCGACGACTCCTTTTCAGGCAGCTCCTGCCAAGCTTTGTGCACTAGGGGCGTGGCGAGGTCAACACGCACACATTCCATAAGGCCGACCGCAGCTGATGAGATCCAGAGGGTCGCTGCCAGTCTGCAGAGCAGCAGAGGGTCTCAAGCGACGGGTGACAGACCGGGGCAGAGGAGGTAGCAAAAGGCTTCAGGGACCGGGGGTTGAACCGGGTTCACTCACCTCATCTGGAAGGCCATGTGGCTTGGTCACGGTCGGCAGACTCGGACGTCCGGGTCTGCCGATCTTCCGCCACTGCCTCTTCCCTCCTGCCAACCGGGCAGCGGCGCACAAAGGGGGAAACGAATCAATGACGGATCGACGCTGCTGTGCGTGCACGCGTGTGTGTGTGTCGGACGCCCTACTTCCACCGGACACGGGGAAAACAAATGAAATTGTCCGGTAAATGAACGCGCCGATGTATGTGTGGGCCCCGCGCACACCGCTGCATTGAAAGGACGATCCACACGCGCCGGGCGTGCTGGTTGCATCATCAGGCAATTTCCCAATGATGATGATGATGCCGACGATTGTAACTTACCGTTGAAACGTCGGTACCTGGATCATTGAGCGCGTTTGGATCGCTCCTCCCGCACGGCGGTGGCGGTGCTCAAGCAATCATAATAAATCGGCGCGCGTTCACATCACAACTGTGTTCATGAGGCCGGCGGGCGGTGGAATGGGTACGACAAAACAACAAAGACAAAGATCCCTAATATAGCCTGAACAGACTGTAGGGGCAAGTGCTGTTAGCGAGCACCTATAAAGGCCGGAACGGCACGAGAGTGGATGGGTGGCCAGCACCACGCCCGACCATCTTTGTCTCCCCAGTGGCGATGTTTACACACCACACCAGGTACTCATTTGAGGCTAAATCAACCTAAATGATGCCCAGGACCGGTTCAGATATTTGCCAACGGTGTCGGCCGTGAGCAGGAATCGAACTCGGGTCGCCGGGTTCGTAGCGTAACGTGCTAACCGCTACACTAACGCTCCCCACGACACACACAGACACACACACAGACACACACACAGACACACACACACCACACACACAGTTACACAGACACACACACACAGACACACACACACAGACACACACACACGCACCACACACACACAATCACACAGACACACACACAGACACACACACACAGACACACACACACCGACACACACACACAAGCGCGCACGGCATTGCACTCACGCAGCAAACCGTGACCCCGAAATAATCGATACGTGAATCACGATAACATTGGCGGCCAGGGCCTCCGACGTGTTGCAATCAATGAAGGGTTTCCGCGTCCCCTGGGCGAACCTCGGCCTGAAGTGAGCAACGCCGGTGTGGTGAATCCGTGACTATCATCGGCACTGGACAGCCACCCTTGCGACACGCGCGCGTGCGGCCTCACGTGCCGATTCACTCGCGGGGGAGAGGGCCTCCCCCCCCCCCCCACAGCGGCAAGCGTGCGGGTCGGGGCAAGTTACATTTGAGCATCCTCCGCCCGCGTTGGTCGGCGCGGGTTGGCGAAGGCGGGGAGCATGGACGTCGGAGCGCGGTGCAGTACAGCATCTCGCCACAGTGGGCGAGATGCTAACCACCTCGCGTGGTACACAGGAGGCCGTGGGTTCGATCCCGACCCTGACGCCAGCTGTATATTTGTAGTTTGCGTGTCTCTCTCTCTCCCCGTGGTCGCGTGGATTTTTCTCCGGACCCTCCGGTTTTTCCCTCCACGTTTAGAATCAACGTCGCCACGCGTTCAGAGCATTCGGCTGCTAGAAATGTCCACGTGATGATGATGATCAGCCGCCACCCGTTGAGCTAGAATTTGTGGCCAGGTCCGCTTCTGAAATAAAGCTGCAAAGTTCGGTGGGCCTTGCCTGGCAAAATAACAAAACAGTCTCGATTTGAAGCTTTCATGACTGCAGGAATCCATACTCTTTGGTTCTTTCGGTAAAGTCACGTGGGTAGAAATAAAATAAAATCAAACAAATCACGACGTTTCAAACAGGCCTGATGAGGCCTGATTACGACCGCTTGTGTTGCGATCGAAACGCCGTGATTTGTTTTATTTGATTTCTAACCACGTGACTTTACCAAAGTAAAAAAAATTGTTTCGTTTTAGTTTCTATGCACTGTATCACGTGCCGGTCACTCGCCCATTCAATCGCTACCCAGGGCGAAGGTTAAATGGGGGGCCTGCGTCTTGCATGGCTTGTTGTGTGTATGCACATACATGTGTCTGCACATACACGTGTCTCCACATACACGTGTCTGCACATACGTGTGTCTGTACATACGTGTGTCTGCAATACGTGTGTATGCACATACGTGTGTATGCACATACATGTGCCGGGCATGACACTGGGGATGGGGGAGGTGGGGGGGGAGGGAAGCAGTTGGCGCACTGCGCCACGAACCCGGCGACCCGAGTTCGATTCCCAACATCGGTGACGAAAACTGAACCGGTCCCGGGCCTCTCCCGGTGTTTGACTCGGCCTCATGAACACCCCGGTGCGGTCTCATAAACATCGGCGCTGGGGAGACAAAGGTGGCCGAGCGTGGCGCTGGGCCGCCCACGCTCCTCGTGTGCCACGTCGGCCTGGACAGGTGCTTGCTAACGGCGCTTGTCCCGACAGTCGGGAGGAGAAGGTCTATCAGGTGCATGTTGATCTTCGTGTGTGTTTCTTTTTACCGGGTTTGTAGTCGGAGTCTTCGCTACAGCTCGAGTAGCTGCCCCTCTTCATCCTGGTCTGCGCATCGCAGACAAACGCACGCACACACGCACACACACGCACACACGCACACACGCACACACACACAAGAGGTTGTTAGGGAAAACCAAAGTGCGCAGAAGTGTCCCACAAGTCGCCGCTCGGCGTCACCGGTGACATTGATCATCACGACCGCGCCAGGGCCGGTGCACACAAGTACGCTGCGTGTGTGTGGACAGGGCTGAGTGGGGTGAAGGTCGCGTAGCGGTTAACGCGCTGCACTATGAACCCGGCGACCCCATTTCGACTCCCGCTCACGGCCGACACGGGTGGCGATTATCCGAACCGGTCCTGGGCCTCCGCTAGGTCGACTCAGCCTCAGATGAGTAGTTGGTGCGGTGTGTAAACATCGCCACTGGGGAGACAAAGGCGGCCGGGCGTGGTGCTGGTCACCCACCACCTGGTGTGCCGTGCCGGCCTTCATAGGTGCTGCTCGCTAACAGCACTTGCCCCAGCAGTCTGTTAACACGTTAGAGGGGTTCTTTGCCTCTGTGTATACTGCTGGGCAAAAGCCTCTCCAAGCCGTATCGGTAAAGGGGGTTGTGTGACCATACTTCACTAAGCTGGTCAGTCAGCGCACGCTGGTGTCTGTATGTTGAACTTCGCGGGGCCCGAGAACCGGCAGATATCACTCATAACTGGTCTGGTGTCCAGTTTGTTGTCCTTACCCCCACACCTCCCATCAGCACGGTTGGCTAGAGACGGTGCGAAGGAAGTTGAACGTACATACTACACTACACTATACACTACACTACTATACACTACGCTATATACTACACTATACACTACTATACACTAAAAACTACACTATACACTACTATACACTACACTACACACACTACACTATACACTACACTACTATACACTACGCTATACACTACACTATACACTACAATACACTAAAAACTACACGAAACACTACTACACTACTATACACTACACTATACACTACTATACACTACACTATACACTACCATACACGACACTACTATACATTACACTATACACACTACGCTATAGACTACACTATACACTACACGCACTCCGCTATACACTACTATACACTACACTACAAACGATATACAATACGCTATACACTACACCATACTAAATTGAAAACCCATTTCTTTAGAACTGCTCTTTGTCGTTCGTTTGCTGTCCATCCACATAGGTGCGTGCGTGTGCGCGCGACCGGGGAATCGAATCTCAGTTCATCAGATCCATCGCAGCTTCCCTCACGTTGGCATCAATTGACGTGAGCGGCGTCAGCACAATCGCGCGGGAGTCATGGAAATGTCCTCCGTGGGGATGATGCCCGTGTCTCACGAGAAGCCTTCGGCGTGGCAAGAAGACCGACGGTTGTGGAGGTGCCGCAGGGTGGTTATGGGTGAAGAGTGGTGATGGGTATAGAGTGGTTATGGGTGTAGGGTGGTTATGGGTGTAGAGTGGTTATGGGTGTAGAGTGGTTATGGGTGTAGAGTGGTAATGGGTGTAGAGTGGTGATGGATGTAGAGTGGTGATGGGTGTAGAGTGGTTATGGGTGTAGAGTGGTTATGGGTGTAGAGTGGTGATGGGTGTAGAGTGGTTATGGGTGTAGGGCACAGCGGCCCCTCGGTTAACGGCCACATCGGGTTCACGACTTTTGCGGTGAACGTTTCGCCTCCCAAAGAGCACCCCCACGGTTTCGAGTGACGTTGACGTTTTTATGTAACGGTCACGTGTTTACGTCACATGCGCACGTGGGGTGCACCGATTTCAGCCAATCCGAGCGCTCGTGAGTGGGGGGCTGAGCCGCGCCCCTCGGCCAATCGGTGACGCACATCGCCGAGTGGTTTAGACCTCAACTGGCTTTGTATAATATTCTACGTTTTCTGTCTTTGGGCAGTGGAGAAACACATGCTGACCAGGTGACATTTGTTTTAACTTATTATTTACAACTTATAAGTGAATGGTAGTTGTCGGATTAAAAAAAAACCAAAACGTTAACCGGCGGACTTGCTGTCCCCAGGAAAGCCTCACGACCCAGTCTCTAAATCTCGAGTCAGGAGGATGCTGCCACACTTTGGCAGTAAGGGGGGGCACGTCTCAGCACCACAGGGGATCGTTTGACCAACACCAAGGTCACACGGCTACGGCGGGAAGCTGGAGGCGTGTGACCCCCCCCCACCACGTGCACAGAGAGAACTCCCACACGCAGAGGGCGGCACCCAAGTCTCCACTAATTCCTGCGGAGGGAGCTGGTAGGAACGTTGGGTTGCTCGGTCAATGGCCAAGGTCAACAGCGGCGTGGTGTATTC
The DNA here is from genome assembly GCF_965212315.1 of Lampetra planeri. Lineage (NCBI taxonomy): Eukaryota > Metazoa > Chordata > Hyperoartia > Petromyzontiformes > Petromyzontidae > Lampetra > Lampetra planeri. Next base: position 2,567,339 of record NC_136166.1, read on the forward strand.
CGCAAATATGGGCGACTGTGAGGGCGGGCACAAGTCGGCGTGAGTAGTTTAAACGTTGAGTTTTATGGCACCAAGGGGTGACCAGTCCCTCCCCACCCTCCCCACCCAGCCCCTCCCCACCCTCCCCACCCAGCCCCACCCTCCCCACCCAGCCCCTCCCTCCCCACCCAGCCCCTCCCTGCACGACGGACACAATAATCCCCTGTGGGCTGGTGTAACCAGGAGGTTCCTACCCATACTAGTGCACGTTCAGAAACACGCGCGGGGGTTAGATACGAAGTGATGAGATATGAAGGCCTCGTGTACGGTATGCTGACATGAATGGTTATCGCGGTCGGTAACGTTCGACGGTACGGCAAGGAGCGCATTAAACCCCCCGCCTCCCCCAATACCTTGCGCAAATAAATGTGCGAATAAAATAAAAACAACCTGTCAATCAATACTCAGTGGATCTCGTAAAACGGCGAACATCCCATCACAAGCGGCTCAGAAGAAGAACGGGCAGCTTCACAACTCAAGGACGCAATATGCAACGCCATAACTGGAGGTGACCCAGCCGATCATCACCTCTCACCGAGGGGTTGATAAACGAATAACCACTTAGCGGAGAAGTCTACAGCGGTTGTTCCATGGGTGGACTCACCCCCACCACCACGCGGCGTCCACCACTCACATAGGGCTGTGAACGAGGAGTAAACAGCGGAGTCTGCGTGTCGCTCTCTCTCTCATCATCCTGACCCTGACACCTGCTGAGTATTTGGATTTTGCAGCATCTCTCATCATCATGACGGTGGCTAGGAGATGTTAACTACTTAGCCCGGTATACAGCAAGTCGATGGTTTGATCCCACCCCTGACGCCTGCTGTATATTTGGATTTTGCAGTATCTCTCATCATCATCACGGATGTTAACTATCTCCCCTCGTATACAGGAGGACGTGGGTTCAATCCCGACTCTTGAAGCCTGTCAGGGTCTCTCTCTCCCGTGGTCGTGTGCATTTTTCTCCGGATCATCCGGTTTTCCCCTCCATATTTACAAACGTGCGATTCGAATATTTGCCTTCTGTGTGTGTCCACGTGATAAGGCACTTCGTTGAGCTGTCATTTTTGACAGCCAGGTCGCTTTAATTAAAAAAAGAACTACATCGCTCAGTGGGCCTTAACTGGTAAAGTAAAAATAAAATACTGTTTGGTTGATAATTGTTTTTTTACCCTTTTATCTGGCAACAAAACTAACATCTTTTTTTACAAGGAGTCATGTTTGCATTGACCACAATACTTGCAGTCGGAATGCAAAAAAAACACAACTCTGATAATGTATGCACTGTCCTTGAAATTGATTGGTCAACACCCGAGACAGCTTACCTTAGAGTCTAGTCTCACATGGTGTTGGACCAGATGACGCCAAAAGGCGCACAACTCAAAGACAGGTTCTTTCGGTAAAGTCACGTAGAGTATAAAATAATAATAAATCACGACGTTTCGGGCGCAACACAAGCGTCCATCATCAGGTGGGAGAGCACGATGATAGACGCTTGTGTTGTGCCCGAAACGTCGTGATTTATTTAATTTCCTACCCACGTGACTTTACCGAAAGAACCAAAGATCCCTGCAGTCACGAAAGCTTCAAATCGAGATTAGAAATAAAAAATAGTTTCAGTTCCATACGGTTTCAGCTGATCTCCGAGATACAAACGAGCTACTTAAACCCTTTAGAGGGGCCTTAAAGGCCAAGCCAATCACTTTAAATTCGATCCTGTATTTTGCTGGAAGCTAATGCTGCCCATGCAGTCTGGAATTGCCTCCCTTTGCCTCTGCACTGCCGTTGTAATCCCCTCATTCAAGTCCACAGGCTCTTCACTTTCCAATCCTCCTCTGCCGATGACCGAATGTCAAGTCACCACCGCCACCACCTTGCTGACGGGATTAGCAAGGACACAATGAGATGCTCCTCCCTCCATCAGCTCCGCCCACTGACCAGGTAGCCCCTCCCACTGACCAGGTAGCCCCGCCCACTAACCAGGTAGACCCGCCCACTAACCAGGTAGACCCGCCCACTGACCAGGTAGACCCGCCCACTGACCAGGTAGCTCCGCCCACTGACCAGGTAGCTCCGCCCACTGACCAGGGAGCCCCTCCTACTAATCAAGTAGACCCGCCCACTGACCAGGTAGCCCCGCCCACTGACCAGGTAGCCCCGCCCACTGACCAGGTAGCCCCGCCCATTGACCAGGTAGCCCCGCCCACTGACCAGGTAGCCCCGCCCTCTACGCCGCATTGGCTGGACATCTTTGCTAAGAAGAGCTGCAGAGCTCATCAGATTCCTCCTCCTGCAGTCTAAATAAAGATTCTGATGGGGCCCGAAAATTACGAAAAATAATTGGAATGTCCCAACCAAGCCGAGGCGTTTGGCATCCCACCGGGATTCTTGCACCCAGCGTTGAAACGCGGTGGTTCTTTCTGGAAGGCTTTGCCGTTTTTCCTGGATTTTTCTTTTGCGTGTAGTCACTTTAAGATGTTTCTTGTTCACGTTTTTGTTTTGTTGCGGTTGCTCCCGCGTCAAGAGCCGCATGGCTCACAGGGTTATTACCTCACACATTAAACTGAAAAAACTGAAAAGAACTGAAAGACGAGAGAGCAAACGGATCGACAAATAAAATCCCTCCGACAAGTGCCGCCGAGAGCGCCAGCCCCTTCGACTGGACAGCTACCCCCCCCCCCCCCCTTGAGGTGCCATCGACGCCAGACGCCCCACAAACCAAAACTGCCGGCCACGGCGTCGTTGAATCTTGAGTGGCCACTTCTTACGCAACGCGAAACATCCACAACGCTCACGGCCGCTCCACGCAATGGCAGATCGAGTCTTCACGGAGCGTTGTTTTTGTTTGACTTTGCCGGTCACTGGAAGTGGCCCCCCGCCTCATGCGATCTCAGAATCTGACAAAGATCCCCCGTGTAGCCTCAACATACCGTTTGGTGCAAGTGATGTTAGCGAGCACCTCTGGAGGACGGAATGGCACACAATGTGTGACCAGCACCACGCCCGACCGCCTTTGTCTTTCTAGTGGTGATTTTTACACCACGCACCATGTACTCATTTGAGGCTCAGTGTACCTAGGGGAGGCCCAGAACCGGTTCGGATAACCGTCACTGGTGCTGGCCGTGAGCGGGAATCGAACTCAGATCGCCGGGTTCGTAGCGCGGCGCGCTGCACACACGCGCACAGATTGCCACAAGACTCGTGGGGGTGACATGGTGTGCAGCAGAGGGCTTGTACAGCACAAATCCATTGTGGTACGGTACTTCTATGCTCCCGGGCCTACGCTCCGTGCATTCGGCAAGCTGGCGCGGTGAGAGGGCTCTCATCCAGCAGTGGATTGAGCAATCGCCGTACACGTGAAAGTTTTTATTGTGACGACACGCTTTGTATTAACTTACTCTGTCTCTCTTGTTGTCGTATCCTCAAATCTTGTAACTACATTTTAACCCACTTCCCAATGTGGCATCGACTGCAAACTTGATATACTTATGTCATACTGATGACAATACTATATTCTATCATTAAAAATAAAAATTTAATATTTGTAAACATCATTTTTTTATATGTTATGTTTCGGCTTGGGTCTAATTGTCCACGGTCAACTGACGTTGGCTGTAATTGCCCACGGTCCCTTACGTTGTGGCAAACTTTGGGGCCACTTCCTGGAGTCGTGGAGTTCTGCCATTACTAGTACGGTACATTTCATTAAAGCGCGTTTAAAAAAAAAGTTGTTTTTAACTATTAATTATTGTCTTTGTGCTGACGGGCACAGCATGGGATGAAAAGGGCAGTTCCCCCCACCCACCCACGGTTCTAACATCTGATATTTGTTTAACAAGCATGACCCCCTCCCTGCTGATGACACCCAGAGGGTCAAAATCCAGCGCAGGCTGTCGCTTGCTTGAGCCAAATGAACGCTGCGACGAAACATTCGTCCAGGAGGCCCCCATTTGGCCGGCGTACAAGAAGACCGCGTGCCTGTGCGGGGTGGAATACAGTGGACTTGCGTTTCCTCATCCGTTCCATCATTTCTGTCGCCGGCCACGGTGACTCCTCGAGCGAGCAGCTAACTCGGGTCGTGGTGACACGGCGTTGGTACGGTACGATACTGTACGGTACTGTATGTACTACGTCATGCGGTGCTACGTCATGCGATGCTACGTCATGAGGTGTACTACGTCGTGCAATAATATACCGTGTGGCAATCTATGTACTACGTCACACGTACTAGATTGTACGGTAATACATCGTAGAGTACTAAGTCCTGGGGTACAGCGTACGGTACTACAGCGTACGATACTACGTCGTCGTGAAATACGACATCCACAATCACTGTGCCGCGCATCGTTAAAAATATTTGTAGCGCCGCGGTTATCGTTGCTCATTTTTACTTTGACAGATTTACTTCATTGGCGAATTAAGTTGTCTGCGCAATAACATTATTTACTCGTTACACTCGTTACGCATTAAAGAAATGTCCTCAAGTCGAAATGTCCTGAGGAGCAAACGGCGGCGTTGGGACCTTTGTGACCTCTGCGTGAAAGGCGGAGTTCAACTTGAAATGTCTTTTAGAAAGACAAAAAAGAACTGTAAATTATTGTTATTTTCGTAGCGTTTGTCATTTGCCCGACTACATTTAGTAATGTCTGCAAATGGGCAGCATTGTCAGGGTTATAGACGCACGGCATTGTCATGATTAGAAGACTTATGGCAGGTTTCAAGTGACGTAAACTCCACTTAATGATCTTTGCATTCTTTTTCCCCCCAAAAAACTACAAAAGAATGTGAAACGTCACCGCAAATGTACGGGAAACTGATCATCACGATAATCGTCCGTCATGTGGTGACATTTGGTATCACATCGCATACATATACATATATATTTCGGCACCCTAAACTAAGAATAACTTTGACCATTCTTTCGTAAACAAATGCCCCAATTCTACCGCCGAATGTGATGCTGCATCGGCGCCGCGGATCATCTCAGAAGTCCCCCAGAGCGGCGCAGCCCTTTGCGTTGGAGAGCAGCCCACTGAAGCGGACGTCACAGAACTTCCTTTGAGATCCCCCACCACAACCACCCACACATAGAGTACCGCACGACATAGATCCGTACGACGTAGTACCGTACGATACCGTGACGTGCGGTACTATGCCATACGGTACTACAGCCGAAGAGCGGACCCCTCCACGATGGGCGGTCCGTCGTGATGAACACGTCCAAGGCTCGCGCATTGCGGGGCACAGTGCGCTCTGGCCCCAGCGGACGGGGGCTACTACGCAACGCAGCCTTCCTCAAAACCTCCTCCGCCGTTGGTTAATTGCACCCACGGGCGGCGGGGGGTGGGGGGCAACACGCACATGGGCAGGTAAAAAAACAGGTAAACATCGGCGGGATAAGATAATGGGGTAACGATCGCGAGATTCAATAACGCTTGGCTCGGGGAAAGAAAACAAAAAAGCACGGCGGCCTTGACACAAACACACGTGCCGGCTCTCCCACCAAACGCCCCTCGGTTTGGACTTACAGACGGCCGGGAAAAGTAGCAGCAGCAGCAGCAGCAATAATAACAATGCGGTTCGGAAGGTGCGTGATATTTGATGAACATTAATGAAGGTGATTCTTGCTATAGTGGAGGGGTTTGGAGAACCAGGCAGAGGAGGAGGACCGTTTAGTGTATCTTAAACAGGGAGGTGTGGAACTCCTGGGGAAAAACTAAACTTAGCAGGTAAGGGGCCGTCCATAAATGACGTCATGCGATTTTGAACGATTTTTGACCCCCCCCCCTTCGTCACACGGCATCACAAAAAGTCAGACCCCCCCCTCAAATATGACGTCACAAAGCTCTGCCCCCCACCCCCCCAAAAAAAATATAAAACATGCTTCAAATCGCTTTAAACTATTGTCATTGTAGTGCGTATTTAATGTGGCGCTGCACTCTGATGTTGTAGGAGAAAACATTTATTAAATAGTCGATTTCATTAACTAGAACGTGTTGTCTATATTTATTTAAAGCTGTACATTTTGATGTGATGTCACATTTCTCAAACCCCCCCCCTCGTCACAAATGTCTGACCCCCCCCCAGGTGCGTGACGTCATTTATGGACGGCCCCTAAGGCCCCACTGATCAGCTATTGTAGCTGTTCGTCAGAAGCGACGTTACCATCACAAACGACAGCTCAACGAAGTGGCCCATCATCATCACCACGTGGATATTTATAGCACGCAGTGCGATAAGCACGACGCAGATTCAAACGCGATCCACTGCTGGAAGAAACGCTCCCCAAGCTTCGATTTAAAGCTTTCGTGACTGCAGGGATTCATATTCTTGGTTCTTTCGGTAAAGTCACGTAGAAGGGAAATAATAAAGTAAAACAATAAAACGAATTTATAGTTTTATTTTTATTATTTCCCTTCTACGTGACTTACCGAAAGAACCAAGAATATGCTTCCAAAGCTGTCACCATCCATTACAGTTCTGCGACATAAAATAATAAAATATTTTTGTTATTTTAACCTGGTAAATAAAGGCCCCACTGATCAGCTATTGTAGCTTTTCGCCAGAAGCGACGTGACCATCGCAAACGACAGCTCAACGAAGTGGCTCATCATCATCATCACCACGTGGATATTTATAGCAGCAGCCAAATACTCGAAACACGTGACGCTGATTCTAAATGTCTAAACGCTGGCAAGTGCAACGCAGACTCATCGATATAAATCGATTCCCACGCTCGCGGGATGAGTTTCTCGATTCGCTGCCCCGCTTGAACCACAACACGTCAATGATCTCGTCCAGCAGCATAAACCACCACCACGCAAACTCCGGTCGTTATCCTCGCAGCAGCAGCAGCGGCGGCGGCGTTTGGTTAACCATCAGACAAAGACGGCGGTCACCGCATCGCGCGGCCCTTTCAGATGCGCTTTTGCGGCCGTCTGGAACGCTCTTCCTTCTGATATTAGGAAGCCGCTGGAGCCGTGCACTTTCAAATAATCATCGAGACTGCAAACACATTTCTTTACAACTGCTTTTTGTGTTTAGTTTCCTTACCCCGCCACCTGCGATAAGCACGGTTGGTTACGTAGAGTGCAAAAGAAGTTCAACACGTACTTTTGTACACTGTTGTACACCATTATAAATCCGCTGCTGGATGAAAGCATCCGCAAGCCGTAGCCATCGCTCTCGTGGTCTAGCAACGAAACATTCCACCCAGCACCTGGCACACACACACACACGAGCCGATTTCATCGCTCCAGCTCTGCAGCGGACGTGTTTCCTCCGGGGCCACGCGCTCCCTAGGCTGGCGCCGTGGTAAAGTCTCGACAGGAGAGCCGCCTCCTGACAACGTGTTCCTGCACGAGCCCACCGGGCGCCACGGTGACTAGGAGGTGTCAACTACCTCGCCTGGTGTACAGGAGGTCGTGGGTTCGACCCTGACGCCTGCTGTATATTTAGATCTAGATTGGAAGCTTTGTATGTATATTTGGAGTTTGTGTGTCTCTCTCTCTCATCATGATCACAGTGGCCAGGAGATGTCAACTACCTCGCCTGGTATGCAGGAAGTCGTGGGTCCGATCCCCACCCCGACGATGGCTGCTGCTGTATATTTGGAGTTTGCGTGTCTCTCTCTCTCCCCGTGGTCGCGGGGATTTTTCTCCGAGTCCTCCGGTTTTTCCCTCCTCATTTAGAATCAACGTCACACGTTCAGAGTATGCGGCTGCTATGAATCTCCACACGACGATAAGCCACTTCGTTGGGCTATCATTTGTGGCAGCCTGAAAAAGAGCTACAAAGCTCAGTGGGCCTTCCCTGCGAAAATAAAAACAGTTCTAGTTCAGTTAGTAATGTCCTCCGGTGTCAGTGTTTTGCGTGCCTCATTTGCGCTTGTTCTCAAATGCAAAGTGTTCCTCCTCTGCCTGCATCTGATTGCGATTATAATCACGACGATGGATTGCGTCTTCTCTCGACACAAAGCCCTATATGCCGGGGGGGGTGAGGGCCTCTCTCGCATCCCCCCCCCCCCCCCGTGGCAGCTGTCCCTGTGTGGCTACAAGGTGACACGGGGCGCCTTGGCCCGCAAGACGGGCATCAGTCCGCCAGCAGGAGGTCCGCCCGATGGTGCGTCTTGTCCCCCGCTTCCCCTTCGCGCACTTTTGTCGATTCTCGTTACGCGCGTTTGCTCATAACGGATCGAATCCCCGCCCCCCCCGCCCCCCCCGCAGCAGGATGGATTGCGATGCGTCACCAGGGCAACGTTTACCAGCCCGCCGTCCATTGCTGTCGCTTTTGTATATTTTAGATTTTATTTAATTCAATTTTTACATACTTTAGCTCCTTAGTATTAGTTAGACTTTGTACCTTTAGTATAGTTAGACTTGTACACCACTTATTTAAGATTTAAGATTCATATATGAATGTATGCACCTTCCTGCCAAAGTAAATTCCTTGTCTGTGCAAACTTTCATGGCGAATAAAACCCTTTCTGATTCTGATTGTGGTAGAAACGCCGCAGCGTCCTGGCGTTCGGAAAACGAGACGTGGGCACGTCGTGGCAACGTCGATGAGCAACAACGCCGCGCCCGTGACCCTGGAGAGTCGAGTTTGCTTCCCGGCCACTGCCAACGGCCATTCATGAGCGAGAACCTGAATCATCAGCCATGGGCAACCCCCTTCTTCGCCAAAACCGTCCTGACCGGCACGGAGAGGTACGGTTAAACGACCCCCACGTCGTGCGACATGGCGCGGGGAAGGCGTTTAACCAGCAGTGGATTGGCGAAGGGGCTCTAAATAACAGTAATAGCAACAGTTACTTCTTGCCGTAAAAATATCACCCTTGTCAGGATGCGAATTACAATTCGCGGCAAATGGGGCACTCGTTCTGGCGAAGGCCGGTGCGGTGATCTCGAGACAAAAAAAAACTAACCAAGTGGGGAAAAATCTCCGTGCTGTTTTCACGCTGACATGAAAAAAAGAAGATCCTCCGTATAGCCTTAACAGACTGTAGGGGCAAGTGCTGTTAGCGAGCACCTATGAAGGCCGGCACGGCACTCAAGGGGGTGGGTGGCCAACACCACGCTCGGCCGCCTTTGTCTCCCCAGTGGCGATGTTTACACACCGCACCAGGTACTCCTTTGAGGCCAAGTCGACCTAGGGGAGGCCCAGGACCGATTTAGACAATCGTCACCGGTGCTGGCCGTGAGCGGGAATCAAACCCGGGTTGTCGTGTTCGTAGTGCGACGCGCTAAGCGCTACGCCACCACTCCCCGTAACACACACACAGTCACACACATACAGTCACGCACACACACAGTCACACACACAGTCACACACACAGCGGTGGCTAAACCACCCCGGAATGCGCCCGGTCGCGTCGGACATCAGAAGCCAAGCAGGCTTCGAGCCTGGACGAGAGTGCTCTCGATGGGCGAGCGCTGTGCACAACAGGTGCTACAGGCTCCCGCGTCTCGGCTCCCGGCTTTCGCCAACGCGCACTGACCAGCGCGGCGAAGTATGGTCAGGCAACCCGCAAGACCTGCGCGGCGTGGGGGTGGCCCTCATCCAGCAGCGGATTGACCAAGGGCTGTACCCGTCACAGTGCGTTGAAGTTACGTGAATGCCAGTGCAGTCAAGGTCACCCAACCTCCAAGAACCACACTCTTACAGTCTCATCATCACCACCATCTGGCATTAGGTCTGCCCTTTGGTCGCGGAGCTCTGTGCGAGCCTATGGGTCTCTGTGCAAGTCTATGGGTGTCTGTTCGAGTCTATGGGTTTCTGTGCGAGTCTATGGGTCTCTGTGCGTGTCTATGGGTCTCTGTGCGAGTCTATGGGTCTCTGTGCGAGTCTATGGGTCTCTGTGCGAGTCTATGGGTCTCTGTGCGAGTCTATGGGTCTCTGCGTAAGTCTATGGGTTTCTGTGCGAGTCTATGGGTCTCTGTGTGAGTCTATGGGTCTCTGTGTGAGTCTATGGGTCTCTGTGCGTGTCTATGGGTCTCTGTGTGAGTCTATAGGGCTCTGTGTGAGTCTATGGGTCTCTGTGAGTCTATGGTCTCAGTGCAAGTCTATGGGTCTCTGTGCGAGTCTATGAGTCTCTGCACGAGTCTATATGTCTCTGTGTGAGTCTATGCATCTCTGTGCATGTCTGTGTGTCTCTGTGCGAGTCTATGGTCTCTGTGCGAGTCTATGGGTCTCTGTGCATGTCTGTGTGTCTCTGTGCATGTCTGTGTGTCTCTGTGCGAGCCTATGGGCCTCTGTGTAAACTCACGTCCACTGTGAGCGGTCCCCGACGGCTCGCCGTCCTTCGAAACCCAGGGGCCGGAATTCCGAACTCGGGACGACGATTTCCCGTTGATACTCAATTCACGTAATCCGTACGGGTGGGTGGGGGGGGTGAAAACGATCCTTGAGTTGAAGGGCTAATGACTCCATCCTTAGTGGCGTGACATTGGCGTGCAAGTCCTGGATCAGCCTCCACCGACGGGAGGTCACACGGACTGTGAAGCAACAGGGGGCGGCGGGCGGCGTGCAAAGGACAGCCCAAGATTCCTCCTCCTCCTCCTCCGCCACTGCCGCTCCCGTCATCGTGAACGTGGCCTCATTACGGGGACGCAAACAGTGGGATCGGGTTGCGTGAGGGCTTGGGTCCACTTCCTTGGGAAACACACGGGGGTTTATATATATGCTTCATCATAGGATCCGTCAGCGGAAGGCTTACACGCTTGGAAGCGCAGCTAATTTGGTGTCGCCGTTCTACGCTCCCCGTAGACCGAGTGGCCTTCACCAACCGCTTCATAGAAATACCCATTTCAAGTGGGTCGACAGTTGATGGGCTACAACGCCCCTACACCTTACGGGGTATCAGCGGTGGGTGGGTGGGTGGGGTTGGGCACTATTAGGGGATCCTGTTATCCGTCGATTGTTTCACTTGCCCTCCTCTTATCCGCTGCGGAGGAGCGCGGATTAGTTCGGCCACAATGGCTTCCGAGTCTCCGAGTCTCCGATGCTCGCCGATGGAAGGAGCAAAATTTGAAAATCCGAAGAGTCGCTTGGCCCGTTTTTTTTTACCGCTCTCCACAACGCAAGGGGAGGGGGAATGGCGAGCTGACGGAGCACCAAAGGATGCCCTCGGGTTTTTTACGTTTACACAGAAACACAGGAGGCTGTGTGGGTCAAAACTGCCACGTGCGCGGCAAATTGAAAAATATAAACATACATAAACACGATTAGGATTCAACTTTAAAGTTATTTTTAGAAAAAAAAATCACCGCCCCTACCGCCCCTTCCCCCCCCCCCCCAGATAAAATCACATCGGCTCCCCGACCCCATCGACGGAAAGAAGCGATAAATCGATAGAAATCTGCAATAGATCGATAGAAAGCAGCGATAGATCGATAGATGTATACCGCACCCCACTCCTACACCCGCGGTTAAATTCCCTCGTCGAGGTCTGAGGGCACCCCCCACCCCCGAGTTTGTCCCCGTCCGGTTTGACCATCACCTAAAAATAATTTGAAAAAACAACCACAAAGCGGCGAGAAACTAACCCCTCGCGAGCGGAGCGAAGGGCCCTGGGAGGTAGAAGCCCCGATCCCACGGGAATGCAGTCAACACGAATTGTCTTTACTTCTCAAACCAGACGGTGATTTCACGGGGGGGGGGGGGGGAGAATACGCAAGAGGTGCAGTGAAATAAAAAAATGTTACTAAACTTTTTGGTTCTTTCGGTAAAGTCACATATGTATAAAATAAAATAAATCACGACATTTCGATCGCAACACAAGCGGTCATCCTCAGGCGGATAAAATATAATCCAGCAATGGATCTGCCGTATGGATTCCTGCAGTCACGAAAGCTTTAAATCAAAATTTAAACGGTTATCGTTTTAGCGGGTAAAGCCGCACTGAGCCGCTATATTGCAGCTCTTTATCAGAAGCAGCCCAGTTATCACAAATGATAGCTCGACCAAGTTGGTTGATCATGCGGGAATTTCTAGCAGCAACCAAATACTCCAAATGCAACGTTTCTAAATGTGGAGAGAGAAAAAAAACAAAGAGGACCCTGGAGAAAAATCCACACGACCACGGGGAGAGACACGCAGACTCCAAATATACAGCAGGCATCGTCAGGGTCAGGATCGAACCCACGACCTCCTGCACACCAGGCGAGGTAGTTAACATCTCCTAGCCACCGTGATGATGATGAGAGAGACACGTAGTCTCCAAATATACAGCAGGTGTCAGGGTCGGGATCGAACCCACGACCTCCTGTAGACCAGGCGAGGTAGTTAACATCTCCTAGCCACCGTGATGAGGATGAGAGATAGACACACATACTCTAAATATACAGCATTAGCAGGCATTGTCAGGGTCAGAAACGAACCCACAACCTCCTGTATACCAGGCGAGGTAGTTAACATCTCCCAGCAACCGTGATGATGATGAGAGAGAGAGACACGTAGACTCCAAATATACAGCAGGTGTCAGGGTCGGGATCGAACCCACGACCTGCTGTAGACAAGGCGAGGTAGTTAACATCTCATCAGGGTCAGGATCGAACCCACGACCTCCTGCGTACCAGGCGAGGTTGTTAACATCTCCTAGCCACCTTGGCACACCACCGTGACGGCAGTGAGCGACGCGGAATATTCAAACAGAGCAGCACTGTACTTCACTCACCTCTTTAAATATAGACGGGGGGGAAGGGGGGGGGGCACACACAACGGTGTCAGATCACCCTGCTCACTGTGCGTCGCTCCTAAGATTACACCGAGATTTATTTTAAAAAGACCAAACGTACACACGCCCGCACCAGACATGCACCACACACCACACACACAAACCACACACACACACCACACACACACACGCTTCACACACGCACCATACACACACGCACACACACACACACATACCACACACACACATACCACACACACACCAAACACGCACGCACACCACATACGCACGCACACCATACACGCACCACACACACACGCACGCACCACACACACACACGACACACGCACTACACACACCACACATGCACGCACACCACACACGCACCACACACACACATGCACGCACACCACACACACCACACACACACACAAACCACACACACGCACACCACACACACACACCACACACACACACCACACACACACACACCACACACACACACCACACACACCACACACCACACACACACACCACACACACACCACCCCACACACACACCACACGCACCACACCGCCGGGTCCGGTTCGCAAACAACGTTCGGATCCCATTGCAGGCGGCCCGGGTCATTTGCGCAAACTTGCGATGTTTTTTGCTCAAGCAAAGTGGACGTTAAAGAGCGGAGAGGATGCAAGTTTCTCGGTGCACAGTAACGGACGCATCAATTCGCCCATCCCATGGTTAGATGACCCCCCCCAAGACTTTCAGGCATGGCCAAGCACTCACCCAGCAGTGGGTTGACATACAGGAGGTCGTGGGTTTGATCCCGACTCTTGACGCCTGCTGCTGCTGCTCTATATTTGGAGTTTGCGTGTCCTCCCCGTGGTCGTGTGGATTTTACCCCGGGTCCTTCTAATTTTCCCCCTCCACATTCATAACACTGGTCAACACACTTTTTCTGGCATAAGGTATTCCAACGGTCTATCACATCAGGTTTTTGAGATATCAAATATTGCATTTTCAATAAAAACTGCAGAAGAAAAGTATTAAATAAATGTGGATATCTACATAAAATGATATTATAAACACACTATCCTAAAAATACAGCACCATATTTTAACACGAAAGCAGTCACTGACTCGCAACAACTTGCAATCATAAGTGACAGAGTTAATTTCGGGTAAAATCAATGAAAATGGGGTATGCCGATAGCAAAAAAATGAGATGTGATAGAGCAAATCTGAGATCAGATTTGGAATCAGCACCCTGAAATTAGTCTAAAACAGCTGCAAAAGTCCAGTGTAATCAGCGTCACGTGTTTAGAGTATTTGGCTGCTATAGATCTCCACGTGATGATAAGCCACTTCGTTGAGATATCATTTGCAGTGGCGAGGTCGCTTCTTATATAGATATAATAGATGCGTGTATTTTTCTCCGGGTCCTCCGGTTTTTCCCGACACAATCAGAGACACGCATTTGGAGCACTTGGCTGCTATAAACGTCCACGTGATGGGCCACTTCGTCTAATTCGCGATGGTAAAAAGCTACGTAACAGCTGAGTGGGGGCCTTACCTGGTCAAATAAAAACATGACACAATTAAGCACTACGCATTCCAATTAATCTTCACCGCCATCTTCAACGGACTGCAATTGTATTATTTATACTTTGAGGCAATGACCCCGTGGAGAACGAGACCCCAAATGGCATCGTGGACCAGCACAGGTGATGGGGTGAAGTGATTTACATCAAATGGTGTTAAAGTTCAATCCGAACCAATTCCCATTAAGAAAGCGGTTTTGGCTGTGAGATTGAACTGTTGGCAAACATGGATATCCGTCAACCCGCATGGTTTACCCCGTATTCTTGTACAGGGAAATTGAGTTTTCAGGCCCATTCGGCGTACAGCCGTTTCAATGTGTCTATTTGTTTGTGTTTCTCCCATGTGATGGGCCTTTGTAGGATGAACGTTGAGATTTATCAGGGGCACGGGGTGACCAATAAGGTCTGAATTGGTCTGTAATAAGGTAAGGACACTGACAAGGGGTTGACAGCTATGTCCCAGATAATATTAATACGTAAAAGAAACATTCAACCAAAAATCTTGAGTGATCTTCAACAGTGAAGAATGGAAGCATTTGAAACGATCGCAGCCGAGATGTTGGAGATATCTCACTTCAGGCGCATCCTCCTCTTTCTTCGTGAGGCTGCTGATGTAGTTGCAGAGATGACGACCACACTTTCACATGTCGGTGGTCAAGCCAGCAGATATCCGCGTCAGGACCAAGCCGAGTGGAGCGGCCGCGATGCCTCCTCCTCCGTATTTGTGGATCGGGGCGTTCCGTCGTTACACGTTGCACCACGGTCTGTTCTGGATGACCACAGCCGCACCACTACTAATGGAGAGTTTTACATTTTTCATTCGTGCATCATGAGGCATCCGCATCGACTGCCATGCTCTTTGGTTGTTTCGTCAAAGTCACGTAGAGTATAAAATATAAAATAAATTCAATCACGAGCGTCCGTCATCAGGTGGGACAACCACAGCAAGAAACAATTGCTGAAGTGGGCAAAAGAGCTGCTTGTGTCACGGGGTTATACCGATGAGGGAGGGGGGAGGAGCCAGGGATAGAGACGGTGGTGGGAGAGGGGAGTGGGAAGCTGCAAGCTCGACATGCACAATCTCCAAGTGATGGGAGTAAGGAGGAGGAGGGCTGGGCGTAAGAAACTTTACCCAAAGAACCAAAGGTCATGGATCCTTGCAGTCACGAAAACTTCAAATCTAAAATCGACTGCCGTGGTTCGTGCAGTGGATGCGGTTTACGGGTGGGGACCACGAGCAGCGTCGTGGTCGATCAAACCCCCAGGGATCTCCTGCGTTGGGCCTTAGAGTTATTTTGAACTGCATTCAGATTCACTCAGGGGGCTTAGTGAGGGATGAGACTCTCACGATAACATTTGTTGCCACCCATAGCGCGTGTGAGCGACCGTTTGCAGCTTAATTGCCTTCGCTCAAACCGGGAATTACAAATCTTGAACAAGGCACCGAAACATTGACCGACACCCCCATTCACCAACAAACGTGTGGCATTTCGATTTAAAGCTTTCGTGACTGCAGGGATTCATCCACTTGATTCTTTCGGTAAAGTCACGTAGAAGGGAAATAATAAAATAATAAACATTCAACAATAATAAAATACAATTCTCACGACGTTTCGGCCACAACGCAAGCAGCCGTCCTCAGGTGAAGAACAGGACGGCTGCTTGCGTTGTGGCCGAAACGTCGTGAGAATTGTATTTTATTATGTTTTATTTGTATTATTTTATTATTTCCCTTCTACGTGACTTTACCGAAAGAACCAAGAAGAAAAAACGTCCGGCAGTCCCCCGTTTTGCCAAACCACTGCTGGTTGAGGGCCTCCTTACGCCGTGGGTCGTGACCACACTCCACCACGCCGGTAGAAGTGCGGGTTGGTGAAGGCGGTGAGCAAAGACGCGGGAGCATAGAAGTACAGCTTCACAATGGATCTTGCTGCACTGGCCTCTAGCGGAAACCGTGTAGCCACCGCAGGCCCCCGTGAGCACTATCCAGGCTCAATTCTGCTTAGCTTCCAAGATGTATGTAATGCACGTCGAACTTATTTCGCACCGCACGTAGCCACCTGTGCCAATCGATGGGATCGGGCACATTCAGGGCGATTTGGTCACACGCAACCATAAGGTCAACACACTTTTATAGACGGGCACTTTCAAGCACTTGGCCATCCGAAATGGTGTTAAGTCGACTGAATCTCGATGCATATGAAAACTAAACACGTACAGCGATTAGCCTTGAACTGGCAGGCATGAGAACAGTCAATGCGATGCTTAGTGGTAGCCTAATCCAGAGCTTAGGCGCAGCGAACAATACGGTAGGGCACCGCAATTGATTCTAAGTGACGACGTAACTTCAGGTTTCCTTTGCAAATGAGAAAAAGATTATCACGGCCAAATGCTGCCGATGCCACCACACCTCGGTACCTGGTCCTTCATTTTGCCAGACCCCCGCAGGTTTTGGACGTCCGACTTAACTGCGAGGTCTGCTCTCTCACCGTCTCACCGTGTGGCTTCAGCTCCTTCGCTTGTTGCAGGCAACATGCCCTTCCAGGACGACTGTTGCCATCTCATCACCACCACCGCCATCTGGCTGCTGATCACATTTTACAAGTCCCGTCCCACCGATTGGCACGGTTTGCTACGTGCGGTGCCGAAGATGTTCAACACACACGTGGTCTCTTCTTCGCACGCCCCAATGGAGGTTCCAAAGCATTCACTTTTACATTCTATTATTGGTTCTTTCGGTAAAGTCACGTAGAAGGGAAATAATAAAATAATAAACTTATAAAACAATAAAATGCTCACGACGTTTCGACTGCAACACAAGCAATCATCATCAGGTGTGATGATTGCTTGTGTTGCAGTCGAAATGTCGTGAGTGTATAGTGTAGTGTATAGCAGAGGTGGGACAAAGTCATTGTTATGCAAGTCCAAGTCGAGTCGCAAGTCATCAAATTCATGACTCGAGTCTGACTCGAGTCCAAGTCACATGACTCGAGTCCACATCTCATAGGTGGGACAAAGTCATTGTTATGCAAGTCCAAGTCGAGTCGCAAGTCATCAAATTCATGACTCGAGTCTGACTCGAGTCCAAGTCACATGACTCGAGTCCACACCTCTGGTGTATAGTGTAGTGTATAGTGTAGTGTGTAGTGTAGTGTATAGTGTAGTGTATAGTGTAGTGTGTGCTGTAGTGTATAGTGTAGTGTATAGTGTAGTGTATAGTGTAGAGTATAGTGTAGTGTGTGGTGTAGTGTATATTGTAGTGTGGTGTATAGTGTAGTGTATAATGTAGTGTGGTGTATAGTAGTGTGTAGTGTATAGTGTAGTGTATAGTGTAGTGTATAGTGTGGTGTATAGCGTAGTGTATAGCGTAGTGTATAGCGTAGTGTATAGTGTAGTGTATAGTGGTAATTACATCAACCGGCATCATCGGGTGATTTGCCAGGATAGTGAAGCAATCCACCTGCTGCTTCAGGTCTTAAATCGAGCAAGATGACGTCATCGCTGAACCCATCAGGTGCAGAGATCAGAGGTGGAGGAGGGAGGGTTTATTGTAATTATATAATAGATTAGTAATCATGTAAGTAGTTTGTGTTTCCCCGATTATTATGACCACTGTGCTTGTTACACCATGGGCAATGCAGCAGTGATCACCTCGTAACTGACAAGCATACAACTTCTCCTTCATAAATCTGTCTCTCGACATAAAATAAACTATATTCTTGGTTCTTTCGGTAAAGTCACGTAGAAGGGAAATAATAAAATAATAAAAATAAAACCATTTTGTTATTTCCCTTCTACGTGACTTTACCGAAAGAACCAAGAATATAAATCCATGCAGTCACGAAAGCTTTAAATCGAAATAAAATAAACTGTTACAAAAAACATTTTTTTTCATGGAACCCATTGGCCCCACGGCCTTCTGGGAGTGCATAGTTAACGAGCAGCGTCGATTCAGTCCAAGCAAATACTCTGGACAGGTTTTGACGCACAGTATCTCATCAGCATCGATCGCCAGGCTCGCCTGAATATGCTGGTGAACTGCCAGGCAAGGACCCCTCTCTTTAAGGAATGTGTCCCAGATAAAAAAATAGAAGACACCACAGTGGCGAGATGTTAACTACCTCGCCTGGTATACAGGAGGTCGTGGGTTCGATCCCGACCGACCCTGATGACGCCTGCTGTATATTTGGAGTCTGCGTGTCTCTCTCTCTCATCATCATCACGGTGGCTAGGAAATGTTAACTACTTCGCCTGGTATACAGGAGGTCGTGGGTTCGATCCCGACCCTGACGACGCCTGCTGTATATTTGGAGTTTGCGTGTCTCTCTCCCTGTGGTCGCATGGATTTTTCTCCGGGTCCTCCGGTTTTCCCCTCCACATTTAGAATAAACATCACGCGTTCAGAATGTTTAGCTGCAATACATTTCCACGTGATAATGATGAGCCACTTCGTTGAGCAATCATTTGTGGCCAGGTCGCTTCTGATAAAGCCATGCAAAGCAACTCAGCGGGCATTACCTGGTAAAAATAAACAAAAATTGTTTAGTTTTTTTGTTTAAAAGATGGTCACATAAATTGCCCAACGTGTTGAGTTTCTTGCTACTTGCTATTCAGTCACCTACTGGTCACCTTGCAGCCTTGCATGGTGGGATACTCAAGTACTGTTAATTAATACATTCCTGCGGAGGGAGCTGGTAGGAACGTTGGGTTGCTCGGTCAATGGACAGGGTCAACGGCGGCGTGGTGTATTCCGCAAATATGCCCGACTGTGAGGGCGGGCACAAGCCGGCGTGAATAGGTTAAACGTTGAGTTTTATAAGGGCACCACGGGGTGACCAGCCCCTCCCCACCCAGCCCCACCCCTCCCAACCCCCACCCAGCCCTACCCAGCCCACCCAGCCCACCCAAGCCCCTCCCCACCCTTCCCTCCCCACCCTTCCCTCCCCACCCAGCCCCTCCCCATCCTCCCCTCTCCACCCAGCCCCACCCCTCCCATTTTTTGATGTACGACGGACGGACACAATAATCCTCTGTGGGCTGGTGTAACCAGGAGGTTCCTACCAGTATAACATTTGCGTGATACTACCAACTCTGCCTCCAAAGTGCTGAATTACAAATGTGCATCATCACCACCGGGATAGGTGGATAAGTGCACGTTAGAAAACGCGTTGTTCATCTGCGAGTCCACAGTACCGACTTGAGTCTTTGTCATCACACGAAGTGCTCGTTCTGAGCGGTTGTAACATCATGCTACTGACGATGCTACAACCCATGACCTTTGACCTAAGGTATTAAAAACTGCACGCTGTTGCCCGGATAACAATATGACCCGCACCCTTGTCTGTTCAAATGTGGCCGTGTCCACATTGGTCGCGTGAGAAATTAAAGGTACGGGCAGTGAATGGAAACTTACGAGTGCTCTAATGTATTGAATTCAATTTAACCCAAGCAAAATGTTAGCAACGAATGTATTTTTAAACGCATTGTTTACTTACGGTTGATTCGCCCCACCCATAAGATGGGCTGCTACTGGCTGACCACGAATAAGAATGTAAATAAAGGGCCTGGCCAAAGTTTCCCTGGGTTAATAATACATTGTCGGTGACAATCATCATCATGGTGTGCCATTCGGCTTGTTCCAACAGGCGAAAAGTGAGATTAGCCCATTCTTTGCATTTATTTTGAATACGTCTTGAATAATTAATCAGTCATTCCGGCGCATAATTAACAGCGCGAATGAAACAATAACGACTGCATTTTAACCGATAAATCAATGGGTCAGTATGTGACCTGCCCACGTGTGGGTACATGTGGGGAGCGGTAGTGTAGTAGCGGTTCGCGTGCTGCGCTACGAACCCGGCGACCCGGGTTCGATTCCCGCTCATGGCCAACACCGGTGACGATAATCTGAACCGGTCCTGGGCCTCCCCTAGGTGGACTCAGTCCCAAATGAGACAAAGGCAGCCGGGCGTGGTGTCGACCACCCAGTCCCCATGTGCCGTTCCGGCCTTCATAGGCGCTACTCGCGAACAACGCTTACCCCAACCGTCTGTTACAGGCGATACGGGGGATCTTAGTCCGTGTACGGCTGCGTGGTCGGGGTGTAAAGAGAAGGGGGCGTAGTGGTTGCATATTGGCCATCAACGCTGCGCTATGAGTATGGGGGGGAAAAACCCGACTGCAATCTCCGGGCGCAGCTAACATCTGTGGCGAGCGATATCTAGATTTGTCGTACCTACCCATCTGTGGCGAGCGATATCTGGATTTGTCGTACCTACCCACTTCTTCACTAACTCGCGCTGACCATGGTGGCGGTGAAGTGTGGCCAAACAACGGCACTCCTGTGCTACGAGCTACGGAAATCCGATGTTTAAATTTCAAGCCGCGGCTCACGTCCGTGGCGAGTGATATCCGATGTTTTTCCTGCGCATCCCTCCACCCATCCACACCGACCAGGGTGGCAGCGGTGCGATCAAACCAACCCCCGCGACTCGACACAGCACATGGGCGGCCTTCATCCAGCAGCGGATCAACAAACAAGGGGCTTCATCTTCTTGCTTCTTTCGGTAAAGTCACGTAGAAGGGAAATAATAAAATAATAAAACATAATAAAATACAATTCTCACGACGTTTTGGCCACAACGCAAGCAGCCGTCCTCAGGTGAAGAACAGGTCTATCAGAAAGACAGCGTTTGAATGAACACCACCAAGCCCTTCCTCCTCTAACCCAGGTTAAATATACGCTACCAAGCTAGGTGGTGTTCATTCAGACGCTGTCTTTCCGACAGACCTGTTCTTCACCTGAGGATGGCTGCTTGCGTTGTGGCCGAAACGTCGTGAGAATTGTATCTTATTATGTTTTATTTTTTTATTATTTCCCTTCCACGTGACTTTACCGAAAGAACGAAGAAGATGAAGCCCTGCAGTCACGAAAGCTTTAAATCGAAATTAAAAACAAGGGGCTGCCAAGCGTTTCTTTGCAATAAATACACAACGATGAATGAAGGTCGCGAGCCGTGGGCCCCAAATCTCTGCAGGGGCTGTGTTGACGCAAACACACGCCGAGAGCCGCGCACACGTAGCCAGCAATTCCCGACAGCGTTCGCGGATGCCTTCGCGCTGACGCCAATGCACAACACACGGCACACGCCAGCGCCCTGGCCTCGAAGCCATTCCCAGAAAGGGGCCTGGCGGCGCGGCGTTCCGATCGTTGCCGACTCCGCCGGTCACGCCAGCGGTGTTTTTGTCGCGCGCCCTTCGGTGGCGCCGCCGTCAGTTGGCGCACGTACGGAGTGAGACTGATGGGCTTAATCTAAGTTGTCTTGTAGTTTTTGTCGTTGTTTGACTTGCATCCCACTGGGATTTTTGCACACAGTGTTGGTGTACGGTGCTTTTTCTGCAATCTTTTGCTGTCTTTTCCTAGATTTTCAGTTTGCACATAGTCACATAGTCACTTGAAGATGTTTTCTTGTTCATGTTTTTTGTCTTTCGTTTGATGCGATTGCACCCGATTCAAGAGCCAAATGGCTCTACCAGATAAATGAAACTGAAAAAACTGAAACTGAGAACGTCCCCTCCACCCCCCAACCGCGTCCAATCCACTGCTGGATTGCGAGAGGGACGTTTTGCGGGGGGGGGGTATTTGGGGCCGCGCTTCGGCACTCCGGGCCGCACGGGCTGGGGCGAGGGACGAGGGGGCGAGCAGAGGCGCAGACCCACAGCCTGTAGCGCCTGTTAGGCACACAGCCTGTAGCGCCTGTTAGGCACACAGCCTGTACCGCCTGTTAGGCACACAACCTGTACCGCCTGTTAGGCACAGCGGCCGCCCATTGAGAAAACTGTCCGGGCTCGAGGCTGCAGAGGTGGGACGCGATGGGGTTGCGTTGCTCAATGTCACTTTCCTGAAGTCAATAACGATGTGGATGTTCTCTCAGTGATCTAGTCCAGGGGCAAACTGGACTTCCACGGAAAACTGGACTGTAAATCATTAATCGCAATACTGGAACATACAGTCCTGCACATGTACAATGCCTTTTGGCAATCCACTGCTGGATGAAGGCATCCACATGCTCTGCGGGTTGTTTGGTGGTATCCGACGTACTTCACCAAACTGATCAGCGCGGGTTCCTGAAGGTGGGGTCGCAATAGCCATGGGCGCATAGCAGCACAGTACAACAATTGATTTTGCTGCGCTGCTCCCTGCTGCCCTCCACGTAATCCCGCAAGCCGACAGCAACCAGTCATGCATGTTGGTCTCCCATACAAGCACCGTTCAGGCCCTAACCAGCTCAGCTTGCCAGACCTAACGAGAGTGGCTGCATTCCGCGTTATTTCGCAATAATAATACTAATACTGGAGTGCTAATTATTTACCCAAGAAATTATTTACCCATACCTGCAGCAATAACCCCAAGTGTCACTGATCTCCTGGCCACCTCGCAACGGCGCTTGTGCCAGGCTAAGTGCACTTTAAGGTCACGTGAAGTTTCGAACGCCCACTGGCAAGTGGTCACGGGACAGACCCAGGTGCCATGGGCTGACTGAGATGAGTGGCCGATGCACCACCTGTGTGTGCCCCCTATTGTGCTAACCTGCTGTGTTTTAGCCGCCCAGCGCTCCGCTCGTTGTTGTGAGCGTCGCTCCTCCGCCCTCCGTTGTTGTTTCTGGAGGGCGACTGCCTCCAACTGCCCAGTAGCAGCGTCCTTCACGAGCCTCCTCCACAGAGGCCGATCTTGACATCGCTGGTACCAGTCATTGGCAAGTCCACTCAGCTCCAAAGACAAAGATCCCCTGTATAGCCTTAACAGACTGTAGGGGCAAGTGCTGTTAGCGAGCACCTATGAAAGCCGGCATGGCACATGCGGGGGCGGGTAGCCAGCAGCACGCCCGACCGCCTTTGTCTCCCCAGTGCCGATATTTACACACTGCACCAGGTACTCATTTTGAGGCTGAGTCGACCTAGGGAAGGCCCAGGACCGGTTCAGATAATCGTCACTGGCGTTAGTCGTGAGCGGGAATCCAACTCGGGTCGCTAGGTTCGTAGGGCAGCACGCTACCCGCTACACTACCACTCCCCACTCAGCTCCAAGACCAAGACAAAGATCCCCCCGATAGCCTTAACAGAGCGCAATAATAACAATGCAGTTCATAACGCGAGCAAATTTGCGAATGTACTGGCTGCAACTCAGCGGCGCGGTGCCATGCTCAGAGTCACTCGAAAGCGTGGCTGTAGAGGTGAGTTTTTAAGTGTCTCTTGAAGGAGGCGATTGAGGTGATGCTGTGAACGTGCAGAGGGGTGATGGCGCTCCAGACTGTTGGGGCAGCCACCGAGAAGCGGTGCATAGACATGACCATCCTGGATCTTCTTGGTATCAAGAGGAGGTCGTGAGTTGCGTTGCGCAGGCATCTACCGTCTGCTGTGCTGCAAGTTGTCAATGATGTAGAGAGGTAGGCGGTGGCCGGCCTTCCTCTCTACATTAAGTGAAGGTGCGGTGGCAGAGGCAGGCAGTGTTGTATGTGGCCCTGCTGGCAATGGGTAGCCAGTGGAGGGCACGGAGAGAGAGGCAAGCGGATCGAGACGGGGATGAGTGCGGCCAATGGCGACGCGCGCCAGGTCGTTTTGTCGTCTTTGAAGTTTTTGAGGTTGCCAGTGGAGGTCCGGACTAGGACGCAGTCGCGGTAGTCGAGGCGAGACCCAACTATGCTACACGCCGACGTGTTGGCAGTACTCATAGGTTTTTTCGGTAAAGTCACGTAGGTAAAAAATAATAATGAAATAAAATAATAATAAATGAAAATAACTAAATTAAATCACGACGTTTCGGAGGCAACACAAGTCTCCGTCTTCAGGTGGAACCGTCACAGCTAAAATTACTGTATCAAGTGAAGGGAAATCCAAGAGACAAGATCTTATACAGTGATACCTCGGTTCACGAACGCTTCTGTTCACGAACAACTCGGTTCACGAACAGAAAAGTTCATAAAAATATGCTCCGGTTCACGAACTCCGCTTCGGTTCACGAACAGGAGCCGCGGCCATTTTAATGCTATTTCCAGGCTGTCACATGGTCGTGACTTCCTGTAGGAAGATCGTGGAGAGAAGAAGAGACACAGAAAGAAGTACTGTGAGTACTGTGAAGACACTTTCAGTGACTTTTTGCTTTTTGGTGTGCTTTTTAGCACATACAGTACTATACTGTACTACTGTACTGTACAATACTGTACTTACTGTATTGTACAGTTCACCCGTTTGAGTGCTTACTGAAGTCATCTCAAGCAAGGTTAGTGTTCTCTCTTTATACATTACTATACTGTACAGTACTAATGTGTATTGTAATTTGTTTCATATTTTTGTGCTTCAAAAACCAAAAAAAAAGGTCAGAACGGATTAACCGGATTTACATTGAACCCTATGGGAAAATGTGCCTCGGTTCACGACCAATTCGGTTCGCGACCAGAGTCAGTTCACGAATTAAGTTCGTGAACCGAGGTATCACTGTATACTGGTGTAATGCGGGCGTAAACAACCTCCCGGAAGTGACGTCATGGGGGGAGGAGTTACGTCACGTGGGGGAGAGGGTTCAGGTCTATAAGGGGGGAAACCGGAAGCAGTAGGGGAGTGATCAGAGACTGGGAAAGTGTGAGGCCACGCAGGGCGACAGGAGAGAGAGAGAGTGGCGAGATCGCCACACACCCGGGCCACGAGGATCGGCACCGTCGGCCAACGGTGACCGACCCCCGGGCAGCAGGAGCAGCGAGGAGGCTGCAGAGAGCAGCGGGTCTGCAAGGGAGGAGTTGGGCAGCAGGGGTCTGCGCGACGAGACAGCAGCGGGTCTGCTAGGAGGGAGTTGGGCTACGTGAGCGACAGCAGCCTGGGGCTGCAGAGCAGAGAGTGCCGTGAGGGAAAAGATATCGAACCCAAATAAAGGACACAGGACAGAGAGAAGCGTCCGAGTCGTTTATTACACTGGTGTCAAAAGTGTAACGGCATGGCTAAACAACTGAGAAAAAAGAATATTCCGTCTCCGGCATCGGCTTCATCTTCCGACGACGATGACCTTCCTCCTGCGGTGGACCCGACTCCAGCAGAGGAGGAGATCCGTGCTGGGACGAGTGCGGGTCCGGGGGTCCAAGATGTCGCCGCGTCGGCGGACCAGTCTGCACCAAAGGACGCGGATTTAAGATGGAGTCAGATGGCGGAGCAACTTGGAACTCTCAAGAACGTACTTGCACAGTTGTGTGAGCTCGTCACGCCGAGGGCGGCGTCGGAAGGAGATGTTGGTGGTCCGCAGGAGCCCGGGTTGTCTTCGATGTCGACGCCATCAGCCACGCGGCACGAAGACGCCATCTTGGGCGTGGCGCACGACGAAAGGCGGGAAGCCGCCATTTTGGGCCCTCCGCGACGGAAGGCCGCCATCTTGTCGACACCACGCTGCGACGCCATGTTGAACATGCCACCGGATGAGTCAGCGGCTGGAGGGAGCGCGCCAAGGAGTCGCAGTCGTCACCTAACGACTGTCAAGGAATTCTCCATCGGGGGCGGTTGGAGTGCGTTCGCCTGCAGATTTTTGGCAGCGGTACGCTCGGCGAGGTGGACTGACGCCGAGGCATTAGAAGTTCTTCCGACTCTCCTTGATGACGAGTCCGTTCGATTCTTTCGCTCTATAAAAGCCGCGAAGAAGAAAACATTGCGTGGTGTGTTCGACGAAATGGCAGACGCTTACGAGCCGCCGGATGATGCTCATCGCCGGTTTGTGCAACGACAACGCGCACCCGAGGAGTCTCCGGTGGCGTATAGGGGCGCGGTACTGGAGCTGGCAATGGCCGCATACCCGGAGATGGAGCCTGACCTGTTGGAACCTCTCATCCTGGGGAAGATGCTGGAGTTGTCCCGGGATCTCGGCATTCCCATGCCGGTGTGCGGTCACGAGAAGCTCACATCCCGGGCTGCGGCTAAGTGTCTGGACGCCCAGTTCAACCTGCGCCGGTGGAAGCAAGTTACGGCGTGGACGGGGGGGCCCATCGTCGAAGGGGGAGCCGTGGGTTGGGACCCCAAGAAGGCAGTTTATGTGCCGGACGACAGGAGCCCGCAGGAGCTGTCGGCTGCCGCTGCTCCGTGGCCGGGGCCGCGGACTGCGCCGCCGACACGGCCGCGTCGGGACGGGGCGCCCGCAGCAAGGCGCAACAACATCGACTGTTTCCGCTGCGGGCGTAAGGGCCATTATGCCAGGGACTGCTGGGCCCGCGTCCCGGGTCCGCCCCAGGAGGAGGCCTCGACAGCGGCCGCTCCAAGAAAGGATTCGCCAGCACAGACGAGCCGGCCGTGACGCGGCAGGGGAAGGAAGACTCAGCTCGGGGTGCGCCTACCACGGCTGCGGAACCCTTGAGGCCCGCAGCCCTTCCAACCCCGCCGCGGACACGATTGCGGGACGCCTCTGATGCTGCGCCTTCGAGAATAGGGGACCGGGACGTTGCCAGGCTTCCAATAGCGACAGACGAACTTCAGCCTGTCGCTCTTAAAACCCTGCCACGTTCCCACTCGGCGGGAGGGCCACCGACCGTCCGGGACGGCCCGGCGACCCGCACCCGCTCGAAATCCCTCACATTTCGTTAATTATTGTGTTGTGTTCTTGTTCTTCGGTATATTATTGTGTGTTCTGTGTCCTATTTCGTATTCGGTCGTGTTCGCTCGCATTGCTTGTTGGAGTTGTGTTCAGCCGAGGTCGGCTGGATTTTCTCTACGGGGGAGGGTGGTGTAATGCGGGCGTAAACGACCTCCCGGAAGTGACGTCATGGGGGGAGGAGTTCCGTCACGTGGGGGAGAGGGTTCAGGTCTATAAGGGGGGAAACCGGAAGCAGTAGGGGAGTGATCGGAGACTGGGAAAGTGTGAGGCCACGCAGGGCGACAGGAGAGAGAGAGAGTGGCGAGATCTCCACACACCCGGGCCACGAGGATCGGCACCGTCGGCCAACGGTGACCGACCCCCGGGCAGCAGGAGCAGCGAGGAGGCTGCAGAGAGCAGCGGGTCTGCAAGGGAGGAGTTGGGCAGCAGGGGTCTGCGCGACGAGACAGCAGCGGGTCTGCTAGGAGGGAGTTGGGCTACGTGAGCGACAGCAGCCTGGGGCTGCAGAGCAGAGAGTATATAGGGGAGTGCCGTGAGGGAAAAGAGATCGAACCCAAATAAAGGACACAGGACAGAGAGAAGCGTCCGAGTCGTTTATTACACTGGTTAAGGGGAGGGGGGAGGAGCTTATCTAAATGTGGCAGTCAGGGACTGGGAGGGTGGGGGGGGTAGAAGGGAAGGTGGGCGGGGCTAGAAGGGGAAGGTGGGCAGGGCTAGAATGGGAAGGTGAGCGGGGCTAGAAGGGAAGGTGGGCGGGGCTAGAAGGAAAGGTGGGCGGGGCTAGAAGGGCAGGTGGGCGGGGCTAGAAGAGAAGGTACAGCTGGAGACGAGAGGACATATGTGTCGGAGAGCCTTCAGGTGAAAGTTACATGAACTGATGATATGATTGGTTTGGCGGTCGAAGGAAAAAGTTGAATCGAGGTTGACACCGAGGTAGCTGAAGTGATCGGTGAACCTGATGCTGTATTGGGAGCGCGGATGAGTTTAGACGTTGCCTGGCACCTAACATGATGGCCACTGACTCTGACGGATTAAGGGCAAGATTGTGTGAGGAGAACCACTGTTGCAGGCCAGTGGTGCATTCCGAGAGCCTCTCAAATCCAGACGCATTGGGAGAATTGATGGCGGTGAACAGAATAGTGTCGTCCGCATATGAGTGGTGCTTGACACTGAAGCTTGCGATGAGGCGGCCGATAGGGGAAGTGTCGGCTGTGAACAGCAGGGGACCGAGGATGGAGCCCTGGGGGACGCCGCATGACGCTTTTGTTTCAGGAGATGTGGACGAGCCCACCCTGACTGAGGATTGCAAGTACTGTTAGCGAGCACCTATGAAGGCCGAAACGGCACGCGAAAGGGGGTGGGTGGCCAGCACCACGCCCGGCCGCCTTTGTCTTCTCGGTGGAAATATTTTTGACACATCGCACGAGGTACCGCTCCCCACTCAGCTCCACATCAGCGCACACACACACTTCAGTTACCAAAATAAATCCCAAGAAAGCCCAAAGACTTAACCTGTGGGCTTCAATCGTTGTGATTTTACAGCGGCACCTTTGTAAATCCACTGCCAAACGTGGAAGGCCTCCCCACAGCATCAAGCTGCTCAGCACTCAGCTGAAAAGAGGGCTCCAGCACCAATACTCTGTGTTTGTGAGTCTGTGGGTCGCTATGCGAGTATATGAATATGTTGGTCTCTATGTGAGTTTATGGGGTCTCTGTATAAGTCTCTATGAGCCTCTCTATGCGTCTCTGTGTGAGTCTCTGTGTGACTCTCTGTGTGAGTCTCTGTGTAAGTCTATGCAAGTCTCTCTATGAGTCACTGTGTGACTCTATGGCAGAGGTCGCAAACGTACCCGGCCGCACCAGGGTCGCAAACGGGTACCTGCACCCGTACCCTACCCGATACCCGGCTACCTGTACCCGGCCAGGTATCGGGTAGGGTACGGGGACGGGTACTCGATTGCGACCTCTGGGATAAAGCCATGTTGCAGGCGTGGGTGGGTTGATTCTAGGAACTTGAATTGTGAGAAGAGACAAGACGTTGGGAAATGAGTGACAAACGGTTACTCACCAGTGACTCACGGCCTACCCGTACCCGTACCCGGCCGCACCAGGGTCGCAAACGGGCACCCGTACCCGGCCGGGTACGGGTAGCCGGGTATCGGGTAAGGTACGGGTATCGGGTACCCGATTGCGACCTCTGCTCTATGGGTCCATGTGTAGGTGTACGGGGGTCTGCCCCCTGACGATGCCACCATGGCTCGCCTCTGTGAGGCTGTGCGTCTCTGAGTCTCCAGTGAAGTGTGTGGGAGTTTCCTCACCCATGAATGGGGAATTAAAGACCGAAGCTCATCGTGGCTGCGGTGAAGGAAAGCTACCCAAACCACTCACATTGCCGATCACGATCACGCACCGTTTGCAGGGAGGCACAAGTGGGAATCCATACGGTGACTCACATCGACCCCCCCCCACCCATACAATTGCTTCTCTAAACTCTAAGACAAAACAAAGATCCCCCGTATAACCTGAACAGACTGCCAGGAGCAAGTGCTGTTAGCGAGCAGCATCTATGAAGATCGGCACTGTGGCGCACGAGGGGGTGGACAAACCCACGCCTGGCCACCTTCGTCTCCCCAGGACCGGTTCGGATAACCGTCGGTGGCGTCGGTAGCGGCCGTGAGCGGAGAATCGAACTCGGGTGGCCGGGGTCCGCAGCGCTGACCGCCACCGCCACTCACGCCGCCAACCGCACGTGTAAAACCCACACGGTGACTTCACATCGACTCCCATCGAACTCCTTCTGTGAAAAACTCAAGATGGAAGCACGCACGGCCAACGAACCTCGGGCACGTTGCTTCTCGGACGCCTCGACGGAGGAGGCCGCGGCGAGGGGTTTGCAGGCAGCCAGGGTCCTGGCAGCCTGCTACCGACCCCCCCCCCCCCAGACAATTCAGAGCCAAGAGCATTTGACTGTACCGCGAGGCATTAATGCGTTTAGAGAGCATTAGCAGGGATCAGGGATGATACAAGAATGGGGCCGGGACACGACGCTGAGCATCTACAACGGGACACGACACTGAGCATCTACAACGGGACAGGATGGGCACAGTCAGTAACACATGCCCTCTATGTATATAGATGTGCACGTACCAATCACACATTCTGTAGATAAACCTCATGGCGGGACCCCGGGGTGCCGAATAAACGAAAGTTAAAATTGTAATTCATTTGTT
The DNA here is from genome assembly GCF_965212315.1 of Lampetra planeri. NCBI lineage: Eukaryota > Metazoa > Chordata > Hyperoartia > Petromyzontiformes > Petromyzontidae > Lampetra > Lampetra planeri. The sequence continues at coordinate 2,597,507 of NC_136166.1, forward strand.
TTTGGCGACTCCGTCCCACCGCGCACATCAACGCCGCGACCCGCCTGGCGCGGATCATTCTGTTGTCACATCGTGTCCAAGCGCAGCGGCGAGGACGAATGGGCAGAAGAGCCGAACAAGCGAATGCACTCCATGCTCGGGTATGGGCAGGATCATAACAAGTCTTATCTCAAAGCTGCTCAAACTGCCGACACGACTTTATTTGTCATCACGGTATGCGTAATACAGTGAAACTGCTCTCTTATCTTCTTGGTTCTTTCGGTAAAGTCACGTAGAAGGGAAATAATAAAATAATAAAAATTTAACATAATAAAATACAATTCTCACGACGTTTCGGCCACAACGCAAGCAGCCGTCCTCGGGTGAAGAACAGGTCTGTCGGACAGACAGCGTCTGAATAAACACCACCAGGCTTGGCAGCGTATATTTAAGCTGGGTTGGAGGGGGAAGGGCGCCTTGACAGGGCGCCTCTCTTATCTTCGTTATTATTTGTGACCTACCAATGTCTGCAGCCAGGATCAATCGAAGACAATTCTATTACCTGCAGGTATTTAACAGATGAGATGCTTTGCACCGTTAATTCCTCCTGTTTAATTATAATACTTCTCTTGTCCGTATGCATCTGTGCAGGTAGGTTTTACAGGTAGGAACAACAGGTTCCACACTGCCCACCAGGGAGTATTTGTCTGTCTGTCGTGCACGAATGCGCTGTCCAACCAAGTTCCTACCTGCCCACTCCGAAGGAACGTGTTTTTTTGCGGTTAAGCCACAGACCCCACACACCGCTGATATCAATGCGGGTAAGAAGAGCGGCCACCCACTACTCTGCAGAGTAACATTGGTATAAACGCTTGTTACAATATCAACAGCGCATTGAAAGCGCGTACTATTTTATGTCCTGTTTACAATGTGTGTTCACAAGTCCACACTGAGAAACACGATGATTGACAGAGGGTTGTACATTATTTTGTTCGACTGTGTATTTAAATAGAGGTACTGCAGGTAAGTAGTTTTCAGTTTTAAAGGCAAAGTTTAACAAGACAACACTTGCCACCATCCTTCAAACCCATTGGTGAATAAGTAATATTTTAAAATACTTTTTTTAAAACACGCTTCAATGAAATGTACCGTACTCGTAATGGCAAAACTCCACGACTCCAGGAAGTGGCCCCGAAGTTTGCCACAACGTAAGGCGCCCTGGTGATTTACAGCCAACGTGAGTTGAGCGTGGACAATTAGACCCAAGCCGAAACATAACATAAAAATATGGTTTACAAATATATTATTTTTATTTTTAATGATAGAATATAGTATTGTCATCAGTATGACATAAGTATACCAAGTTTGCAGTCGATACCACATTGGGAAGTGGGTTAAAGTTGAGTTACAAGATTTGAGGATACGACAACAACAGACCGAGTGAGTTAAATAAAAGTGTGTAAAAAGAGCTAAGTTTCAGTTTACACCATAATATAATGTTTATGCGAGAGCCGGGGGCTTATGAGACCCCGGGGTCCCGCTATAAGGTTCAGATCTGAACTGTGGTCAACATGAATTCCACGTTATTACATACAAAAACATACCAACATGTGCACATGTACCACACATGCGCACACGTAACACATGCGCACACGTAACACATGTGCACACATTACACAAGTACACACATACAAAAGAACACATTACACAAACACATGAACAGATGTCACATGCACGCAATAAACAGTGCCTACATGCGAACACAATCATAACACATAAAATGCACGCTGCACATTCTACGAACGGGAAACATACGACGCACAACGCATGCTACACCCGCATATACCCACTCTGTAACACAGACACAACACCCGTGGTACATATTATGAACACACAGATCCAATTCTGCACGTGTACCACTGCACGTATTGCTGCCAGACCGACCAACGGAGGCACTCCTCCACCCCGTATCCTGTGTGGCAGCAACCTGCTGTGCATGCTGATGAACCAATCCCAACCAAAACTATCCAAGTAACTACTCATTAACAAACAACAACAACACAAAAGATTTCCAAAATTCTAAACAAACACAAGATCCAGGTTTGGTTCAATACAGTACACAAAATCCGTGATCTGATCCCATCCGTAAAGGATGTCATTCCTGACTTACAGTACCCCGGTGTTTACAAATTGAGTTGCATCTGTGGTGGCTGCTATATCGGGTAGACGAATCGACAAATTTCTGACCGAATTCGCGAGCACAAATCAGATTTGAAACACGGCAGAACGAATTCTTCGGCCGTAGCTGATCACTGTTTCAACACAGCGGGTTCTCATGATATTGTTTTCTCCGATACCAAAGTATTCTGCAAACCTCTCGGATACTACCAAAGATTTGTCCATGAAGCCATCCAGATATACAAACATAGACACAACTTCAACCGAGAGGATAGTTTTAAATTAAGCAATCATTGGAAAGATGTCATCAACCAAGTCAAACTTTAGCTGCCTTATAATTGTACAGCCATATCCATTTCTTCCAGTTGTTTTCTATTCCCAGCTTGATTAGCCCCTTTTTGACCCATGAGGTCTGAACTGGTCTGTAATAAGGTAGGGGGGCGCTGACAAGGGGTTGACAGGTTTGTAGTGGTGAGTGTAGTGGTGAGTGTAGTGGTGAGTGTACTGGTGAGTGTACTAGTGGTGAGTGTAGTAGTGGTGAGTGTAGTGGTGAGTGTACTAGTGGTGAGTGTAGTGGTGAGTGTACTAGTGGTGAGTGTAGTAGTGGTGAGTGTAGTGGTGAGTGTACTAGTGGTGAGTGTAGTGGTGAGTGTACTAGTGGTGAGTGTAGTGGTGAGTGTACTAGTGGTGAGTGTAGTGGTGAGTGTAGTGGTGGTGAGTGTAGTGGTGAGTGTAGTGGTGGTGAGTATAGTGGTGAGTGTAGTGGTGATGGGTGTAGTGGTGGTGAGTGTAGTGGTGGTGAGTGTAGTAGTGGTGAGTGTAGTGGTGAGTGTACTAGTGGTGAGTGTACTAGTGGTGAGTGTAGTAGTGGTGAGTGTAGTGGTGGTGAGTGTAGTGGTGAGTGTAGTGGTGGTGGGTGTACTGGTGGTGAGTGTAGTGGTGGTGAGTGTATTGGTGGTGAGTGTACTAGTGGTGAGTGTAGTAGTGAGTGTACTAGTGGTGAGTGTAGTAGTGGTGAGTGTAGTAGTGGTGAGTGTAGTGGTGAGTGTAGTAGTGGTGAGTGTAGTAGTGGTGAGTGTAGTGGTGAGTGTAGTAGTGGTGAGTGTAGTGATGTGTAGTAGTGGTGAGTGTAGTGGTGAGTGTACTAGTGGTGAGTGTACTAGTGGTGAGTGTACTAGTGGTGAGTGTGGTGGTGAGTATACTAGTTGTGAGTGTACTAGTGGTGAGTGTAGTGGTGAGTGTAGTGGTGAGTGTAGTAGTGGTGAGTGTAGTGGTGAGTGTACTAGTGGTGAGTGTAGTGGTGAGTGTACTAGTGGTGAGTGTAGTGGTGAGTGTACTAGTGGTGAGTGTACCAGTGGTGAGTGTACTAGTGGTGAGTGTAGTGGTGAGTGTACTAGTGGTGAGTGTACTAGTGGTGAGTGTACTAGTGGTGAGTGTGGTGGTGAGTGTACTAGTGGTGAGTGTAGTGGTGAGTGTAGTGGTGAGTGTAGTGGTGAGTGTACTAGTGGTGAGTGTAGTGGTGAGTGTAGTGGTGAGTGTACTAGTGGTGAGTGTACTAGTGGTGAGTTTAGTGGTGAGTGTACTAGTGGTGAGTGTAGTAGTGGTGAGTGTAGTGGTGGTGGGTGTAGTGGTGGTGAGTGTAGTGGTGGTGAGTGTAATAGTGGTGAGTGTAGTGGTGAGTGTAGTAGTGGTGAGTGTAGTGGTGAGTGTAGTAGTGGTGAGTGTACTAGTGGTGAGTGTAGTGGTGGTGAGTGTAGTGGTGAGTGTAGTAGTGGTGAGTGTACTAGTGGTGAGTGTACTAGTGGTGAGTGTAGTGGTGAGTGTAGTGGTGGTGAGTGTACTAGTGGTGAGTGTAGTAGTGGTGAGTGTAGTGGTGAGTGTAGTAGTGGTGAGTGTGGTGGTGAGTGTACTAGTGGTGAGTGTAGTGGTGAGTGTACTAGTGGTGAGTGTACTAGTGATGAGTGTACTAGTGGTGAGTGTAGTGGTGAGTGTAGTAGTGGTGAGTGTAGTGGTGAGTGTACTAGTAGTGAGTGTACTAGTGGTGAGTGTAGTGGTGAGTGTACTAGTGGTGAGTGTAGTGGTGAGTGTAGTAGTGGTGAGTGTAGTAGTGGTGAGTGTACTGGTGGTGAGTGTAGTGGTGAGTGTACTAGTGGTGAGTGTAGTGGTGGTGAGTGTAGTGGTGAGTGTAGTAGTGGTGAGTGTACTAGTGGTGAGTGTAGTGGTGAGTGTAGTAGTGGTGAGTGTACTAGTGGTGAGTGTACTAGTGGTGAGTGTAGTGGTGAGTGTACTAGTGGTGAGTGTACTAGTGATGAGTGTACTAGTGGTGAGTGTAGTGGTGAGTGTACTAGTGGTGAGTGTAGTAGTGGTGAGTGTATTAGTGGTGAGTGTACTGGTGGTGAGTGTAGTGGTGAGTGTACTAGTGGTGAGTGTAGTGGTGGTGAGTGTAGTGGTGAGTGTAGTAGTGGTGAGTGTACTAGTGGTGAGTGTACTGGTGAGTGTAGTAGTGGTGAGTGTACTAGTGGTGAGTGTAGTGGTGGTGAGTGTACTAGTGGTGAGTGTACTAGTGGTGAGTGTAGTGGTGAGTGTACTAGTGGTGAGTGTAGTGGTGAGTGTACTAGTGGTGAGTGTAGTAGTGGTGAGTGTAGTGGTGAGTGTACTAGTGGTGAGTGTAGTAGTGGTGAGTGTAGTGGTGAGTGTGGTGGTGAGTGTACTAGTGGTGAGTGTACTAGTGGTGAGTGTAGTGGTGAGTGTGGTGGTGAGTGTACTAGTGGTGAGTGTACTAGTGGTGAGTGTACTAGTGGTGAGTGTAGTGGTGAGTGTAGTGGTGAGTGTACTAGTGGTGAGCGTAGTGGTGAGTGTAGTGGTGAGTGTACTAGTGGTGAGTGTACTAGTGGTGAGTTTAGTGGTGAGTGTACTAGTGGTGAGTGTAGTAGTGGTGAGTGTAGTGGTGGTGGGTGTAGTGGTGGTGAGTGTAGTGGTGGTGAGTGTAGTGGTGAGTGTAGTAGTGGTGAGTGTACTAGTGGTGAGTGTAGTAGTGGTGAGTGTAGTGGTGAGTGTAGTAGTGGTGAGTGTGGTGGTGAGTGTACTAGTGGTGAGTGTAGTGGTGAGTGTACTAGTGGTGAGTGTACTAGTGATGAGTGTAGTAGTGGTGAGTGTAGTGGTGAGTGTACTAGTAGTGAGTGTACTAGTGGTGAGTGTAGTGGTGAGTGTACTAGTGGTGAGTGTACTAGTGGTGAGTGTACTAGTGGTGAGTGTAGTAGTGGTGAGTGTAGTAGTGGTGAGTGTACTGGTGGTGAGTGTAGTGGTGAGTGTACTAGTGGTGAGTGTAGTGGTGGTGAGTGTAGTGGTGAGTGTAGTAGTGGTGAGTGTACTAGTGGTGAGTGTAGTGGTGAGTGTAGTGGTGAGTGTAGTGGTGGTGAGTGTATTAGTGGTGAGTGTACTGGTGGTGAGTGTAGTGGTGAGTGTACTAGTGGTGAGTGTAGTGGTGGTGAGTGTACTAGTGGTGAGTGTAGTGGTGAGTGTAGTAGTGGTGAGTGTACTAGTGGTGAGTAGTGGTGAGTGTTGTGAGTTTACGGTTTGCGGCTTAACGATGAACAGAAAAGTCTCAGAACGCAAACCCCCAATGGGCACAGTGCCGCCATGTGCACGTCAGTACAGTGCTGATATAGAGTGGTGTGTGTCAGTGTGTGTGTGTCAGTGTGTGTGTCAGTATGTGTGTGCCAGTGTGTGTGTCAGTGTGTGTGTGTCAGTGTGTGTGTGTCAGTGTGTGTGTGTCAGTGTGTGTGTGTCAGTGTGTGTGTGTCAGTGTGGGGAGTGGTAGTGTAGCGGTTAGCGCGCTGCGCTATGAACCTGGCGACCCGGGTTCGATTCCCGCTCACGGCTAACACCAGTGACGATTATCTGAACCGGTCCTGGGCCTCCCCTAGGTCGACTCAGCCTTAAATGAGTACCTGGTGCGGTGTGTAAACATCGCCACTGGGGAGACAAAGGCGGTCGGGCGTGGTGCTGGCCACCCACCCCCTCGTGTACCGTTCCGGCCTTCATAGGTGCTCGCTAACAGCACTTGCCCCTACAGTCTGTTAAGGCTATACGGGGGATCTTTATCTTTATCTTTGTGTGTCAGTGTGTGTGTCAGTGTGTGTGTAGCGTGGTGTGTGTAGCGTGGTGTGTGTAGCGTGGGGATGTACCTTGTACACCAATGTTAGTATTACAGTGTTTGTGTACTGCATGTGTCGACTGAATAATGTGTAGAGTAGAGGACCAATGTTATGAATGTGTACTGGATGTTTCATAATCGTGAGTTTACACCAATGGATGTGTGTACACAGGACCGCATTTGTTTTTTTGTACGGCGCACTATATACGTGTACTGTAGTACAGGATGTGTGTGAACTGTGTGTGTGTGTACTGTATGTGTACTGTGTTGTGTGTGTCTGTGTGTGTGTCTGTGTGTGTGTAATGTGTGTGTGTAATGTGTGTAATGTGTGTACTGTGTGTGTGTGTAATGTGTGTACTGTGTCTGTGTGTGTGTAATGTGTGTGTGTAATGTGTCTGTGTGTGTAATGTGTGTACTGTGTGTCATGTGTGTGTAATGTGTCTGTGTGTGTTATGTGTGTAGTGTGTGTGTGTAATGTGTGTGTGTAATGTGTCTGTGTGTGTGTAATGTGTGTACTGTGTGTGTGTGTAATGTGTGTACTGTGTGTGTGTGTACTATGTGAAAGTTGTGGATAATGTTTACTTCCAATGTAAGTAAGTTACACATATTTTAACAAAGTGTTAATATGTGGGTAGCTGTGTATATATATACAACATATAACGATACACAAAGTACAAGTGCTATGTTCACTTGCTACGTGTAAGAGACACACACAAGACGTGTGCACCGCCCACATGTGAACACTGTACACTGCACGTGAACACTGTACACTGGACATACAGTGCCTGTGACCTGCCTGTGTAAACAAATATGAATTTAAAACACGGAGAAATCTACTATCATTGCACTACTACGTGTGTAGATCGTACAACATGCATGTTGTGTACAACATGCATGTTGTGTGTGGGTGAGACAGTACAGAGTGCGTATAGTTTACTAGCCGTGTGTACACTACACATTGAACACACGGTGCTGTGTAAGTGTGCTGTGTGTACTGTGTGTGTGTGCTGTCAGTGTGTGTGTTCTGTGTGTGTAGTGTGTCTGTGTGTAGTGTGTCTGTGTGTGTGTGTACTGTGTGTGTGTCTGTGTCTGTGTGTGTGTCTGTATGTGTGTGTACTGTGTGTCTGTGTGTGTGCATCTGTGTGTGTCTGTGTGTGTGTCTGTGTACTGTATGTGTCTGTGTCTGTGTGTGTGTGTACTGTGTGTGTGTACTGTGTGTGTCTGTGTGTGTGTCTGTGTACTGTGTGTGTCTGTGTGTGTGTGTACTGTGTGTATGTGTCTGTGTGTGTGTGTCTGTGTGTGTGTGTCTGTGTGTATGTGTCTGTGTGCTGTGTGTGTGTCTGTGTGTGTGTGTTTGTGTGTGTGTCTGTGTGTGTGTGTCTGTGTGTGTGTGTCTGTGTGTGTCTGTGTGTGTATGTCTGTGTGTGTGTGTCTGTGTGTGTGTGTCTGTGTGTGTGTGTCTGTGTGTGTGTGTCTGTGTATGTGTGTATGTGTGTGTGTGTCTGTGTGTGTGTCTGTGTGTGCACAAGCAGGCGATGCGAACAGGCACGTACCCAAGGCCGAGCAACTTGTTGTTGTAGACGTTGTTGATGTTGTTGTTGTCGATGTTGTTGTCGATGTTGTTGCTGATGTTGTCGTTGTTGTTGTTGTCGTGACTGCGCCACCCCGCCGACTGCGAGAGTCAGAGGAGAGCCGCGAGTGGTGAAGCCAGACGCGACCAATGCCGCGCCATGGACACAGAGACGGGGGGTGGGGGGCTCAACACCCTCAACAACCACCACAACAACCACCACCACCTTCACCACCACCACTACTACCACAACTACCTCCTCCACTACCACCACCACGTCCACTACCTCCACTACTACCAGCACCACCACTACCACCACCAACCACCACGACTCCCCCCTGTGGCTGCCGCGGTGTCAGTCGCGGCCGCTGTCGATGTGCAACTCCCACCCAGCCTGTTGATGGTGATGGGGGTGGTGGTGGTGGTGATGATGGTGGTGGTGGTGGGGGTGGTGGTGGTGGGGGTGATGGGGGTGGTGGTGATGGTGATGATGGGGGTGGTGGTGGTGAAGGTGGTGGTTGGTGATCGTGGTGATGGGGGTGGTGGTGATAGGGGTGGTGGTGGTGAAGGTGGGTGGTGGGTGATCGTGGTGATGGTGATGATGGGGGTGGTGGTGGGTGGTGGTGGGTGATGGTGGTGGTGATGGGGGTGATGGTGGTGGTGATGGGGGTGCTGGTGATGGTGATGGGGGTGATGGTGGTGATGGGGGTGGTGATGATAGTGATGGTAGGGATGGTGTTGGTGATAGTGATGGTTGATAGTGGTGATGATAGTGGTGATGGTAGTGGTGATGGTAGTGGTGATGATAGTGATGGTAGGGATGGTGGTGGTGATGATAGTGATGGTTGATAGTGGTGATGATGATAGGGATGGTGGTGGTGATGATAGTGGTGGTGGTGGTGATGATAGTGGTGGTGGTGGTGGTGATGATATTGATGGTAGTGGTGATGATGGTGGTGGTGATGAAAGTGATGGTGGTGATGATAGTGATGGTGGTGATGGTAGTGATGATGGTGGTGGTGGTGATGATAGTGATGGTGGTGATGGTAGTGATCATAGTGATGGTGATGATAGTGGTGGTGATAGTGATGAAAGTGGTGATGAAAGTGATGGGTGATGATAGTGATGGTAGTGATGGTGATGATAGTGGTGGTGATGATGATGGTTGATAGTGTTGATGGTGGTGATGATGATGGATGATAGTGGTGAAAGTGACAGTAGTTTATGTTGGTGTCCCTGGTGTTGTTTGAACATTATCAGTGTTGTATAATAACGATGCGTGGCCCGCATTTTTACGATGGTGCTTTGGCTTATGATGTCGATTATGAACGAACTTTAATTATGATAACGGTGATGTCGGTGATGGTGTTTGCACAATAACTTTATGCTGGCTGTGTGATGATGACGATGATGATGTATGAGGGATGGTGATGGTGTGTGATGGTGATGGTGTGTGTGTGATGGTGTGTTTGTGATGGTGTGTGTGTGATGGTGATGGTGTGTGGGTGATGGTGTGTAATGGTATGTGTGTGATGGTGATGGTGTGTGTGGGTGATGGTGTGTGATGGTGATGGTGTGTGTGATGGTGTGTGATGGTGATGGTGTGTGATGGTGTGTGTGTGTGTGATGGTGTGTGATGGTGTGTGTGTGTGGGTGATGGTGTGTGATGGTGATGGTGTGTGATGGTGTGTGTGTGTGATCGTGATGGTGTGTGATTGTGTGATGGTGTGTGTGTGATGGTGGTGATGGTGTGTGTGTGTGATGGTGTGTGTGTGATGGTGATGGTGTGTGATGGTGATGGTGTGTGTGTGTGATGGTGTGTGTGTGATGGTGATGGTGTGTGATGGTTTGTGGGTGATGGTGATGGTGTGTATGTGATGATGATGTTACTGCTGCTGTGATGATGATGATGTTACTGCTGCTGTGATGATGATGATGTTACTGCTGCTGTGATGCTGATGATGTTACTGCTGCTGTGATGATGATGTTACTGCTGCTGTGATGATGATGATGTTACTGCTGCTGTGATGATGATGATGTTACTGCTGCTGTGACAATGATGATGATGTTACTGCTGTGATGATGATGATGTTACTACTGCTGTGATGATGATGATGTTACTACTGCTGTGATAATGATGATGATGTTACTGCTGTGATGATGATGATGTTACTGCTGCTGTGATGATGATGATGTTACTGCTGCTGTGATGATGATGTTACTGCTGCTGTGATGATGATGATGTTACTGCTGCTGTGATGATGATGATGTTACTGCTGCTGTGATGATGATGTCACTGCTGCTGTGATGATGATGTTACTGCTGCTGTGATGATACTGCTGCTGTGATGATGATGATGTCACTGCTGCTGTGATGATGATGATGTCACTGCTGCTGTGATGATGATGTTACTGCTGCTGTGATGATGATGTTACTGCTGCTGTGATGATGATGTTACTGCTGCTGTGATGATGATGTTACTGCTGCTGTGATGATGATGTTACTGCTTCTGCTGCTACTCCCGAATTCCTGTTATGTCACTGCTTGCCACCCTTTTCACAGCCTACGACGACAACCGCGGCGTTTATTATCTTTATCATTACATTATTATATATTATTATATTGTTATTATATTGTTATATATTAACGCCTTGCTAAGCGCTGCTTAAACTGCACCCACCTCGCTGCCTTTCACTATAAGAAGCGCGTCGGACACACACACGACACACACACACGGGCACACACACACGGGTACACACACACGGGCACACACAGACAGACACACGGACACACACACACGAACACACAGGCACACAGACACGAACACACACACACGAACACACAGAGACACACGGACACACACACACACGAACACACAGAGACATGGACACACACCAACACACAGACACACACACGAACACACACACATAGACACACACACGAACACACAGAGACACACGGACACACACACACGGACACACACACAGACACTCAGACACACACACAGACACACACACACGAACACACACACGGGCGCACACGGACACACACACAGACACACACACACGTACACAGGCTTCCTTCTACGCCTGCTGATTGTGTGCTAGAGAGTACAGTAATCAAAAAAAGAGGGACGCATTACGCAACGCTGAATAAATAGGAGAGAGAGAGGAGATAGCGTGTCCCCGTGCCTCAACTGCGTGCCCGTGTGTGTGTCTGTGTGTGACTGTCTGTCTGTGTCTGTCTGTGTCTGTTTGTGTGTCTGTCTGTGTGTGTCTGTCTGTGTGTCTGTGTGTGACTGTCTGTGTGTGATTCTGCGTGTGTGTGTCTGTGTGTGTGTCTGTCTGTGTCTGTGACTGTCTGTGTGTGTCTCTGTGTGTGTGTGACTGTCTGTGTGTGTATGTGTGTGTCTGTGTGTGTCTGTCTGTGTGTGTGACTGTCTGTGTGTGACTGTGTGTGACTCTCTGCGTGCGTGTCTGTCTGTGTGTGTCTGTCTGTGTGTGTGTCTGTCTGTGTCTGTCTGTGTGTGTGTCTGTGTGAGTGTCTGTCTGTAACCCTGCTGAGGCTGCGGTGCCTCAAATATTGGAAGAGGTCACCCCCTGTGAGTGGCTGGCTGAGGTGCCATCTGTTGAGGAAGTACTGAAGGCGATCCGGAGTCTGAGACTAGAAAAGGCACCGGGCAGAGATTATCTCCCAAGACAAATGCTGAGGGAGGGTGGCGTTTGTGCACAGACTGCCCTATATGACATAACAACAGTCTGGACCACTGGACGGGTTCCGCAGGATTGGAAGGATGCCCTAGGGGTCCCCCTCTTTAAGAAGGGGGACTGCACAGACTGTAACAACTACAGGGGCATCTCACTCCTCAGTGTGCCGGGAAAGGTCCTGGCAAGGATTATTCAACATCGCCTTGCTAGGCACGCTGAGGAGAGGCTTGCGGAGCCCCAATGCGGTTTCAGGAAAGGGCGGTCCTGCACAGATGCCATATTTTCTGTCCGTCTGCTACAGCAGAGGTGTATGGAATTCCAACAAGACCTACATCTCTGCTTTATTGACCTGGTCAAGGCCTATGATACCATCAGTAGGCCTGGGCTCTGGGCTGTTCTTCGTGCTTTCGGAGTCCCTGACCCTCTGCTCACGATCATTAAGGACCTTCATGATGGTGAGCGGGCCCGGGTAAAACTACGTGGCCGGGAGTCGGAGCCATTCGCTCTACACCTTGGGGTGTGACAGGGATGTCCTCTGGCTCCCACATTATTTAACATCTATTTTGACCACGTAGTTCGTGAAGCCTTCAATAGCTGTACCGGGGGAATTTCCATTTGGTACAGATATAATGGGAGGCTGATCGACACCCGGGTGCGATCAAGGGATGGCTCCCTATTGGTCAACCACGTTATGTAAGCCGATGATTTGGTAATAGCTGCTCATTCAGAAGAGGAGTTGGAGACGCTGCTGCTGCTGAGACTGGAGCGTGCCACTAAGAGGTGGGGCCTTACCATCAGCCCCACCAAAACTAAGCACCTGCCTGGGTATTTTGTACCATCGGATACTCCACCCCCACAACTCCCAATCGGTGATGGGGCAGTAGTGGAGAGAGTGGAGTGTTTCCCATACCTGGGCAGTGTGCTTAAGACCGGCTCCAGTTTAACAGCAGAGGTCTCACTCCGAATCAGTCGAGCGGCAATATCTTTTCATCGGTTGCGAAACGCTGTATGGAAGCTACCTGGTCTGTCGCTCCGCACGAAGCTTCAGGTCTTCTCGGCCACAGTCATTCCCTCCCTTCTCTACGCTTGCGAAACGTGGACCCCCCTGGTGGAGCATTTTCGCCGGTTGGAAACATTTAGGCTGGCCTGCCTACGATCCATCCTGGGTTTAACCAGGCTGGATTGTGTGAGGAGCTCACAAATCCTTGAAAGATCTGGTCAAAGTCCCATTGGTGAGCTCCTCCGGCAGGCAAGGCTGCGTTGGCTGGGTCATGTAGCCCGCATGCCCAGCCACCGCATGCCTAAACAGCTTTTGTTCGGCCGGATCGAGGGGGCTAAACGGGCGCGGCACGGGCTAGAGAAGAGATGGAGTGATGTGGTACAGGAGGACGTGGAGCTGAGTGGACTTGCCGATGACTGGTACCAGCGGTGTCAAGATCGGCCTCAGTGGAGGAGGCTCGTGAAGGACGCTACTGGGCAGTTGGAGGCAGTCGCCCTCCAACAACAACGGAGGGCGGAGGAGCGATGCTCACAACAACGAGCGAAGCGCCGGGTGGCTAAAGCACAGCAAGTTGGTACAGTAGGGGGCACAGGTGGTGCATCAGCCAGCCATCTCGGTCATCTCGGTCAGTCGACCCGTGGCACCTGGGCCTGTCCCGTGACCTCCTGCCAGCGGGTGTTCGACACTTCACGTGGCCTCAACGTGCAGCTAGCCTGGCACAAGGGCCGTGGTGACGTCACCACCACTTAGTGGCGAATGGCGGTTGTTGTTTGTGTGTCTGTGTTAGTCTGTATGTGACTGTGTGTGTCGGTGTATGTGTGCGTGTTTTCTTAGACTGTATGTATACTTGTGTATGTGTGTAAAGTATTTTGTTTGTATGTGTATGTCACGTGTGTCTCCATGTATCGTATGTATCTTTGTATATCTGAATGTATACAAAGTATATTATTATGCCACGATGTCTAAGTACAGGACTCTGTGCTTCAGACATTGTGTCTGTATGTAGTGTAGCAGGTAGCGCGCTGCGCTACGAACCTGGCGATCCAAGTTCGACTCCCGCTCATGGCCACTAACACCGGTGACGATTGTCTGAACCGGTCTTGGGCCTCCCCTAAGTCGACTCAACCTCAAATGAGTATCTGGTTCCGGTGTGGTGTACGCATCGCCACTGGGGGAGACAAAGGCGGCCGGGCGTGGTGCTGGCCACCCACCCCCTCGTGTGTCACAGTGGCGGCCTTCATAGGTGCTGCTACTCGCTAACAGCACATGTATCACTCGGCCTTAAGATTTGCATTGAACTGCCCATATAGGACTCATCACTGTGATCTCTACATTGGGTCAAACTTAACATCTCTCAATGTTCGACGACTTGTGCATCAGATCTTATTTATTCATGATGTACTTACAAAAAAATCCGCAGATTACCTGCTGGATCTCCTCTCTGTTTCAAAGAACAAATTTGACCTAAGGTCTTCGCTCATTTACCAGCTTCACCTTCCCTATTGCCGTACAAATACTGGAGGAAGGGCCTTTGCTATTGATGCCCCCAGGGTCTGAAATGCTATTGCCAATAAACTACAACTTGAATCACTACCTGAGATCTTCACTCAAAACTGCTCTAGAGGAGTTGTACACCCCTAGCTGCCACTGCAATTTAGTGGCCTAAAATACAATGTTTCGCTCCGGATGATCGCTGAAAAGTATGATCTGTGTTTTGATTTAGTGTGCTGATCTTAAAGGTGCATTGAAAAATGTTGATACTCCGACTGATGCTCTCCTACTGTTGTGGAGTGACTCATGCAGCCAGCTATGGCTGCAAAGTTTGGTAGTACATGTTGTTTACATCATTATTGTGAAAATTCGGTCACAGTTCCTATGACCACTGTTTAATTGCTTTTATGGCTTTATTTTGGTGATTTTCTAAAAGTTTTTTAGTTTGGACATGTTTGTTTGTTGTAGTACAGAATTAGACTGATGGCCTTAATCTAAGTTGTTTTGTGGTTGCTGTTGTTTGACTTGCATCCCACTGGGATTTTTGCACACAGTGTTGGTGTACGGTGCTTTTTCTGCAATATTTTGCGGCCTTTTCTTGGATTTTCTGTTTGCACTCAGTCACATTCACTTTAAGATGTTTTTTGTTCATGTTTTTGTTTGTTGCGGTTGCACCCGATTCAAGAGCCGAATGGCTCACAGGGCTATACCTAATAAATGAAACTTGAAACTTGCCCCGGACAGCCTGTTACAGGCTACACGGGGGTTCTTTATCTTTGTGATGCCAAGTAGTACTGTGTGTGTGTGAAATGGAGTGAGCAGCTACAAAATGGGACCTTTTTGGACAGTATTAAAGTATGTTTGAACATCTTAACACCTGTTTTATTGCCAGAAAGGGTAAAAAAAACCTATTTCTTATTTTCATTATTTTACACGCTTTTATTTAACTCACTCTGTTGTCGTATCCTCAAATCTTGTAACTCAACTTTAACCCACTTCCCAATGCTGTATCGACTGCAAACTTGGTATACTTATGTCACACTGATGACAATACTATATTCTATCATTAAAAAAATATATATATTTTTTTAAGCAATATTTTTTTATATGATATGTTTCGGCTTGGGTCTAATTGTCCACGCTCAACTGATGTTGACTGTAATTGGCCACGGTCCCATAAGTTATGGCAAGCTTCGGGGCCATTTCCTGGAGTCGTGGAGTTCTGCCATTACTCGACGGTACATTTCATTAAAGCGTGTTAAAAAATATATATATATATTTTAATGCTGCACATGTCCCGCCTGTTTAAAAACTGCGGTAGACACGGGCCGCTGCCACCACCGTCGTAAAATTGCCTGCCTCCCCATCGTATAATATTGTGCACCGCGTAATGCCCGCACTGTAGGGGTGTAATATCCATGTAAGTCTGATGTTTGTTTGAATACAATTCAAACCCGTGAAAATCCCAGATTAGCCATCGGCAGGAGAGAATGTAACAGAGGGTTGGGTGGGTGGGTACCAGATGTTTTGTAACCTCCCCCAATTAATTTACCTTTTTTTGTTTGTTGTCCTGTCATAACATTTTTGTTCCCGTTTTATAAAAAACTAGTTTTAAGAGATTTAAATGGGAGGTGGGAGGGGAGCAGTCACAAGACATCTGGACCATCATGCAGACTACCCCCTGCGCTGTTGTGCCATGACTCATAGACACCACATGGTTTTACAATTATACATATTGCCCTTACTAGCTAGTGGGTTTTTTTATTCCACCCCCCCCCCCCAGTTGTGCCCTACGGCTCTCCGATGTGTTTGTTGTTGTCGGTTCGTATCCCTTGCTGGTTCGGCACGACTTTGTCCGACGTTTCCCTCTCCACGGTGCAGCCTCTTCAAAGCGCCTGCACGCATGCACACACACACGCGCACAAGGGTCGTGGGCTTGGAGCGAAACGTCGGACGTCACACAACCACACCATGTGACCGATGGATGGGAGGCATAGTCTGGAATTCATGCACCCTATGTACCAGACGTTCTTGGCTCGAACCAGGACACTTCAGTAGAACAATGGATACAATCCATCCGTGTGGAACCCCTTTAAGTGTTGTTGTCTCGCGTGTGCCCAGAGTTTATCTCCTCTCTGTCTTCTGCACCGCTTTTTTCGGGTTTTCCAGTTTCGTGCCACAGGCTAGAGGAGACACATGTTAAATGGAATTGGCCCAACATCCAACAAACATCCCCCAAAAAACGGGACCGTTTTGGAAAATGAATCATAAGACCTCAACACTTTCTTTTGCTCTGGAATAAAGTGTGCCTTATCGACATTGGCCATAGCTTACTCGTCAGTTTAACACGTAGGAGGCTTTTGCGACCAATATCCATAATATAGGGTTTATTGGGGTTAGATCGCATACAAATATAAATGTCTTGGCCTCGCTGTGCGCTGCGTTGCACCACTATCCGAGTAGTTAACCTCGCATTCAATAAACCCTCAGAGCCAGGGTGAATATCCGACTCCAAGGTATTTAATGAATAAAACGAGGTAAAATTGATGGGAAAACCCAGCATAAAATACAGCATGTTAATACTTGCAAATATCAGTGCAATGCACACTACAGCTACATAACATTGTCTTAGATGACATGAATCTCTACAATAGGTACTGGATGGACCAGGCACCTACATTTGTACTGAATAGCTATACAACAGGAGAATAACCTACTGTGTTAAATAAGGTCACTTTGTGTAATCACCATACTGCAGCCTAAATGTACAGTGCTGCATATAACACTAAACTGTGGATGAGATACTTCTTCATCCTTGCTCTCAAGATCGCATTTAAGTTACATTTGCACAAGTCTGGCTCGACTTATCCCACTACAAAGACCTTTCACAATAATGCAAGTGGTAGGCTTCGTTGTTAACTAGGCCCTATATCAGAGGTGTGGACTCGAGTCATGTGACTTGGACTCGAGTCAGACTCGAGTCATGAATTTGATGACTTGCGACTCGACTTGGACTTGCATAACAATGACTTTGTCCCACCTATGAGATGTGGACTCGAGTCATGTGACTTGGACTCGAGTCAGACTCGAGTCATGAATTTGATGACTTGCGACTCGACTTGGACTTGCATAACAATGACTTTGTCCCACCTCTGCCCTATATTCATCATAACAATTTAACAGCATTATAAAGGCATTTATAGCATAACGGCAAATCCCAACATTATAACAGCATTCCCAGTAATATGAGAAGATAAACGAACTTACAATGCTTCTTAAAACAATGCTTCTTAAAGTGCTCCAATGAACAGATGCACCTGTCTTCACTGAGACGCTAATTGTGCCTCCATTTTGTACTCTGTGTAATGGCTGACACCCCCTCGTGGCCTCGTGACTTAGAGACCCTTAACTCGGAAGTTATTGGTCACGTGACCAAACTCAGCACCATCATATCAGCAAGTTTATATGTAAACACACCCCCATATCTGCCATGGGGCAGAACAATGAATGTGTCGTTAAACTCGCCACCAGTGGCGGCTCCTGCAAAATCTCTCAGGGGGGGCAAATGTCTGGATGATTGATAAGGATAAGGTCCACCCATGCAAAGGATAAATTAACAGCTTAAGCATGTAAAGGCAACTTCACTTCTTTAATATTAATGAAAAATAAAGTGACTCTTACAATTCATCTTGTTTGTTTCTATACTCACTATTAATACAATCCACTCATGTTTATTTTATTAAAGATTCCACTAGGTGGCGACAAATAATTTTGTTGGATGAAACGTGCTTACGTATGATGACGTAAGCACGTTAGTGCGAGCCCTCCCGGAAGCCATAGAGAATGCATTGCAGCGCCCCCCGTTCGGAAAAAAACATCTTTGAATGTAAGTCTATGGGACCACTCGGGGCGATTCTCAGCCGGAGGGAAATCGCCCAAAAAGAGGCGGTACTCCACAGAACGTAGCATGACGCTGATTGGACTATATCCAGAGGCACAGTGACGGCTAGCGTGACTCTGTGGTTGAATGACATTGGTGGTGCGTCGCCCAATCGCCCTAATGAAGAAACCGCCCCTGCTCGCCACCACCCAAATCTGGCTGTTGCCTGATGAAGCCAGGTGTAATTACTGGCTAAACATCGTATTCAGATTGTAAATGTTGTGGATTTGTTCTCCAACACAGGTGTGCTATACTAGTGTAGTAAGTATCAGGAGGCTTGACGACAGGGTCGGAGGCACACTTATTTATTGACACCAACTTGTGCACAGTAATGGGTACACACAATACTTAAGGGGGTATCGTCCCCTTCACTCGGCTACAGGGATACACAACTTCTAACCCCGCTAACCTACGCCCAAGTCCTCCACTACGGAGCTAGGGGAGGCTACCTATCCCAGCCCTGGTCAAGCTGGGATCCCGGCTCCCTGAGTCTCCAGACCGGCTCGTCAGTCTGGGCTCTCGGGGCCACGCCACCGGCTTGCCCTGGTCGGCCCTGATAAGGACAGCGAGCCAGGGGAGCTCCGGGGCCTATGCTAGCTGGTCTTCCGTCTTCGCTGGTTAAAGCTGATACCCCCGACCTCGAGCCCTCCGGCTCACCACCTTTTATAGTACTCGGCCCCCGGGAGGGGCCCGTGGGGGATGCAGGTGCGGACGTCGGTGTGAGCACCTCCTATGTGTACGGCCCTAACCACGCCCCTTGTGTTTGTTGGCCATCCGCTCCCATACACAATTACACCTCTACACTAGTGACGAATTGGCACGTTCTGCTTACGTGACAAACCTTACTAATTGGCTGTGTCAGGTTTAACGAAACATTTATATTTACGTGATTTAACCCAAAAAAACCCTGTGTTATCGAAGCTTACTCGTGTTACCAGCTACATATTCATACGATCACTACAACAACCACCACCACGACAACTAACAATAAAACGCAGCAGAATGTTTACCCGTGGACAGTTAAATCAGAGAACAACGGCAGGCTGGAGTGTCTTTGGAAATATTTGAACGAAGAGAGTATACACATAATCCGCGGTGCGTAACGCCGTACAGTCGGCCATGACCACATGGGCCGTGAATGTGTGGGCCAAAGCGACGAAAGAAAAAAAATTTGAACCAAGAACTAAAAAGTGCAAGGCATGGTGCTCGGAATCACACGTTGGTGGAAACGTCGATCGCACGCGGAATGGATTCCTTGCTGTTCGTTTTTTTTCTTCCGAATAATCCCCCACAGTCATCAACAACAACAGCAACATGATGATAACATTAACAACGTGAACCAATATAATCACCAACGACGACTTGAAATATCAACAATGTCACGAGCAATAATGACATCAACAAACAATAAGATTGCAATAACAGTGTAGTGGCGATACGCGCTGGGGTAGCGATCAGGTGCCAGCGCGTCGGGATTGGATGTGTGTGTGGTGACGCGCTGACGGTGAGGGATCAGGGGTCAGCGCGGGATCGTGTGTTGTGTGGTGCTGATTGGCTGGGTGCCGGTGACGCGCTGGTGTGGGAGTGATCGGGTGGCAGCGCGACGTGATTGGGTGATGAGTGGAAACACGCGCTGGGGGAAAGCGGATCGTAGAGATAGCGCGTCGTGATTGGTTCACTAAGGAGCGATGCTCACATCGAGGTCCGCATCCGCTCCGTCTCCCGGGAGGAGGGACTATATAAGGTGATGCGCAGAGGCGCACGGGGAGAGTGTAACCAGCGAAGACTGAAGACGGAGAGGAAGAGACAGGGCCCTGCGGTACCCAGTCCCGCTGTCCTGTGAGGACCCGGACTCTGTGTAACCCAGAGCCGGAGTGTAGGGTGAGCATGCAGTGTCAGCATGCGGAGTGTGTAGCCAGAGAGCTAGAGTCTACACGAGACGAGTGATGTGTGTAGCCAGAGAGCTAGAGTCTACACGAGACGAGTGATGTGTGTAGCCAGAGAGCTAGAGTCTACACGAGACGAGTGATGTGTGTAGCCAGAGAGCTAGAGTCTACACGAGACGAGTGGAGTGTGTAGCCAGAGGCATAGGGTCTACACGAGACGAGTGATGTGTGTAGCCAGAGGCCTAGAGTCTACACGAGTTAAGTAAAGAGCGTAGCCAGAGGCAGAGAGTCTACACGAGTTAAGTAAAGTGTGTCGTCGGAAGAATAGAGACCACACGTTGTATTGTGACAAGTCAAGATTTAATAAAAGGTGTGTTACCCGTCAAGAAGTTTCCTGCCGTCATTTCCGATACTTCAACAGCAACAATAATAAGATATTGACATCAACAACTTAAGAAATATATATATAACACCAACGACAATTTTAAGTATCATCAACAATGTCATCAACAAGCAATGCGATTGTACTAACAATAATATGTGAACAACAACAATATTACACAACAAGAACAAACAACACATCGTTTTTTTGTTCGTATCATCTCGACAGTTGAGAAAAGCAAATGGACTTGGGAGTGGATGCACGTGGCGGTGAACAGGCCTGGCGATGGAACTTCACTGGCGAGGCAGGAACTCGACCACCGTGGTGATGGATCATCAAGGAGCATTTAAAACCACCACAATCATCGTCGTCGTCGTCGTCCGCACGGCGCTTTTCGGATGCGCTGCTTCCGCGGCCATCTGGAACGCTCCTTTGCCGATGTTAGTTTAGGAAGCCTACGGGGAGCCGCGCACTTTGATGTCGTCTTCATTGAATACTCATTTATTTAGAAATGAGTGTTGTGTGTTTTGATACGTGTTGTTGACCCCCCCCCCCCCCGCACATCTCCGTTTAGCACGGTTGGCTTCGTAGGGCGCGAAAGAAGTTCAACATACATACGCTACTAATCAGTACACTACACTATACAGTACACTATACACTACACCACTACCATTTACTAAATTGAAAGTTGATTTCTTTACAACTGCTTGTTGTGTTTAGTTTTGTGTTATTCCCCTGCACCTCCGATTAGCGTGGCTGGCTACATACGGTGCCAAAGAAGTTCAACATATACTACACTATACACTACACTATACACTACGCTAAACACTACACCACTATACGAAATTGAAAACTCATCCCTTGAGAACTGCTTGTTGTTGTGTTTAGCTTATTGTCCTTCGCACCTCCGATCAAAACGGTTGGCTACGTACGGTGCGAAAGAAGTTCAACATACACAGAGAATGAGATCCTGCGCAGGGAGTGAAATAGAGGCATCGCTGGACCATGAGTGGTGGCTATTGCAGCGTGTGCAGCCCCTCTCATTAATTGGCCACCCTTCCCGTCGACTTCACTCATTGATTCCTCCATTCACGTTGGGGACTCGGAGCTACCTGACGGTTTCGTCTCATCAACAACCCTCACCCATTCACTCGGCCACACCAAGCGCCCCATCCGCTCACTCACGCACGCAGCCAAAATAAAAGACAAAGATCCCCCTTGTAGCCTTCACAGACTGTTGGGGCAAGTGCTGTTAGCGAGCAGCACCTATGAAGGCCGGCACGGCACGCGAGGCGGTGGGTGGCCAGCACCACGCCTGGTCGCCTTTGTCTCCCTAGCGGCGATTATTTTTTTACACACCGCACCAGGTACTAATTTGAGGCTAAATCAATCTAGGGATGCCCAGGACCGGTTCAGATAATCGTCACCGGTGTCGGCCGTGAACGGCAATCGAACTTGGGTCGCCGAAGCATGCTAACCACTGAACTACTGCTCCCTACTCAGCCACTCACTCACTCGCTCGCCCACTTACCAACTCACTCAGTCACACGCTCACACGCTCACCCATTCACTCAGCCACACACTCGCTCGCCCACTCACCCACTCACTCACTAGCTCACCCAATCGCTCACCCACTCGCTCGCCCACTCACCCACTCACTCAGCCACACACTCACTTGCTTGCCCACTCACTCAGCCACTCACTCAGCCACACACTCATTCAGCCACTCACTCACTCGCTCGACCACTCACCCACTCACTCGGCCACTCACTCACTAGCTCACCCAATCGCTCACCCACTCGCTCACCCACTCAACCACTCACTCAGCCACTCACTCGGCCACTCACTCACTAGCTTACCCAATCGCTCACCCACTCACTCAGCCACACACTCACTTGCTCGCCCACTTACCCACTCACTCAGCCACACGCTCACATGCTTACCCACTCACTCAGCCACACACTCACTCGCTCGCCCACTCACTTACCCACTCAGCCACACACTCACTCAGTGTTCTGTTTCACGGCAGAAGTTTTGCCGCACGGCAGATGGGGGGGGGGCGTATGTTTACAGGAATTTCCTGTTTTTGATGCTAATTTTGGTCACGTGACCAGGAAGTTACGATTTTAGATTTCCACTGAACCACGCGGGCGTCGGCCATTACACAGATAAGTCAAGATGGCGGCACACATCGCGTCTCAGTGAAGCCAGACGCAGTTGTCCATCGTGGGACTTTGAGAATCATTGTCTGTAAGTTTGTTTATATTATTATAATATTGGCAATGCTGTTGTAATGTTGGAATGACCATTATAGTTGTTGTTGTAGTAAATACGAGGCCTAGTTAGCAACGAAGCCTGCAACTTTCCTTATTGTGGATGTTACTTGTGATTTAGTAGGTCGAGTCAGACTTGTGCCCAGGTGGCTATGTTGCGATCCTGAGAGTAAAGATGACGAAGTATCTCATCCACAGTTTAGTGTTATGTGTAATGCTGTACATTTTGGGTGCAGTGGGATGAATACACGATGTGCCTTTATGCAACGCACCGGCTTGTGCTCTTGTGTAGTTGTTCAGTGGTAATGTAGGGGCCTGGTCCGTCCAGGATCTATTGTTATCTAAGACAATGTTCTGATGCTGTGGTGTTCATTGTGTTGGTGTTTCCGGGTTATAACAGATGCTGTATCTGTGTTTTCTCACCAGTTTTACCTTGTTAAAATCAATAAATGACGATTGGAGTCGGATGTTCATCCTGGCTCCGAGGGTTTATTGAACGCAAGGTTATCTACTCGACTAGCGGTGCAACGCAGCGCACAGCGAGGCCAAGATACTCAGCCACACACTCACTCGCTCGCCCACTCACCCACCACGCTCCAGATCACAAAGGCGACCACCTCTGCGTCTTTGTGGTACCACCTCGGCAGCGCCGCGACTCCCCCCTGGCCCCCACGCTGAGCACACACCCTGAGCACCCACATGCAGCGCACACACGTAGTGTCCTGGTGGGGATTTTAATCCAAAGGGCCCCTAGGAGGAAAGTCCCACGGTTTCCCGGTGCCAGGAAATTGGCCGACCCTCACAGGACAGATCACATTACGGTGCCCCTGAGTTGGCTTAAAATTGTATGGGCGCAAAAAGGTTCACTGGGCCAGCCGCAATGAGTCATTCACGACATTGGGAGAGGCTGAGGGTGGAATATTAGGCAAGAAGGGCAGACCAGGAGGTCAGAATTAACGAGCACGGGAGAACAATGGGTGGGCGGAGCAGCAGCACTCCTCGTGGCACAAGGTCCAAGTGAGCAGTGATCAGAGGTTGGCGCCCGATTGGCCACGCGGTACGACATCACCCCGGGCCTTTGAAGTTAGGGGCATAAAAAGGGGATTCCGGGACGAATCTCACTCTCTTGTCTTCAACCTCTGGGCCGCCAAGGTCCACTCCCTGCCTTCTTGAGCCGCTCGCAGCATCCGTGTGACGCCAGCGAGTTGTTGTTGTGTTTAGCTTATTGTCCTTCGTACCTCCTTCGAGGTACGTGGTAGGACGTTTGAGTGACTGGGCACTTAGGCAGAGTTAGGCCCTTCTCGTGAAATATTCCCTCCAGGTAGTGTGTATAAAATCTAGCACAGAACATCGGTGTGGTGTCTGCGATTTACGTGTGGAGCGACTGTGTGGGGAAACGCTTTGCGAGAAGAGGGAACGCGGAGCCGCAGCGTGTGCGCGCGTTAAGAGGAAATCGCTTGCGGGTGAGGGTGCGGCCGTACCGCTGTGCGCCGCGTTAGCGTGAGTGGTGGTGTGCACGGGAGAGTGAACGCGGAGCCGCAGCGTGTGCGCGCATGCTAGGAGATAATCGCCCGCAAGTGCGAGCGTGGTTGCGGCCCTGCATTAGCGTTGGCTGTGGTGTACACGGACGAGTGTGGGTTAACTCCGTGCGGCGGTGAGCCAACAGTTTAACTGTGTCCCTCACAGAGGGCACTACTGCGGGGGGGGGGGGGGCAATCACCTGGTCGGCAGGGGCCTGGCAGGAGCCGATCAATGCGGTGGAGGAGGGAGCGGAAGGGGCAGACGTCGCGCCCCACCTGCCCAGCGAGGGCGGTGGGTGGACGTCGGCCCCCACATCTTCCCTCGCACTGCTCCATGTTGGAATTCCCTGCCCTTGTCACCTTCCCCCCCCCTCCCAAATTGGTAATACCTTGCTCAATTCCAGACGCGGATTTACTCTCATCTATTATGCCTTTGAACGCGACGTTTGTTACTGGCCGCTTAGCGTTATTGGGCCTGTGCTCAGAAACCATCATTTATTGAAAAAAACAACTCTTCTTGTGCCATTCCAGCTTCAAGAGATACCTGCTAACAGTGTTTGGCCCGATAGGTATTCAATCTCCAAAATTGATTCCAAATTTTGTTGTAAAACAATCTTTGCATGGCAATGTATATGTATAAAATAAGTCTTTGTGAGTGTTGTTGTTCTTGTGTCTTCGCGAGTGAATGTGTGTGTAGAGTGTGGAGTGCAAGTGTGCGTGGGAAAGAGATAACGTATGTGTGTGACTGTACGTGTGTGACTGTGTGCGTGTTACTGTGTGTGTGACTGTGTGAGACTCGTGGCGGTGAGGTCTGGGAAGCTGGAAGCTCAAAGTAGCTCCAGGCTACTTTGAGCTCACCTTCCCATCAACCAGAGGCGAGGAGTGGTGGTCGTGGCTACTTATGCCCCCACTGAAGACGAACATCCGTGGAGGGATGCAGGCAAGGTCAATGAGTCAGATGCCTTCTATGACCTCCTGTCACAGGTGCTAGCTAAAGTGGCCCCTCGGTATAGAGTCATCTTGTTGGGTGACTTCAATGCCCGAGTTGGTCATGATGCTGGCACCTGTTCTGGAGTTATTGGAAGGCATAGGCCAGATCAGCTCAATAACATACGGCAGGAGGCTGCTCGATTTTTGTGCAGCCCATGGCCTTGTAATTACCAACACGCTCTTCCGGCATCGGCGCATCTTCTTCCTCTCCGGTGGTGGGTGTACACCCAGAACCCGATTTAAACCCTTAGTGACATGGTCTAAGCTAGCTGATGAAAGTTGCAAGTGAGAATTTCAACATCGCTTGCGGCTGGGGTTGGCATCGTCCCCCACTCCTCCTGATGTCGAGGGGAAATGGGTTTAGGACTGTGGCTCATGCAGTTGCAATGACTGCTTTGGGTACACGGTCCAGACCTCCCCAGAGACCCTGGCTGACAGAGGAGGTGTTCAAGCTGGCTGAGAAAAAGCCACCAGGCCCACTCTCATCGGCTACAGCATCCCACGGCAGAAAATGAGGAGGCTTACCGCAGCCTTCGCTCGGAGGTCTGGAGAGCCACGAGGCGCTGCAAGGATGGGTGGTGGTCGCGGGTTGCTGAGAAGATGGAGTCTGCCTCAGTGGCCCGGGATCACAAATCGCTCTTTAACTCCATCAAAAAAGTAACCTGCAGCACCACACCTATTACAGTACCATCATTAGGGGAAAGAACGGTGATCCAATCTCTGACCACCAGGAACAGGTTTTCAGATTTGCTGAGCATTTCTGTGAGGTCCTAGGGGAGGGAAAATCCCTCACCCAGGAAAACAACGTGGGACAAAGTGGAGATGACCCTGCCTAGGCTGTGGTGCCTCAAATATTGGAAGAAGAAGTCACCGCTTGTGAGTGGCTGGCTGAGGTGCCATCTGTGGAGGAAGTACTGAGGGCAATCCAGAGTCTGAGACCAGGAAAGGCACCGAGCAGAGATGATCTCACAAACGTATTGCTGAGGGAGGGTGGCGTTTGTGCACAGACTGCCCTACATGACTTCATAACAACAGTGTGGACCACTGGACGGGTTCCGCAGGATTGGAAGGATGCCCTGGTGGTCCCCCTCTTTAAGAAAGGGGACCGCACAGACTGTAACAACTACAGGGGCATCTCACTCCTCAGTGTGCTGGGAAAGGATTATTCAACATCGCCTTGCTAGGCATGCTGAGGAGAGGCTTGCGGAGCCCCAATGCGGTTTCAGGAAAGGGCAGTCCTGCACGAATACCATATTTTCTGTCCATCTGCTACAGAAGAGGTGTAGGGAATTCCAACAAGACCTGCATACATCTCTGCTTTATTGACCTGGTCAAGGCCTATGATACCATCAGTAGGCCTGGGCTCTGGGTTGTTCTTCTTGCTTTCGGAGTCCCTGACCCTCTGCTCACGATCATTAAGGACCTTCATGATGGTGAGTGGGCCCGGGTAAAACTACGTGGCCGGGAGTCGGAGCCATTCTCTCTACACCTTGGGGTGCGACAGGGATGCCCTCTGGCTCCCACATTATTTAAGTGACCACGTAGCTCGTGAGGCCTTCAATGGCTGTACCGGAGGAATTTCCATCTGGTACAGATATAATGGGAGGCTGATTGATGCCCGGGTAAGGTCAAGGGATGGCTCCCTATTGCTCAACCATGTTATGTATGCTGATGATCTGTTAATCGCTGCTGCTAAACCTGGAGGTGGGGCCTTACCATCAGCCCCACCAAAACTAAGCACTTGCCAGGGTATTTCGTACCATCAGACACTCCACCCCTACAACTCCCAATTGGTGATAGGGCAGTTGTGGAGAGAGTGGAGAGTTTCCCATATCTGGGCAGTGTGCCAATTGGTGATGGGGCAGTTGTGGAGAGAGTGGAGAGTTTCCCATATCTGGGCAGTGTGCTTATGACCGGCTCAGGTTTAACAGCAGAGGTCTCACTCCGAATCTGTCGAGCGGCATTACAGTGATCCCTCGTTTATCGCGGTTAATGGGGACCGGAACCCCTCGCGATAGGTGAAAATCCGCGAAGTAGGATTGGCCCCCCTAGGAATTTCCGTATATGTGTGTGTGGGTACCAGAATGTTTAAAATATGTATATTTATACTTTATATATATATTTTACTTAAATCTATTTAATTATAAAACCTTAATATTATACATTCACTCACTCACATATATTTTACTTAAATATATTTAATTATAAAACCTTAATATTATACATTCACTCTCTCTCTCATACGATACGTATTATGATGCGCAGCCAATCAGCTCACGGGATACTGTACATCCACTCGTGCTCTCATTCGTCGATCTCGCGCCGGGAACCAATCACGTGCCTTGTCTGAGTGCCCGTGGGTACAGTATGTACAAAGCCTCTGAGAGAGTTTCTCTCTTTGTCTGGCATCTTGGGAAACCGTTTTCTCGCGCATCACGATGAAACAACGCTGCTTTCCGCAATGTGGCTGCCGATATGGCGGTATTTTTGAATTTTTATTTTTCGATGAATATTTTTGAAAAATCCGCGATGCACTGAGGCCGCAAAACTTGAACCGCGAAGTGGCGAGGGATTACTGTATCTTTTCATTGGTTGCGTAACGCTGTGTGGAAGCTACCTGGTCTGTCGCCCCGCACGAAGCTTCAGGTCTTCTTGGCCACAATCATTCCCTCCCTTTTCTACGCTTGCGAAACGTACGACTCCCTAATAGAACATCTTCGCCGGTTAGAAACATTTAGGCTGACCTGCCTACGATCCATCCTGGGTTTAACCAGGCTGGATTGTGTGAGGAACTCACAAATCCTTGAAAGATCTGGAAAAAGTCCCATCGGTGAGCTCCTCCAAGGCTGCGTTGGCTGGGCCATGTAGCCCACATGCCAAGTCACCGCATGCCTAAACAGCTTATGTTCGGCCGGATGGAGGGGACTAAACAGGCGCGGCACGGGCTAGAGAAGAGATGGAGTGGTGTGGTACAAGAGGATGTGGAGCTGAGTGGACTTGCCGATGACTGGTACCAGCGGTGTCAAGATCGGCCTCTGTGGAGGAGGCTCGTGAAGGACGCTACTGGGCAGTTGGAGGCAGTCGCCCTCCAACAACAACGGAGGGCGGAGGAGCGACGCTCACAACAACGAGCGAAGCGCCGGGTGGCTAAAGCACAGCAAGTTGGCACAGTAGGGGGCACAGGTGATGCATCAGCCAGTCATCTCGGTCATCTCAGTCAGTCGACCCGTGGCACCTGGGTCTGCCCCGTGACCTCCTGCCGGCGGGCGTTCGACACTTCACGTGGCCTCAAGGTGCATATGGCCTGGCACAAGCGTCGTGGTGACGTCACTGCCACTTAGTGGCGAATGGCGGTTGTTGTTGTGGAGTGGGGAGCGGTAGTGTAGTGGTTCGCACGCTCTGCTACGAACCCGGCGACCCGAGTTCAATTCCCGCTCACGGCCATCACCAGTGACGATTATCTGAGCCGGTCCTGGGCCTCCCCTAGGTCAACTCAGCCTCAAATGAGTACCTGGTGTGGTGTGTAAACATCGCCACTGGGGAGACAAAGGCGGTCGGGCGTGGTGCTGGCCATCCACTCCCTCGTGTGCCGTGCCGACCTTCATAGGTGCTACTCGCTAACAGCACTTGCCCCAACAGTCTGTTACAGGCTATAGGGGGGATCTTTGTCTTTTTTTCCGTGTAGAGTGCAAGTGTGCGTATGAAAGAGATGTCGTGTGTGTGTGTGAGATTGTGAGCGAACCATCACTTTTGACGCGTGGTATTTTTTTGGTATAATTCCCACACTCCCGCTACACACAATACTCACTCACAGTACTCACACAGTAAACTACTCACAGTACTCACACACAAATAGACGTGTGCATCTACACAGTGTGGCCTTAGAGTGGGTGGTGGCCAGCACCACGCCCGGCCGCCTTTGTCTCCCCAGAGGCGATGTTTACACACCGCACCGGGTACTCATTTGAGGCTGAGTCGATCTAGGGGAGGCCCATGCCCGGTTCAGATAATCGTCACCGGTGTTGGCCGTGAGCGGGAATCGAACTGGGGTCGCTACAATACCGATTCCCATAATGAATAGAAAGTTTGGCCTTGGAAAAACACACATCCCGTTCAGCCCCCCCCCGCATCACACACACGCACAGTAACAAACACACACAGTAACATACACACACACAAACAGACACACACAGACACACACAGTAACAAACACACACACAGACACACACAGTAACAAACACGTACACACAGACACACACAGTAACATACACACACACAAACAGACACACACAGACACACACAGTAACAAACACACACACAGACACACACAGTAACAAATACACACACAGACACACACAGTAACAAACACACACACAAACAGACACACACAGACACACACAGTAACAAACACACACACCAACAGACACACACAGGCATACACACACACGCACAGTAGAAAACACACACACACAGACACACAGTAACAAACACACACACACAGACACACACACAGTAACAAACACATACACACAGACACACACAGTAACAAACACAAACACACACATACACACACACAGACACACACATACACACAGTAACAAACAGACACACACAGTAACATACACACACACAGACACACACAGTAACATACACACACACAAACAGACACACACAGACACACACAGTAACAAACACACACACACAGACACACACAGTAACAAATACACACACAGACACACACAGTAACAAACACACATACACACACACAGTAACAAACACACACACAAACAGACACACACAGACACACACAGTAACAAACACACACACCAACAGACACACACAGGCATACACACACACGCACAGTAGCAAACACACACACACAGACACACAGTAACAAACACACACACACAGACACACACAGTAACAAACACATACACACAGACACACACAGTAACAAACACAAACACACACATACACACACACAGACACACACATACACACACAGACACACAGTAACAAACAGACACACACAGTAACAAATACACACAGACACACACAGTAACAAACACACACACAAACAGACACACACAGACACACACAGTAACAAACACACATACACACACAGTAACACACACACACAGACACACACAGACACACAGTAACAAACACACACACACAGACACACACACAGTAACAAACACATACACACAGATACACACAGTAACAAACACATACACACACATACATACACACACACATACACACACAGACACACAGTAACAAACAGACACACACAGTAACAAATACACACAGACACACAGTAACAAACACACACAGACGCACAGTAACAAAGACACACACAGTAACAAACACATACACACAGACACACACAGTAACATACACATACACAGAGACACAAACAAACAGGTACACGCATACACACACAGACACACACACAGTAACAAACACACACACAGTAACAAACACATACACACAGACACACACAGTAACATACACACACACAGACACACACAGTAACATACACACATACAAACAGACACACACATACACACACAGTAACAAACACAGACATACACACAGTAACAAACACACACACAGTAACAGAAACACACACACAGACACACACATATAGTCACAAACACACACACAGACACACAAATACTGTAGTAACAAACACACACACATACATATACACAGACACACACACATAGTAACATATACATTCACACAGACACACACACATAGTAACACACACACATAGTAACACACACACACACGGTTCAGCCGCCCACCCCCTGCCCGCATCATTCTCCCCGCTCTCCTGCTCCTCCTCTATTTCATAATCTCTCTTCCATTTGAGTGCCACACAAATAAGCCGCCATTGTGGCATCAACCCTGCCGGCAGGAGCAGGCGTCACAGAGCGTGAGGTCACGTGTGATTAAGTGTCACGTGTGTGTCTGTGTGTGTGTGGCAAGTCGCCCTCCAACAACAACTGAGGGCGGAGGAGCGACGCTCACAACAACGAGCGGAGCGCCGGGTGGCTAAAGCACAGCAAGTTGGCACAGTAGGGGGCACAGGTGGAGCATCAGCCAGTCATCTCGGTCATCTCGGTCAGTCGACTCGTGGCACCTGCTGGGTCTGCCCCGTGACCTCCTGCCAGCGGGCGTTCGACACTTCACATGGCCTCAAGGTGCACATGGCCTGGCAGAAGCGTCGTGGTGTAGTCACCGCCACTTAGTGGCGAATGGCGGTTGTTGTTGTCTGTGTGTCTACAGCCTGTTGCCAGATTATCACCCGCAGTGCGACTGAGCTAGCTACGAGTTGAGCATGGATCGTGACTTTTTGCACGGGTGGTCACCGTCCACAGCCAGTTTCTTATAGGCTCCTGCGAGGCTTATAAACACGCAAGCGAAAAAAAAACATGGGTTGTACGGTATTTCTATGCCACCCCACGCTGATGCTCTCCACCCTCCCACCAGCACGCACTGACCAGGATAGTGAAGTATGGTCAATTAATCCCCATCACCCGCACGGTATGGGGGAGCCCTCAACCAGCCGTGGATTGACAAAGGGCTGTGTCTATGCATGTGCAGTGACACAGCGCCGACTGCGGTGGACAGTTAGCGCACTCACGCCGTCAAGCATATACTCTGCTGTGTGTGTGCCGGCAGGGCAGAGGAGCTGGGGCAAGGGTCAAGGAAGACCTCATCGGGAAAGCCCCTTGGAACCCTCTAGTGGGTTCGAGAAGGGAGGCGCGGCTATGGTGGAGCCAAGCCGCGCCGAGTAGAATAAAAGCAGCGGAGAGCGAGTGCTCCGGGCTGCCGGTTCTGGGGAGTGCACTCGTCTCGTCGTCGCTGCCGCCCTTCGCCCGATCATTGCGCGGCCGGACAGTTGTTGGCTGATCTCGGTCGACGCCGTCGGTGCAACACGGTGAGGGTTGTGTCTAGGCCGGGCTGTACGACATCGAGAAGGAAGGAGGCGAGACTATTGAACCTAAGGAGTGTCAATAAAGAAGGTGCCTCCTGCAACTACCTCGTCTCCGACTTGTGCCACACTACATATACATGCGTGTACATACATGGGGAGCGGCAGTGTAGTAGCGGTTAGTGCTACGCTGCGCTACGAACACGGCGACCCGAGTTCGATTCCCGCTCACGGTCAACAGCGGTGACGATAATCTCCGAACTGGTTCTGAGCCTCCCCCTAGGTAGACTTAGCTGCAAATGAGTACCCGGTGCGGGGTTGTAAACATCGCCACTGGGGAGACGAAGGCGGCCGGGCGTGGTGTTGCCCACCCAAACTCTCGTTGTACCGTGCCGGCCTTCATAGGTGCTCCCTCACAGCACTTGCCCCAACAGTCTGTTACAGGCTATACGGGGGATCCTTTGTCTTCGTACATACGTGTGTTCATATAAAGCAATATACACTGTTAAGTGATAGGCCGAGTGATAGGCGAAATTGAGAACATCCACAAAAACTCCGCCGAGTATGAAGTTTATTATGATGGGCCACTGTGATAAATAAAAAACAAGCCGCCAAGCCAATACATGAAGGGAGCTTTAACACGTAAGGCTTTCGCGACCAATGTTATTCATAATGGTTTTTAGGTTAGATCGCGTAAGTATAAATGTGTCGAAACCCTCCACCACCCAACACGGCCAATCAGTAAGGGATTTGTAACGTAAACAAAACGCCAAATAGTTACTTCAGCCCACCAGTGTGTTGGAGAGTGAATCCACAATATTTACAATCTGAGTACGACGTTTCGCTGGAGGGTTTCGACGCATTTATACTTACGCGATCTAACCCAAAAACCTTTATTATGAACATTGAGAGAGCCTCCGTATTCTACTTAGGGAATCAACTGTTTCAAGAAATGAGCACGATATAGCAGGCAAACTCGCTCTCACTGATGAGCACACATGTAAAGATGTTAGTTTTTTCAAAAATATACATCAAGGCCGTAATTATAATATATATTCAAATATGCTCAAAATGTCCCCTCCAATATTTTGCTATGAAATAGATTTTTGATTATATGATTGTGGTTTTGGTTGTACTTTATTAATCCCTAATCTCTGCCATTACATACAATGAAACAAGAAAAGGTAAAAAAAGAAAAAAAGAGCAATGTAATACAGTGACCAGCCCCTCCCCACCCAGCCCCTCCCCACCCTCCCCTCCCCACCCAGCTCCTCCCTCCCCACCCAGCCCCTCCCTGCACGACGGACGGACACAATAATCCCCTGTGGGCTGGTGTAACCAGGATGTTCCTACCAGTATAAAAGTACAGACTCGGGTGGACGAGCGGACAGGGCGGCTCCTCGGCTGAGCCAACGATTTCGCCTCTTGGCTCTCCCAAAAGCCTCAAGAATTGCCGCGGAGGTTTTTTTCAGTACAATTCAATAGGGACGCAAACAAGCGACGAACAATTCCATCCATCCTCATTCCATCAGAAGGTAACAGGCCCCGCGCATGCCGTGCCAGTCCATACTGCTTTCTCTGGCCCATACTTCACCGCGCCGGTCGGTGCGGTTGAGTGAGGTGTGGGGAGGCAGGACAACCAGGGTTCTGATATTGCTCGCCACTGATGCTGGCCAATCATCGCTAGTTTCAGTTTCATTTATTAGGATTTACCCAGTGAGTCATTCGGCTCTTGATTTGGGTTCAACCGCAACAAACAGTAAAATTACAAGATACACCTAAAATTCATTGTACACAAATCTGTACATCACATTACGTAAACAATTAAATCCTACAGAAAAAGCACAACCCTGCGTACAAAAAGTGCCAAAAAATCAATTTCGATGTTTGATCCCAATAACAATCATAATACAATACAGATCAAAATTTTAAGTATAAATCTATACTAAATAAAAAAAATCGGGCCAAACAAAGCTCCTCTAAAACTTGCTAAAACAATTCTATATAAACAACGTAACAGTTTTCCCAACCCTCCACGCCTACGTTCAGAGCGTCACGGTACTTTGTTTAACCATCCGAGAGCCCATTAGAAGTCAAGCAACGCGTGATCGCAGGTGCAATGTTTGAACGTTCTTAATTCGGCTAAGATAATGATACAATAGCATGGGACCTCCATTGCCAGTATCATAATATAATAATTGTTTGTACCCTTTCTGGCAAAAACACTGTTTCGATTTAAAGCTTTCGTGACTGCAGGGATTCATCTTCTTGGTTCTTTCGGTAAAGTCGCGTAGAAGGGAAATAATAAAATAAGAAGAAAAAAACTGTTGTGTTAAGATGTTAAAACACCAAACTGAAACCTTTTGCAAGGAATCCTGTACTGTATTAACCACATATACTTGTGGTCAACATGTAAAAAAAACATGCTCTGGTAGGATATTCATTGTCTTTGAAACGGATTGGTCCACACCAGAGACAGCTTTCTTTAGAGCCTAGACTCAAACCGTGTTAGACCAGTGGACGCCACAAGGCGAACAGCACAAAGACAACGCCACGATCAGGACATTGAGAGCTCGGGGTTAGCAGCTACATCATGGGACCTCCCTTGCCAATATCAAAATATACGAATAATGCAGACACGATTCCTTTCAAAAGGTTTCATTTTGGTGTTTTAACATCTTAACACAACTGTTTTATTGCCAGAAAGGGTAAACCCTATTCTTAGATGATGATACAATGCGCTGCATTCTTCAGTGACGTTACAGGAAGGGTCTATGATGTATTTGCACTTCAGTGGGTTCATAATGGCCCTGTGGAGGCTGACCAGCCAGGCTGCTGAATGTCTGGATCCAAATGTGGACGGAGTAGGTTCTGCAAATAGATTACCGTAGAGTATTAAACATATGTATATTTGTTGTTTAGATAAAATAATTGCAATTGATGTCAACGTTACGAGTAAATTGTGTTTTTTACCCCGTGGTGCACCACGCCAAGCGACGTAGAGTCAATGATTTCATGTTCGGAAGAAAGAGAATGGGATGGCAGAAGAGGGAGAATGGGAAATGAGAGGGGAAAGGATGGGAAAGGAACAGAGAAAAGGGAGTTAAAGGGTCACTAAGCGTGCTTCGTTCCTCCCTTAAGATTAATCTTTTTTAAAAAGCGTATCCCTCTATTACCTCCTGTTCTCGTCCTTAAAACCTTAAACATCCCTCCTCCATTCCCTTTCCTAACCTCACCACTCTCCATCTCCCTACCATCACCCTCCCTCACCATCCTCACCCCTCCCTCTCCCTACCATCACCCTCCCTCACCATCCTCTCCCTTCCCTCCCCTAACCTCACCCCCCCTCTCCCTACCATTACCCTCCCTCACCATCCTCACCTCTCCCTCTCCCTACCATCACTCTCCCTCGCCATCCTCACCCTTTCTTCCCCTAACCTCACCCCTCCCTCTCCCTACCATCACCCTCCCTCACCATCCTCACCCTTCCCTCCCCTAACCTCACCCCTCCCTCTCACTACCATCACCCTCCCTTGCCATCCCTTCCCCTCCCCCAACACTCACATCCCGTCCCCCCATCAGCCAAGAACTGATGTACCCTTTATAATCCGTGTAAAGCCCTTTCACAAAAGCGCTTCATAAAATCGTGGACGAGGAGAAGCGAGGAGAGGGAGGAGGCTGTCACGCCGCTGGTGCACGGAGTCTGTTTTCACAGGGGGCGGGCGGAGAGGGGAGGGACCCTGAGTGTGGACGCCACGTGGCTGACGGGAGGCTCGTGCTGACCGAGACACACAGTCACATCATCTGATGTGGCCAGTACACCAAGCCCTGCGATCCCAAGAAAAGCCGCGACCAACAACAATTACTCGGGCAAATTTTTTAAATGTTTTTTTGTTTAGCCCTGCGATGTCTACGCTTTAGCCGGTGTGCTGGCTCCATCTAGCGGTGGTGGTTGTTATTCTGTAAAGTAACGTAGAAGAGAAATAATAAAATAATAAAAATAAAACAATAACATTCTCACGACGTTCGGCCACAACACAGCTGCTTGTGTTGTGGCCGAAACGTCGTGAGAATTTTATGATGTTATATTTTTTATTATTTTATTATTTCCCTTCTACGTGACTTTACCGAAAGATCCAAGAATATGAATCCCTGCAGTCACGAAAGCTTTCAATCGAAATTTAGTTGTTATTCTGTGAGTGGGTGACAGTCGGGCGATTTATTGTGTCTGCTTTGCCATCAGCCGTGGACGAGAATTGTGTTGCCCGCTTGTTGATGGTCAAGTGCTTGGCTCCGATTTGCGGAAAGCATCACGCGAGATTTATTTTTTAACAGAAAAAAATATTCCAAAAATGAAACCACTGCATGGCAACGACAAACGAAAAACAACATTGTTAGGAATGAAACGATTACCCATCTGAAAAAATACACGCTGGTGTTTGTGACTGGCCCCAAGTGGCCTGCTTTGCTAACTGACATGCGCATGTTACCTTTAAAATGTAAAGGTAACATGTGCATGTCAGTTAATAATGATGATAAACAAGATTTAAAGTTTAAATCTTGTTTATCATCATTATTATTAACACTGCCACCGTGAGAGCTGTCTTCCGCTAAGACCCAATACGCGGTGCAATTAATATAATATAGAGTTATATAGCCTAATATCTACGCCTCTATATAAGGAACTAAACAGGAGGACTTCTCCTCAAATCTGACTGTCGCCTGATGAAGCTGGTTGTAATTACTGGCGAAACGTCGAAACTCAGATTGTAAATGTCGTGGCATGGCTCTCCAACACACACCGGGTGTTGCTGTACTAGTATACTACACTATACACTACACTACCATACACTATACTATATACTACACTATACACTACTACACTATACACCACTACACTATACACTACACTATACACTACACTACTATACACTACACTCTACACTACACTATACACTACTACACTATACACTACTACACTATACACTACACTATACACTACTATACACTACACTATACACTACACTCTACACTACACTATACACTACTAGACTATACACTACTACACTATACACTACACTATACACTACTATACACTACACTATACACTAGTGCTGTACTAGTGACGAATTGGTCACGTTCTGTTTACGTGACAACCCTCACTAGTTGTCTGTGTCGGGTGGTGGCGGGTTTTAACGACACATTTATATATTTACGCGATCTAACTAAAACAACTCTATTATGGATAGCATATCATTGTTATACAGGGTTAAATAAACCATCCGGTGTAGTTGGGAGAAAGGCGGTGGGTGGGGGGGCTAAGCGTAATAGGGGAGCTGATCTCCCTCCCGATAATCCCCAGGGCTCATATCGTGTCAACCCACACGGGTTACCCCGTATTCTTGTACGGGAAAATTGAGTTTTCAGCCGTTTCAATACGGGCACAAAACAAGTTGTTTCTATTTGTTTGTGTTTCTCCCTGGCACTTTGTAGGATAAACGTCGAGATTTACAAGGGGAACGGGGTGACCAATAAGGTCTGAATTGGTTTGTAGTAAGGTAGGAGCACTGATAAGGGGTTGACAACAAGGCCGTAGCCATGGAGTCAACATTGGGGGGGACCAAATCTTTCAGGGGGTCTGGGGGTCCCCCCCCCCAGAAAAAAAATCTAAATTTGAAAACAAATTTCCTGCCATTTTCTGCCTAAAACATAAAAAAAAATCACTAACACATAGGATGGACTATTTTTTTTACAATAATGTCTAATAGTGTATTGTATTACATTGCTCTGTTTTTTTCTTTTCTACCTTTTCTTGTTTCATTGTATGTAATGGCAGAGATTAGGGATTTATAAAAGTACAACCATAACCACAATCATATGAACATAAATCTATTTTATAGCAATATAATGACGGCCTTGGTTGAAAGGTATGCGGACCCAGCGAGTAACGCACCGCACACAGCTCCTGTTATCCGCTCCGCTTCGAAAGATGCGTTTAGAGTATTTGGCTGCTGTGTAGTTTCCACGTGGTGATTATGATAAGCCGCTCGGGAGAGCAATCACGCGCTAGCCAGATCGTACAGCTCAGTGGGCCTTACCTGGTTTAACATGAAACACCCAGTCGTTTTATTTTAGACGTGGCCGGTCTCGTCAGATCCAGTGTTGGTTTTAAAGTTGGAATTTAGATGTTATGATGATATGTATATTTTTTTATTCAAGTCTTCGTCAACGACAATCTTCAGAATTTGAGTCAAGCCTCGGTCCGGTGGATTTCAGGTGAATCATCATCACCATCATCACCAATAAAGTGTGAATCATCATCACCATCATCATCACCATCATCACCAATAAAGTGTGATCATCATCACCATCATCACAAATAAAGTGTGAATCATCATCATCATCATCACCATCATCACGAATAAAGTGTGAATCATCATCACCATCATCACAAATAAAGTGTGAATCATCATCACCATCGTCACAAATAAAGTGTGAATCATCACCATCATCACCAATAAAGTGTGAATCATCATCATCATCACCATCATCATCACTATCATCACAAATAACGTGTAAACCATCATCACCATCATCACCAATAAAGTGTGAATCATCATCACCGTCATCACAAATAAAGTGTGAATCATCATCACGAATCATCATCACCATCATCACGAATAAAGTGTGAATCATCACCATCATGAATCATCACCATGTGAATCACTATCATCATCACCATCATCATCACCATAATCATCACCATCATCACAAATAACGTGTAAACCATCATCACCAATAAAGTGTGAATCATCATCACCATCATCACCAATAAAGTGTGAATCATCATCATCGTCACCGTCATCACAAATAAAGTGTGAATCATCATCACGAATCATCATCACCATCATCACAAATAAAGTGTGAATCATCACCATCATGAATCATCACCATGTGAATCACTATCATCATCATCACCATCATCATCACCATCATCATCACCATCATCACAAATAACGTGTAAACCATCATCACCATCATCACCAATAAAGTGTGAATCATCATGACCATCATCACCAATAAAGTGTGAATCATCATCATCATCACCGTCATCACAAATAAAGTGTGAATCATCACCATCATGAATCATCACCATGTGAATCACTGATCATCATCATCATCACCATCATCACCATCATTATCACCATCATCATCACCATCATCACAAATAACGTGTAAACCATCATCACCAATAAAGTGTGAATCATCATCACCATCATCACCAATAAAGTGTGAATCATCATCACCATCATCACCAATAAAGTGTGAATCATCATCACGAATCATCATCACCATCATCACGAATAAAGTGTGAATCATCACCATCATGAATCATCACCATGTGAATCACTATCATCATCACCATCATCATCACCATCATCATCACCATCATCACGATCTGTGGTGGGCAAGATAGCCCCCAGTAGGCCACCATTGCACATTTAGTCATTTATTGTTTTCACTTTTCTCCGTTTTGCAGTGCCAATATGGCTCAAGTAGTGGCACATCATAGTAGTGTATAGTGTAGTGTATTGTTTAGTAGTGTGTAGTGTAGTGTATAGTAGTGTAGTGTATAGTAGTGTAATGTATAGTAGTGTAGTGTATAGTAGTGTAGTGTATAGTAGACTAGTAGTGTAGTGTATAGTAGTGTAGTGTATGGTAGTGTAGTGTATAGTAGTGTAGTGTATGGTAGTGTAGTGTATAGTAGTGTATTGTATAGTATAGTAGCATAGTGTATAACCATTTCAATTGATAACCACAGGAGGGCGCCAACGCCTTGCAGAGCACAAAAGAGCGAGGACTCGAGCGTGCCTCCTGGCACCAGGTGACAAGAGGCCGTGGGGGAGAGAGAGTTCTCATCCGTAGGAGGGAGTGAGTGGGTGAGTGAAATGGTGAGTGGGTGGGTGAAAGAGCGGGTGAGTGAGTGGTGTAACGTCCTGACCCCGTGCCCCTACTGATGAGCTATAAAGAGCTTAACAGATCATCAGATTTCACCTGCTCTATGAATACAGTATTCTGATTCTGATTAATTGGGTGAGTGACGTGGTGGGTGAATGAATGAGTGGGTGAGTGAAATGGTGAGTGAGTGAGTGGGTGAGCGAAAGAGTGGGTGCATGAGACGGTGAGTGAATGGGGTCACGTCGCGACCCCGTGGCCCGACTGGACATCTGTGAAAAAGAGCTTTACAGCTAATCAGATTCCACCTGCTGTATACATACAACATTCTGGTTCTGAGTAATTGGGTGAGTGATGTGGTGGGTGAATGAGTGGGTGAACGAGTAGGTGGGTGAGTGAAATGGTGAGTGCGTGAAATGGTGAATAAGTAGGTGGGTGAGTGGAATGGCGAGTGGGTGAATGAGTAGGTGGGGGAGTGGAATGGTGAGTGAGTGGGGGAATGAGTAGGTGGGTGAGTGGAATGGTGAGTGAGTGGGTGAATGAGTAGGTAGGTGAGTGTGGACCTCAGAGGTACAAAACTCTTATCTGGGCGTTGTGTCTGTCGGTTGTACCAGAAGGCCCACATCCACACTCTGCATGCTGTCATCCCTTGTGCACAGGCTGAGCGTTGCATTGTGGGCGTTGAAACGCCACTGCTCCCTTTTCTCGAAGGGCACGGCTTGCTGCGTACGGTGCGGAAGAAGTTCAACACATACACACACACGCGTACATACACTTACGTACGTACGACTCTTTTTCAGGCAGCTCCTGCCAGGCTGTGTGCGGTAGGAGGGGGTGGAGGTGAACACGGCACGTGTCGAAACGCTGGCGCGTGGAACGACAGCAGCAGCAGGAGCAGCAGCAGTAGCAGCAGTAGAAGCAGCAGTAGCAGCAGTACTAGC
Source organism: Lampetra planeri (assembly GCF_965212315.1). NCBI lineage: Eukaryota > Metazoa > Chordata > Hyperoartia > Petromyzontiformes > Petromyzontidae > Lampetra > Lampetra planeri. The sequence continues at coordinate 2,638,422 of NC_136166.1, forward strand.
AGCAGTAGCAGCAGTAGCAGCAGCAGTAGCAGCAGTAGTAGTCGCAGCAGCAGTAGTAGCAGCAGCAGTAGCAGCAGTAGCAGCAGCAGTAGTAGCAGCAGTAGTAGCCGCAGCAGTGGCAGCAGTAACAGCAGCAGTAGCAGCAGTAGCAGCAGCAGTAGTAGCAGCAGCAGCAGGCTAACCCTAACCTTACACTCGGAAGGCGTCGGACGAAAAACACAAAAAACACGAACACGGTAAACGCGCAAAGCCACTTTGATAAAAAAAAAGAAGCTCTTTTTATTTCATCCCGTCACAGTTTTTGCTGCGGTTGTTCTGGGCGTCAGCAACTCTATTGGGATAGCGAACCGCAGTGGCCGAACAGCGAGGCCCGAACCGGAGCATCAGACACAATCACAGCAGCGTGGCCACCACCCTACTGGAGATCTGTGACCCCTGTACGAAATCTGTGACGCCTGCTGCACATCTGTGACCTCTGCTGGAGATCTGTGACCCCTATTGGACATCTCTGACCTCTGCTGAACAGATGTTACCCTAGATTTTAAGCTTTCGTGACTGCAAGGAATCATACTCTTAGGTTTTTTCGGTAAAGTCACGTAGGTAAAAAATAAAATTAAAATTAATAAAAGTAATAATAGAAATAAAATAAAATAATAAATCACGACGTTTCGGAGGCAACACAAGTCTCCGTCATCAGGTGGGACCGTCACAGCCAGATTTACTGTATCAAGTGAGGCAGGGATTTTAGCTGTGACGGTCCCACCTGATGACGGAGACTTGTGTTGCCTCCGAAACGTCGTGATTTATTATTTTATTTCTATTATTACTTTTATTAATTTTAATTTTTTACCTACGTGACTTTACCGAAACAACCTAAGAGTAGATGTTACCCTAACTGGAAATATATGACCAATACAGGACATCCGTGACCCGCTCACCGGACATCCGCGACCCTTCCCCCCCACCGCTGCTGGACGTCCGTGAGCTCACCGGATTCCTCCTGCAGTGTCTGAGTAAAGATCTCGAGTCGGAGTAAAGACGAACACGAAGAGAAGGAAGTCACCCACCACACGAGAGAGGCGCCCAGAGTTGTCAGCGCGCCTCTCGTCTTCGCAACCTCAAAGCCGACGGGCGCCTGGAGCGAGAATTGCACCGCAGTGGGGGGGGAGGGGGGGGGGGTTCTGGGCGAAGGTTTGGGCGGGCTCCAGAGATGCGCGGAGTCACCATCGGCGTGGGGTCCGACGTTTCGAGCCAGACCGCTGCCGCGGCAATGCCAGCGGGCTTCTCGATATCACGCGCGGAAAGGATCGACGGGCGCGCGCGCACACGCAACGTGATTTTCACATCTGATGATGATTGCTTGTGTTGCGATCGAAACCTCGTGAGAATTTTATTATGTTTTATTTTTATTATTTTATTATTTCCCTTCTACGTGACTTTACCGAAAGAACCAAGAATATGAATCTCCCTGCAGTCACGAAAGCTTTAAATCGAAATTTCACGTTGAACTTGTTTCGCAAGCGCACGAAGCGAAGCGCACGAAGCGAAGCGTGCTCATCGGAGGTGGCTGTACACGGCACCGTGTCACATGTTTAACGGGAGCTCCTTTGGGGGGGAGGGTGGCGAGGTTGGTGGTGGTGGTGGCCCCTAAAAATGTCAAAAACTCCGAGTCGAACATCAAAATGGAACATCGTGCGGGGCAGTGCCGCCCTGCGGTTATGCGACTGCCCTGCTGCTGCTGCTCTTGCTCCTGCTGCTTCTCCTGCTCTTGCTGTTCTTTCTGCTGCTCCTGTTGCTGCCCCTGCTGCTCCTGCTTCTCTTGCTCCTGCTGCCCCTGCTGCTGCTGTTCAACCGTGACACCGCTGTGACAGCTCCCCCCCCCCCCCCCCACACATTTCCTAGATGGTACGACAAAATAATTCCCCCAACCTCCCCTCCGCGTAATCTCACGCCAAGGTTTTGGGTTGAGAGGCGGGGGGGAGGGGGGTGTGAACACGTTTTCGTGAGCGGCACCAGTGAATATTTCATGGGGAAGAGATGAGATTTTTATTTATTCAGTAGCTCCGCGTGCCCGGCTCGAGTCGCCGAGGCGGCCCCGGCTGATGCCTCGCGCGTGCAAAGTTCAAGCGAGGCAAATATCCCCCGTGCAGCCTTCGTGGGCTGTTGTTACATTTGAATCACAGTTCCTATGATCACTGTTACATTGTTTTTATCGCTTTATTTGGGTGATTTTGGAAACGTTTTTGGTTTAGCCATGTTTGTTGTAGTACAGAGATAGCCTGATAACTTTACTCTACATTGTCTTTATGGTTGTTAGTGTTTGACTTGCATCCCACTGGGATTTTTTTGCACACAGCGTGGAAATGCGGTATTTTTTTCTGGAAGGCTTTTGCTGTTTTTTTCCTGGATTTTTCTGTTGCGTGTAGTCACTTTAAGATGTTTCTTGTTCATGTTTTTCTTTGTTGCGGTTACACCCGAGTCAAGAGCCCCATGGCTCGCAGGGTTATATACCAAATACATGAAATGAAACTGAAAGGGCCGTGAGCAAGCGGCCACCACCTGCGGAGTGCCGCCACTGCGCGCCAGGGAGATGGGTGGGTGGCTGGTGGGCTGGGTGGATGGGGGGCTGGTGGGCTGGGTGGATGGGGGGCTGGTGGGCTGGGTGGGTGGGTGGCTGGTGGGCTGGGTGGGTGGGTGGTGGGTTGGTGGCTGGTGGGCTGGGTGGGTGGCAGGTGGGCTGGGTGGGTGGGTGGCAGGTGGCTTGGTGGGTGGGTGGTGGGCTGGGTGGGTGGGTGGCAGGTGGGCTGGGTGGGTGTCAGGTGGGCTGGGTGGGTGGGTGGTTGGTGGGCTGGGTGGGTGGCTGGTGGGCTGGGTGGGTGGGTGGCCAGCAGCCCCACGCCCGGCCGCCTTTGTCTCCCAAGTTTGCGATGCAGTGATTACAAATCCGCCTGTCGCCTGATGAAGCTGATTTGTAATTACTGGCGAAACGTCGTGCTCCGATTGTAAATGTTGTGGATTTTCTCTCAAACACATCGGTTAGTGCTGTACTGGTGACGAATTGGCACGTTCTGTTTACGTGACGAACCTTACTAATTGGCTGTGTCGGGTGGTGGCGAGTTTAAAGACATATTTATTCATTGACGCGATCTAACCCAAAAAAAGTTGTATTATGCATCATAAAAAAATATCTGCGGGTCTTCCAACCACTGTGCCAAGCCCGACGATGAAGGCATCTGGTGCTGTCGCCATCAATCGAGCAGCAGCATCATCATCAAGTAGCACGATCCACCACCACCACCCCACTTTCACGCAATTCTAGACCCATGAAGGCAAGAGGCACGGTAACTGTTGAGTATTGGTACCCAGTGCCGGATTATCCTCGTAGCAAAAGTAGCTACATATGTAGTAGCTACATAAGTAGGAGCTACACGTGTAGTAGCTACACGTGTAGTAGCTACATATGTAGTAGTAGCTACACGTGTAGTAGCTGCACGTGTAGTAGCTACACCCAGTCGTTCATAAAAGTTGAAAGCAGTATAGTAGTAGCTACTATACTGCTACTACACGTGTAGTAGCTACATAAGTAGTAGCTACTACACATGTAGCTACTACACATGTAGTAGCTACAGGCCCCGCACTTTCAAGGGCCCCGCGCTAAATTCTTTCAAGCTATCAATTGCCGGTTCAGTGATTCTGCACTTGCTCTATTACTATAGTACTCTACCGCCTTCAACTTTTACGAGCGACTGGGTGTTGAAGGTTAGCAATTTGTCGTATTATCTCGCTGTATAGCAAATGAAAAAAATGGAATTACTTTCCTGTGCAAGTACCAATTTTTTGTTTTTAATATTTATAAAGGGCCCCTTTATAACATATGCTACAGGCCCCGCACTAACACAAAATACACACAACATACAACCTACATAAACACGTGCAGCAATACATTTAACAATCGCGGGTGAATTCGCCCACGTGAGCACCGGCGAATTCGAACCCCAATTTGGTGGGGCACAGTCCCCTCGCCCCCCCCTCGCCCTCATCTCGCCCTCCACGCGCTCGAGGCCAGTGCATTAAACATCTCTCAGTCTCTCAGCCCATCATCCACCTGTCGGGTCAACCTCTGGGGACCGTCAGCCTAGGGCGGGTGGGGTAACCGCTGGGTCCCGCTGGGTCCCACTGGGGGCCTCTAGGCGTCAGCGCTGTCTTGTCTCCTTTTTTTAAACGATCAGAGGAAACAAGAAGATGCTCGGTGTAGTCGGTACTTTGCTTCGTTCATCATTTCGTTCTTTTTGTGGGTTTTTTTCAGTGCTTTGCTTTATGTGCCCCCCCCCCTTTTGTCTCCTGGGCGCACTTCTTATTCATTGCCATGCTTTCAACCAACATTTATGAAATTACAAAAAAAAAATTCTTCTTGGTTCTTTCGGTAAAGTCACGTAGAAGGGAAATAATAAAATAATAAAAATAAAATACAATAAATGTTTTTTATATTTTATTTATTTTATTATTTCCCTTCTACGTGACTTTACTGAAAGAACCAAGAAGATGAATCCCTGCAGTCACGAAAGCTTTAAATCGAAATTTAAAAAATGCATCATTTTTCTTTTTACCAGGTAAGGCCCCACTCAGCCGCGTTTTAGTGCTGTTTTTCAGAAGTGACCCGGCTGTCGCAAATTACATCTCGACGAAGTAGTGGCGGCTTATCATCATCATCACCACGTGGACATTTATCGCAGCAGCCAAAAACTCTGAACGCGTGACGTTGATTTTAAACGTGGAGGTAAACAAACCGGAGAAAAAATCCACGCGACCACGGGGAGAGAGAGAGACACGCAAACTCCAAATACACAGCAGGCGTCGTCAGGGTCGGGATCGAACCCACGCTGTATACCAGGCGAGGTAGTTGACATCTCCTAGCCACCGTGGTGATGATGAGAGAGAGAGACACGCAGACTCCAAATATACAGCAGGCGTCGTCATGGTCGGGATCGAACCCACGCTGTATTCCAGGCGAGGTAGTTAACATCTCTGAGCCACCGTGGTGATGATGAGAGAGAGAGACACGCAGGGGTAGTAGTTGACATCTCGCCAACGCCACACCATCATCCTCATAATCATCCTCATCATCATCTTCATCATCTGCAGCATCGCCATCCCGGCTTCCCTCCGGGGTAAGGGAGTCTCCAGGCGCGGGGAGTCTTCCCGTCGCGTTTTGTTGTTGAGAATTCACGAGGTGCTTCCACCTCCCTCCCATCGTCGCTTTGCTCAGGCAGCGCACGTCCGCGCTCGCCCGCCTAGCGCAGCCGAGCGCGCACGGGGGGAGGGGGGAGACGTGGGAGCCGCAACGCACGTATCGTCGAGTAGCTGCCGACGGCTCCGCGGGCGCAGGGGGTAGGAGCGGTGGTTCCGCGGGCCCCCTGGGAACCACCGCAGATGCTACGATTTCACCCATAAACTCACACGGAGAATCATAGACTCACACAGAGACACATAAACTCACACATATACATATACTCACACAGAGACACATAGACTCACACAGAGACACAGAGACTCACACGGAGATACATAGACTCACACAGATACATAGACTTACACAGAGACACATAGACTCACACAGAGACACATAGACTCACACAGATACATAGACTCACACACAGACACAGAGACACACAGAGACACAGAGACTCACACAGAGACACAGAGACTCACACAGAGACCCATATAATCACAAAGAGACACATAAACTTACACAAAGACCCATATACTCACACAGAGAGCCATAGACTCACACAGAGACACATCGACTCACATAGAGAATCATAGACTCACACAGAGACACAGACTCACACAGAGACCCATATACTCACACAGAAACACAGACTCACACAGAGACCCATAGACTTACACGGAGACACATAGACTAACACAGATACATAGACTCACACGGAGATACATAGACTCACACAGAGACTCAGAGACTCACACAGATAAAAAGACTTACACAGAGACACAGAGACTCACATGGAGACACATAAACTCACACAGAGACACAGACTCACACAGAGACCCATATACTCACACAGAAACACAGACTCACACAGAGACCCATAGACTCACACGGAGACACATAGACTAACACAGATACATAGACTCACACGGAGATACATAAACTCACACAGAGACACATAGACTCACACAGAGACACATAAACTCACACAGAGATACATAGACTCACATGGAGACACATAAACTCTCACAGAGACCCATAGACTCACACAGAGAACCATAGACTCACACAGATACCCATAGACTCACACAGAGACCCATAGACTCACGCAGATACACATAAACTCACATAGAGAACCATAGACTCCCACAGAGATCCATAGACTTACACAGAGACACAGAGACTCACACAGAGACACAGATACTCACACATAGACCCATAAAATCACAAAGAGACACATAGACTTACACAGAGACCCATATACTCACACAGAGAGTCATAGACTCACACAGAGACACATCGACTCACACAGAGAATCATAGACACATAAATTCACACAGTGAATTATAGACTCACACTGAGACCCATAGACTCACGCAGAGACCCCTTTAACCTTTCCCTGAAACCCGTCGTTGAACACAGACCTATGACTGCCTCTATCCCTGTCAAATAAATTCAATGTGCCCACGTTTGTTGTGCACAGCATCTCCGCATTGTCTCGTGTTGTCTGGTCAATAGCAATCCGATTGCTTGTGCAGCATACTCGGTACCTCATCTAATAATGCATCGCTGTAATTGTACGGTAATTTACAAATTGCAATTCCAGTAAGCTAATGTTGCATATTAATGCAAAGTTCCGCTGAGATGTTGAAGGCATTTCTACCTCAGCAAGATGTTTGTATGACCTTGGTTGGATTTTTTTCTTTCTCTCGTATAGCGTTGCGTATTGTGCCGTGAGGTTATCACTCTTAATGATCATCATCAGCCTTTTATATATGTTATTATTATTGCTAGTAGTGTATCATTATGCCTGTTTACCCAGCAAAAGCCTCAGTGACTTCGCGAGTCTCAAGACCCCATCGTTTCAGGAAGGGGAGGGGGGGTTACCTTCCGAGGTCTTTCGCACGAGGGCTGACACGATGATGACGACGATGACGACGATGATGACGTCACAGCTGTTCCACCATCCCCAGGCGAGTCGTTCGCGGGGTCACTTCTCGAACTCGGGAAGAGATTTTCGGACCGACATTGCACACTCGTTGGTTGAGGGGCGCTGCCTATGTGTGTGTTTCGTGTTGTTGTTGTCCTTCATGTGTCCCCCCCACCCCGCACCTCTGATTAGCATGGTTGGCGACGCACGGTACGAAATAAGATCAACGTACGTACGGTGTGAAAGAAGTTCAACATACGTACGGTGTGAAAGAGGTTCAACATACGTACGTGCGGTTTGAAATAAATTCAACATACATACGTACGGTGTGAAATAAGTGCAGCACACATACGTGTGTATGGCGTGAAATAAGTTCAACATACACACGTAGGTGCGGCACACTGTGGCCTTCTCTTGCAGACAACGTCACGGGGTCTTCCAACGGCTCCCTGCGCCCGAGGGCCGCGATGCAATCCGGAGATTCCCCATCGCCCTCGTGCCGTCTTCACCGCCCCCTATGCATTGACTCGCCTCTCTCCCTCTCTCTCTCTCCTTCGCTCTCTGCCTCAGGCCGGGGGTTCTCCGCCTGAGCCGGTAGGTGAGGGTGGTCAGGGTCTGGTGGACGTCGCCACCAGGGTCACGAGCTTCAGGTTCGTGGCAGTGAGGCGGCTGCTGCTGTACAAACGGCGCTCAGTCTGCTGAGAGATGCAGGGGGAGGCGCCTGGGGTCACAGAAATGAGCTCTTCCTGTTGGACCTGAGCCTGGTCGACTACACGAGGCTGCCAGGTTATTACCGGAGCATTTTTGATGCATGGCGGAACTTCGAGTGGACCAGAGCGCTCGCGCACTACGACCTCAAACATTTCCTGAACCAACCTCTTGTTCGGCAACGGCCTCTTCCAGGGGATCAGAGGAGAGAGTACTCTGGCTCTACGCTTCACCTCGGAAGGGCTGCGGACAGTCTTCAACCTCGTGCAGGCCCACCAGCGAAAGTGGACGACCACTGCTGAGATCGCCAGCACCGCGGGACTCCGCTCCACACTCGCTGGGGAGGAGAAGCTGCTGCGGGACGTTGCTCTGAGCCATGCAGGAGCTGCACCTGAAGCTGGAGGCGCCGGAGGACGGTGGTGAGCCCCTCCTCTTCCTCCTTCGCGGAGTGGCGCTTCTCCTGCGCTCAGTCTCCCGGCCACAGCGACTCTGAGACACTACTGAAGCTTCGGGTCTGCAGGGACGTGCCCCTGAAGAGCGCCCCAAGGGAAGCGCTCTGCACGTGCTGCATCAAGGCGCTGCATTCTCGGAACCTGGCCCGACCTACCGGACACCCAATGGATAGACCATTTCTCTATCCTCACTGTGGCCGCCCCTCAGTGGAAACACATGTACAAGTCTCCCGTGACCAAACGCCGCGGTGACCTCCAGTGGAGGTTGGCACACTGCACGTTGCCATGGGCCGTGCGGCTCGGCACGAATCTCCCCGGGGGTACCAGTCCTGTGCGCCTTCTGTGGGGCCCGGCAGGATCTGCCCCACCAGTAGCTGCGCTGCCAGCAGCTCAACGCCAATGTTCCGGCTCTTGGGGACCATTTTAAGGAGACTGGAGGTGCCCTTCTACAAGAGCAGTTTCATGAATGGGGGTGCCATACCTGGCTAACAAGTGCCACGATCTCGCCAACTCCGTCTGTGCCCAAGCGAAGATGGCGGTGGACAAGACCGGGGGAAAAAGATGCCGCAAGGCGACACTGACGGCTGCTCTGCGGTGCAGTGTTCAGCGGCCTGCTCAAGGACGCGGCTCCGTCTGGAGCATTACGCTTAACCACTCAAATGCTGGTGACACGCATGTACTCTTCGAACGCCGGGAGGGGGGTGGGTTGCCAAGCCCTCTGCACCAGCGTGAACGTCGAGCGTGGCGTGTGTTGCGCATGGGCACGTGTGGCGTCACGTGCCCGCGAGTCGTAGTTTTGTTTGTGACGTGCACACCTGACGCTGTATTTTTTCCACGTGGTTTGTATCGAAATCGGCTGCAGTGCTGTTGCTGCTGGTAGCAATAAAAGGGATTTAAAAGTCCAAAGTCTCCTTCTCTCCCTCCCTCTCTCGCTCTTTCTATCTCTCGCCTTCTCTCCCTCTATCTTTTTTTTTATGGCTGTATAATATTTGTATTATTATCCCAGTACACTGGGATCTATAAATACCGCATGGCAGGCGTATTTATAATATACACATAGTTTGTAGTCGCTGTTCCAAAGACATGTTGTGATCCACTCGCCCCCCCCACTCACCCACCCAGTTCGTCAGTCAATCTGTCTGCCTGTCCGTCTGTGAGTCCATCTGCAAGTCCGTCCGTGTGTGAGTCTGTCAGTCCGTTTGCGAGTCTGTCTGTCAGTGCGTCAATCAGTCCGCCGACCCGTCCGTCGCTCGCTGCGTTCCACGCGGTCCCTCTATCTCTGCTTCTCTCCCTTCCTCTCAGCTTTTTTCTTTTTTACGATCAGAGGAAACAAGAAGATGCTCGGTGTAGTCGGCACTTTCTCCTCTCCCTCTCTCTCTCCTTCTCTACCTCTACCTCACTCTATCTCTCGAAACACCGTTCGCTAACCCTCCATTAGGATGCGTGTCGGCATTCGCCCCTCATTCGCCGATGAACGGCGTCATTTATTGTTACACTTTTATTGAAGTTGCCTTATTCTTTTGAATCTTTGACACACTTTCGTCGGCTCTACGAAGCCGAGCGAACTGAAATTTTCTACACGGAAATTGAAGATTTCATTAAAAAAAACCAAACGGTCCAAGTCCCGCAATAGCACAAAATAAATTATTTTGACCCCAGAATTAATCACATTTGATGTGCTGAATAAAAGTGGATGGTTTGCATAAATACACTTAAAACATACAGAGAGGACGCTACCCGCTTTTATCCAGCACATCAAATGTGATTCATTGTGGTTGGTCAAAATAATTTATTCTGTGCCTCAGAGTGCAAATAAAAGTGTGTGCATTGAAAATATTTGTTTTAATTTTGACCTGGCTTATTTTTTTTTGTTTGCGTTTGAACGTCGATCGCACGGCACGTGCCGTGCGATCGGCCGCGGTGCGTAAGGGTCCCCCCCCCTGAGAAATGGGGCGGTGTTGAATCGACGCATCGTCACAGTGCAGAGGACTTAAACATTTTAGACTCTACGTACCGTGTGAAAGAAGTTCATCCTATACTATAGGTACTTCTAAACACTATACATACGGTGCAAAAAAAGTTCGACATACACTACACTATATACTATACGTACTATACTCTTATATAAGCGCGCAACTTTATCTATCTGTGATGAACGCTGCACTTTTCGTCGTTTTCATGCAGGGGGCGCTGCAAACCTACGCGCCCCCTGCATGAACGACAGAGGCGCAGGGACAGACGTTCGATCACGTTGGAATCGATCTGCAGACGGCGGTCTTCTCGCACGGCCAGCAGCTCCGTGTCGCCTTATCTCGATCCCGAAATCCCAAAGAGGTGAAAGTCCGCATCGATTCGAACCCCCAGCAAGGCCATCTACTTAACGACGAGAGAAAATTCACACCAAATGTTCTTTTCAATGAAGTATTCCAGATGTAAAATGATAAGCTTTTAATGCAGAAATAAAATGATCTAATTCAAAACATAATACAATTCAAAGATGTTTCATTTTTAAACTTCAAAACAGAGCATCGGGTGCTTGCGTGAATGCGTCGTTCGTGTGCAATTTTTTCGTGACTGCCCTGGCCGAAGGCCGTAAATGGTTGTTCGGGGGCGCCCCCGAACAACAACCCCAAGTACATTATACGTATGGTGCGAAAGCAGTTCAACATACACTACACTATACACTACACTATACACTACACTATACACACAGACACACACACAGACACACACACAGACACACACACAAAGACACACACACAGACACACACACTTTATATTTGGAGTATGCGTGTCTCTCTCTCTAATCATCATCACGGTGGCTAGGTGATGTTAACTACCTCGCCTGGTATACTGGAAGTCGTGAGTTCGATCCCGGGTTTTAACGTTTCGCCAGTAATTACTCGCGAAACGTCGTACTCAGATTGTAAATGTTGTGGCTTGGCTCTCCAACACACCGGTGTGCTGTACTAGTGACGAATTGGCATGTTCTGTTTACGTGACAACCCTTACTAGTTGACTGTGTTGGGTGGTGGCGGGTTTTAACGACACATTTACATATTTACACGATTTAACCCAAATAACCTCGATCATGGATGATATCGGTCGCGAAAGCCTCCTTCCCACGTGTTAAACGGAGGAGGAATATTAAAAAGGGTGCAAAAATGTGTGCACATCCAACGCTGTCCGACGTTTCAGCTGCAGATTTACATCCAGCGTCGTCAGGCATCCGCAGCGGCAGCGGCAGCAGCAGCAGCAAGTGGCACCCTTCGAGCGTCACATCACGCACCTGTACTCCTGTCCCTTCACCGGGCTCCCTTGTCTGTATGGACAAGGACATTGCTCTCCTCCCCCTTACATTCATGACCTCCTTCCACCGCGTGCTATGTTCCATCGAGATCCTCAGATTGTGCATTTGCTCGCTGTCACCCACGGTCTCCAGGCGTCACACGTGGGCGGTGGCGGGGGGGGGGGGGTGATGGTGCCTTTGCAATTGCGGGCACCTAACATTCTGGAACTGCTTCGAGATCGGGGGGGGGGGGTTACAACGTCGTGTAAACTCAACGAAGAGCGTCTCTGTTTAAAAAAGGCTTTCACTGCTCCCTTTGCACGTTTACCAAAACCGTCTCTCTCGCTCCTTCTGTGAATGGGTTTGTCGCGAAACTATTTTGTGCCTTTCCACACGCGCAGGTGGGCGGGCGGGCGCGCGCCCTGAGAACGATCGCTATCGCGAGCGCTTCCGTCAATTGAAATCCCTCTGGATGGCTTCTGTTGGCGCCCGGTGGTAGAGGGGAGCCGAGGTTGAAATTGGACGCAACTTAGAAACGACTAAAACGGAGAGGTTTTATTTGACCCGGGCAATGTGTGCTTGTGCTGGCGTGGCCGGGAGGAGTGCACGGAGTCAACCCCGGTCGCCTGCCGACCGGGGACCTAGATGGACGCGAACGCGCAATGCATCGCGACGGTGCCGGATGAAGCTAGTGCGGGGACTGTGGCATATGTTATAAAGGGGCCCTACATAAATAAATAAAACACGTAAATCTTTTAAAAACACATTTTGTAGTTTAACACGTAGCAGCCTTTCGTGACCAATATCATCCATAATAGAGGGTTTTGTTTGGGTTGATCGCGTAAATATATGTGTCGTTACAGCCAACTAGTAAGGGTCATCACGTAATCAGAACGTGCCAATTCATCACTATACTCTTTGGTTCATTCGGTAAAGTCACGTAGGTATAAAATAAATCACGGCGTTTCTGGCACAACACAAGCGTCAGTCATCAGGTGGGAAAGCGTGATCTGCTGCTGAGGCAGACTGTTTTAAAAGGTTTGAAATGTGTGTAGCCCAAGGGTCATAAAGAAGTGTGTGGGGCTAGTGATGTTAATGTGAGAAATGAGCATGTAACTGTAAGAACGAAGAGCGGCCTCCTCGACGAGGGCTCGGAAGTGGCTATGTTAATGTGAGACATTAGCATGTTAATGTAAGATCGAAGAGTGGTGCAATCCAAAGGCATGAGAGTGCAATCCAAAGGACATGTGAGCATGAAAGATCTAAGAGAGATGCATAGAGAGTGAGAGACACAGCGAGTTGGAAATAACAGCTGACATAGGCAGGTAGGAAGGAAACATCACAGTCACTTAAGACTTTACCTGGTTAATAACGTCCTTCAAATGATTGTTCAGTTTGTACCCATCTTCTCAGTTGAAGTTGTGTCTGTTTATATATCTGGATGGCATCATGAACAAATCTCTGAAGGTAGCCAGTAGGTTTGCAGAGTACCTCCGTCTTGGAAAAATCAATTTCGTGTGAGCCCACGGCGTTAAAACAATGATCAGCCACGGCTGAGGTATTGGTCCTACCGTGTTTCGGATCTGCCTTGTGTTCACGAACGCGGTCTGAGACATGTCGTTTCGTTTCCCCAATGTAACTGCTGCCGCAACCACAACTCAGTTTGTAGACACCAGAGTATTGCATGTCAGAAATCACATCCTTTGCAAATGGGATCAAATCACGGATTTTGTGTACTATGTTGAAACGAACCTGGATCTTGTGTTTGTTTAAGATTTTGGAAATCTTTTTGGTAACCCCTGCTATGTATGGCAAAGTGATGGTATTGGTTGGGTCCTCAGAAGGTTGTCTCCCCATGGCTGGGGAGACAGCTTTGCGGAATGTACGGTCCGAGTATCCGTTCATCCTGAGGGCTTAGTGTACGTGCTCCAACTCACTGGCTAGGTGGTGCTGGTCGGAGATGCAACGGGCCCTATGGTGTAGTGTTTTGATGAGGGAATTCTTCTGGGCTGGATGGTGGTGGGAGTCGGGCTTTAGATAGGAATCCGTGTGGGTGGCTTTCCTGTAGACCGAATGTCCCAACGAGCCATCAGGTCTCTTCTCGATCAAAACATCCAGGAATGGTAGCTTGCCATCCCTTTCCATTTCCATGGTGAATTTGATAGACGGGTGTATGGAATTGATGTGGTTGAGAAATTGGTTCAGTGCTGGCAGGCCATGTGGCCAGATGACGAACGTGTCATCTACGTATCTCTTCCACAAGGAAGGACGTAGGGTGGATGTCTGGATGGCATCTGTCTCAAATTTCTCCATGAAAACATTCGCTACCACTGGCGATAAGGGAGAACCCATTGGGGTACCCTCATTTTGTTTTTTTAATGTGCCATTCCAGGGGAAGTATGTGTTGGTAAGGCAGTGCCTTATCAAAGTTGGTACATCTGGATTCAGTCCCTGTTGGATCAAGTCTTCAATGATTGCAATGGTGTCAGGTACAGATACATTGGTGAACAGAGAGACTACAGTACATCGAAATTGACAAGCAAATCATCTGGAGACAGTGAGATGTCCTTGATTAGAGAAACCAAGTCAGCTGAGTTAAGTACAGCTGATAGTGGACTTGCCCGTGAAAGGAAGCAGGGTCTCAGACAGAAACCGAGCCAATTTGTAGGTAGGTGAGTTAATGGTGGAGACGATAGGATAGAGCGGGGTACCTACTTTGTGGATTTTTGGAAGCCCATATAATCTCGGTGGTCTAGCAGCCGAAGGTTTAAGGGAGCTCTGCTTGGTCTGATCGATTAGAGAAGTCGATTTAGTGATGATATTGTTGTTTTTGTAGCTAGACGGTTGGTGGGATCTCTGTTGATTTTGGTACAGCTGCCATCATTAAGAAGGCCCTGAATTTTGTTGTAAGTGGTTTTATCCATGATGACAGTGGCATTGCCCTTGTCGGCTGAGAGGATGACTATGTCATCTCTGTTTATTTATTTAGAGAGTTCAAAACGCTCGTCCTTGCTAATGTTGCTAATGGGTTTCTAAGCGTTTTTGAGGATAGCAGCGATTTCAGATCTAGCAACATCTGCCGGGATGTGTCCCAGCTCCCGACAGAGGAGTGGCAGCCTCTCCTCCGCAGTGAGTTTTCGAACATTCCACGTGGCCACACGTAGTGGTTTTTTGTTGTTTCTGGAGGAGTCCCGAGGGTAAGGATTCAATCTCCTGGCTCCGCCAAATGGGATTTGACCAGGAGACGTCATAGGCGCCTGTCCCCCCGGGGCCTCCGGCACAAGCTTAAAACATTTTTTAACTCGTAGCTTAGTGGTTGTTAATTGAAGGTGGACGGGTTACCAGCCCCTTGCACCCATCCAGAGCCCCCATTTGTCCGCTGTGGTGGTTACAAACGCCATGAGGGGAAGGGCCAATCTAAATTGGCCCTCACGCCACGGCACTGCCCACCACAGCGTTGCCGTCGGGCACCACGTGGAGTTAGGGGGTTGTTTTTGCCGGACTAGACACATACACGCGTACACACACACACGCCTACATACACACACACGCGTACACACACGCGTACACACACACACGTACACACACACACGCGTACACACACGCGTACACACACACACGCCTACATATACATACACACACACGCGTACACACACGCGTACACACACGCGTACACACACACACGCCTACATATACATACACACACACGCGTACACACACGCGTACACACACGCGTGCGCGCTCCCTGTCTCTCGCTCCACAACATAAGCTGCACGTGCAGCGCGCTATGTCGGCGTTGTGAGCGAATTGCAGATCAGCGAGTGTTTTGCATCGTCACGTGTGTGGTGGTTTCTTTTACATTTTGTTGTTTTTTTGTTTTACCTCCATCACCTTTGGGTGACCGGTCGCGGGCCAGGTGGAAGGGGCGATGCGCGGAGCGGGGGGGGGGGGGCTGGAGGAGGGGAGGGGTGAGGAGGAGGGTTTGGGGGGAGGAGTGGGGGTGGGATTGTTGGGATGAGTGGGGGGGGGGGTGATAGGGGGGAGGGGTGGTTGGAGGGGTCTCCCCCCCCCCCCCCCCGCAGAAGCCATTCAGCTACCATCGCAACAGCGGCACGCGCTCGCCAGGACGCTGCGGCAGCAGCTTCAGAGCCCGCGTGGCTCTCACTCGGGCCCGTCTCACGACTCACGCTCCGTGTCTGTCATTGTCGCTATCAGCCTCGTCTCTATCTGTGCACGCGTGTTTGTGGTGGTGCTTGCCACCCCCCCCCCTCCCCATCGCTCGTGTGCCACAGCGCCGGCCGTCAACGGCGCTGCTGCTGCTACTCGCTGACAGCACTTGCCCCTACAGCCTGTGAAGGCTACATGGGGGGTGGGGTTCCTTTGTCTGTGTCTCGGCCCGCATCTCCTTCCCTATCTCACTTTGGTTCTGGTCCATGTCCCTCTCTCTCTTGCTGTCAGTCACGCGCGTCTTCTCCCTTACAACATGTCCCGTGTCTCTCTCTCTGCCTCTCTCTCTCAGCGCTTTCTGGTAAATGTTCAGCTTCTGCTGTGGTGGTGCGCGTTCCCTGTCCCACCGAACTCTCTGTCTCGCTCACTCTCCTTTTTTTACGATCAAAGGAAACAAGAAGATGATGCTCGGTGTAGTCGGCACTTTGCTTCGTTCATCATTTATATTTTTTTTAATGCTTTGCTTCAAGTAACCCCCCCCCCCCCCTTTTTTAATGAAAAATTTGACAAAAGATGTCACGCTTTTCTCTCCTTACCCCCCCCTCTCTACCCCCCCCTCTCTCTACCCCCTCTCTCTCTACCCCCTCTCTCTACCCCCCCTCTCTCTACCCCCCTCTCCCTACCCCCCCATATCTACCCCCCCTTTCTCTACCCCCCTCTCTCTACCCCCCCCCCCCTCTCTCTACCCCCTCTCTCTACCCCCCCCCCCCCTTATCTACCCCCCCCCCCCTATCTACCCCCTCTCTCCCTACTCCATGGCTATGTTCCCCTATGTTTGTTATGTAATATTTGTAATATTATTATCTTTGTATTATTCTTCTTTTTACGACAAGTGCTGCATCTGCACCCAACCCTTCTCGCAGTCCAAAGGCATCCGACGGGTAGCTCATATCTGCATGCAGAGCTCCCCATCTCTCTCTCTCTCTGCTCACCTCGTCTGTTTATCATTGACGACACATCTCGCATCCATCTCCAATCCATCACCTCTCTGCGTCCTTCTCTGCCTCCCCCCATGCTCCCCTGACCTCCGTCTCTCCCCCCCCCCCGTCTCTCAATCCTTCCCTTCGCCGGCCCCTTTAAACGCCTAATCTCTCTCACTCACTCACCCTCGCACACCTCCTCCCAGTCTCTCTCCTCACTTCTTACCTCTCTCTCTCGCCTCACATCCGTCTCCCCTTCGGCTCTCTTTTCTCTCTCCACCACCCCCCCCCCCCGCTCTCCTTTCTCCCCATTTCTCACTCATTCTCTGCCCGCTGTCTCTACCCATGAAATAGCTTTTTTTTAATATCTCTCTCATTATCTCTGGTCCACTCTCACTCCCCCATCTCTCTCATTATCTCTGGTCCACTCTCACTCCCCCATCTCTCTCATTATCTCTTGTCCACTCTCACTCCCCCATCTCTCTCATTATCTCTCGTCCACTCTCACTCCCTCATCTCTCTCATTATCTCTCGTCCACTCTCACTCCCCCATCTCTCTCATTATCTCTTGTCCACTCTCACTCCCCCATCTCTCTCATTATCTCTCGTCCACTCTCACTCCCCCATCTCTCTCACTATCTCTTGTCCACTCTCACTCCCCCATCTCTCTCACTATCTCTGGTCCACTCTCACTCCCCCATCTCTCTCACTATCTCTCGTCCACTCTCACTCCCTCATCTCTCTCATTATCTCTTGTCCACTCTCACTCCCTCATCTCTCTCATTATCTCTCGTCCACTCTCACTCCCTCATCTCTCTCATTATCTCTTGTCCACTCTCACTCCCTCATCTCTCTCATTATCTCTCGTCCACTCCCACTCCCCCATCTCTCCTCTCAGCGCCTATCTCCTGTCCTCGACCTCTCCCCATCTGCCCTTCGCCGCCTTCTCCTCTTCTCGCTCTCACTCCCCCCTCTCTCGTTTCTCCACGCGAATCTCTCCCCTCCCCTCTCCCCCCTGCGGCTCTTATCCCCGCGCTCACTCCATCTCCTCTCCCCCCTGTCTCACCTCTCCCTCCATTCTCCTCCACACGTATCTCTCCCTGCACCCTCCCCGACTCTCTACCCCCCCTCCTATCGCCTCTCTCTCTCTCACTCGCCGTGTCCCCCCCCCCCCCAATCTACTGCTGGCCGTGCCGTGCGAGCGATCGGAGCGAGCGAGCGAGCGCCTGGCCATGCACCAGACTCTGGCGTCTCCCTTCACCAAGGCCATCCTGGTGGCTCTCTTCCTCTTCGCCATCCTGCTCATCCTCTACGTCATCCTGTGGTACATCTGCCGCGATGTCGACTACGACCCCGGACTCTGACGGCGACCGCCCAGCGGCAGCAGCGGCAGCTGCCACCACCTCTGTCACCTCCTCCTCCTCTTCCAGGTACCGCTCCCGCAACGTCGCGCCACATGGCGGCGGAGGCGGACGATCGAGTCCACGGTGTCGGAATTCCGTGGGGAGGGGGGGGGCCAGACCGCCGAGGTTCGAAGTGCCGAGTTTGATGCCGGGGGTGGGGGGGGGGTTTCTAGCCGCCCGTCGTTCGCCACCTCCGTGTGCTTTGCCTGCTAGGATGGGGGGCGGGTTAGTTTGTTTTTTGAACGCGTTTGGGAGATTTTTTGTTGTTTTAACATTTCTTGTACTTTGTTGAACTTACGATCGCGGTTTTCCGCAACTGTTTGTTGTTGCAATGTCCCCGACCCACACCCCCCCGTGTCCCCAACTGGACATCTGTAATAAAAACAACTTTTCAGCTCATGGGATTCTGGGTCGCTGGGGCTTAGCGAGTCCGATGGGTCTCGGCGCAATCACCGATGGCTGCGAGCGCCGCGAAAGGCGCCGTCGTTGCGTTATCGGAATGAGAATGGTGAATTTTAGACTGCTGCTGCTGCAGCAGCAGGAGGAGGAGGAGGAATCCCGTGAGCTGTGAAGCTTCTTTTGTTGTTCACAGATGTCCAGTTAGGGACACGGGGTCCGAACTTTAACAACAAACGCAATTGCAACGAAAACACACGAGTATAGGAAAGATAAGCAAATAACTTAAACATGCACATATATATCTACACATTAAACGAAAATACGAGTTGTTTTGATCCTGGGTTTGACTCTGTACCACGATCACCTGTGGTTAAACCCCAGCTCTTCAATGTGCAGTTGAGTTGATGGTGGTCTTAACCTGGTGTCCACAGGCTGAGATCCTGGGTTTGACTCTGGGCATCAGCCACCTGCAATTAAACTCAGGGCCTCAAAGTGTAGTAGAGTTGATGGCGGTCTCAACCTGGTCACCGATGACTGCTACAACAGCAAAACAAACTCAGTATGAACAAAACAAGAATACGTTTTACCCTTTCTGGCAATTATACGGGAGTTGTGTTAAGATGTTCGAACACCGTATTAG
The DNA here is from genome assembly GCF_965212315.1 of Lampetra planeri. NCBI lineage: Eukaryota > Metazoa > Chordata > Hyperoartia > Petromyzontiformes > Petromyzontidae > Lampetra > Lampetra planeri. The sequence goes on from NC_136166.1 coordinate 2,657,617, forward strand.
GGTTAGGGTTGCAAGGTATAAAGCACTGCATTAACCACACAATACTTGTGGTGAACATGCGAACAAACATGCTTTGATAATTATAATATTTGGGCATTGTCTTTGAAACTGATTGGCCGACACCAGAGACGGCAGCCTTCTTCATGGCATCGTCTCACCGCCAGTGTCAGAGCAGAGAACACCACAAGGCGACCAGCGCAAGGGCAATGCACGTAGCGTGGCATTTACAGCTCGGGGTGAGCGGCTCTATCACAGGACCTTTTTTGACACTGCCAGAAAGGTCCCATGATATAGCAAAAAAAAATAAACCCCGACATTCTATAATGATATTCTTGGTTCTTTCGGGAAAGTCACGTAGAAGGAAAATAATAAAATGATTAAAAGAAAACAATTAAATTCTCACGACGTTTCCATTGCAACGCAATAATTGTATTGTTTTATTTTTATTATTTTATTATTTCCCTTCTACGCGACTTTACCGAAAAAAACAAAAATACGAATCCCTGCAGTCACGAAAGCTTTAAATCGAAATTCTATAATTAATTTATTTTTACAAATACATAAGGTGACCGGGGTGGTTCAGAGGGTCGGAGACGTGGTGGCCGCACCGCTGAGATCCTGGGGGTTCCACCTCGGGTTTTAGCCGCAACCACAACGGCTGGCACGGTCGGCTACGTACGAAGCGAAGGAAGTTGAACATTCATGCACATTCATGCACATTCATGCACATTCATGCACACGCACGCACGGCGATTAAACCGCGTTCTCAAGTTCACAGACTCGGTCCGTACGTCATTATTCGCTCAAAGGCAAAGATCCCCCGTATAGCCTCAACAGACTGTTGGAGCAAGTGCTGCTAGCGAGCAGCACCTATGAAGGCCGGCGCTATGACACACGAAGGGGTGGGTTGGCAGCACCACGCCCGGCCACCTTTGTCTCCCCAGTGGCGATATTTACTGCACGCCGCACCAGGTACTCATTTGAGGCTAAGTCGACCTCGGGGAGGCCCAGGACCGGTTCAGATAATCGTCACTGGTGTTGGCCGTGAGCGGGAATCGAACCCGAGTAGCCGGGTTCATAGCCCAGCGCGCTAACCACTTACACCACCGCAACCCAGTTACACTCGCACAGTCACACAAAGATAAAGACAAATATCCCCCATATAGACTCAACGGACTGTTGGGGCAAGCGCTGTTAGCAAGCAGCACCTATGGAGGCTGGCACGGCACATGAGGGGGTGGGTGGCCAACACCACGCCCGGCCGCCTTTATCTCCCCGGTTTTCGCCCTCCACATTTAGAAACATGCATCGTGATTATTTAGAGCATTTGGCTGCTGTCAATGTCCAAATGATGGGGGCCACTTCGTTGAGCTGCCATTTGTGGCCGGGTCGCTTCCGAAAAACGAGTCAATACCCTCAGTGGGCTTTGCCTGGTAGGATGGGGATGGTTTCGTTTGTTTTTGTCTGCGTTTCGGTGATCGGTTTACCTTCCTTCTACTTTGCACACCTGTCGTGTTTGTGTATTGTGTTTGTTGTTGTCGCGTTCTCACCCCGTGTGCCTACCGGACATCTGTGGGAAAAATAGCTTCATAGCTCATCGGATTCCTCCTGCAGTATAAATACAGCATTCTGATATCGAGACGGACGGAGCTAATGCGTAAAGGGTTACATCCCCCGGGCTAGCAATGGAACGCGCCACGCCAGACGCATCTGTTGTGTACGTGAACACGTGGACATGTGGACACGTGAACACGTGTGTGTCGCCTTGCTGTGGTGACTTCGGCAAAGGTGGAGCTCAGCATCACGCTGAGCAGAGCTTGGCATGCGTCCTCTGCAAGGCCGTCATTATATACATCCCCCCTCCCCAATATTCAAATATGCTTAAAATGCCCCCCCCCCCAATACATTGCTATAAAATAGATTTCTGTTTATATGATTGTGGTTATGGTTTTACATTATTAATCCCTAATCTCTGGCATTACATACAATGATACAAGAAAGGGTAATTTTTTTTAAAACAGAACAATGTAATACAATACACCATTAGACATTATTGTTAAAAAGAAATAAAAAAGTCCATCCCATGTGTTAGTGAATTTTGTCATATTTTAGGCAGGAAATTCGTTTTCAAATTGAGATTTTTTTTCTGGGGGGGACCCCTGGAAGATTTACCCCCCCCCCCCCAATGTTGACTCCATGGCTACGGCCTTGGTCCTCTGTTCTGTTTGCACATTGGGACGACGGTCAAACCCCCCTTAATGTCTGTTACCCGGTCCGACTCTCGCTGCTCCCCCCCCCCTTTAAACTGATTTAAAGATCAGCATCAGAATATTGTATTTAGACCAGAGGAATCCGATGAGCCATACAGCTCTTTATCAGAGACGTCCGGGAGGGGCACGGGGTCATAAGGGGCCGTCCATAAATGACGTCACGCACCTAGGGTGGAGGCGGGGTCAGACATTTGTGACGATGTGTGACGAGGGGGGGGGGGGTTGATAAATGTGACGTCACATCAAAATGCGCAACTTTAAATAAATATAGACAACACGTTCTATTTTATTAAATGCACTTTTTAATAAATATTATCTCCTAAAACATCAGAGTGCAGCGCCACATTAAATACGCACTACAATGACAATAGTTTAAAGCGATTTGAAGCATGTTGTATTTTGGGGGGGGGGGGGGGCAGAGCTTTGTGACGTCATATTCGAGGGGAGGGGTTTGACTTTTTGTGACGCCGTGTGACGGTGGGGGGGGGGGGTAAAAAATCGTCCAAAATCGCGTGGCGTCATTTATGGACGGCCCCCTAAGGTTTCGACGAAATACGCAAAATACGATAGGAGTGCAAAGTATAAGAAAGGTAAGCGAATCGCTGAAACAAATATATAAATGAAACGAAACTATTTGTTATTTTACCGCGTGAGGCCCCACTGAGGTTCGTAGCTTTGTTTTGGGAAGCGACCCGGCTGCCACGAATGAAAGCTCAACGAAGTGGCTCATGGCGTGGTGGAAATGTTGAGCGACAAATTCATCCAAATACTCCAAACGAGTGATGTTGATTCCTAATGCGGATGGGGGGGGGAAAGCCGGAGAGAAAAAAATAATAATTCACGCCACCGCGGGAGGAGAGCGAGAGACACAGCGCAAAACGACAGAAGGACATCGCACCGAAGCTGGGCCCAAAGATTGACCAACGTGGAAGTAAGAAGAAGGTTTGTTTAACACGCTTAGTTTAACACGCTTAGTTTAACACGCTTAGTTTAACACGCTTAGTTTAACACGCTTTCGCGACTGATATTATATTCATGCTAAAGGTGTTTGGGTTAGATCGCTGTGAGTATAAATGTGTCGTGACCCTCCACCACCCGACACAGCCGGTAAGGTTTGTCACCTAAACAACGCGCCAATTAGTTAATAGTGTAGTGTATAGTGTAGTGTATAGTAGTGTATAGTAGTGTAGTGTATAGTAGTGTATAGTAGTGTAGTGTATAGTGTAGTGTATAGTGTATATTGTAGTATAACTGCTCCAGCCCACCGGCGTGGATGGGGAGTAAATCCACACATTGCTCGATGATGCTGGTTGATATAATTACCAGCGAAACGTCACGCTACTCAAATTGCAAATGTTGTGGATTTATATATAAACTATTAAACGATTCAACTCTTTTTTTGCCAGGAAAGCTGTGTAGCTCTTTTTCAGAAGCGACCTGAGCATCACAAATGGTAGCAGCTCAGCCAAGCAATTCATCGTCCTCGCGTGGAAATTTGATAGCGGGAGCCAGATTACTCTAAACGGGTGATATACCTGATGATGATTGCTTGTGTTGCAATCGAAACGTCGTATGCTATTATTTAATTTATTATTTTATTTTTATACGTGACTTTACCGAAAGAACCAAAGAGTAATTCATGCAGTCACGAAAGCTCCAAATTTAAGATTGGGTGATAGTTGATTCTAAATGTGGAGGGGAAAATCTACGGGAGAGACACAAACTCCAAAAAACAGCAACAGTCGTCGTCAGGGTCGGGATCGAACCCACGACCTCCTGTACACCAGGCGAGGTAGTTAACATCTCCTAGCCACCGTGATAATAATGATGATGAGAGAGAGAGAGACACGCAAATTCCAAATATACAGCAGGCATCGTCCGGGTCAGGATCGAACCCGCGACCTCCTGAATACCAGGCGAGGTAGTTAACATCTCATAGCCACCGTGATAATGATGATGATGAGAGAGAGAGAGACACGCAAATTCCAAATATACAGCAGGCATCGTCAGGGTCAGGATCGAACCCGCGACCTCCTGAACACCAGGCGAGGCAGTTAACATCTTCTAGCCACCGTGATGATGATGAGAGAGAGACACGCAAATTCCAAATATACAGCAGGCGTCGTCAGGGTGAGGATCGAACCCGCGACATCCTGTACATCAGGCGAGGTAGTTAACATCTCCTAGCCACCGTGATAAAGATGATGATGAGAGAGACACGCAGACTCCAAATATACAGCAGGCATCGTCAGGGTGAGGATCGAACCCGCGACATCCTGTACACCAGGCGAGGTAGTTAACATCTCCTCGCCACCGTGGCGGTCCGTTCATGTGGCCGCACCCTGCTGATGGCACACAGCGAAGTTGCAACCGGACGAGGGTTTTGACTTGTTTCGTAATCGAAATACCGCAGGGGAAACGCGAGGAGTCCCATAGTGAAGACGCGCACGTGGATTAAATTGTGATTTCATTTCAGCGGGGAAAAAAAAATTGCGTTATTTATTTATTTATTTTAGTACAGCATGAAATCTTTTACCCGGGGAAAAATTCACAGGCTCTCCCAGCCTTTTATCACATTCGGCGTGTGCGTGCGTGTGTGTGTGCGTGTGTGTGCGTGCGTGTGTGTGCGTGCGTGTGTGTGCGTGTGTGTGCGTGCGTGTGTGCGTAGAGCTACGCGCGTAGCTCTGTGTGTGTCGCGGTTGTGTGGTAGCGATTAACGCACTGCTCTGCGAACCCGGCGACCCGAGTACGATTCCCACTCACGGCCACCAACACTGCTGACGATTATCTGAACCGGTCCTGGGCCTCCCCTAGGTCGACTTAGCCTCGAATGAGTGCCTGGTGCGATGTGTAAACATCGCCACGATGGAGACAAAGGCGGCCGGGCGTGGGGTTGACCACCCACCCCCTCGTGTGCCACAGTTCCGGCCTTCATCGGTGCTCGCTAATAGCATTTGTTTCAATAATCTATGCAAGGCTACACGGGGATTCTTTGTATTTGCATGTGTGTGAGTTTGTGTCTGTGTTAGTAGTCCGGCAAAAACAACCCCCTACCTCCTCGTTGGTGCCGGATGATAACGTTGTTGTGAGCAATACCATGGGGAGAGAGCCAATTTCGATTGGCCATTCCCCTCATGGTGTTAAAAGCCACCACAGCGGCCAAAGGGGACTCTGAACGGGTGCGAATGGCTGGTAACCCCTTCACCTTCAATGAATTACCACTAAACAATGAACAAAATATCCAGCTAAACTTGTGCCGAAGGCCCCAGGGTGAAAGGCGTCTATGATGTCTCCTGGCCAAACCCCATTTGGCAGAGCCAGGAGACTGAATCTTTACCCTCATGGTTCCTCCAGAAACATGAAAAGCCACTGCAGGTGGCCACGTGAAATGTTCGAATGCTCACTGTGAAGGAGGCTGTCACTCCTATGTCAAGAGCTGGACCGGTACCGCCTGTATCTGTGCGATATTCAGGAGGTCCGGTGGACCGGCTCTGGCTTCTGCCACCATGAGGGGTGGACAGTCCTCTACTCGTGGCAGGAGACTGCCAAACAACAGCGAGTGGTTCTTCTTCTGAACGAAAGAATGAAGGGGGCATGGGAGCGTGGCAGTGAGGTGTGGGAAGCTGTAAGCCCCAGGCTACTTTGGGCTCGCCTTCCCATCAACCAGAGGCGAGGTGTGGTGGTCGTGGTTACTTACGCTCCCACCGAAGATGAACATCACTGGAGGGATGCAGGCAAGGCCGATGAGTCAAATGCCTTCGATGACATCCTGTCACAAGTGCTAGCTCAAGTGGTGCCTTGGGATAGAGTTGGGTGACTTTAATGCCCAAGTTGGTCATGATGCTGGCACCTGGTCTGGTGTAATTGGAAGGCATGGGTCAGATCAGCTCAATAACAACGGTAGGAGGCTGCAAGACTTTTGTGCGGCCCATGGGTTTAATTACCAACACGCTGTTCCGGCATCGGTGCTTCCACAAAATATCATGGATGCACGCCAGGTCCAAGCAAGAATATATGCTGGACTATATAGTGAAGGGAACAGCGGATGCGGGCCCATGTCCTTGACACCAGGACCTACCGTGGAGCTGATCTGCCCACTGACCATCGGCTTGTCATCTGAAGATGCGCCTGCCATTCTTCCACTCCGGTGGTGGGTGTACACCCAGGACCCCATTCAAGCCCACAGTGGCCTGGTCTCAGATAGCTGATGAAAGTTGCAAGTGAGAATTTAATCATTGCTTGCAGCTGGGGTTGGCATCGCTCCCCACTCCCCCTGATGTCGAGGGGAAATGAGCGAGGTTTAGGACTGTGGCTCATGCATCTGCAATGGCTGTTGTGCGTACACGGTCCAAACCTCCTCAGAGACCCTGGCTGACAGAGGAGGTGTTCAGACTGGCTGAGAAAAAGCGACAAGCCCACTCTTATTGTCTACAGCATGCCACGTCAGAGAATAAGGAGGCTTACCGCAGCCTTCGCTTAGATGTTCGGAGAACCGTGAGGCGCTGCAAGGATGGGTGGTGGTCGCGGGTTGCTGAGGAGATGGAGTCTGCATCAGTGGCCCGCGATCACAAATCGCTCTTTAATTCCCTCAAAAAGTAACCTGCAGCGCCACACCTATCACCATCATTGGGGAAAGAATGGTGATCCAATCTCTAACCCCCAGGAACAGGTTTACAGATTTGTTGAGCATTTCTGTGAGGTCATAGAGGAGGGGAAATCCCTCAGCCTGGAAAACATCATGGGGCAAAGTGGGGATGACCCTGCTGAGGCTGCGGTGCCTCAAATATTTGAAGAATTAGTCACCCCCTGTGAGTGGCTGGCTGAGGTGCCATCTGTTGAGGAAGTACATAAGGCGATCCGGAGTTTGAGACCAGAAAAAACACCAGGCAGAGGTGATCTCCCAAGTGAAATGCTGAGGGAGGGTGGCGGTTGTGCACCGACTGCATCTCTCTCATCATCATCATGGTGACTAGGAGATGTGATTTTTACACAAATGAACAACTCAATTATTTTCCTTTAAGCCCAAATGGATAACCTAAAACCATTTATACACGTGCTTAAACCGAAAAAATATGTTGCTCCAGTTAATCCGAACTCCACGTTATCGCCACTACAGTACAGTAGTTGCAATATCTTTACAATGGTGGGGCGGAGTTTGATTGATGTTGATTGGCGTGGCTCTGTTGTCATCCACTTATTGGGCCGAGTCTTCTGCTGGACAGGAGCAGGAAAGTGTCATCACTGAGCACACGCATCATCGATTGACTTATTGTTTACCACACATTTTAGTTTTGTTCTTTAAAAAAATACATTTTCTTAACATAAACATAATTTATACCCCTATCTCAGTGGTTTTTGGCATAGAGATCCACGAAAAATGATAAAATGTTGCATTATCCGCGGATAATCGAGAGTCTACTGGATTTGGATCTCTCTCACCAATGTAGCCACAGAGCTACCTCTGTGATACCCTTCACGTTAGAGAAGGGCCCACGGAAGTGGATGTCACAAAGCTACTTCTGGGATACCCTTCACGTTAGAGAAGGTCCCGCAAAAGTGGATGTCACAGAGCTACTTCTGTGGTACCCTTCACGTTAGAGAAGGGCCCACGGAAATGGATGTCACAGAGCTACTTCTGTGATACCCTTCACGTTAGAGAAGGACCCACTGAAGTGGAGGTCACAGAGCTACTTCTGTGGTACCCTTCACGTTAGAGAAGGTCCCGCAGTAGTGGATGTCACAGAACTTCCTCTGTGATACCCTTCACGTTATAAAATGTCCCACGGAATTGTATATCACAGAACTACATATGTGACCTCTGTTGCACACAGCAGAGAGCGCCGCTTTCCCGCCCGCCACCAAGAGCAACTAATTCTAAACCATCGGCGTCGGGAATAAGTGAAGTTAACCGTGTAAAATATGTTCACGCGATGGATGTATTCTATTTTGTGCGCTCACCCTCGGTGACTGGCTATCGAAGCACTGCGCTCCAGAACGCTTCGTCACAGACTGCTGCCCAAATCTCGAAACCCACAATCTCAGCGGCGCAGGCTCGGCACTCTGACCTCCGAACTCCGCGCCACCCGCCGATCTTGCGAGCGTGACGATGCGTGCAGCCTCGAATGTCGTGGCCGTTCTAACGGCTCACGCGTGGGATCAAAGCTTCACAACCCAACTGGCCAGACGCTCCCCTTAACGGACCGGCTGGCCAGCTCGGGGTAATATACGAGAGTTACACTTCTGATGGAATTCATACAATCATCCAAGGGGGGCTAGTAAACTCAACAGATACGCTGCCACGGTGGGCGTATGGGCTTGCGGTGTTCTGGATTTGGGATACTGAGGTTCGCGAAGTTTAATTCCATCTTCCGGGGGCACAGCCGTTGAAACAACATCGGGCGAGGGCAGGGGGGGAAGGAAAATGTTTCTTAAAATCCATGTCCACGCCCGCTCGCCCGCCGGCCCATCTCTCTCCACCTGGGAATGTGAATGCGGTTCACCGCAGTGAGTCGATCGGCAGGTGGCACGCGGTTGGGGTCAAGTGTGGGTGCTGCCATTTCCTCCAAGGCTTCTGACCGGCGTGGAGCAGTCGGCAGAGGTCGCAACCGGGTACCCGATACCCGTACTCTACCCGATACCCGGCTACCCGTACCCGGCCGGGTACAGGTACGGGTACCCGTTTGCGACCCTGGTGCGGCCGGGTACGGGTAGACCGTGAGTCACTGGTGAGTAACCGTTTGTCACTCATTTCCCAACGTCTTGTCTCTTCCACAATTCAAGTTCCTAGAATCAACCCACCCGCGCCTGCAACATGGCTTCATCCCAGAGGTCGCAATCAGGTAACCGATACCCGTACCCTACCCGTACCCGGCCGGGTACGGATACGGCCGGGTACGGGTACGGGTACCCGTTTGTGACCCTGGTGCGGCCGGGTACGGGTACGGGTAAGGAATCAAAACCCGTTTGCGACCTCTGGCAGTCGGTCAAACCCCCGTGTATCCTCTCTCTCCTCTTTCGCTCTCTCGAGAGGAGAGATACTTTAAACCCCTTTTATTGTTGCCAGCAGCAATAGCACAGGAGCCAATTTCGATACGAAACAAAGTCACCAACAAAAAACTAAGCAAATACAATGTTATCAGCGCGTTCGCCAGATGCGGTCATCATCACGTTTGGCCAGAGCACCCAGGTGGTGTAGATCCGCGTCAACAACCGCGCTCCAGTGCTGTTCAATCGGCATGAAGTCATCGGCGCGCGAGAATTTGGGCCGACATATGATGGCCATTTCCCTCCGCGGGGACTTGGAGACTCCAGAACTCGGGGACGCGGGCCTAGCGTGGTTAGTGTTAGGGCTAGTGTGGTTAGGGCTAGTGTAGTTATGGCTAGTGTGGTTAGTGTTAGAGCTAATGTGGTTAGTGTTAGGGCTAGTGTAGTTAGGGTTAGGGCTAGTGTGGTTAGTGTTAGAGCTAGTGTGGTTAGTGTTAGGGCTAGTGTAGTTAAGGTTAGGGCTAGTGTGGTTAGTGTTCGGGTTAGTGTGGTTGGTGTTAGGGTTAGTGTGGTTAGGGCTAGTGTGGCTAGGTTTGAGGCTAGTGTGGTTAGTGTTAGGGCTATTGTGGTTAGGGTTAGGGCTAGTGTGGTTAGGGTCAGGGCTAGGGTGGTGAGTGTTAGGGCTAGTGTGGTCAGGGTTAGGGCTAGTGTGGTTAGGGTCAGGTCTAGTGTGGTTAGTGTTAGGGCTACTGTGGTTAGTGTTAGGGCTACTGTGGTTAGTGTTAGGGCTAGTGTGGTTAGTGTTAGAGCTAGTGTGGTTAGTGTTAGGGCTAGTGTAGTTAAGGTTAGGGCTAGTGTGGTTAGTGTTCGGGTTAGTGTGGTTGGTGTTAGGGTTAGTGTGGTTAGGGCTAGTGTGGCTAGGTTTGAGGCTAGTGTGTTTAGTGTTAGGGCTATTGTGGTTAGGGTTAGGGCTAGTGTGGTTAGTGTTAGAGCTAGTGTGGTTAGTGTTAGAGCTAGTGTGGTTAGTGTTAGGGCTAGTGTGGTTAGTGTTAGGGTTATTGTGGTTAGGGTTAGGGCTAGTGTAGTTAGGGTCAGGGCTAGGGTGGTGAGTGTTAGGGCTAGTGTGGTCAGGGTTAGGGCTAGTGTGGTTGGGGTCAGGTCTAGTGTGGTTAGTGTTAGGGCTACTGTGGTTAGTGTTAGGGCTAGTGTGGTTAGTGTTAGGGCTAGTGTGGTTAGTGTTAGAGCTAGTGTGGTTAGTGTTAGAGCTAGTGTGGTTAGTGTCAGGGCTAGTGTGGTTACGGTTAGGGCTAGTTTGGTTAGTGTGAGGGCTAGTGTGGTTAGTGTTAGGGCTAGTGTGGTTAGTGTTAGGGCTAGTGTGGTTAGTGTTAGGGCTAGTGTGGTTAGTGTTAGAGCTAGTGTGGTTAGTGTTAGGGCTAGTGTGGTGAGTGTTAGTGTGGTTGGTGTTAGGGCTAGTGTGGTTAGTGTTAGGGTTAGTGTGGTTAGGGTTAGGGCTAGTGTGGTGAGGGTCAGGGCTAGTGTGGTGAGTGTTAGGGCTAGTGTGGTTAGTTTTAGGGCTACTGTGGTTAGGGTCAGGGCTGGTGTGGTTAGGGTTAGGGCTAGTGTGGTTAGTGTTAGGGCTACTGTGCTTAGGGTTAGGGCTAGTGTGGTTAGTGTTAGGGCTACTGTGGTAAGGGTTAGGGCTGGTGTGGTTAGGGTTAGGGCTACTGTGGTTAGGGTTAGGGCTAGTGTGGTTAGTGTTAGGGCTACTGTGGTTAGGGTTAGGGCTAGTGTGGTTAGTGTTAGGGCTACTGTGGTTAGGGTTAGAGCTAGTGTGGTTAGGGTTAGGGCTAGTGTGGTTAGTGTTAGGGCTAGTGTGGTTAGGGTTGGCTCATCCAGTCAGGGCTCGGTATCGCATTTGCGTCCATAACCACAAAATATACCCCCACAAACCATAATCTGCACCCCATAAAATACAATTTTCTAAAAAACTATTTCTAAAAAGTGGAAGACAAGCACGCACGTTAACTAAATGGGCTGCGACATTGTTTTTCAGAATGGATGTTCACGATTGATTCCCCCCTCTTATTTATTCTTCATTTTTATTAAATTCTTCCGTTGTCCCACTCGCCGCTGACCGTAAGACCCCCAAACTGTCGCTGCTTTGTCTCTGCGTCATCGGAAGCAGCAGCGGCAGCAGCTCTGGCTGCTTTGAGCCTTTAGGATGCCGTCACTCGACGGGCAGCCGAGTGATTTGATCTCTCTCTCTAGTACTCTCTCTCTCCGTTATATCTCTCTGTGCTCTCTCTCCCTTCGCTCTCTCTCCCTTCTCTCTTTTTTTTACGATCAGTGGAAACAAGAAGATGCTCGGTGTAGTTGGCACTTTGCTTCGTTCATCATTTCGTAATTTTGTTTTTAAATAATAACTTTGATTCTAGATTTGAAGCGTTCGTGACTGCAAGGATTCATATTCTTAGGTTTTTTCCGTAAAGTCACGTAGGTAAAAAATAAAAATTAATAAAAGTAAAATCAAAATAAAATAAAAATAAAAATCACGACGTTTCGGAAGCAACACAAGCTTCCGTCTTCAGGTGGAACAGTCACAGCACGATAGCTGTATCTCTACCCTCACTTGATACAGCTATCGTGCTGTGACTGTTCCACCTGAAGACGGAAGCTTGTGTTGCTTCCAAAACGTTGTGATTTTTATTTTTTATTTTACTTTTATTAATTTTCATTTTTTACCTACGTGACTTTACCGAAAAAACCTAAGAATATATTAACTTTGCTTTATGTAAACCCCCACCTCTCGCTCACTCTCTCGCTCCCTCTCTCGTTCTGCACGCAGCCCTTCTCGCAGTCCGACGGCCTCCGACGGGTAGCTCATAACTGCATGCAGAGCTCTCCGTCATCTGCCACCGAGCACACGGCCTCCTCCAGCGCCCACTGCTCCTTGAAGGCCGGCACGGCGTGGGTCAGCCGCGCATGGCGGAACTCCAGCCACAACCTGGCTCCGACCAGAGCGCGGAAGATGCCCAGGCTGCTGGCCGGACGTTTCCCCTCCAGGGCCACCTTCTTCGCCCTGTGTATGGCGAGCTTGGCGTAGCCGACGAGCACGTTGACCAGCCACTGAAGATGTTGGGATCCGTCGCCCTTTTGGTATCCAAAGATGAGGACCGTCGGGGCTCTCTCCCTTCGATCTCTTTTTTTTACGATCAGTGGAAACAAGAAGATGCTCGGTTTAGTCGGCACTATGCATCGTTCATCATTTCGTTTTTCTCCATTGCTTTGCTTCATGTGCTCCCCCCCTTTTTAAATGAAATATTTTACGTGTTTTACCATGGTGCAACAAAATCAATCTGTGCTACTTTCTTCGTAGACGCAAAGATCAACACGAAGAACCACGCTCTGCTCCTCCTCCTTTCACCTTTCCTATCTCTCGACCCCCCTTCTCTCTACCCCCTTTCTCTCTACCCACTCTCTCTACCCTCTCTCTCTCTATCTCTACCCCCCCTCTTTCTATCTCTACCCCCTTTCTCTCTAACCACTCTCTCTAGCACCTCTCTATCTCTACCCCCTCGCCCTACTCACTCTCTCTCTATGATCCCCCTGTTCTCTATGTATTTTTTAAAATTACAACAAGTGCTGCATCCGCACCCAGCACTCGTCACAGTCCTACGGCCTCCGACGGTAGCTCACAACTGCACACAGAGCTTTCCGTCTTTTGCCACCGAGCACACGGCCTCCTCCAGCGCCCACCGCTCCATGAAGGCCGGCACGGCGTGGGTCATCTGCGCATGCCGGAACTCCAGCCACACCCTGGCACTGACCAGAGCGTGGAAGATGCCCAGGCCGCTAGCCAGACGTTTCCCCTCCACGGCCACCTTCCCCGCCCTGTAAATGGCGAGCTTGGCGTAGCCGACGAGCATGTTGACCAGCCCCTGAAGATGTTGGGATCCGTCGCCCTTCAGGTGTCCAAAGATGAGGACCGTCGGGGAGAAGTAGAGGCTGCACCTTAGGAGGATGTTTCTAAGGACCTTGAACAACAAGTCCAGGCTCTTGCACTCCACGTATTGGTGCGCCACCGTCTCCACTTTACCGCAGAACTGGCACTCCGGGGACGGGTCGGTGAAGCGTGCCAGGGAGGCGTTGGCGGTGACGGTGCCGTGGGCGATGCTCCAGCTGAGGTCGCCGATTCGGTTGTACATCGGGCTAGAGTAAAGTTCCCTCTCCCCTCTCTATTCTCTCTCCCTTCTCTCTCTTTCCCTTCTCTTTTTTTTAACACCAGACACTTTTTATTTAAGTTAATTCCACTTTCTAGGAGATATGTTTAAATGCCCAGGTAATTACTGGACTGTGACCACCTGTATCGACAACATGATTTTCATTGCAAGTCTCGTCGCACATTTTTTTGCGATATATTTAAAGTGTAAACACTTGGAGGTGGGGGGGGGGGCATACAGTTGAGGCTGAGTCGACCTAGGGGAAGCCCTCGACCGGTTCAGACGATCGTCACTGGTGTTGTGCCGTGAGCGGAAGTCGAACTCGGGTCGTCAGGTTGGCAGCGCAGCGCGCTGACCACTACACCACCGTTCCCACCTGTGTGCAACACCACCACCGCCACCGCTAGCCCCCCTCCCGTGTGCGGTGCCGTCATTAATAGGTGCTCGCTAACACCACTGGCCAGCCCTACAAAGCCACGTGGTGGACAGGAGGTGTCTGCAATGAGCGCTGCCCTTGACGGCGGGGGGGGGGGCGACGTGGGGCGGCGTGGGGGTTTGTGCAGGGTGGGGGGGTGAAGGAAACAGGAGGAGGACTTCTCCACAAATCTGTCTGTCCGCCTGATGAAGCTGGTTGTAATTACTGGCGAAACGTCGTACTCAGATTGTAAATGTTGTGGCTTGGCTCTCCAACACACCGGTGTGCTGTACTAGTATACTACACTATACACTACTATACACTACACTATACACTACACTATACACTACTATACACTGCACTATACACTATACACTACTATACTATACACTACTACACTATACACTACAACATACACTACTATACAATACACTATACACTACACTATACACTACACTATACACTATTACACTATACACTACACTACTACACTATTGTACACTACACTATACACTACACTACTATACACTACACTACTATACACTATCTTCTTGGTTCTTTCGGTAAAGTCACGTAGAAGGGAAATAATAAAATAATAAAAATAAACATAATAAAATAATTCTCACGACGTTTCGGCCACAACGCAAGCAGCCGTCCTCAGGTGACGCTGTCGAAAAGACAGCGTCTGAATGGGCACCACCATGCTTGGCAGCGTATATTTAAGCTGGGTTGGAGGGGGAAGGGGCGCCTTGACAAAGGAATTTAGCATATATATGAGAAATGCAGATATGGGATTAGTCACTACTTGTGGAATGCGCAGGAGGTGGGGGGGGGGTTTCAAAGTCATATTATGCCCGTGCATTATGCAGTATGCAGGATTAGCATGCAGCATCAAAGGGAGGGAGTAGGGTTAGCAGTAATAGCGGGAAGGAATTTTAATAGTAAGGGGCTGCAGCAGCTAAACCACCACGTAAAAAACTAAAATATAAACTACATCAGTATCATCAATATACTAAATATATTATCCAATAATCTGAGCTACTAACAGTAAGTCATACATTATAATTCTATGTCGCAAAAATATAATATGCCTCCAGCTAAACTTTTTTCTCTTACATCACACGGGTCTACCCCGTACTATATACTGCCATAGACAAACCCAACATTAAATTATATACTGCATTACTATACACCACCCTATACCTTAGACTATGCATTGTAATATTACACTATGTATTATTTTACCCACCCTACTGTATACCACACTGCTGTATATTCACTATACAATTACAATACTATATATTACCTTATACATTTTATTAAACATTACACTTTTATACTATTTATTATACAATCTGATATACACTCTACCATTGACCATCGCGTGAAAGGTACTGAGAGGAAGCAACGAAATATGTCAATGGGAGAGTGGTGAGAGGAGACTTGCAGCGGAGAATAAAATATATATAGTCAATGCTAGTGAGTGGACTGCGGTCTGAAAGTCACCGTAAACGTGAACACAATCAGTTAAGATCCGAAATGGTTTATTACGTCCTTCCAATGATTGCTGAGCCAGAATCCATCTTGTCGGTTGAAATTGTCTCTGTGTTTGTATATGTGGATCGCCTCATGAACGAATCCATATATACAAACACAGAGACAATTTCAACCGACAAGATGGATTCTGGCTCAGCAATCATTGGAAGCGGAGCCAGAATCCATCTTCTCTGCATTTCCCATAAATATGCTAAATTCCTCTTGATATGCAAATTCCTCTGTCAAGGCGCCCCTTCCCCCTCCAACCCAGAATAAATATACGCTGCCAAGCCTGGTGGTGCCCATTTAGATGCTGTCTTTCCGACAGACCTGTTCTTCACCTGAGGATGGCTGCTTGCATTGTGGCCGAAACGTCGTGAGAATTATTTTATTATGTTTTATTTTTATTATTTCCCTTCTACGTGACTTTACCGAAAGAACCAAGAAGATGAATCCCTGCAGTCACGAAAGCTTTAAATCGAAATTTACTATACACTACACTATACACTACTACACTATACACTACTACACTATACACTACACTATACACTAGTGCTGTACTAGTGACGAATTGGCCACGTTCTGTTTACGTGACAACCCTTACTAGTTGGCTGTGTCGGGTGGTGGTGGGTTTTAACGACACATTTATATATTTACGCGATTTAACCCAAGAAACTCGATTATGGATGATATTGGTCGCGAAAGCCTCCTACGTGTTAAATTGGGGGGGGGGGGGGGGGATTGGGAACCTCTCGCGCCCAAAACGCGGTGCCATTGCTCGACCCGGCATCACAGGACGAGGGGCGAACGAATCCCATCGTAAAATCTCAGGGAGCAGCGTAACGAGCGGCGGGAAAGGTCTGCGCAGCATGAGTCATTCTCCCGCGTGGTAACTCTCGCGTTGGGGCCACTTTTTAGTCTTGATGCAGGGCCGCACTCTCCCGCACGAAACTTAACTATCATTTGAAGTTTTCGTGACTGCAGGGATCCATACTCTTTGGTTCTTTCGGTAAAGTCACGTGGGTAGAAAATAAAATTAATTAAATCACGACGTTTCGGGCGCAACACAAGCGTCCGTCATCAGGTGGGACAACCACAGCAAGAAACAATTGGTGAAGTGGGCAAAATGGCTGCTGTAACAGGAGGCTACGTAGGTAAGCGAGGGGGGGGAGGAGCCAGGGAGGAGAGATAGAGAGGGGGGTGTGGGGTAGGGGGAGTGGAGTGCTACAAGCTAGAGGGATTACAGGGCGAGCAAGGCACGGGCACGACAAAAAATGTTTATACCTACGTGACTTTACGGAAAGAACCAACGAGTATTAACTATTATTATTTTCTATTTTATCAGGTGTAAGGCCCAACGGAGCAGCCACGTAGCTCTCTGGTCGTAAGCGACCTGGTCATCGCGAATGACAGCAGCTCGACGAAGTGGCGGCTTATCATCGTCACCACGTGGAAACTCATGGCAGTAGCCAAATGATCTGAACGCGTGACGTCGATTCTAAATGCGGAGAAACATCCACGTGACCACGGGGAGAGAGAGACATCGCAAACTTCAAATATACAACAGGAACCCACGACCTCCTGTGTACCAGGTGAGGTAGTTAAAATCTCCTATCCACCGTGACAATGATGAGAGAGAGAGAGACATGCAGACTCCAAATATACAGCAGCAGACAGGGTCGGGATCAAACCCACGACCTCCTGTATTCCAGGTGAGGACGTTAACTTCGTGCTATGGGTATACGAGTCGCGAGGAACATCTAAAAGCACAAAGTGAAAATATAAAATTCCAAGCACACTGACTCCACCAATGTGAACTTAGTCATGAACCGACCTTGACATTGGCGTCTACCTCCTGAATGCGTCGCCTCAGGCAAGAACAGAGTCAAACCGATTTGAGAAACCACGATTGGTTCATTGTGCGCTCCTGTGGACGTGAAACAGCAGGCTCCTCGCACGTTTAAATAGAGGACATCAAACAGATCGTCGTAAGTATAAATGGAGGACATTAAACAGATCGTCGGATGTTTAAATAGAGGACATTAAACAGAACCTCACACGTTTAAATAGAGGGCATCAAACAGATTTTATGACATTTAAATAGAAGACATTAAACAGATCCTCGCATGTTTAAATAGAGGACATGAAACAGACCCCCGGACGGTTAAATAGAAAACATAGTCTTGGTTCTTTCGGTAAAGTCACGTAGAATATAAAACAATACATTTATTGTTTATTATTTTTATTATTTTATTACTTCCCTTCTACGTGACTTTACCGAAAGAACCAATAATATGAATCCCTGTAGTCACGAAAGCTTTAAATAAAAATTTAAGATCCTTGCAAGTTTAATTAGAGGACATCAAACATATCCTCGCACGTTCCAATGGAGGCCATGAAACAGATCCTCGGAAGTTTAAACAGAGGACATTGCACAGGCACCTAGCAGTGCGTAAATCTTTCCGTCAATTCATCTCTCGGACCCGCGCGGGGCGAGTCACGGCAAGCTTGCGTGCGCGCGCGTATTAATGTGTGTGGTGTTGTCCACCCACCCCCTCAAGTGCCCTTGTGGCCTTCATAGGTGCTCGCTAACAGCACTTTCCCCAACCGTCTGTTAAGGCTATAGGGGGATCTTTGTCTTTGTCTGTGTGTGTCTGTGTGTGTCACTGTGTGTGTGTGTGTCTGTGGTTGATTTCAATGCCCGAGTTGGTCATGATGCTGGCACCTGGTCTGGAGTGATTGGAAGGCATGGGCCAGATCAGCTCAATAACAACAGCAGGAGGCTGCTAGATTTTTGGGCTTGTAATTACCAACACGCTGTTTCGGCATCGGCGCATCCACACAACATCATGGATGCATGCCGGGTCCAAGCAAGAACATCCGCTGGACTACATAGTGACAGAACAGTAGATGCGGGCCAATATCATTGACAACAGGATCTACCGTGGAGCTGGTCTGCCCACTGACCATCGACATGTCATCTGTAAGATGCTCCTGCCATTCTTCCACTCCGGTGGTGGGTGTACACCCAGAACCCCATTCAAACCCTTAGTGGCATGGTTTTTGCCAGTTGATGTTTGTTTCAAGCGATACTTTCATCATCGCTTGCTGGGGCTGGCATCCTCCCCCACTCTTCCTGATGTCGAGGGGAAATGGGCGAGGTTTAGGACCATGGCTCATGCAACTGCAATGGCTGCTTTGGGTACACGGTCCAGACCTCCCCAGAGACCCTGGCTGACAGAGGAGGCGTTCAAGCTGGCTGAGAAAAAGGGACAGGCCCACTTTCATCGGCTACAGCATCCCACGTCGGAGAATGAGGAGGCTTACCGCAGCCTTCGCTCGGAGGTTCGGAGAGCCGTGCGGCGCTGCAAGGATGGGTGGTGGTCGCAGGTTGCTGAGGAGATAGAGTCTGCCTCAATGGCCCGCGATCACAAATCGCTCTTTAATTTTATCAAAAAAGTAACCCGCAGCACCACACCTATTAACACATTATGGGAAATAACGGTAATACAATCTCCGACCTCCATGAACAAATTTGCAGATTTGCTGAGCATTTCTGTGAGGTCCTGGGGGAGGGAAAATCTGTCAGTCTGGAAAACAACGTGGGACAAAGTGGGGATGACCCTGCCGAGGCTGCGGTGCCTCAATTATTGGAAAAAGAAGTCACCCTCTGTAAGTGGCTGGCTGAGGTGCCATCTGTTGAGGAAGTACTGAAGGAGATCCAGAGCCTGAGCTCAGGGAAGGCACCGGGCAGAGATGATCTCCCAAGTGAAATGCTGAGGGAGGGTGGCGTTTGTGCACAGACTGCCCTACATGACATCATAACAACAGTTTGGACCACTGGACGGGTTCCACAGGATTGGAAGGATGCCCTGGTGGCCCCCCTCTTCATGATGGGGGACCGCACAGACTGTAACAACTACAGGGGCATCTCACTCCTCAGTGTGCCGGGAAAGGTCCTGGCAAGGATTATTCAACATCGCCTTGCTAGGCACGCTGAGAAGAGGCTTGCGGAGCCCCAATTCGGTTTCAGGAAAGGGCGGTCCTGCACAGATGCCATATATTCTGTCCGTCTGCTACAGCAGAGGTGTAGGGAATTCCAACAAGACCTACATCTCTGATTTATTGACCTGGTCAAAGCACTTGCCCTCGACAGTCCGTGTGGGCTACGTGGGGCATCTTTGCCTCTTGTGTCCGTGACGCGCGCCGCCAACACCAGCGGGCGCGCTCCGGAGTCTCGGGACGCCGCTGAAGGGCGTCTCTGCCGGCGGCGGCGAGCGCTGCACACTAATCAGCTGTGTACCTGCCTTGACTGGCGGAGGAGGGGGGAGGAGGGAGAGGGGAGGAGGGGGGATGGTGGGGTCGAGGGAGAGAGGGGGAGGGAGAGAGGGAGAGAGTGAAAATACGTAATAACTTTAATTTACAAAGGGAGCACATAAAGCAAAGCAATGGGAAAAAAACAAAAACTAAATGTTTCGATTTAAAGCTTTCGTGACTGCAGGGATTCATATTCTTGGTTCTTTCGGTAAAGTCACGCAGAAGGGAAATAATAAAACGAAATGATGAACGAAGCAAATTGTCGACTAAACCGAGCATTTTCTTGGTTCCTATGATCGTAAAAAAAGAGAGCGAAAGAGAAAGCGAGAGAGAGAGGGAGGAAGAGTGAGACACTTTTGACTTTTAAACAACCTTTATTGCCGCCAGCAGCAACAGCACTGGAGGAGATTCCGATATGCAATACAATCACCAGCAAACAAACGAATAAACGCTTTAAAACCACGTGCTGTGGCGCTAAATTCACCACGCACAACACGAAAGAAAAGTCACGTAGTTGTGGTGGTCATCGCGCACGCCACGGTGACGAGCGAGCGCTTCAGAAGGTGAACACCACGAGGGTGCCGTCCACGCTGGTACAGAGAGGGGCTTTTCCGGCTCCCCAGTATTCGAAGAAGACGCGCACATCACCGACATGTGTGTGGTACGCGTGCTCCAGCCGGAGCCGCGCCTTGAGCAGGCCTCTGAACACTGGAAGCACAGAGCAGCCGTCAGTGTCACCTTGCAGCATATTTTTTCTCGTTCTGTACACCGCCATCTTCGCCTGAGCACAGGCGAAGTTGGCGAGATCATGGCGCTTGTTAGCCAGGTAAGGCACCCCCCATATACGAAGCTGCTGTTGTAGAAGGGCACCCCCAGTTACTTGAAGATGTCACCCAAAAGGCGGAACATTGAGTTTGAGCCGCTGGCAGCGTAAGTACTGGTGGGGCAGATCCTCCCTGGCACCGCAGGAAATGCACAAAGTCTGTTACCCCCGGGGAGATTCGGCTGCGCCACACGGCCGATGGCCACGTGCAGTGTGCCAACCTCCACTGGAGGTCACCGCAGCGTTTGGCTACGGGAGACTTGTACATTTGTTTCCACTGAGGGGCGGCCGCAATGAGGGGAGAGAAATGGTCTCTCCATTTTGTGTCCGGTAGGTCGGCCAGATCCCGGGAATGCAGCGAGAGAGAGCGAGAGAGGGGGAGAGACGAAAACACATATAAAACAGGGGAAACATAGACATAGAGGAGGGAGAGAGGGTTAGAGAGAGAGGGAAGGGGTAAGAAGGAGGAGAGCAGAGCGTAAAATCTTTCGTGAAATCTTTAATTTAAAAAGGGGGGAGGCGGGGGCACATAAAGCAAAGCATTGAAAAAAAAGCAAAAAAAAACAGAAATGATGAACGAAGCAAAGTGCCGACTACACCGAGCATCTTCTTGTTTCATCTGCATCGTAAACAAAAAGAAAGAGAGGGGAGAGATCGCTGGAAGAGTGGGGAGAGAGTAGAATAGTGAGGGGATTGTTTGTTGTGTTGTGGTGTTGTTGTTGTGAGGGGATTGTTGTGGGGGTGTTAGATTATTTGTCTTTTGCCCGTCGCCATCTGTAACTCGCGTTGCGTCCGCTAAAGTTGCGTTTCGAACGCGTTTCTGAGGTGAATGTCGCCTCGATCTACGCATTGGTGCGGTTTTTTTAAAGAATAAAACGAAAAAAAAGAGAGACGAAGAGAGAGAAAATGCGGCTCTAATAAAGACAACATCTCACCGGTATTCATCTTCTTGGTTCTTTCGGTAAAGTCACGTAGAAGGGAAATAATAAAGTAATAAAAATGAAAACATAATAAAATAATAATAAAATAATTCTCACGACGTTTCGGCCACAACGCAAGCAGCCGTTCTCAGGTGAAGTCCAGGTCTGTCGAGGTAGTTAACAGACGCTGTCTCCCCGACAGACCCGGTCTTCACCTGAGGACGGCTGCTTGCGTTGTGGCCGAAACGTCGTGAGAATAATTTTATTATAGTTTATTTAATTATTTTATTATTTCCCTTCTACGTGACTTTACCGAAAGAACCAAGAAAATGAATGAATCCCTGCAGTCACGAAAGCTTTAAATCGAAATCTCACCGCTAGTTCGAGACCACCCCGGTGTGGACTGAGCGGCGTTCTTGCCACTCTGCGGAGCCACTCACAGAAAGGGGAATTTCGAGCGAGGCCACCGCACGACTGAAGTTACTCAGAATCAAAATCGTTGTTCCTGTCAGAAGGAATCCGATGAGCTATGAAGCTCTTTTTTCACAGACATCCGTTAACTCGCAGTGGTGCAGCCGGTTAACGCATTGCGCTTCGAACCCAGCCCGCCAAAGTTCGATCCCCAGTACTGGTACAAACTAAAGTTTCAAATGTTGTTTTATCAGGTAAAGGCCCACTGAGCTATGTAGATTTGCTTCAGAAGCTACCGAGATTATCATCATCGCGTGGAAATGTATTGCGGTCAAATGCTCTAAGCGTGTAATGTTGATTTTAAATGTGGAGGGAAAACCGGAGGACCCGGAGAAAAATCCACGCGACCACGGGGAGAGAGAGAGAGACGCAAACTCCAATTATACAGCAGGCATCGTCAAGGTCGGGATCGGGATTGAACCCACGACCTCCTGCACACTAGGCGAGGTAGTTAACATCTCCAAGCCACCGTGATGATGATGAGAGAGAGAGGCACGCAAACTCTAAATATACAGCAGCAGGCGTCGTCAGGGTCGGGATCGAACCCACGACCTCCTGTACACCAGGCGAGGTAGTTAACATCTCCTAGCCCTCCCTGCCACACTGTCACCAAACTGCACTGGCCACGGCGTGGTGAAGTATGGCCTCAAAGCCACAGACGACAGCTCCCTTGGTCCAGCAGCAGTTTGGCAACTTTCAGAGCTCGCGACGTGGCCGCGATCCGCGTTTCACAGGGTCAAGATGAAGAGGTCATTGCCGCTAATGGGGTGAAATGCCACCACTGCGCTTCGAGAACAAATAACAAAATAATGAAACCCCAGCTGTTATCCCCAATGTCTGCTCTCACAATCACCACCATCTGGCTCCAGGTCGTGCCCTTGGCCGTCCGTCTCAGTGTACCCTGCCCGCTCCCCGCCTGCACAACCAGCCTCCCACTCAGCCTCCACTCAGCATCCACTCAGCCTTCCACTCAGCCTCCCACTCAGCATCTACTCAGCATCCCACTCAGCCTCCCACTCAGCCCCCCACTCAGCCTCCCACTCAGCCTCCCACTCAGCCTCCACTCAGCCTCTCACTCAGCCTCAAACTCAGCCTCCACTCAGCTTCCACTCAGCCTCCCACACAGCCTCCACTCAGCCTCCCACTCAACCTCCCATCCCACTCAACCTCCCACTCATCATCCCACTCAGCCTCCCACTCAGCCTCCACTCAGCCTCCCACTCAGCCTCCCACTCAGCCTCCCACTCAGCCTCAAACTCAGCCTCCACTCAGCCTCCACTCAGCCTCCCACTCAGCCTCCACTCAGCCTCCACTCAACCTCCCACTCAGCCTCCCACTCAGCCTCCCACTCAGCCTCGGACTCAGCCTCCACTCAGCCTCCACTCAGCCTCCCACTCAGCCTCCACTCAGCCTCCACTCAGCCTCCCACTCAACCTCCCACTCAGCCTCCCACTCAGCCTCCACTCAGCCTCCCACTCAGCCTCCACTCAGCCTCCCACTCAACCTCCCATCCCACTCATCATCCCACTCAGCCTCCCACTCAGCCTCCCACTCAGCCTCCCACTCAGCCTCAAACTCAGCCTCCACTCAGCCTCCACTCAGCCTCCACTCAGCCTCCCACTCAGCCTCCACTCAGCCTCCCACTCAGTCTCCACTCAGCCTCCACTCAGCCTCCCACTCAGCCTCCATTCAGCCTCCCACTCAGCCTCCACTCAGCCTCCCACTCAGCCTTCACTCAGCCTCACACTCAGCTTCCCACTCAGCCTCCCACTCAGCATCCACTCAGCATCCCACTCAGCCTCCCACTCAGCCCCCCACTCAGCCTCCCACTCAGCCTCCCACTCAGCCTCCCACTCAGCCTCAAACTCAGCCTCCACTCAGCTTCCACTCAGCCTCCCACTCAGCCTCCACTCAGCCTCCCACTCAACCTCCCATCCCACTCAACCTCCCACTCATCATCCCACTCAGCCTCCCACTCAGCCTCCACTCAGCCTCCCACTCAGCCTCCCACTCAGCCTCAAACTCAGCCTCCACTCAGCCTCCACTCAGCCTCCCACTCAGCCTCCACTCAGCCTCCCACTCAACCTCCCACTCAGCCTCCCACTCAGCCTCCCACTCAGCCTCCACTCAGCCTCCCACTCAACCTCCCACTCAGCCTCCCACTCAGCCTCCACTCAGCCTCCCACTCAGCCTCCACTCAGCCTCCCACTCAACCTCCCATCCCACTCAGCCTCCCACTCAGCCTCAAACTCAGCCTCCACTCAGCCTCCACTCAGCCTCCCACTCAGCCTCCACTCAGCCTCTCACTCAGTCTCCACTCAGCCTCCACTCAGCCTCCCACTCAGCCTCCACTCAGCCTCCCACTCAGCCTCCCACTCAGCCTCCCACTCAGCCTCCACCCAGCCTCCACTCAGCTTCCCACCCAGCCTCCCACCCAGCCTACACTCAGCCTCACACCCAGCCTACACTCAGCCTCCACTCAGCCTCACACTCAGCTTCCCACTCAGCCTCCACTCAGCCTACACTCAGCCTCCACTCAGCCTCCCACTCAGCCTCCACCCAGCCTCCACTCAGCCTCCCACTCAGCGTCCCACTCATCATCCCACTCAGCCTCCACTCAGCCTCCCACTCAGCGTCCCACTCAGCCTCCACTCAGTCTCCCACTCAGCCTCCACTCAGTCTCCCACTCAGCCTCCCACTCAGTCTCCACTCAGCCTCCACTCAGTCTCCCACTCAGCGTCCCACTCAGCCTCCACTCAGTCTCCCACTCAGCCTCCCACTCAGTCTCCACTCAGCCTCCACTCAGTCTCCCACTCAGCCTCCCACTCAGCCTCCACTCAGCCTCCACTCAGCCTCCACTTAGCCTCCACTCAGCCTCCCACTCAGCCTCCACTCAGTCTCCCACTCAGCCTCCACTCAGCCTCCCACTCAGCCTCCACTCAGCCTCCCACTCAGCCTCCACTCAGCCTCCCACTCAGTCTCCACTCAGTCTCCACTCACCCTCCACTCAGTCTCCCACTCAGCCTCCACTCAGTCTCCCACTCAGCCTCCCACTCAGCCTCCCACTCAGCCTCCCACTCAGCCTCCCACTCAGCCTCCACTCAGTCTCCACTCACCCTCCACTCAGTCTCCCACTCAGCCTCCACTCAGTCTCCCACTCAGCCTCCCACTCAGCCTCCCACTCAGTCTCCCACTCAGCCTCCCACTCAGTCTCCACTCAGCCTCCCACTCAGCCTCCCACCGGCTGGCCAAAGGCGTCCTTCCTGCCGCGTCGTCCCCCCTCCACGACCCCTTGCCGACCCCGTCCTGCGCTCTCCTCCACATCTTGTCACCTCGTCCCGCCATCTCCCTCCCTCCCTCCCAACATCGTCATTGGCCACCACTCCGTTTTGTTCCACGTCTCGTCATCTGATGTCCTCGGCATCGACCGCTTCTCACAACCCCTTGCCACCTGTCATCACCTCCTCTTCCTCACTGCATATACACCACTTACATTGCCACATCACTAACTACCAAACTCTGTTGTTGTTATGTTTAGTTTGTTGTCCTTCCGCCGCACCTCCGATCAGCACGGTTGGATGCGTACGGTGCGAAAGAAGTTCAACATACATACATGGACACACTTCCATGATGCCTGTGCTATCCCGGCAGCCGTGAATAATTATTCATTATAATTATATTGGCATTCGGTCATGCCGATGATTATAATCATATACACCCCTTACCGAATGTTCAATACAGGGTGGGCGCCACGGTGGTGAGACGTTAGCCTCCTCGCCTGGTGTACGGAAGCACGCGGGTTCGATCCCAACCCTGACGCCTGCTGTTGTTTATCGTTTGCGTGTCTCTCTCTGTCATCATCATCACGGTGGCTGGGAGATGTTAACTACCTCGCCTGGTGTACAGAAGCACGCGGGTTCGATCCCAACCCTTTACGCCTGCTGTTGTATATTTATCGTTTGCGTGTCTCTCTCTGTCATCATCATCACGGTGGCTGGGAGATGTTAACTACCTCGCCTGGTGTACAGAAGCACGCGGGTTCGATCCCAACCCTGACGCCTGCTGCTGTATATTTGTAGTTTGCACGTCTCCCGTAGAACCAACATCACGGCGTTTGGAGTATTTGGCTAATTGCAATTAGCACGTTTGGCTACGTGCGGTGTGAAAGAGGTTTGACACACATACAAAGTGGGGTGGATCGTCGCCGCCGCTCCGGGAGATACGTTTGCCGAGGGCAATGTTTGGGCACGTGGACCGTGCAGATAGGCGAAACCTTGATTCTCTAAATGTTTATGAGGCCCCGCCCGCTGAGCTGGAAGAGCTCTCCCTTCAGAAGTATCACTCGCTAATCACAAACGAAGTGGCTGGTATCGTCGTCACATGCACATTTATAGCAGCTGGCCAAAATTCTTCTTCAAACGCGTGGCAATGTTGATTCTAGATCCCGAGAAAAATCCACGCGACCACGGAGAGAGACGTCGCAAACTCCAATTATAGAGCGGCAGGCGTCGCCAGGGTCGGCCCCGGTGCGCGATGCGAGAGGAGATTGCGACGGTTGAGTGCGGCTCCGGCGTCTCCGCTGGAGGTGGAATCGCCGGGGACGTTCTGGTGGCCGAAACGTCGGCCGTGAAGCAACGTTCGTGGGTGGTTCGCTCGGTTTGACCCCGACCGTGCCTGGCTCGTGCAATATGCACACAATGTGCATGCGTGATATATAGACATATTATGTACAATTCACATATATGATGTACGTACATAAGTTATGTATATAATGTGCAGACATAATGTGCCTAAATTGTGTACATAATGTGCATTCATATGTACATGCAATATGTATGTTGAATAAGTGTGAATATCCCAACTAAAAATAGATGTCCATCGTAATTTATATGACGACGTTAACCCCCCCTCCCCAACGTGGTCTTCGCACCTGATTGGTTCACAAGTGATAACTGGCTGTCGCCTGATGATGCTCGTGGTTATTGTAGTTTGCAGCGAAACGTCACGGTGACTAGAATTGTAAATGATTTCGGTTTACTCTGCAACATACAACTGCTGTGTGGCCGAACGAGTTACTAATTGCCGCGTTTTTTTACGTGACACAAACCTCACTAATTGCTGTTGTCGGGGTGGTGGTGTCGGGTTTAACGACACGTTTAATATTCACGCGATCCAACCCCCCCCCCGTCCAACTGGCGCCGTGAGAGCCTGCCGCTGCTGGGCTCCGCCGTGGCTACAGCAGAGGGCAGGGCGGGCGGGGAAAACGTTTTTTGAACGGAGAGCCACTCCGACTTGTCCCTCAATAGACGGGTTGTTTTACTGCATTCCTCGATGGATCGGTGACGCATTGCCACGTGGCCCTCGGAAGCGTGGCGCGAGACGAGGACGTTCGAGTGAAAGTCGGTGAGGAATGGGGCACGAACGCAGCGAGAGTGATGACGATCCTCCGCGTGGCTTGACCCACGGATATGTTACAGAAAGCCCCTCTGCTCCGGTTGCGTTCCGTACATGGGCCAGAGTGGCGGTATAGCAGCTAATGCGCTGCGCTATGAACCTGGCAACAGGATATATGGATTGCTCAGCCGGGGCTAATCTAATCGGTGGCACGTTTTTATTTTGTTAAAATTTTAAGTAATTCTGAGCACACTAAGAACACAATTTACTGTATTAAGAGATAAAAAATAAAGTACGCTTAACTTATACTCGTAATAAAGGTTTTTGGGTTAGATCGCGTTATTTATAAATGTGTTGCAACCCTCCACCTCCTGACATGGTTAAATGAACTTATACTGTAACATGGGTTTTCGAAAACATTACTAGAACCATATTTGTTTGTCGGTTCACCTATGCAGCAGATTTATGCTCAATTAAAAAAACCGTGGTGCAAAGCGACGGCTGCGTGGCCTCACCAATAAAGCAAAATATCCGCTAACAGATACCGAACCTGTGTCATTACACCCTCGTCTAAAAATACTAGACTTTGCCATCACCCCTATATTGGCCAAACGTTCAATACAGGATGGGCGCCGCGGTGGCGAGGTGTTAACTACCTCGCCTGGTATACAGGAGGCCGTGGGTTCGATCATGACTCTGACGCCTGCTGTATATTTGGAATTTGCACGTTCTCCCCGTGGTCACGTGGATTTTTCTCCGGGTCCTCCGGTTTTCCCTCCTGATATATATTAAGAGTTTGCGCATCTCTCTCTCTCCCCCGTGGCCGTGTGTTTCTTTTTCTGCTGGTCCTCCAGTTTTTCCCTCCACATTTAGAATCGACATCCCGCATTTAGGGCATTTGGCTGCTGCTCTACAGTTCCGCGTGACGACGCTGATAAGCCGCCACTTCGTTGGGCTACACAACTCAGTGGGCCTTACCAGTTAAAATAAAAACATAGTTTTAGTTTAGTTCCTTCAATTCCCAAAGGCAAAGATAAGCAGGGCAATGGTCGACCCCCCGGTATCTCCCCGATGGAGAGAGATGAATGGATAAGATGCATTGTTAGTCAGGCGCGCCCGTGACACCCACGCCGATGGCGGTGAAGCCGCCTTTCCCCACCGGCACGCACCCCGCTTTAATGACATTGCCATAATGACCCGAAGTCATCACGCGTGCACGTGCGTGCGCGTGCGTGTGCGATGCAGCAGCCCAGGCTGCGTTATTTACTGTGCGACGTGGCGGGCGCAGGGGTTTGGTGGGGGGGGGAGTGCGGTGCGCTTCATAACACAAAAAAATTATTCTGTGTCAGCCAATCTCACCAGACACGACATCCCATTTCGCAGCAATGAGCGCCGCCGCAAATGAGCGGCTCCACGTTAACCGCGAAGCTGAGCGGAGGATGCGTAAAATGCACGCCCATTGTACAAGTCTGGGATTTCATTGATTTTGGCTATTTCGGATATATTTGGCAGACGAATTCAGTGCATCTTTCACGATCATTTTCACGTTGTGTGTGTGCGGAGAATGTGCTAAACGGCAGTCGAGTGGCCGGATGCCTTTTGTCGCACCGGCGCTGGCGGGGAAAGGGCAGGAGTGACCGGGTTTTTGTAACAATCGCAAAGACGAGACAAATATATCGCTTTCGTCCAGAATTCCACATCTAGGCTTGATTCGTGGAGTTCTCGGGCGAACGTGAATTTCAGGATATCGTCCCTGATATATACGCCAGGGATTAAAACAATTCCTGCATCAGACTTTTGTAATTTTAAGCCCAACTTCGGATTTAGTTTCACGTGTTTTGTGTCTATCAATGTATCGCGCTGTAATAAGTCCATTTGTACGCACGAGATGGAAGCAATGTAACAGTTGCAAATATTAATCATTGATTCATGTTTCTTTCCTAAAATTATCTCAAGTAACACAGTTGTTGTTATTATGATGTTTTACATATCATGCTTTTATTGAGGTATGGCGCCGGGGAATTTCTGGGGAGGGGCCAGGAAAACTCGCTCGGTGCACATCTGACACGCTTACTTGCACGTAATGTTTGATTAGCCTTTTTATCATTTAACAGTGGCGTCACGTTCCAATTTTGGCGGGGACAAAAAAAGTGATATCGCCTCCACGTGACGTCACACTTCATGTACTGTGGCGACGTCACAGAAAGTGTGACGTCACATGAAGTGTGACGTCACACTTCCGGTGACGTAGTCTTTTCGGATCAATCGGACAGAATTTAGATTAAAAAAACATTTTTTAATTAACTGAAATTATGTATCTAGGCTCGATTTTCAGATCGTTCTAGATAAATCTGAAGATCACAAAAACATCTCGAATGCACAGTATCCATCGGTGGCAGCTGCCAGCCACGTGTGTGTGTGCGCGTGCGTTCGTTTGGATGTTTTGAATCATCGTGCACAGCCCCCACCCTTTGTCAATCCGCTGCTGGACGAATGCCTCACTTACCTGGGTTGTTTGACGCCACGTTACCACGCCGGTCAGGTTGGGCGTTGTTGAAGGGAGCATAGAAGTAACGTATAGCCACGGATTTTGCTGCGATGCCTCTGCTGCCCACCACAAACCCACACACAGCTGTCTACAAACGCCTGCTGCGTACGGTGGTGAAGCAGGAGCAACCGGGGTAGGTTCAGACGTCGCCACGTTGGCTAGGAGATGTTAACTCCCTTGCCTGGTATACAGGAGGTCGTGGGTTCGATCCCGACCCTGATGACGCCCGTTGTATATTTGGAGTTTGCGTGTCTCTCTCTCTCTCCGTGCCGAGCGACCACACCTAGTGGTCGCTCCTGCTATGCCAGGTGAGCGGATGGAGGCCTGGGCTCAGGTGAGAGCCTGAGCCTGGCCTAGAGAGAGGTGAACGGGGGAGAAACGCGCCGTCATCGTGGCGTTTACTCCCTGCTCTTAGTATATATAACATCACTTTTACTACTGTTTGTCGGGTTTCTTTCTGTTATTATTTGTGTGGCTGCTGCCATGCGAGTGCCATGGCTCAGTCCAGCAGCACGGAGGCCCTCACAGACAAGCATGGCTTCCGTTGCTTCCCACCGTCGAGGACGACGCCTGAGGACGTCGCTGCCGCGGTGGCAGTGCACACCGGGCTGGCAGCTGTCCGTGTGGTGCAACGAGAGAACCGTGGCTACGTGGTGTACGTGGCCACGGTGGAGGCGGCGGCGCGCGTGGTGGAGAGGGGGCTCAGCGTCGGGGGGGAGGGGGGGCTGCTCGTGCAGTGCACCCCTCTCACAGCGCCGACGGTACGAGTCACCATCACGGGCGCCCCGCCGTTCATGACCAACGAGGAGCTGGTGGGAGAGCTGCAGCGCTACGGCACGGTGGCCTCCAGCATCGTTCTGCTGCCCATGCGGTCGCGGAACCCTGCCATGAGACACATCATGTCGGGGCAAAGGCAGGTCCTCCTAACATTAAAAGGTGGACGCACCGAGCTGGACGTGGCCATCAAGCGCACCGCTGGAGGCCGCGTCCACACGGTGTACCTGGCGACAATCGCGCCACGCTGCTACGGGTGTGGCGGCGTGGGACACCTGAGGAGAAACTGCTCGGCCAGGACCAAGGAGGGTGTGGCGGGGTCTGGTGGAGCAGTGAGGGGGGAGACAACGCTGACGCTGCAGCAGAAACAGCAGCAGCAGCAGCGGGAGCACCTGCTGCAGCCGCAGCAGCAGCAGCAGCGGGAGAGGGAGCAACCCCCACCGCCGCTGCCGCCGCAGCAAGAGATACAGCAGCAGCTGCCGCAACAGCAGCAGGCGCCGCAGCAGCTGCAGCTGCAGCTGCAACAAGGTGGTGCCGACTCTGTGCCGGAGCACAGAGAGTCGGCACCTGTGAAAGGAACCGACGACGACGATGGCGGAGGGTTCGCCGTCGTCAGGAGCGCGAGGAGGAAGAGGAGGACGAGCAGGAACGGGAACGGCCAGCTCAAGAGGGCAGCCAAAGCTGGTGACATCGACCAGCCAGCCAGCTGCCCGGTGGAGATGGAGGGGGAGGCGATGGAGGCCACTGGCGACGCGAACCCGGCGGACGTGATCAAGCTGAGAACGCGATTGCCGAACCCGGCCTCACCCCCCCCCCCCCGGCGACGGGAGGAGAAGGACCGCCGACCACCGCCAGCGCCGGCGCTGTGCTGAGCAGCGCTGTAGCCCCCCCCTCGCTCGCCCCGACAGGTGACGGGGAGGGGAGCGCCGAGCCCGAGGTGGCCGGGGAGGGGGAGGCCACGGAGCCCGACGGCGATCCCATCCCGACACAGCGGGGAGAGGAGACGGCGACTGCCGACGGCGCCATCGCTGGGTGGGCCGACAACGATGACAAAGGTGTGCCGAGCTGTGTCGTGGCTCTGAGGAGCGACCTTCCGGCCGTCACGAGATGGGGCGACAAACCCAAGGGCTGGAGGAAGGTAAACAGACTTGGAACCGAGCCTGGTGAGGTTCCGGCTCCGGGAGGGTCGGTGGATGCGACAAGGTGGGCCGGCGCCGCCGCAAGGCTTGAGGGTGAGGATTCTGAGGAGGATTGGGACAAGGCAGAGTACTCCCAAAAGCTCAGAGGTTGGAGGAATGAGGCTAGGCCGGGGGAGTGCACGCCCAGAGGCCTCCTCTTGTGGTGGAGGAAGGCGGACAGGGGGAAAAAGGGGAATGTGGCGAGAGAGCTAACAAAAGCTTTCCCCGATAGGCGCTCCGTTGTGGATGTAGTTTTGGACGTAAGATGGGATCCATATAGGTATGGGTACGGCGAGCGGGAGATCGAGCGGATAATGGATTTAATAGACAAATCGGAGCTGTTCCCCGCCAGTTTCGATGACGAGGGGAAAGAGGAAGAGAGGATGGCCTGGGTGAGGGAGGTCAAGGAGAGAGAGGCCATGATGGCCAGCGGCGACGCGCAGGTGAAGGCGGCGACCGAGGGAGCGAAACAGCCAGACCCGGCCTCGCCTGTTTCGTCGTCGCAGGGGAGCGGGGTGAGCGTCGTCAAGGGTGGCGATTCAAAGAGACGGATGGAGAGGCCGACGAACTGGCCTCCGTTGCCGAAGATGGAGTGCTCTCCCGAGTATCTCCTCGGTTTCTTGAAGTGGTCGTACGGGAGGCGAAACATCCACGTGCAGGACAGCTTCCCCAATAGACAAAACTTTATGAGAACGGCCCGCGTGTGGTCCAGGACCCGAGTACGTTCGGGTACAGTCGCCAGGAAATTTTCCGGGTTAAAGCCTTGATGAGCAAGGTCCGAAAACAGCCACCACCCCCCCCCATCACCCCCTTCTCCCCCGAGGCGTTGAAGAGGACACCACTACTACCGCCGCCGCCAGCCGGGGAGGAGGGTGAGGAGGTGGGAGCGGAAGAGCTACTCTGCTAGGCAAAGGGGTGTGAGAGCCCGGATGACGAGCACACCGGACACTGGATTTGAGCGGTGGCAATGTGGTGTGTGATGACGATGAGTGTTTGTTGCCATAAAGGCAGGTACACTGAATGCTTCGGAAAGCACACCGGACACTGGCTGCGGGGCGGTGGCGATGTGGTGCGGAATGATGTTGTACGATCATTGTTGCCATAAAGGCAGGTATACTGAATGAACTGGAATATTCCAGCGCAATTTGCGCTGGTGAAATAAAATTATAAAAGTCAAAAGTCTCTGCCCGTGCTCATGTGGATTTTCCTCTGGGTCCACCAGTTTTTCCTTCCACACATTTAGAATGAACATTGTGTGTTTAGAGTATTTGGCTATACATTTCCACGTGATGATAAGCCACTTCATTGAGCTGTCATTTGTGATAGCCAGCTAACTTCTGAAAAAGAGCTATATGGTAGCTCAGTGAGACTTTACCTGGTAAAATAAAACATTTTTTAGTGGGGGCCTGCTCTCCTTCTCTTTACCCCCATGCTTTTTACAAACGGCTTAGCTCACGTTGATGGTTCGAACACACGGCACAACGTGATGTAATAGGCCAGCGTCTTGCCTCAATAAAATAAAAAATCTAGTAAATATGTTTTAAAATCTTGACTTAAAGCTTTCGTGACTGCAGGCATATTCTTTGGGTCTTTTGGTCAAGTCACGTAGATACTAAAAATGTTTTTGTTGTTTAGTTTAGCTCACCACTAATTTTAGCCATAATCGGGAACCTAACTCGGGGCGCTGGGTTTATGGCTCTGACCACCACGCCCAATTTAACAGTCGCCCCCTCCTCTCGTCCCTCGGCAGGTCGAGACCCAGTGGCTCCACAAACGGGAAGCATTCAGTGATGATGCCGATGCTGAGGAGCGGCTCGGCCGGCTTATCCTTCGACCGGCAGGAAGAACTGAACCATGCGGCCTGACCGGTGACGGCCGCCCCAGCCGGCTGGCTGGCCTGAGGAGTTGGGCAGCCTCTGGCGGACTCGTGCCACCTTGCCATGTGATGGCAGCTCGCAACCAAGAGCCTAAGCGACTTTTAGCAATGTTTCTTGGCAAAACTAGCACATGCACGCGCGCACACGCCCTACTATCGGACTTGCAAGGTGTCATGGTGGGGGATCATTCCACAAATAAGTGTAACGATAGCCGTGTATACATTTTTTTTTTATAGGTGACAACTTCACTCAATCGCAGCCGATGGCATTAAGGGAAGGTTGGGCGGCCTCAGCCGCTCCCAGCGTCCGTGTGAGAGACCGCTGAGCCGACACGGCTGAGCTCCTGAGTTCAACCGCAGCCACCCGCGGTTTAACCCCGGGGTGCCTCGAGCGTGGCGACTCGGTGGCCTCAACTTGTGTCACCAGCGGCCACGCGCGGATTTCATTAGAGAACGAAATTGCATCGTCACGATGTTCGGCTCGGCCCCGCCCGGCTAGCTGGCCGGTCCTAAGTTGCACGGAGTCTGCTGGCTAGGCAGGGGCGGCCCTAGACCAGCTGCCAGCAACTGTCGCCCACTAGGTGAACCATGCAATCGGCACCCCCAACCCTAAACCCCATGGGCAGATCTAGGCTGAGGTTTTTGGTAAACTATGGAAACACTTTGTCCCGTATTTTCCATTTAATGTTTTTTGAAGGCGTATTTTTTTAAACAGAGGCATAATTATTCTGTTTGTCCGTCCGTCCGTCTGTCCATCCGTGAGTACAACCGGGGGGGGGGGGGGGGTTGATGGTGTTGTAGGGGGTGCAGGGGGCTGGCGCGGTGCAGCGGGCAGCCGACACGAAGCCGCTTGGGGCACCGTCGCCGCAACCCCGACTTTCTTTTCTTTGCATTCGCTCAGGCGAACTGTGGCGTCGCGAACAGCTTTTGTGGTTTGCCTTCCACAGGTGGCTTGGTTGGTGTTGGAGCGGCTTTTAGGCAGACGTCCAGCGGGTGCCTTCATTTGTTGTCATCATTGTCGTTGTTGTTGTTCCGGAGCCCTGTAAGGCTTTTCCGAAGCTCCAGATGTCAATTAGTCTACTGGGCCGATGGCGAGAGGTTCGTGGGTCGCTCGAGGAGCGAGCTCTGAAATCGGATCGGGAAGCGGGAAGGCGAATTCCTCATGACCTCGGCGATGATGACGTCGTGGTGCTCATGGCGACCTTGGGAGACCACGGAGCAGACAGGGCCGCCACGTGAGAAAACGCGGGGAGAGTGAGGGGACGGAGAGGGGACAGAAGGGGGATGGAGGGGGGACAGAGGGGGAACAGCACGGGGACAGTGAGGGGACAGAGGGGAGATGGAGGGGGGGCGGAGGGACGACAGAGTGGAGACAGCGGGCATGGAGGGGGGACACACGCGCACAACGGCCATCACAGACAAATTCGCAGCAGTAGCGGTGGGGCATAGCATGATTCAATGCAGAAACCGCGGCTCCACGTGCCCGGGCCAACAGCAAATTTTTCGCCGCTCGTCGGCGCCAACCGAGGCGAAAGCAGCGCCCGCCCCGAGTCGTGTTGATGTCGTCGAAATAAATCAACATAATCCGATTTTCATTTTTAAATCGGCCATACGCAGGAACTGGGGGGGGGGGGGGGTCACCAACCACCTGTGGTGGTTGAATTTTGCTGTGGCCCCCGTAGACAGGCCACCAATACCACCCCTCGCACGACCGTCGCCATGGTGGAAACCGCCGGCTGCCTGCCCCAATAATATCCGTAGCCCCGGTGAGGCCAAGGGGGGCGGTGGGGAGGGGGTGGCCTAAGGTCAGGGGGGGGGGGGCGGGGTGCCCTGCATCGTGGAGCCGTCGCTGTAACGTAGTGGCGGTGCGTTGTTCGTAATCTTCGGGTGCGGCGGTACAAACCAAATCAAAAGATGAGGTTCCAACTTCAGAGTTTGCCCCAGACCCCG
The DNA here is from genome assembly GCF_965212315.1 of Lampetra planeri. NCBI lineage: Eukaryota > Metazoa > Chordata > Hyperoartia > Petromyzontiformes > Petromyzontidae > Lampetra > Lampetra planeri. Next base: position 2,693,293 of record NC_136166.1, read on the forward strand.
GACATGTAAGACCCTTCGGGGCGAGACGGGGGGCTGAGTTTGCACGGTGATCGTAAAAATTGGGCGTGAGGTCGGCGTCAGTGGTATCACTCGTGCCTCGCAAGGGCCTGGGTTCGATTCCTCACTCGGGAAACCTCTCCGCGTGCAGTGTGTATGTTCCCCCCCTCCCATGTGCTTCGAGGGTTCTCCACCCGATCTCCCATAACTAGAAGGACACACGCGCAATAAATCACCGATATTGACCGTAACATCCCAAACGCTCGATGAAGGTTACCTGCACATCACTCAGCCGGCAACGCCGCCTGCCTTAGCAGTGCGACAACCTGGCAGGACTCTCCTGAAACGTCATCTTGAGACTCGGTGAGGCTGTCCTGGCTAAACAAGTACAATCGTAAACATACAATCACTCGTAGCCCCCCCCACCCCCCGAGGGATACGTGTCGTCACTGACGGGAGTGAGATGGATTTTTTTGTTTTAAATCCCAAACCACGGCTGCACTGTGTGCCACCCTGGCTGCTGTTGGGTGACCCTTCACGCACAAGAAACCCCCCCTGTGAGGTTCGCCTCCGAGTTGGCATCGTGCCCCCCCCCCCGTGGCGCCACTTGACGAGGCTCCAAGGCACCGGTGGTGATGAGGAGACGTCATCAGGAGGGGATACATGGGTTCGATCCTCGGGCCTTGACGATGCCCATTGTATATTTGGAGGTCGCGTTGTTCCGCCCCATGCTCGCGTGGATTGTTCCCCGGGTTCTTCCGGTTTATTTGCCCATTTAGAATCAACACGCGTTTGGATTATTTGGCCGCCGCTATCAATTCCCACGTATGATGATGACGACGATGATGATGATATCAGCCACTGTGATGAGCTATTGTGTGTGGCCAGGTCGCCTCTAAAAAAAAAGCTCAGAGCTCAGTGGGCTTTGCCTGGTAAATAACATAGCATAGTGTGTGTTACTATTCTCTCCGTGTGATAGGATATCCTCTGTAAACTAAGCCTTGCTCAGACACAAGTGCCACTTCTGTGTTACGCGTTGTATTTATGTTGAACATATTTTGCACCCTATGTAGCCAACTGTGCTAATCGGAAGGTGCGCGGGGAAGGACTACAAACTAACCACAATCAACAGCTTTAAAGAAAGGAGTTCGTCAATCTAGATGATTTTAAAGTGCAAAGCTCCAGTGGCTTCCTAAATTTGGAAGGAAGAGCGTTCCAGATGGCCGCAGAAGCACGGTTGGCCGCAGATGCGGTGACCATCGTCTTTGTTTGATGACTGAGCCAAATGCCTCCACTGCTGCGAGGATGACCGGAGTTTATGACCCTTGACGAGATCAGCAAAGCATTGTGGTTCATTTGTGGCAAGCGCTTTGTGTGTGTGTGTGATGAGCACTACTGTTATAACGCTGCATTCACTCGGCAAATGGAGGCCAACGCAGCTCGGCCGAGCGTTGTTCTTCACGGGATCGCTAAACATGAACCCTCACCAGCGGCAGCAGCCGCAAGTGTGAAACGGGTTCGGATGTTCAGCAATCCCAAGTATACAAATGGAATTGAGTGGGTGGGCGGATGGGTGTGCTGTAACAGGATAAAATTAATCCACGACAATGAATTAAAAATTATATTAATGTTTTTTGGCCTATATATGGAGTGATTAAGCGTGGCTTTTCCCATATAAGAAATAATCATTTACAATATCCAGTACCGAGTGAGCACGGATCAAGCAGTGTTCAAGCTATGACATGTTGCATATGTTAGTCTATGCGATCGAGCATGGATCCAGCATGGATCGAGCTGTGATATTTTGAATACCAATTTTTTTTATCCTTAAAGTGATTCCTGCCACGTGATTTCTGGATCGAAACCAACGATTTGTGGATCAGAAAAACTCAGCATTCGGCCACCCCTTAGACACCGATTGGCTTCCTTCTGCATTAACATAATTTATAATTTGTTCTGTCGCAGATTTGTTTAATGCATTTACAGCGCGCGTGTCCACTGACCCCTTCACGGTGTTCATCCCACAGCGCCCAAACAGCGGCGTTAAGCCGCTGTGACGACGCGAGCGCCAACAGATGTCCCGATGGCGGCGGTGTCGATGACCGTGACGTTCCACATGTGTAGGCCAAGGGCAGGAAGGGGCCGCTAATCAACATCCCAGTTTTGTTCTTTTCAACGTCACGCCTCCTCCTGCTCTCATTCGGTTGCTGATCATCAGAAGCCACGGCGAGTTCAGAGACAATCCCTGAACATTTACCGGGCACGATGTACGTACGTACGTGCGTACGTGCGTATGTTGAATCTATTTTGCACCACCATACGAATAGGAGGTTCAGTGTTGAGTCTATGGGCAGTGTTGGTCTTTGGGCAGTATGTATGTTGAACTTATTTCACACCACCGTACCTAGCCAACCGTACTAATCAGAGGTGCAGTGTTGAGTCCGTGGCCAGTGTTAGTCTATGGGCAATACATACGCACGTTGAACTTCTTTCGCACCACCGTATGTAGCCTATACCGTGCTAATCAGTAGGTGCAGAAAGACAACAACCTAAACACAACAACAAGCGGTTCTTTCCGAAGAAAATGCGACCCCAAGTTGAACTGTGTGTCACCTGCCAGTAAACACGAAGCCAATGACTTAAAGCTTTCGTGACTGCAGGAATTCATATTCTTTGGGTCTTTCGGTAAAGCCAAGCAGATAGGAAAATAATAAAGTTAATAAAACAATAACAATATCACGACGTTTCGATCGCAACACAAGCAATCGTCATCAGGTGAAAAAATATAGTGAATGTAACACAGAGTCGAAAATAACTGCTAACATAGGCAGGTAGGAAGGGAACATCACAGCCAGTGGTGTAGCCCAAGGGTCAGTGGGCGGGGCTAGAGGTGAAATTTGCGTATAAATGTAAGATCGGAGAAATCTTGACAAACGAAGCTGTGGGGGTGGCCATTGTATTGTGAGACATTAGCATGTCAATGTAAGAAATTTGCTTGTAAATGTAAGATCTCTAGCCCCACCCACTGACCATTGGGCTACACCCATCTCAAACCTTTATAACGCCCTGCCTCAGCAGCTCTCACGCTTTATTTTTCACCTGATGACGGTGGCTTGTGTTGCGATCGAAACGTCATGATATTGTTAATATTTTTTAAATTGTATTATTTTTCTATCTACGTGGCTTTACCAAAAGACCCAAAGAATACGAAGCCAATGGCGTAGAGGCACATTCGCCGGGGTAAGAACAGGCAGAGGGGATCTCGAGCGCCCTGCGAACGCGAACCGAGTGGAGCTGAGGGATTCTCCGCTCCCGACTCCCTACTCACGCCAAAAGTAACGAATGAGTGGCAGCGGCACAGGCGGAGGCATTGACTAGGAGGCGTCTCTGATGCACAACCCCCTCGGGGCGGAGGTGCTGGGGGTCTCGGGGTCAGTCTATCTCCGGCCTCCCCACGTGCTTTCACGCCCTCCACGGCTGCCAGAAGGAAAGGGCGGGGGACATTTCAGCGACCAAACCTGGCGCCAGGGGCGCATTAAAACTGCTTCGTTGCTATTGCGTTGAGTGTTGTTCCTTCGCACTTCCGAATTAGCACGGCTGGCTACGTAGGGTGCGAAAGAAGTTAAACGCACGTGCACGGCATACCACAACCTGCACGAGCTAACTTGTTTATCTAAGTTGAGTTTTAGGCGAGTAAGACTCGACTCGGATCGGCCGGTAATGTGCCACGGCACCCGGATAGAGAGCGAACATGTGGCCAGCAGTCGGGATAGGGGCAGCCACCGGCGGTGCCACCAGGACATTGCGTTTGCAGTTTCCTTACACCCCACCCACCCAACCACCTCACCTACCCATCCAACCACCCCACCCAACCCACCCACCCAACCATCCTATCCACACACCCCATCCAACCAGAGGTCGCAACGGGTTTTGATTCCTTACCCGTACCCGTACCCGGCCGCACCAGGGTCGCAAACGGGTACCCGTACCCGTACCTGGCCGGGTACGGGTAGCCGGGTATCGGGTAGGGTACGGGTATCGGGTACCCGGTTGCGACCTCTGTATCCAACCACCCCACCCACCCCACCCACCCAACCCACCCATACAACCACCCCTCCCACCCTCCTCTCAATTGTATCTTGTGTTCTCATTCAATTTCCCCCCGGAGCAGGTGAGGGGTGGGGAGGAAAATCGGTCGAGGCCGAATTATGTCTGTGAATAGTTCGACGGATTGATAGCTTTGATTATTGATTATGGAAAGTCAGCCACGTGAGCCTTAGTAAACTTCAAGAACAAATAGCAATAATAAATAAATAACAATACCCAGGGCTTAATTTCTCACTCGGTATATCGTGGAATGTCGCTCTATGGGGCTGGATCGAAGTATGCAATGTCGGTGTATAAGGCACTACCACTAGAGTACAAGCCACGCCTATCCATAACAACCACCCTACGTCGTATCTATGGGACCCTTTTGCCAGTATCAAGATGTTGAATGGTAAAAGCAATAGGCCTTATACCCCCTTTCCGGCATAAATGCTGTAGGTGTTAAGATGTTCAAAGACCAAATCGACACACCTATTGGAAGGCATCAGATTCTGCATTAACCACACATATTACAAGCATGACTTGCAAGAGGTGTGTAATCCGCGTCTATTTGGCGTTTGAACACCTTAACACCTCCCCTGTTTGTGCCAGAAAAGGGGCGTAGATCACATTCATGTTATCTATACATATTATTTAAAGTCCTAAGTCACTGCAACCATATGTCAATCCGATATTATCCCACGCAGAGATCCTTTAAATTACGGGGGACGAAATATTCGGTGAGATGGATACACACCACATTAATGTCCAGAGCAGGGTGCCGAAACAGTTCATGGAAGCGGCGTTCCGGACTGAAATTAAGCGCTGCCACAAAAGGTACGCGCGGAACGAGGATGTCAGGGGGAAGGGCTTTAAGGAGAGACAGATAGAGACGGAAAGAGACGAGGAGAGATCGAGAGAGGTGAAGACAGATGGAGAGACTTTTGACTTTGAAACAACTTTTATTGCCGCCAGCAGCAAAAGCACTGGAGGCGATTTCGATATGAAATACACAAAGTCACCAGCAAACAAATGAAAATAAACGCTACAAATCCACGCGCTGTGGCGCTAAAAGCACCACGCACAACACGAAAGAAAAGTCACGCGCTTCAGAAGGTGAAAATGAGGGTGCCGTCCACGCTGGTACAGAGGGCTTTTCCGGCTCCCCAGCGTTCGAAGAAGACGTGCACATCACCGACATGTGTGTGGTACACGTGCTCCAGCCAGAGCCGCGCCTTGAGCAGGCCTCTGAACACTGGAAGCACAGAGCAGCCGTCAGTGTCACCTTCCAGCATCTTTTTTCTCGTTCTGTACACCGCCATCTCCGCCTGAGCACAAGCGATGTTGGCGAGGTCATGGCGCTTGTTAGCCAGGTAAGGCACCACCCCATATACGAAGCTGCTGTTGTAGAAGGGTACCCCCAGTTTCCTGAAGATGTCCCCCAAAAGGCGGAGCATTGGTTTGAGCCGCTGGCAGTGTAAGTACTGGTGGGGCAGATCCTCCCTGGCACCGCAGGAAATGCACAAGTCTGTTACCCCTGGCGAGATTCGGCTGAGCCACACGGCCGATGAAAGATAGACGGAGGAAGACGGAGAAAGACGTAGAGAGACAGACGAAGAGATGGAGAGAGACTTTTGACTTTTAAACAACTTTTATTGCAGCCAGCAGCAAAAGCACTGGAGGCGATTTCAATATGAAATACAGTCACCAGCAAACAAAATAAAACAAACGTTACAAATCGACGCGCTATGGCGCTGAAAGCACCGCGCACAATACAAAAGAAAAGTCACGTGGTTGTGGTGTCATCGCGCACGCCACGGTGACGAGCGAGCGCTTCAGAAGGTGAACATGAGGGTGCCATCCACGCTGGTGCAGAGGGCTTTTCCGGCTCCCCAGCGTTCGAAGAAGACGTGCACATCACCAACGTGTGTGTGGTACATGGCGTGCTCCAGCCGGAGCCGCGCCTTAAGCAGGCCTCTGAACACTGGAAGCACAGAGCAGCCGTCAGTGTCACCCTCCAGCATCTTTTTTCTCGTTCTGTACACCGCCATCTTCGCTTGCGCGCAGGCGAAGTTGGCGAGGTCATGGCGCTTGTTAGCCAGGTAAGGCACCCCATATACGAAGCTGCTGTTGTAGAAGGGTACCCCCAGTTTCCTGAAGATGTCCCCCAAAAGGCGGAACATTGGTTTGAGCCGCAGGCAGTGTAAGTACTGGTGGGGCAGATCCTCCCTGGCACCGCAGGAAATGCACAAGTCTGTTACCCCTGGCGAGATTCGGCTGAGCCACACGGCCGATTAGAGATAGACGGAGGAAGACGGAGAAAAACGTAGAGAGACAGACGGAGAGAGAGAGAGAACGGAGCGAGACGGAGAAAGACAGAGAAAGACGGAGAGACACGGAGACAGACGGGCAGAGAGCGAGGAATGCGATTGTCAGTGCAAACTTTAATAAACGTGTCACTCAGGCTTGGCGGGGCATGTTTTTATCGCTCCATCTCTCTCTTTCTCTCTCGTGCCCAGCGCTGAGTTCCGTACTCGTCATAGGGGGCCATCCATTCAGTACGTACGCATGGAGGGCGGGGGGTTAACCCAAAGGCGTATGCTTGCGTATGGGGGGTCTACTGACAATGTACGCATAGGAAACGGGGGGGGGGGGGGGAGTGAAGCCTCGATAATAATTTGTCTACATCGGCCTTCAAATGAGTTAGATAGTCCGGCGGTGGACTGTCTGTTTGCTTAAACACGTTAATGTTATTAATCCTTGATCCTGTCTGCGTGGATTAAATACCGGCCTTCTCTAGGATTCAGGGAGGGGGGGGGAGTGTAAAAAGTACACTGCGTACGGGGAGGGGGGAGGGGTCAAGTTTTGACAGATTTTTGTGTACCTACTCAACGGATGGCCCCTAGCTTTGCCAAAGTCGCGTTGGATGATTTTATTGGTTTTTTTTGGTTCGTTACTCCACACGGAGGGCTTTTCGCGAACGGCCACAATTGTGATTCGCGATTGCTTTTCTTTGGGTCAGCGGCGGCGTTTCTTCACTCGTTCTGATTCGCGATTCTTTCCTTTCGGTCAGAAGGGGCGTTTCTACACAAGTTGTTGTGATTCACGATTACTTCCCTTTGGGTCAGAGGCGGCGTTTCTTCACTCGTTACCAGAAGGGGGGCTGGCAGGCAGGGTTGCGCGGCACGGGGGGTGTCAACTTTAGCCGATAAAACATCACCAGTCAGTGTGTGGAGTTCCCGCCACACCATTTGAAATCACAAAGGGGGTTGGTGGGGGGTTTGTAACAGCAACACAATGATGATGACGACGATAACGGTGCGTTTTGACCATTTGTGTCTTGTTATGGCGGCCAGTGTGCGATGGCGCGACACTGCGGTGAGGGTCCCCGTGTGATGGGAGAGGAGGGTTGATGACAAACAGTGTTGTTGTTGTTGTCGTTGCACGACACCCAATGGAAACCAAACACGAGTCGTGTTGGATTGTAGACCCAGTGTGTCTGTCCATGTGTGTGTGTGTAGACCCAGTATGTCTGTCCGTGTGTGTCTTTGTGTGTGTAGACCCAGTGTGTATGTTTTTGTGTGTAGATGCAGTCTGTCTGTGTTTTTGTATGTAAGTTTGTGTGTGTCAAACCAGCCTGTCTGTCTTTGTATGTGTGTGTCTGTGTGTAGACCCAGTGTGTCTGTGTGTATGTCTGTCTTTGTGTGTCTGTGTGTGTATGCCGATGATCTGGTAATTGCTGCTCACTCAGAGGAGGATTTGGAGGCTCTGCTGCTGAACCATCAGCCCCACCAAAACTAAGCACCTGCCTGAGTATTTTGTACCATCAGACACTCCACCCCCCACAACTCCCAATTGGTGATAGGGCAGTTGTGGAGAGAGTGGAGAGTTTCCCATATCTTGGCAGTGTGCTCATGACCGGCTCCGGTTTAACAGCAGAGGTCTCACTCCGAATCAGTCGAGCGGCATTATCTTTTCATCGGTTGCGTAACGCTGTGTGAAAGCTACCTGGTCTATCACTCCACACGAAGCTTCAGGTCTTCTCGGCCACGGTCATTCCCTCCCTTCTCTATGCTTGCGAAACGTGGACCCCCCTAATGGAATATCTTCGCCGGTTCGAAACATTTAGGCTGGCCTGCCTACGATCCATCCTGGGTTCAACCAGGCTGGATTGTGTGAGGAGCTCACAAATCCTTGAAAGATGTGGACAAAGTCACATTGGTGAGCTCCTCCGGCAGGCAAGGCTGTGTTGGCTGGGTCATGTAGCCCACATTCCCAGCTTTTGTTCGGCCGGATCGAGGGGGCTAAATGGGCACGGCACGGGCTAGAGAAGAGATGGAGTGATGTGGTACAGGAGGACGTGGAGCTGAGTGGATTTGCCGATGACTGGTACCAGCAGTGTCAAGATCGGCCACTGTGGAGGAGGCTCGTGAAGGACGCTACTACTAGGCAGTTGGAGGCAGTCGTCCTCCAACAACAACGGAGGGTGGAAGAGCGACGCTCACAACAACGAGCGGAGCGCCGGGCGGCTAAAGCACAGCAAGTTGGCACAGTAGTGGGCACAGGTGGTGCATCAGCCAGTCGTCTCAATCAATCCATGGAATCTGGGTCTGCCCCGTGACCTCCTGCCAGCGGGCGTTCGACACTTCACGTGGCCTCAAGGTGCACATGGCCTGGCACAAGCGTCATGGTGACGTCACCGCCACTTAGTGGCGAATGGCGATTGTTGTTGTTGTATGTGTATAGACTCAGTGTGTCTGTGTGTGTCAGTGTGTGTGTAGACCCAGTGTGTCTGTGTGTGTGTACTCTGTGTTTTTGGTTTGAGTATATGCAGGCACATTTTTGAATACGTTACTCGTTATTCACTAATGCAATAGACGGCAAGCAATTGTACAATAAATGTTTGTTAAATAAAAATGTATATAATGATTTTGACTGGTGAACCTTTGTTTTACGAAAAAAACACAATGCAGATATCACTTTCATGCAAAGTGTAACGGTCACGTCGCGCCCCAACGCATCATCCACGTGGTGTGGCACGTGCCTCAGACAGCAAGGGGTTTATCATGGCCGTGAGCGCCACCCAACGATCGTGTGTTACCATACTAAGATAGTGTATCGTATTACGATGGTGTGTACTATACAACAATAGTGTGTACAGTACTACAACGGTGTGTACCATATGACGCAAGATCCATGATAATTGCATCGTCCATTTCACAAATTGTGATTATTGTACTTTTCTGAATAATTTTATCCCCCCTCACAAAAATATGAAATCTCAAAGTAAAGTTTATTTCTTTCAATTAATATCTCTTAACCATAAAATTTGCGCTTTGCACAAAATAAAGAAAAAAAAACTAATTCAGCATAAAATTTGACGGCGCGGAAATTCTCCGACATCGTCGTTGTTACGAGCCTCACGGCAACGGCGAGACGCTCTCCTGGTAGGCTCTCATTGAGTGAGCCGCGGTCCGAAGAACTCCGAAACGATCTCTTTTCACACAAGTACAGCAGACGCAATTGAATACGTTACATATTTCAAATGCCATTGCAATATCTTGATGTTGGTGAAAGGGCACCCATAGCTGTAACTGCACAGCCCGAGCTATTGACGCTTCGGTTTTTGCGTTGTCCTTGTACTGCGCGCCTTTTGGTGGCCTTTGGGTCTCGCACTTTGTGAGAAAGGAGGCTGTCTCTGGTGTAGGTCATTCAGAGTCAGGGAAAGTGTGCAACATTGGGAAATTCATATTAACATTTTTACCGTAAGTACGCGTGGCTGCGCAGACATCACCCTGCCTCATTTGGTCTCTTATTGGCGTTTGAACATCTTAACACCGGCATTAGTGTAGCGTACATTGAACTTCTTTCGCACCGTATGTAGCCAACCATGCGAGACGGAGGTGCCACGGGAAGGACAGCAAACTAAACATTTTTTTAGTATATTAGTGTAGTGTATAGTGTAGCATATCGTAGTGTATAGTAGTGTATTTAATAGTAGTGTAGTGTATAGTACTGTGGTGTATAGCTTAGTGTATTGTCGTGCAAAGTGTAGTTTATAGTGTAGTGTATGGTAATGCATAGTGTAGTGTATAGTGTTGTATGAAATAATGGGACTTTTTTGACAGTATAGAAGTGTGGTGGTCAGGATTGACACACGGGCCACAACCTAGGGGAGGGGTAGGTACCGGTCTGAACCGGTCCGAACCGGTCGGGCAAAAGGCGGTTGGAACCGCTCTGAGGGGAGGGGGCTGGCGGGAGCTGGGGCCCCCAGAACCCCCGCCCCTCAGAGAGAGAGGATATATAAGACGGCTCCCGGAGAGCGGGAGTCAGTCCATCTCAAGCTGAAGCAAGAAGCTGCCCGAAGACCCTGGACCCCAAGCCGCCGATGCCCGTCGACAGGCCGGGGCTGAGTAGGGTGCCAGTGGTGGGTTAGCCTTCCCTAGGCTGAAGAGCCGGAGGGCTTAAGTAGGGAGCGTGGTTAGAATAGCCCGGAGGCTGCACCTCCCTAGGTTGTGGTAAAGGGGTCATTCCCCAGTGTGTCAAGATGTCTAACTGTTAGTGAATAAAAGCGTGTGGCCTCTAAGAAGTCTCCGTCTCCTTCGAGAACGTTACAGAAGTATGAAAAAATAAGAATAGGTGTCTCGGCCTCGCTGTGCGCTGCGTTGCACCCCTAGCTGAGTAGTTAACCTCGCGTTCAATAAACCCTCGGAGCCAGGATGAACGTCTGACTCCAAACGTCATTTGTTGAGTTTAACGAGGTACAACTGGTGAGAAAACAGATACAGCATCTATTATAACCCGGAAACACCAACACAATGAACACCACAGCACCAGAACATTGTCCCAGATAACATGTTTCCCAGCAATAGACCCTGGATGGACCAGGCCCCCACACTACCACTGAACAACTACACAAGAGCACAAGCCGCTGCGTTGCATAAAGGCACATCGTGTATTCATCACACTGCACCCCAAATGTACAGCATTACACATAACACTAATCTGTTGATGAGATACTTCGTCATCTTTGCTCTCAGGATCGCAACATAGCCACCTGGGTACAAGTCTGACTCGACCTACTAAATCACAAGTAACATCCACAATAAGGAAAGTTGCAGGCTTTGTTGCTAACTAGGCCTGGTATTTACCACAACAACTTAACAGCACCATAAAGGCATTTACATCACTATAACGGTCATTCCAACATTACAACAGCATTGCCAATATTATAAGAACATAAACAAACTTACAGACAATGCTTCTCAAAGTCCCACGATGGACAACTGCGACTGGCTTCATGGAAACGGGATGTGTGCCGCCATCTTGAATTATGTCTAATGCCGACGCCCGCGTGGTTCAGTGGAAATCTAAAATCGCAACTTCCTGGTCACGTGACCACCCCCAACATCCAAAAACAGGAAATTCCTGTTTTACACACGCCCCACATCTGCCGTTAGGCAAGACACTTGCCGTGAGGCAGAACAATAGGATTTAACCTTTTTGGTAATGAAACAGGTGTTAAGATGTTCAAACACCAAATAGAAACCTTTTACAAGGAATCTTGTTTTTTCATTGTGTAGTATGTACTGTATGCTGAACGTATTTTGCACCGTACGTAACCAACTGTGCTCATCAAAGGTGCGGGGGAAGGACAACAATCTTAACGCAAAGGGGCCATCCATAAATGACGTCACGCGATTTTGGACAAGTTTTGACCCCCCCCCCTTCGTCACACGACGTTAAAAAAAGTCAGACCCCCCCTCAAATATGACGTCACAAAGCTCTGCCCCCCCCCCCCCAAAAGCATTCTTCAAATCGCTTTAAACTATTGCCATTGTAGTGCGTATTTAATGTGGCGCTGCACTCTGAGGTTGTAGGAGAAACATTTATTAAAACGTCTATTTAATTAAGTAGAACGTGTTGTCTATATTTATTTAAAGTTGCGCATTTTTACGTCACATTTCTCAAATCCCCCCCCCCCCCTCGTCACACATCGTCACAAATGTCTGACCCCCCCCGCCCCCTAGGTGCGTGACGTCATTTATGGACAGCCCCAAAGCGTACGGCAGAGAGGGGTAAGGCCTTTCTTTTTAAATAATTTAATATCTTGATACGTGCGAAAAGGGTCCCGTAGCCACAATTGCAGTCATGGCGAACTGATTCCGTGATAACCAACCGCGCACCCTGACATCCCCTATCTGCATTGTCTTGCCAAAATGATATCGTGGCGACCTGAGCAAAAACGACTCAGTTGTTTCTTGTCGTGCACCATTGCCCGTCACGTGACTCGCACGTGCGCGCCGTCCGTCGTAACGACGCCTCAACGGCGCCACGATTGTCCGCCCCACATCGCCCACCCCACAGTGCCCGGGGTTTACAAAGAGCCCACGTGGCACAGGGGTTGTCCAAATTTGTTGGCCGGCAGACCGCGCAAACGAAAGCAGCGGCCTTGCGCCGGTGGGCCACGGAATATCAGAGAGCGTCACACGCACAGACGCGATGGCGTCATGCGTGGCCTCGTGACGTCACAACATCTGTGCGTGCGACCGCTAAATGGTCACAGCTTGTCCCCAGCTTTGTCATCTCTCTACCCTGGGGTTATCTTTTTCATCTCGCTCAGCTGTATCTCTTGCGTACATCTTTCTCTCTCTCCTCTCTGTCTCTCGTTGCTACCTCTCTCCTCTCTGTCTTTCGTTCCCACCTCTCGTCTCTCTCTCATTCACACCTCTATCGTTCTCTCATCTTTCTCGTCCCCACCTCCCCCGTCTCCATCTATCGTCCCCACCTCTCCCGTCTATATCTCTCGTCTCTATTATCTCTTCTATTGTTTCTCTCTCCCTCGTCCCCACCTCTCTCGTCTCGCTGATCTGATTCACTATCTCGGAGGAGGAGGGCCGCGAGCCCCCATGGGCCACCGCTGGAAGATCCCCCGCTGGAAGACCATTCACCTGACTGGCAGGGGCCGTAGGATACCACCGAAGGTCCACTATTGAGGGCTATGGGAAAATGGCCACAGACGTCAATGGTTCATTCGGCCGAACCGCTATGATCTGGGAAACCACACGGGTTGTTTGTTGTTTTGTGCACAAAACAACAAACAACCCGCATTTACCACGAAGTGGCGGTAACGTCACCACGGCGCTTGTGCCAGGCTATGTGCACTTTAAGGCCACGTGAAGTTTCAAACGCCCGCCGCTAGGAGGTCAAGGGACAGACCCAGATGCCATGGGTTGATTGACTGAGATGAAAGCGCACACAAACACACATCTATCGCATGAACTTCGTTTTTTTTTTATTTGCCGGGCGGTGTGACTATGCACACCGGTAATCCCAGAACTGCGGAGGCGAGGGTTTGGTGGATGAACCCACCGAATTATTGCGAAACTCCCCTCCCTTGGGCATCGAGGAGGAGCCCGCTACCCTGGCACGCCTCGAAGCCGGTACAGCAAAAAAAACAGGGACTCAATCTGCTCCATCCGTATGGGGATAAGAGTGTTTCCCCCTCCCAGCCATCGATTGGCCCACAACACCTTCACACATTGAGTACCGCAGATGCTTGGGCGATGGTTGGCGCCAGCTCACCGCGTGGCTACCTTCGCCGCTCCGGCCTGTGGTTCCTGCTCGTGCCTCGGGGGTCGTCCTCCAAACTCTGCCTCCGAGAGCGGCAAGCGAACACCGATTACTCGGATGATGGCCAACTTTGACGAGAAATAAGTAAAACGCCCGTTTGACCGCCATGCGGCAAACCGGACTAGAAATGCGGCTCTTGAGAGTCGCCGGGCGCCGGGCCACGCGTCGCCGGCTCGTCGCAAGGTCGAGCGGAGAGTGAGAGAGAGAGACGCGCTCGAAGTGCGCGAAGTGTAGCGGTTAGCGCTACGCTGCGCTACGAACACGGCGACCCGGTCAACACCAGCAACGATTATCTGAACCGGTCCTGGGCCACCCCTAGGTCGACTCAGCCTCAAATGACTACCCGGTGTAGCGGTGTGTAGTAAACATCGCCACTGGGGAGACAAAGGCGGCCGGGCGTGGTGCTGGCCACCCACCCCCTCGTGTGCCGTTCCGGCCTTCATAGGTGCTCGCTAACAGCACTTGCCTCAACAGTCTGTTACAGTTTTGATTTGAATCTTGATTTGAAGTTTTCGTGACTGCAGGAATCCATATTCTTTGGTTCTTTCGGTAAAGTCACGTAGGTTACACGGGGGATCTTTTTTTTTCCTTTTGTGTGTGTGTGTGGTGCCCATTTGTTCTCGCTCTTGTCACGAGCAGCAGCTCAATCCCCCCGCCACCTCGCCTGTTCGTTTCGTCGCTTCACAAAATCAATCCCACGCGGGTGATGTTGGCGCACCCCCCCCTCCTCCCGGGGGGTAGGAGGAGGAGGGGGATGACCTTTGACGGCACAGCGCTGCGGGATGCCACCGAAGGTCAACGAGAGACACCGCCCAGTAATTCTAACTTATACGTGCCCGAGTAGAAAAGGTGCCCGTCTGGGTCAATGTTGCTGGCTGTGACACGCGCATTTGTTAAAAAGAACCGAGGAACAACGGAAAGAGACTGGGCACGAGCCGCGGAGCTCGCGGAGTTAGCAATGGTGGTGGTGGCGATGGAGAGCGGTGGTGCAGCGGTTAGCGCTACGCTGCGCTATGAACCTGGCGACCCGGGTTTGATTGCCGCTCACGGCCAACACCGGTGACGATTATCTGAACCGGTCCTGGGTCCCACCTAGGTCGACTCAGCCTCAAATGAGTACCTGGTGCGATGTGTAAACATCGCCACTAGAGAGACAAAGGCGGCCGGGGGTTGTATTGGTCATCCACCCCCTCGTGTGCCGTGCCGGCCTTTATAGGTGCTCGCTAAAATCACTTGCCCCTACAGTCTGTTAAGGCTATACGGGGGATCTTTGTCTTTGATGATGATGGTTTTGGTGATGGTTGTGGTGGTGGTGATGATGGTTATGGTGGTGGTGGTGGTAGAGGTGGTGATGATGGTTGTGGTGGTGATGATGATGGTTGTGGTGGTGGTGGTGATGATGGTTGTGGTGGTGATGATGATGACGGTTGTGGTGGTGGTCGCTGCGTGCCCCTGAATTGCAGCTGACGCGGTAGCGGAGTGGTTGCGCGCCGTGGTTGATGGGAGAGAAGCGTCGCCGTCAACGCGTCGCTGTCACAATCCCTTAGTACAAAATGTACACCGACCACTGCACCCCCCACCACCCCAGACCTTCAGGCCACGCTTCCACCCCCCCGTATGAAAGACGCCGTGCCAACCGATTATGCACAACCCCTGCCAAGTCACATCCCCCCCCCACTCCCCCTCCCCGTGGCCAGAACATTGCTCCCTGGACAGAATCTCCCATCTTCTTCTTCTCCACTCTGCTGTCCGGATACTGAACTGCCTCCCTGATGAACGCATTGTCGGCCAAATCACCGACTCACGTCGCCCAGGCCTTCAAATGCCCCGAGCTCACACACGGGACATCTCTTAACTTCACCCCATGCCTTGTAGGTGAGCCGAGTCTTTGAGCTGCAGCGAACCCAATGGGCCATGCCGCTTTAGATGTACTAATGCCTGACGATGGCTCTTGTTCACAATTGCACCCAATATATATTTTAAAAACAACACATCGGGACGTCGTATTGAATGTCAATGAAGGAGATCGGCTTTGGAAATGGCCCAGCGTATAAGGAGCCGGGGAAACTTGAAAGGCGCTCTGATCGGTTCGAGATGTGCGGAGCGAGCTGATGATTCAACTGACGCTTGCGTGGATTCCAGCCAGCCGCCCATTACGGGACATCTGCGACAAAGAGCTTCATAGCTCATCGGATTCCTCCGGTATAGAATGCAATATTGCGATTCTGAGCGTCAGCGACTGCCTCCTGACACA
This sequence comes from Lampetra planeri, assembly GCF_965212315.1. Taxonomy (NCBI): domain Eukaryota; kingdom Metazoa; phylum Chordata; class Hyperoartia; order Petromyzontiformes; family Petromyzontidae; genus Lampetra; species Lampetra planeri. The sequence goes on from NC_136166.1 coordinate 2,709,263, forward strand.
CGGTGGGCGAATGCTTGCTGATAACGGCGTCACCAGAGGGAAGTGAGGGGTCTTTAACGTCCATTATCACAGCAGACGGGTGTGCACTTTGGTAGCGTCTGCGTGAATGTTCGTAGGGCGGTTGTGTCTTCGCTAATCTTCACAGGGAGGGCACTTTCGCCGAGACGACATCGTCAGTGCGTGTGAGGGGGCTGCCACACATTTGAAACCATTGGGAGGGGTTTGACAGCAGCGCGACGATGATTACGACGACGGCGGCGATGGCGGTGAGGTTGCCAAGCCACAACATTTTTACAATCTTGAGGATGACAACTCGCTTCATCAGCCACAAATCTGGCTGCCACAAATCTGGCTGTCGCCTGATGAAGTTAGTTGTAATTACTGGCGAAACGTCGTACTCAGTTTGTGAATGTTGTGGCCTGGCTCTCCAACACACCGGTGTGCTGTACTAGTGACGAATTGTCCACGTTCTGTTTACGTGACAACACTTACTAGTTGGCTGTGTCGGGTGGTGGTGGGTTTTAACGACACATTTATATATTTACGCGATATGACCCCAAACCCCCCCCCCTCTATTATGGATGATATCGGTCGTCAAAGCCTCCCACGTGTTAAACTGCGGCGAGGGTGTTTCCATGGTGCGTGTGTGTGGTTTTTGTTGTAGGGGTGCGCGTGTGGCCCACGGGGCCTGGCCCATGACGAGCACCGCTCCAGTGTAGGGAGATTCGCCTCCTCAACATGCTCGGCCGATTCAGTGGCGGCGATGCATCTGTGGGGGGGGGGGTTGTAGTTGTTGTTGTTTGTCAGTGAGGACCGGGCTGGTGCCATTCGCGGCTCGCGGTCGGTTAATTCTCAAATCAATTCTACGTGACTTTACCGAAAGAACCAAGAAGATGAATCCCTGCAGTCACGAAAGCTTTACATCTAAATTCAATTCGGAGGGGTTCACGAGGCGATTCCTGGATGGCCCTCAAAGCACCGCTCCTGCTGCTGCTGCTCCAGCTGTTCCGACTGCTCCTGCTGCTCCTACTGCTGCTGCTGCTGCTCCAGCTGTTCCGACCGCTCCTGCTGCTGCTGCTGCTGCTGCTCCAGCTGTTCCGACTGCTCCTGCTGCTGCTGCTGCTGCTCCAGCTGTTCCGACCGCTCCTGCTGCTGCTGCTGCTGCTCCAGCTGTTCCGACCGCTCCTGCTGCTGCTGCTGCTGCTCCAGCTGTTCCGACCGCTCCTGCTGCTGCTGCTGCTGCTCCAGCTGTTCCGACCGCTCCTGCTGCTGCTGCTGCTCCAGCTGTTCCGACCGCTCCTGCTGCTGCTGCTGCTGCTGCTCCAGCTGTTCCGACTGCTCCTGCTGCTCCTACTGCTGCTGCTGCTGCTCCAGCTGTTCCGACCGCTCCTGCTGCTGCTGCTGCTCCAGCTGTTCCGACTGCTCCTGCTGCTCCTGCTGCTGCTGCTCCAGCTGTTCCGACTGCTCCTACTGCTGCTGCTGCTCCAGCTGTTCCGACTGCTCCTACTGCTGCTGCTCCAGCTGTTCCGACTGCTCCTACTGCTGCTGCTGCTGCTCCAGCTGTTCCGACTGCTCCTGCTGCTCCTGCTGCTGCTGCTCCAGCTGTTCCGACTGCTCCTACTGCTGCTGCTGCTCCAGCTGTTCCGACTGCTCCTGCTGCTGCTGCTCCAGCTGTTCCGACTGCTCCTGCTGCTGCTGCTCCAGCTGTTCCGACTGCTCCTGCTGCTGCTGCTCCAGCTGTTCCGACTGCTCCTGCTGCTGCTGCTGCTCCAGCTGTTCCGACCGCTCCTGCTGCTGCTGCTCCAGCTGTTCCGACTGCTCCTGCTCCTACTCCTGCTACTGCTCCTGCTGCTGCTGCTGCTCCTGCTGCTGCTGCTCCAGCTGTTCCGACTGCTCCTGCTCCTACTTCTACTGCTCCTGCTGCTGCTGCTCCAGCTGTTCCGACTGCTCCTGCTCCTACTCCTGCTGCTGATGTTGCTGTTGCCCACTTTCTTAAGCCAGGACGGCACGGGGAGGGAGGGGGGGCTGTCCAGGGGCATTCGCTCAGCGTGGAGACGCCACTGATGGCGTGTCGACAACACAGTCAGAATCTTGATTTATACTGGAAGAATCCGATGAGCTGTGAAGCTCTTTTTGTCACAGTAACACTGTTGGGGCCTTACAACAAGAAATATATATGCGTGTGTAATTGGTGACGTTTCTGGCAATAGCCCTTCTTCATTGCACGCCACTGCTGTGATTTCATAACACGTGATGAAGGTCCATTGCCCCGAAACGCCACCGATTATATATTTGTTTTGATTGTAAATTCACCCTCACAGGTGTCATAGACACGCGTGTTGTGTTGTTGGCTGTGCCCAGAGGCGCAGCTTCCTATTGAAACTAGCAGAAGTACCCGGCGTTGCCCAGGTGAAAAATATATTTCTTAATAACCTTACATATATACACAGATGGGCTGCTACCCTTGCCCCCCCCCCCAGCCACCATCTCCTCGGCCGCTGTGCAGTAATATGTACGGCCTATAGTGTGGTGGGGTGTCGAGGCCTAGTACCGTGCAGAGCCTCCGGCCTCGCCTAGATTGCCCACCCAGCTGAGGCTGGGTACTGGGGCCGTTACCCCCCCCCCCCCGCGCTACAATAATACTGTCTAATCGCTATAATTTTATTATCTACCGACCCTATAATAGTAATTGCACACATTGGGGTGGGGGGGGGGAGTGAAGAGGACGTGAAACTTTGATGAATTTACCTCAGAGTCGCGTGTTAATGCGTGCGCATATTTTTAACGGGAATTAAAAATGGCGTCCACCCCGCAGCGAATGCGTCGCTACCCGTTGCCAGGGGCAACCGCCGTGGAAAACCAAACGGACCAATCGTGTCTCGCAAATCCCTCACATTTCGTCCAATGAAACTGCGTATGGTCCGGCGACACACAGACAGACAGACAGATTTGCGATTTTATATATATAGATGACGACGGGGGTTGGGGCAGTGCCGGATTATCCTAGTGTCGTGACTAACTCGGAGACGATAAGACTTGGAGGCACTTCTTTTATTTCACGAGCACCATCGGTGTAATACCCTACGTGGGTACACACTGTTACTGTTGCTAACCTATACATAACACTAACCGTATAGCACTGACAGCGCTGAACCGAGACAGCCAACAACTATCTCGCAGCGCAATATCAAGTGAAGTCGACAGCGACGAGACGACAGCGACGATGGCGACGATCTTGAACAGCACGACGGGGATCCCACTCCAACAACAGCCCCGAGGTCCGTCACAGGGGCCCCTCTTTTACTCTCAGCGTGACCTCGCTCCCCCCTGGCCACGCCTCCTCTCTAGAACCTATTAGCAGGTTCCTGAGGGTTCCCGATGGGCCCCCCTCTGTGGACTTTCCCCGAGATGTCCCCTCTAGTGTCCATCATGGCCTGCTGACTTCAATACTGCCGTACATCGCAGTTCCCATTTTTTGCCAGCAGCCAGCACGAGTAGCCAAAGTAACTGCATAAGTAGTAGCTACGGGCCCCGCACTTTCAAGGTGCTCCGCGCTAAATGCTTTCAAGATATAAATTCCGGTTCAGTGATTCTGCACTTGCTCTATTACTGTAGTACTATACCGCCTTCGATTTGTACGAACGACTGGGTGTTTAAGGTTAGCGATTTGTCGTATTATCTGGCTGTATAGCAAATGAAAAATACAATTACTTTACCATGCAAGTTAAAATTTGTGTTTTCATATTTATGCGTTTTTTTATTTAGAGCCCCTTTAAAACATGCTACAGGCCCCGCACTAGCTTAATCCGGCACTGGCCAGACGGGAAGGCCGCCACCACCGCCGCCGCTGGCCCCCTCCAGCGTTGGGGGGGTCGGGACGCGGCGCGCTAACTACACCACCCCGTAAGAAAAGAAAAAATGAAATGTTACAGAAAACGACAGTGGAATTAGGTCCCACAGGGGGTGAGGAGTAGTGCGCCGTGAGCGTCACCGAGCCACACACTTTGTGTTGATTGGGCCCTGCCTGTTGTTGTGTTGTCATACCTGTCAACTCCTTATCAGTGCCCTACCTTATTACGGACCAATTTAGACCGTATTGGTCACCCCGTGCCCCTTATAATTATCAACGTTCATCCTACAAAGTTACTATACACTACACTACTACACACTACACTACTATACACTACACTATACATACACTTCACTATACACTACACTACTACACACTGCATTACTATACACTACACTTCTATACCATACCTGTCAACGCCTTATCAGTGCCCTACCTTATTGCATTTATATATTTACGCGACCTAACCCAAAAACCTCTATTATGGATTATATCAGACCTTATTGGTCACCGCATGCCCCTTATAAATCTCAACGTTCATCCTTACAAAGTCCCATCGCAAGGGAGAAACACAAACAAATAGACAACAAAGTGTTTTTAATCGCACGGTGTCGGATAATGGGTGATCAACTCACACTACAGAATCAATCAGAGCGAGTCCTCCACAGTGGCAGCGACTCAAAACGGCATCATAGGCGGCATCGTGGTGCCATCTGCTGGCAAGACGTGCTTATGGCTTTCATGGAAACGACTCTCTCCAAAATGGCCTAATTCCACGTGAACATTGAACTTAATGTCATGTTAACATTGACCTAAATGCCACATTAACATTGACCTAAACGGCACATTAACATTGACCTAAATGGCACATTAACGCTGAACTAATTCTAGATTTGAAGCTTTCGTGACTGCAAGGAATCATATTCTTAGGTTTTTTCGGTAAAGTCACGTAGGTAAAACATCAAAATTAATGAAAATAAAATAAAATAAAACAAAAATCACGACGTTTCGGAGGCAACACAAGTCTAAATTCCACATTAACACTGAACTCAATGCCACATTAATATTGAACTAAATGCCACATTAACATTGAACTCAATGCCACATTAATATTTAACGAAATGCCACATTCATATTCGCACTGCTGTCGTCAGATTTCTCATCAAGTCCCACGTTGGATTGATGACGCCACCCTGCTGGGCTCAACACTGCATTATGCCACTCTGTTTGGGACGCCACGGTGGCTAGGAGATGTTAACTACCTCCCTTGGTATGCAGTAGGTCGTGGGTTCGATCCCTACCCTGACGACGCCTGCTGCTGTATATTTGGAGTCTGTGTGTCTCTCTCTCATCATCATCACGGTGGCTCGGAGACGTTAACTACCTCGCCTGGTATGCAGGAGGTCGTGGGTTCGATCCCTACCCTGACGACGCCTGCTGTTGTATATTTGGAGTCTGCGTGTCTCTCTCTCATCATCATCACGGTGGCTCGGAGACGTTAACTACCTCGCCAGGTATGCAGGAGGATCGTGGGTTCGATCCCAACCCTGATGATGCATGCTGCCTATTTGGAGTTTGTGTTTCTTTCTCATCATCACGGTGGCTTGGAGATGTTAACTACCTCGCCTGGTATACAGGAGGATCGTGGGTTCGATCCCGACCCTGACGATGCCTGCTGTATATTTTAAGTGTGTATGTATCTCTCTCATCATCATCACGGTGGCTAGATGTTAACTACTTCGCCTGGTATACAGGAGGTCGTGGGTTCGATCCAGACCCTGACGATGCCTGCTGTATATTTGGAGTCTGCGTGTCTCTATCTCTCTCATCATCACAGTGGCTTGTCGATGTTAACTACCTCGCCAGGTATACAGGAGGTCGTGGGTTCGATCCCGACCCTGATGATGTCTGCTGTCTATTTGGAGTTTGTGTTTCTCTCTCCCCGTGGTCGCGTGGACTTGTCCTCCGGGTTCTCCGGCTTTTCCCTCCACATTTAGAATCAACGACACGAGTTGAGAGTGTTTTGTCTGCTCTCAACTTCCACGTGATAATGATAAGCCAGTTCACTGGGCTATCAATTGTGGCCATGTCGCTTCTGACAAAGAGCTTCGTAGCTCAGAGAGCCTTATCTGGTGAAATACAAATAGTTTACAGAGATATATTCTTGGTTCTTTCGGTCACGTAGAAGGGAAATAATAAAATAATACAAATATAAAACAATTACAATTTTCACGACGTTTCGACTGCAACGCAAGCAATCATCATCAAATGTGAAATCCACAGCAAGAAAATTTGAAGAAAAAAAATTATTGCTGTAGATTTCACACCTGATGATGATTGCTTGTGTTGCAGTCGAAACGTCGTGAGAAATTTTATTGTTTTATATTTGTATTATTTTATTATTTCCCTTCTACGTGACTTTAACGAAAGAACCAAGAATATGAATCCCTGCAGTCACGAAAGCTTTAAATCAAAAGTTTACAGAGATGTTAACTACCTCGCCTGGTATACGGGAGGTCGTGGGTTCGATCCCGACCCTGACGATGCCTGCTGCTCTATATTCGGAGTCTGCGTGTCTCGCTCCCCGTGATCGCGTGGATTTTCTCTCCGGGACCTCCGTTGTTTCCCTCCATATTTAGAATCAACGTCACGCGTTTAGAGCGTTTGCCTGCTGCTATACATTTCCACGTGATGATGATGGTGGTGATGATCGTGATGGTAATGACAAGCCACTACGTTGAGCTCATCGTTTGTGATAGCCAGGTCGGTTCTGAAAAAAAGGCTTGCTGCATAGCAACTCAGTGGGGGGCCTTACCTGGTGAAATAAATAATAGATGGGTTTTTACAAACTCTTTGGTTCTTTCGGTAAAGTCACGAAGGTAAAATAATAATAATGAATCAACAATAATAATAAATAAAACAACCGAAAGAACTAAAGAGTATGGATTCCTGCAGTCAAATCAAGTTTTTGTTTTACACATTTCCCTGCCCACCCCACACGCACGACGCTGAATGGACTCGCCCGTCACGATCACCACCCACCCCCCCACACACTCACACCACATGGACCGGCCCTGCCCCCCCCGGCACGACCTTCAAGGCTCAGCTTAACAACCCAAACAGCCTCGTGCAATTTCCGTGCAATCGCACCCATCGAGGGCAATCGATTGCGTCAGCGCAGACAGCGCCGCGCAAACGCGAAACAAACTCCACACGGCCTGTCGCGCTCACACCGGATGAATCCGATGAGCTCTAAAGCTCTTCATCTCTCTCTCACAGATGTTCAATTGAACCACCACGGGCTCGCAAACACCACCACCACCCCATCGCCAACGCGTCCACCACAACAACAACCTTGCACCACCGCCACCACCGCCAATGTGCGAGGATTTCTGTTGGTCGACGGGCAAGCTGGAGGAGATGGTGGAGCTGTACCGGGGCAGCCCGTGCCTCTACGACGCGCTGCTGCCCGACTACCACGTGAAGTGGAAGAGGCAACGGGCTCTGCGGGAAATGGCGCAACGACTCGGGACCACCGGTACGTGCCCGTCCATAAATGACGTCACGCACCTAGGGGGGGGGGTGGGTGGGGTCAGACATTTGTGACGATGTGTGACGAGGGGGGTGGGGGGGGTGAGGAATGTGACGTCACATGAAAATGCGCAACTTTGAATAAATATAGACAACACGTTCTACTTAATTAAATAGACTTTTTAATAAATGTTTTCTCCTACAACATCAGAGTGCAGCGCCACATTATATAGCCACTACAATGACAATAGTTTAAAGCGATTTGATGCATGTTTTATTTTGGGGGGGGGGGGGGGCAGAGCTCTGTGACATCATATTTGAGGGGGGGGGGGGTCTTGCTTTTTGTGACGCCGTGTGACGAGCGGGGGGGTCAAAAATCGTCCAAAATCGCGTGACGTCATTTATGGACGGCTCCTTAGACGTGTGTTATACAGGGTGCTTCAAAACAAATGTGTAACACGTATACGGGACTGTCGTTTTTAATGGAGGGGGGGGGGAAGAACGGATGATAAATGATACACCGTGACGTGATAACAAATGTATGTTAATATCTTTAAAATAAGTAATGTTTTAAAATACTTTTTTTAAAAAGACGCTTTTATGAAATGTACTAGTAATGGCAGAACTCCACGACTCCAGGAAGTGGCCCCGAAGCTCGCCATAACGTAAGGGGCCGTGGGCAATTATCATCGATCGGACGATCGTTAGTTTTCGTTCTAAGTTGAAAGAGTAACAATCGAAATCGTCAGTTGTGCTTCATTTTAAGTGATTTATGCGATCAGTGATTTTGTGAATTTTTATTTACAAAACTGTACGATGGCAGAGACACTTAAACACAATTTATACCCTTATATTTGTGGTTTTTGGCATAGAGATCTGCTGCAAATTACTATTTTTGGATTATCTGCAATTTTTTTTTATTATCCATGGCCGTTCTCACCGTCATTAGCGCAGATAATCGAGAGTCTACTATAGTAAAATAGTTTTACCACGGCCTCTTGCCACCTAAATGTTCCACTCTCTACAGCTGAAAAAGGGCTGGAACGTTCAGCGACAAAACCTCCAACAATACTCTTAGGTTTTTCGGTAAAGTCACGTAGGTAAAAAATATAATAGAAATAATAATGGAAATAAAATGATAAATCACGACCTTGAGACAGTAAATCTAGTTGTGACGGTCCCACCTGATGACGGAGACTTGTGTTGCCTCCGAAACGTCGTGATTTATTATTATTATTTATATTATTATTATTATTTAAATTATTTATTATTTATTTTTCCCCTCCGTGACCTTACCGAAAAACCTAAGAGTATGAATCCTTGCAGTCACGAAAGCTTCGAATCTAGAACCTCCAACAATATTTTTCTTGACCAGTCTATAGACAATGTTTTCCCTGTTACTCTTTTTTTGTCTTGACAGAGGACGAAGTCTCGAGAAAAATCAGAAACCTCCGCACAGTCTACTCTAAGAAGAAGAGAGAGGGAAAAAGCAGGCGCGGCGGAGACGCCGGCTGCGACGCGTCCAGGCAGACCTGGTGGCTACTGCCGCGTCTGGAATTCCTTGACGATTTTGTCTGCCCCAAGAAGACCATCTCCAATGTCTCCTCCTCCTCCAGCTTGCAGGTATGACACGCGCACGTTCTCTCCATCGTGCCGAAAGGGGTGGTTGTAACTGCATGTGAACCGGTTGGGCGATGTGTAGCCACTTATCATCGTTGTAATTCCACTGCTGGATGACGGCCTTCCCAAGCCACTGTCGCGCGATGTAATAATCCGCCTGTGTGCGACCGACGTGTGATGTGACGATTCATCGCGCACCCTGCTACACGAGCTAACATCACCTTCCACGGTGATTGCCATATTGGCAGTGCCAGTCGCCTGTAACGAGATGGACATCGTAGGTAAGGCTTAGGTACAACTACTCCTTACCTTAACCCCAATCACAAACCTTAAAATCATGATCCAAACGTGTAATCCCAAACGCTAGCCCTACCCTTCCTTCAATTTAGAACCCCAACCATTAACCTTAACCCGTAAATGCTAACCACGATAACCCGCCAAACCCTATAACCCCATGCAAAATGAAAAGCGGCATCCCAGGAGGAATTGTGATTGCACGAAAAATATCATCTCCACTCGGGACAGGAATCTGTGGGGACAGCAGTCACTTACAATAGTTACATGTGACTGCTGCGTAGGTTATCGCGGCTCTGCTGTGACGCTCTCCATGTGTTTTTGGGTTGTACCACGTGCTGTTGTTGAATACAGTAGTCCCTCGATTGACAGCGACATCGGTTCACGGTTTTTCGGTGAACGTTTTGCCTCCCATAGAGGACCCCCGTGGTTTCGACTGACGTTAACATTTTTGACTAACAGTAGCGTGTTTACGTTATGCACGCGGGCACCAATTTCGTAAGAAGGGGCTAAACCATACCCTCAGCAAATCAGCGACGCCCATCCCTGAGCAGTTTAGACTTCGACTGGCTTTGTTTACATTACGTTTCATGTCTTTGTGGTAGTGGAAAAACATCTCGCAGACTCGGTGATTCTTTTACTTACTTTTCAAATTATAAGTGAATTCTATAAACAGTTATTCCGATAAACGGCATTTTTCGTGGAATGGGTTAAAAAAACCTTAATTGAGGGACTGCTGCAGTTGAGTTTTATATCACGGTGTCGTGCATGAAAATTGCATCTCACAATGGCTGAGGAACCAGAGGCTAGCCATAAGGCAGCCAGGCAGTGAGCTGGCACCCACAGTTGCCCAAACTCTGCGGTCCTCTATAGATTACGATGTTTTCAGCCAATTAATCAATGTCCATACATGTGGTAACTGAAAGAATCTCCCAGCCCTTGGAGCGAGACGTCAAACCTCAAAATCTGCTCGATGTGGTACAGCTCAAATCGTACGTCGGAGAGTGGCACATGAACGCTATTGCTGTGTATGTTTTTCCCAATCGCTGGCCACTGCGGTGAATTCAATGTTCCCCTCGCAGGTGGAACGCGTCGACGACCAGAGCAGTCATGACGGGGGGGAGCAGAAACGGGACAGGGATGGAGCTGACCCACCAACCCCTTCCGCAAACATCACGGACATCACACACTCCATGGACACCTCCACGCACAGCCCTGAATGTACACCCCGGAGGCCACAATTTCCAAAGCCGAGGTGCAGAGACAAAGGGAACGCCGTCGCAGCAGGAGGCAGTCAGCTGATGGAATCGGCCATGAGATGCGTGGAGGCGCACTCCGCCCGGCTGATGAAGGAGGACGACGAACACGATGTGTTTGGTCGCTTCGTCGCCAACGAGCTCCGCTCCCTGCCGGACACTGAGCGCAGGCGTTTGAAATACAAACTCCTTGCTGCACTTCGAGATGCGCAGTCCCCCGCAGCACCGCGGATAAGTGCCTCCTACGCGGGGCACGCCGCCAACGCGACCCGGTCACCCACACCGAGCTCACCGTGAATATCGTCATCCTCGTCGTCATTGGCCACGACCAATCCACTGCTGGATGATAGGCCTCCCCCCCCCCCCCCCACAAGCTCTCGCCATCTCTCACCAGTCCGCGATGCGCACGATGGCAGCAAATATATTCAGGAGCTCGATGCCAGATGTCGAGGTCTGTTCGCCACGAGAGGTTTTCAGGAGGGGTTTGTGGTTTTGCTGTTCCTCCTCCGTTGAAGGAACGCAGAATACAATGGTTTATCTTGTAGCCACGACCGCACTCCCGTGGCTTGTCTTTCATTCTCCATCCATGAAGGAGATGTGTGCATTGGCCTGTTGATGTCGTGATGCGGTTCATGTTGCCATCGGTGTCTTCCAGGAATGTCAAATCCAGGAGGTGCGTGATGTTTGGGTCTCGAATGAGGAGGTGTTTATTCTGGACGTCCGCGTTGTTCCACTCTGTTCGCCAGCGGTATACCAGGAGAGGATAACATCATGCCACCATGGCGCTCCTTAAATAAATGAAAATGAATAAATTATCTTATGTCTATATATTAATCACACTCAGCTAGTTGGGCTCATTGTCAACCGAGTTTGTGTTATTGCTCCTGTTTAACGTTCACAGTTTTACCGTTTGAAATGGGCTGCAATGTTCAGTTCTCCATTTGCCATTAGTGTTGTGAATGAAGATGCATTGTTGCACATGAAGACATTTATCTTGTGCGTGTATGTGTTTAAATGCACTGTCTGATCTATTCTCAGAGGCATCTTTGCACGGAACGGAAGAGTGGTTCAGTGGGAAGTCGCTCATTCTACTCTGCCTGTCCCCTATCATACCGTGTCAGCCCATACTGTTTACCTGTATTCTTGTACAGGGAAATTGAGTTTTCAGGTCCATACGGCATACAGCCGTTTAAATACAGGCAAAAAAAGGTATTTGTGTTTCCCCCATGTGACGGGACTTTGTAGGATGAACGTTGAGATTTATAAGGGCACAGGGTGACCAACAAGGTCTGTATTGGTCTGAAATAAGGTATGACCTATGGTCTAGCCCAGTGTTCTTCACTAATTTTCAGAGGAGGGGTGGCGACTTTCACTGATAAGACATCAGCAGTGTCAGGGGTTCGCCACATTTGAAACCATTGGGGGTTTGTGACAGCAGAACGATGATGATGATGGGGGTGTTTCCACTATGTGTATGGGAGGGGGGGGGGGGTGGCGCACGTCAGGGGCCGCACTAAAAGCCACCAGGGGCCGCCAGTGGCCTGTGGGCCTTGCGATGAGGAACTTCTGTTAAGATGTTCAAACACCAAAAAGAGAGGGTAAAACCTATTCTTATTTTTCATACTTTGATACTGGCAAAAAAAGGTCCCATGATATAGCTGCTCACCCCGAGCTATGAATGCCCTCATAGTGCATTGGCTTTGTACTGTTCGTCTTTGGCGTTCTCTGGTCTGACACTGGTGGTGTGACTAGGCCCTAAAGAAGGCTGCTGTCTCTGGTATAGGCCAATCAGTTTAACAGACGATGCCAAATATTATCAGTGCATGTTTATTTGAATGTTTTTGCCACAAGTACGCCTCCATAATACAGGTTTTTTGGGTTAGATCGCGTAAATATATAAATGTGTCATTAAACCCGCCGCCATCCGACACAGCCAATTTGTCACGTAAACAGAGCGTGGCAATTCGTCACTAGTACAGCACACCGGTGTGTTGGAGAGCTAAGGCGGGTTTAACGACATTTATACGATCTAACCCAAAAAACTATTATGGATATTGGTCGCGAAAGCCGACGTGTTAAACCATCTTAATGCCTTTTGTATTGCCAGAAAGGGTAAACCCTATTATTTTTCATACTTTTGTAGAGACACAGTTAGATGTCTCTGTGCAGTCCCTCCAGAAAAACGCGATTATGCGATCGCAAGATTTCACGCAAAATCAGCCAAAGTCCGCATATTTATGCGGGGGGCGCGTTTTTTCAAATACGCCGCACTTTCGCCGCATAAATTGCAGATTTCCGCGCGCAAAAAATGCGGGCTTGCATGATTTCATAATCCCCGCATTTTCGTTGCAAAAAGTCACATATATCTTAGCAGAAAGTTGAAAAATGTTGCGTTTACTTCACACAAGCGCAGCCATTTCCCCTGTTGCCATGGGAACGTTATGAAGTGACGTCACTCATTACGCGACATCATTGAAAAGCTGCAAACTCCGCGATGCCAATGAAACCATGATGAAGCCCGCAAATCTTTCTCATTTGCCAACAAACATAAGCGCAAAAGACCGCGCAAAGCAGTTCCCCAGTGTGTTACATGACAGTGGGGGCAAATTATTTAGCATAGCTAGCTCTGTAAAACAGGAAGCACACATTTTATTTTTTAATATTTTATTTATTCATTTTTACAGAAGTTGTAGCATATTCATTTTGTAAAGCTACAGAACTTGTTCGACTCAATGTTTTGTAAGTTTGAGCCATCTGTTTGTTAAGGTCTGAAATAAAACAAGATGAGAACTTAAATATTCCCAGCACTTTCTGTGATGTAGTATGCTTGCTTATCATAGGAAGTAATAAGAAATGACTCTTTACATTAAAGTAGTAGCCTAGTGAATAGGGTGTTGGGGGAATCACTTTTTTTTCTCTTTTTCATCAAACCGCAGTTTTTTCAAGTTCCCGCAATTTTTGCAAGTTCCCGCAATTTAATCGCATAAAATTGCATAAATATCCCGCATATTCCATCGCATTTTTTAAGAAAACGTGCCGCATAATCAACGATTTTTGCCCGCAACAATCACCAAAAAACTCCGCGTTTTTCTGGAGGGACTGTCTGTGGGTCGCGCCAGCCACAGTGCTGGAGGAGCGCCGAGCGCCGGGTGCCTCGATTGGACGAGCTAAGGGCACGTGACCGGAAGCGGTGCCTCGATTGGAGGCGTTAAGGACACGTGGCCGGAAGCGGTGCCTCGATTGGAGGAGTTAAGGACACGTGGCCGGAAGCGGGGTGCGCTGGCCTTGATACAGAAAGGGGTGGGGCCGGGACCAAGAGATAAAGGGGGAGCGCCGGGGGATTCGGGGCTCGTTTCGGGGATCAAGCTAGCTAACACACACGCACATAGTGAGCAGCCTAGGACAAGTTAGCCACACATAGCAACAGAATCCGGTGTACAGTGAATTGTTTAATAAACGCGTTGTCTCCTACAGCAGTGTGTGTGCGCCTCAGTCGACATACTGCACTAAACTGGCGTCAGAAGTGGTTTGTTAGTTAGGTGTAGCTAGCTTACGTAAAGACTTAGCAATTGTGCTCACTAGGCGACGAGCGCTCACCCAGTCGTCTTTGGATGACGATGAAGAGGGCGAGTTGATCCCGCAAGCCCCAGTGATGGAGGGTGGCGAAGTGTGGAGGCCGGCGTGGCAGCAGGAACCGGAATTCATCTCACCGCCACCGCCAAGGAAGGAACGCCGTTGCTGCTCTCGCAGCTGCCTTGCTGGAGGAGGACGATGCGTGGGAAACAGGTGTGGCGTGGGATGTGTGGGAGCCCACCAATTCTCCTGACGCCCGCACTGCTTTCACCGTCGCCCGGCGAACATGCGACGACTGCGAGACGCCGGCGACGCGGCCACGGAGCACTGTGGCCGTTTCCCGCACGCTCAAGAGGTGGGGGGCGAGGGGTGGCCCAAACGCCCCGTGCAGTTGACGGCCCTGGGCCGCCGTATTGTGGCAGCAGCAGCGGGTTTGTCCGCGGTCATAGGGACGGTCGAAGGCGTTAACGTACGTATCCTTATTGACACCGGTGCGTCGCGGACCATCATCTCGGACATGGTTTTTGAAAGCTTGCCGCCAAAGTCGCGCGCCATTTTACCAGTCGCGATTCCCTGTTTCACCGTGAACGGCCAGTCGCTAGGAATTGTCGGTCAGATTTCGGCCACAATTAGCATTGGCGACATTCAGTTGTCGGGTCCGTTACTCATTTCCAAATCTGTAGCCGTACCCTGTCTGTTAGGAACCGATTTCCTAGGTAGAATGCCGCTCAAAATCCTGGTGGATCAGGGCTGCATTGAGTTGCCGTCGGGCCATCGCATGGCTTTCTTGTCATCACCAACCGGCTCCTGATGGGATTGCACTCAGCCCCGGCCACATTTCAACGGCTGATGGAGCTAGTGCAAGCGGGCCTACAATGGGATGCGTGTTTGATTTATCTCGACGATGTCATCGTGTTTGGACGCACGTTCGAGGAGCACCTGCAGAGGTTGCGGGCTGTTTTCCTCAAAATGCGGGCTGCTAACTTGAAGTTTAAGCCGTAGAAGTGCCATCTGCTGCAGAGATCGATCAATTACCTAGGCCATATTGTCGGCGAATCCGGGATTTCGACGGACCCTGACAAAACTGCATGCGTGTGCACGTGGCCAACCCCCAAGTAGTTATGTCGGGTTCGCCTCTTATTATCGATGCTTCGTCCCCGGGTTCGCCACGATCTTCACGGCCAAGGGCCAGAAATGTCAGTAGGAGATGGAGGAGGAAGCTGCGTTTGCCGCGCTGCGCGACAGCCTAGTGAACGCGCCTCCCCTTCGGTACCCCGATTTTTCTTTGCCTTTTATCCTCGATACTGACGCTAGCAATACTTGTATTGGCGCCATTTTCTCACAGATGGTGGACGGAGTAGAGTGCGTGGTCGCATACGGCAGTAGGGTGCTTTCTACGGCTAAGCAACGCTATTGCTCGTAAGTTGCTGGCGATTGTTTATTTCGTTCAGCACTACCGGCCATACCTCTATGGGTGGACATTCCAGGTGCGATCAGACCACGCGGCCTTGCAGTACACGTTGCGTGTTGAGCAGCCGTCTGGCCAGCTGTTCCGTTGGCTCGAGGTCGAGGTCTCGTATAGAAAGAGCGTCCGCCACTCGAATGCTGAAGCGTTGTCACGTCTGCCAACCAGTGACGAGTGTGCGTACACATCGGGTGCGGGACGGTGCAGGCCCAACAATTCAGCTCCGCCCCGGGAGGTCGTCGCTGCGGCTAATGTCGCGCACACAGACGCAGCTGACGCATGTGACCACACGCTTGGTCTCTCCAACTCCGAGTGGGGGCAACTCCAGGCTTTGGATGCCTCATTGTTAGCCATCAGACGCCGGGTTTGCGACTCCGCAGAGGGCGACAGCCGACGACCGTTAGCCACGGTCATTCTGAGAGGGGGCCTCATGCATTGGGACGCAGAATTACTGAAGTATAATATCGTGGTTCCCACCATCCTGCGGGGTAGGTTGGTTTTGGCAACGCACGGACGTCTTACACATTTAGGGGTCGCGAAAACCCTGTCCACCCTCCGCCTGAACTTCTGGCCCAGCGTGGCGGCGGACGTCCAAAATGTGCTTAGAGGGTGCACCGCATGTGCCCGCCGGAAACCTCCACCGAAATTGGTATGCCCCCCCTCTCCAATCCATTAGTGTATTGCGGATGAATGAGCTCGTTGCGCTCGATATGCTGGGTCCGTTCCCCGCCACCCCGCGGGGTAACAAGTATCTGCTCGTGGGGGTAGAGTATCTTTCTCAGTGGCCAATGGCCTGGTCGGTGCCGGACCAGTCGGCAGCCACCATTACAGATGCCTTTCTCCACGGGTACGTTCTGGATAAGGGGGCCCCAAAATGCCTCCTTACGGACCAGGGCATAAACTTTTCGGCAAAACTGCTTAAGGAGGTGTGACCTATTGGGCACTAAAAAGATCCGCACCTCGCCCTATCATCCGCAGACCGACGGCATGGTGGAGTGCCTACATCGGACGCTCACATCCATGCTATGCCATCAGGTTAACCAACAACAGACCGACTGGGACTTGCATGTTCTAGGGGTCCTGGCCGCATATAGATTGGCCGGAAGCGGTGCCTCGATTGGACGAGCTAAGGGCACGTGACCGGGAGCGGGGGTCCCATGGTAAGAACACTGCCTCGAGAACACCCTTCCTCCAGCGGCCCGTGCAGTCAACTCCTGCCACCTCTCTCTTCTCCGCTGACTGCCTCTCTCTCTGCAGCGTAGATGCTACAAAACCCCACATTGTATTGACTCGCAACCCCATACACTCAGGAGACCCATAGACTTAGCTCCACAGACTTACAGAGACCAAATATACTGACACAGCAGCCCAGACAGCCAGACCCACAACACCCACAGACTCACAGAGAACCCTCCCCCCAAACTTAGAGACCCATTTCAGAATGTTTAGACTGGAGAAATCAGATGAGCGTTGTAGCTCTTTTTCCCAGATGTTCAGTTGGGGCAGGTCAGCAAGTTGTGAACAACAAATACTAAAAACGATAGGAGTGCAAAATAAGAGAAGAGGTAAGTAACGAATAAGTAACTAAAGCATGTGTAGGGGTGTTAGAGAGAGAGCCCGTTATGCATGGCAGCTTATGGCAAACAAACACAGTGGGCGGGGCTACGTGAGTGCATGGGGAGGTGCTCTCTACGACGTCCGCGCCAGGCACCCCGGGGGGGCCCCACCCCTCAGCGGGGGGTTGGGTATAAAAGGGGATGTATCGGAGGGCTCGGGGTTCTTGTGAAGCTAACCAGTGAAGACTGAAGACGTCTTAGCTAGAGCCCTGGACTCCCCTGGTTCGCCGTCCTTATCAGGGCCGAACAGGACCGAGCCAGCGGCGTGGTCCAGAGATCCAGAGCCGGTGCTCTTGTCAGCGCTGGTCTGGGACTCAGGGTACCGGGCCCGACTTACCAGTGTCGGGCCAGATAGCCTCACCTAGCCCGTTAGAGGAGGACTAGGAGGCAGGCTAGGAAGTAGCTAGCGCGTGTATCCCCAGCTAGCCGGGTGAGGGGGCCGACACCCCCTCTAGTGTTGTATGCCAGAACCGTACTGTGTGAATAAAACCCGTGTGCCTCCAACTCCGGCGTCCAAGAGTCGTGAACTCTATTACACATGTAAAGTATATACGGTAAGTACAAATTGCATGGGTGGTGTGCACAGCGCAGCGAGCAGCCTCTGCCAAACTCGCATTGGCCGTGGCCACGAATTGAACCTGGCGGCCCACGTGACCTCATCTGTCCCCCGTGCCCCTCCCCTCGCGTCGAGGGCAGCACCGTGACCCCCCCCCCCATCCGACGCACGTCCCCCCTCCCACCCCGCGCCCCCCCCTCTCGCCCCCCCCTCTCGCCCCCCCCCTCTCGCCCCCCCCTCTCGCCCCCCCCTCTCGCCCCCCCCTCTCGCCCCCCCCCTCTCTCCTATTCAACCTCCTATTCCCCCATTCCCACCAGCGCCCCCCCCCCTCTTACACCCTCCCACCCACGACCCCACCCACGTCCCCCCCGCACCCACCCCCCCGGACCCCCCCCCGCATCCCAGGTCACATGGGTTTCACGGCGGCTTCATACCCTGCCCTCCTCCACTCGTTCCCCACCCCTGCCTCACGTCACGTGACTGCGAGCCCCCCCTCCTTCGCCGCCCCTCACCCTGCCCCCACCCCACCCAAGCCGCTCCGCGTCACGTGACTTCCCCCCCCTCCTGCTCCCGGTTACGGGGCTCGAGCTGCGTCTCCCCACCCCCCTCCTCATGGAGTGTCACGTGACCCACCGTTTAAGATCACGTGACAACCCCTGTCAGACACCCCGCCCCCTTCGACCGCTGTCACGTGACCGTCGCGTCCCCCCCCCGGACCCTCCCCTTGCGGCCCCCCCCCCTCGAGTCACGTGAGTGTCGTGCGGGTCCCCCCCCCCTCTTTTTCGAATGGCGCTGAGCAAGTGAAGCAATCGCCACCGTCTGCCGATTCAATTCATCCCCCCCCCCTCCTCTCTTCACACACACGAATGGCCACTAAAGTCGCCACGATGCTTGCCGCTGCTGCTGCCCCCGCAACGGCGCCCAGCCGGGTGAGAGGCGACGGAGACGAGCGAAGGAGCTGCGCCGGCGACAGCGGCGAGCAGCCGGCGGCGGCGGCTGCGGCCTCTACCCGGGATGGAGGCGCGACCCCGGGCAGGGCTGCTCAGGCGAGGCCGCAGGCTGCAGGAGGAGCCGCAGGCCGCGCCCCGGGAAACCCGTGGGGCGAGACGCGTACGTCCTTTGCTGCTGTTGCTGCTGCTTGTTCCTGTTGCCCTTCCCCTCCTCCTCCCACCGTCTCCTTCCCACCGTCTCCTTCTTCACGGCGTTGACGTTAAACACGGCGGTTACTTTCAGTGTGGCGCGTGCGAATTGTTTTGGTTTTACCGCCGAGATAACCACTTTGAGCCCGTGACTTCTAGCAAGTAAGATATTACAGCGCTGTAGCACAAGCGTGGACAGGTGGGAAGGCTTGCGATCTGTTGACGAGGCAGTGCAATGTGAACACGTGGATTGGAGAGTACAAGAACCGCCATTCGCCACGAAGTGGCGGTGACATTACCACGGCGCTCGTGCCAGGCTAGGTGCACGTTAAGGCCACTTGAAGGGTCGAACGCCCGCTGGCAAAGAGGTCACGTGACAGACCCTGCAGGTGCCATGGGTCGACTGGCTGATGCACCACCTGTGCCCCCTACTGTGCCAGGCTGGGTGCAGGAGGTCACGGGACAGACCCTGCAGGTGCAATGGGTCGACTGGCTGATGCACCACCTGTGCCCCCTACTGTGCCAGGCTAGGTGCAGGAGGTCACGTGACAGACCCTGCAGGTGCCATGGGTTGACTGGCTGGTGCACCACCTGTGCCCCCTACTGTGCCAGGCTGGGTGCAGGAGGTCACGGGACAGACCCTGCAGGTGCAATGGGTCGACTGGCTGATGCACCACCTGTGCCCCCTACTGTGCCAGGCTAGGTGCAGGAGGTCACGTGACAGACCCAGCAGGTGCCATGGGGTCGACTGGCAGATGCACCACCTGTGCCCCCTACTGTGCCAGGCTAGGTGCAGGAGGTCACGTGACAGACCCTGCAGGTGCCATGGCTCGACTGGCTGATGCACCACCTGTGCCTCCTACTGTGCCAGGCTAGGTGCAGGAGGTCACGTGACAGACCCTGCAGGTGCCATGGCTCGACTGGCTGATACACCACCTGTGCCTCCTACTGTGCCAGGCTAGGTGCAGGAGGTCACGCGACAGACCCTGCAGGTGCCATGGGGTAGACTGAGACGACTGGCCGATGCACCGCCTGTGCCCCCCTACTGTGCCACCTTGCTGCATGTTAGCCACACACACGCACCGTGATAGGCCGCGTGTCACGAGAAGTGTTTGACGGTGAGCGCAACAACAATAATAGTTAAAATAACGATGACATTTATAACGCGCCAGATGTTGCAGACAAGTCAACACCTCGGACAAAGTCAACAACTGGGACGAGTCCACACCTCGGGAGGCGGTGGAGCCAAGCCTCAGGGCTGCTCGCGAAGCTTGGCCCAGAGGCACAGAGAGAGGCCTTTCAGACGCTTGTTGAAAGAAGTCCGACTGTATTTGATGTTGCGGATAGCGAGCTGCAAACGGTATAGTGTATAGTGTAGTGTATAGTGGTGCAGTGTAGTAGTGTAGTGTGTAGTGTATAGTAATGTATAGTATACTAGTTTACTGTGTAGTTTGTAGTGTATAGAGTAGTATATAGTGGTGTAGTAGTGTATAGTAATCTATAGTATACTAGTGTATAATAGTGTATATTGGTATAGTGTGTAGTGTATACTAGTGTATAGAAGTGCAGTATATAGTAGTGTGTAGTGTATAATAGTGTATAGTAGTGCAGTGTGTAATGGTGTATAGTGTAGTGTATAGTGATGTGAGGCTTTGACAGTTCAAAACCTTTTGGTGTCCCAAAGCAGATGCTGGAGTGACGCTGCTGCTGTGTAGGGGTTATATGCCCTGAGCCTTCAGTACAAGGCGAGAGTAGTGGGGCGAGGTGTGATGGTGGGGGAACCTGTGGTCTAGGGAGGCGCGATGACAAAGGAAAAATGAACCTCCGATTAGCACGGTGGGGCTACGTACGGTGCGAAAGAAGTGCACCGCACACGCGTGCCAGGAAAGGGTCGTCATGATGCGCGGCAGAGCCTTGAGAGATGGCCGACTGAGAAGTGCCTGACGTGTTGTGTGTGTCTATCATCAGGTGGTCGTGTAGTGCTTATTCACACCACCACCACCACCATCATTCTCATGCACAGTAACAT
The DNA here is from genome assembly GCF_965212315.1 of Lampetra planeri. Classification (NCBI taxonomy): domain Eukaryota; kingdom Metazoa; phylum Chordata; class Hyperoartia; order Petromyzontiformes; family Petromyzontidae; genus Lampetra; species Lampetra planeri. The sequence continues at coordinate 2,730,192 of NC_136166.1, forward strand.
CTGCTGGTTATAACATTATAAGTGCTCTATAGAGAGCACTTTGTTTCCACTTCTCTCTCCAGCAATCTATAATAAGGCCACAAAAAGGAGGGGATGCTTCCGCAAACAAAGTGTGCGGCAGCGTTGTTGATTTGTTGTGCCTGCGCCGGATTGCGCCCTGCCTCGTTAGGTCTCGGGTAGCGAAGGAGGTCCTTGCTGCACGGGTCAGGTTGTTGTAGGCTGCTGCTGTTGGTGGTGGTGGCTACGTGGCATGCAACAGATGGGACAAAAAAAACCCCCACAATCGTTGTCCTGTACTTTATATGTTCCTAGGTTCATGCCCCCCCTCCCGCACACCACCTTCACCACACACCGCATTGAGCAGCGTGGTGAAGTATGGTCGAATGGCGATGGCATTTTCCAGCAGCGGATTCACACGAGTACTGTATGTGTACTGGACAAAATGGGTTAGATCGAGTGATCATTAAATGCGTGGTTATACCCGCCACCACCCGACACAGCCAATTTGTAAGGTTTGTCATGTAAACAAAAGTTGCCAATTCGTTACTCCAGTAACTAATTGTGTGTTGGAGTAAACTCCATTGTGGATAACATTTGTCGCGAAAGCCTACGTGTGAAGATGAATGTTCACATGCACAAGTACTGAAAACTGTGTTTCTGTCAACCGATGCATGTGTGATACCGCTGCATTTCTATTTTTATAATGCTTTTCAGTGTGTGTACAATGCGTGTATGCGCTCCAAAACATTCGCCAGTGAGCAAATGTTCCCACCCTTATCAGTGAAAGCGGCGTGATTCCATGAATGGGTTAAATATAAACTGTGCAAGTTGGGTGCGTTCCCATGCTCCTCCTGCATCAGGTGCCCTGGCATGGCCCTGGCACGCTGGTTGGTGCACACGCCAGCACCGTTGATCGGTCCACAGATTGCCAGAGTCATCAATTTTGCCTTTGTGCGATGCGTGTTAATAGCCAACAGTGAAATTAAGTCCATACTACTAGAATTTTTTTTGGGTTAGGTCGCGTAAATATAAATGTGTCGTTAAACCCACCACCACCCGACATGCCAATTAGTAAGGTTTGTACGTAAACAGAACATGCCAAATAATAAAAAGATCACGACATTTCGATCGCAACACAATCAATCGTCATCAGGTTGAAAAATAGCGAGAGAGCTGCTGAGGCAGGATGTTATAAAGGTTTGAGATGGGTGTAGCCCAAGGGTCATAAACCAAGTGGGCGGGGCTAGTGAAGAAATTTGCATGTAAATGTAAGATCGGAGAGCTGGGCGAAACGTCGTGATTTTTTTTTTCTTCTATCTACGTGGCTTTACCGAAAGACCCAAAGAATATGAATTCCTGCAGTCAAGAAAGCTTTAAGTCAACATTTATAATCTGAGTACGACATTTCACCATTCTCAGATTGTAAATGTTGTGGATTTGCTCTTCAACACACCAGTGTGCTGTACTAGTATCGAATTGGCATGTTCTGTTTACTTGACAAACATTACTAATTGGCTGTGTCGGGTGGTTGCGGGTTTAAAAGACACATTTATATTTACGCGATTTTCTGTTCCATCAAAGCTGTCCAATGAATGGCAGGTTAATAGAAACCAATTTAAAAGAAAGTTATTATCCAGTAGCAGAGGAAACAAGAGGTCTCAGTGTTTCAGCTGACAGGCTTCTTCTGAAGGAGGCAGCATCTTGCACGTAGATGCTTTGGTGTTTTTCTTTCCCAATTTTAATAAATGTTTTACCTCGTATGTACGCATGTATGTTGAACTTCTTTCGTGCCGTACATATCCAACCGTGCTTATGCACATTGCGTCATCGCCGTTACATTGCTGGAAATTATTTCGCATCGTGCGTAGCCAACCGTGCTTAGGCACATTGCCTCATGGCCGTTCGGTCTCTGGAACTTTTCGCACTGTACTTAGCCAACGGTGGCACATTGCCTCATGGCCGTTACATCGCCGGAACTTCTTTCGCACCATACGTAGCCAACCGTGCTTAGGCACATTGCGCCATCGCCGCTACGTCTCCGGAACTTTTCGCACCGTACGTAGCCAACGGTGGCACATTGCCTCATGGCCGTTAGGTCTCCGGAACTTCTTTCGCACCGTACGTAGCCAACCGTGCTTAGGCACATTGCGTCATCGCCATTACCAGATCAGATATCCATGTCTCGCAGAGCAGGGCGAGACCCTTCGTGGTAAACAGATGCCTTCAAGGGCGCTTGGTTCCACACAGAACTTCTTTCGCACCGGATGTAGCCAACCGTGCTAATCTGCCACTGAGGGTAACGTTCGTGACATGGCAGTCAAACTGATACTTTGGTTTGTGGAGGTGGAATGTAGCCATGTTCAGTGGAGAATAAAACGTCACGTGATTTTGCGTTGTTGTTTTGCAATCGTTGGTGACTGGGCTAAGAGCATCAACTCTCTACACTTAAGAGCCCATTTGAATGACAAGCGGCTTGCCTGGGTTTGAACTCAGGTTCTCAGCAGTGCTTTCTCGGCACTCTTGAGCCACGAGGTCACCTCCACCGTGGTGGTTTCACATACTCGTGTGCACCTCTTCTGAATGTACATAATTGTTAGGAATCAATCATTGATAACCCCTTCCCGTTCCGAGACGTCTGCAAGTTGCAGGGTGTCCCGTTCACCGCTGAATCTTGGAACGCTCGAGCAGGTCGGCGTTAATTTTACTTATAAAGACAATCGTACTCGCCGTAGAGAACCATAGCGACGCGACCGCTCTCCACGACAGCTGGCGCCAAACTGTGCCACACGCCCTCCCGCGTGGCCTCGTGGGGAGCCAAACTAAAATAAAAAATGTTTTATCGGTATGTCTTCAGGTTGGACGACGTGCTGATAAAGTTTCTACAGTTTTTCTTCCGATTTCGTTTGGATGACGCATACATACGGATACGTCATCAGAACGGAATTAGAAGAAAAATTGATGACGTACCTACGTACATCATCATGACGTACACACATACGTCATTGGAATGGGAAAGTGTTAATATGTATCAATGCACAGGCTATAGGAGCACACTGTACTTCTGGGAAATGGGGGTGTACAGGCTGCAGCATGGAAATGATGCCGGAGAGATTTAGAATGTATCCTGGGAACGTCAGCATTTGTGATGACAAAAAACAAAGATCCCCCGTTTAGCCTCAACAGACTTTAGGGGCTAATGCTGTTATCTAGCACCTATGAAGGTCAGCACGGCACACGAGGGGGTGGGTGGCCAGCACCACGCCCGGCCGACTTTTTCTCCCCACTAGCGACGTTTACACACCGCACCAGGTTCTCATTTGAGGCCGAGTCGACCTAGGGGAGGACCAGGACCTGTTCAGATAATCGTCGCCGATGGTGTTGGCCGTGAGCGGGAATCGCACTCGGGTCATAGCCAGATTCGTAGCGTGGCGCGCTAACCGCGGCACCACCGCTCCCCTCTGTGGTGACAAAACACACTCGTACACGTGTGACCTGACACGCTCGTACACGTGTGACCTGTCACTCTCGTACACGTGTGTGCTGACACGCTCGTACACGTGTGTGCTGACACGCTCGTACACGTGTGACCTGTCACTCTCGTACACGTGTGACCTGACACGCTCGTACACGTGTGTGCTGACACGCTTGTACACGTGTGTGCTGACACGCTCGTACACGTGTGACCTGTCACTCTCGTACACGTGTGACCTGTCACTCTCGTACACGTGTGACCTGTCACTCTCGTACACGTGTGCCCTGTCACGCTCGTACACGTGTGACTAGACGATTGGACATGTGGCTGTCTGTAGGGGGAGGGGTGGTGGGGGTCTACATGGCCGACTGTTGGTTCGATTTGGTGGGGGGGGGGGTTGCCAGACCAGAGAGGTAGAGAACTGCTGCTAAAATGTAAACGTTGTACTTGTTATTTTGTTTCCCCTCCCCAGTCGTGTGGCAGCTGTCCCGTACTCAATCTTGTGACGTTGTCCGCCGACGTCTCGACCGTAGTAATGCAGCGTGCGCTCTCTGTTCTCTCTCAAGATGTCAGCTGTGTGCTTACCCCCCTGCCTCCATTCAAACCTCTTCAAGGTCGGTCAATTCGTAACCTCTCGCCACGCGATCTGCCCTTTCGCGAATCGCCGGTCACGTTCGCCTGGCGTATCGATGATTCTGGATACTTCCTGCTCGGTAGCTGGACAAACCAGCTCCGCCAAACCGCCAACACTTCCTCTAAATGTCTGTGCCATCTCCCCCGCCTATTATACATGCCTCTAACCCCCCCCCGCATTCATTCGAACCTGTAAATCACGGAAGGGAATTCGTCGCTCTCCCTGTCTTTGCCGTTACGCCCGCGGTACGTGTTGCAGCCCTTTTGGTTTCTTCGCTCATTTTTCAGAGGGGGGGTGGTCCACTTTCACCGATAAGACATCATATCAGTCTGTGTGAGGGCCACCATACATTTTAAACCATTGGGGGTTTGGACATCAGCACGATGATGATGATGAAGTGTTTCCACGTTTGTGTATTGTCAGGGGCCGCAGGTCAGGGGCCGCGCTAAAGGCCCCCAGGGGCCTGCCAGTGGCTCGCGGGCCTTGCAATTAAGTACACGCGTGCCGTGGGGGCTTTTTAGACCATAATTTGCTGTTGCTTGTCAGCGTGGATTGGTGAAGGCGGGGAGCTTAGATGCGGGAACATACAAGCACCATACAACAGTGGTTTTCGCTGCATCCTACCCTCTGTCTCCCATAATGTAGCACTGCAGCAACCTGTTCTGTGTGGTGTGGTGATCGCCCATCCAAGCACTGTCCAGTGTAGCTGCTGAGATCATGTACTCTGGTGGATTTGATTTCTGTGCCTACTAGGTCCAAACTTTTTATTTGTTGGTATGCATCTTTGCTTTAAGGCTGTAAACTTCAGGCTATACGTTAAAGTGACCTTGGACTGACAAGGTGATGGCACGATATTAACTCCCTCCCCTGGTATGCAGGAGGTCGTGGGTTTCATTCCGACCCTGACGCCTGCTGTATATTTTGAGTTTGCATCTCTCTCTCTCCGTGGTTGCGTGGTGTTTTCTCCAGGTCCTCCGGTTTTTCCCTCCGCTTTTAGAAACATGCGCTTCACGTATTTGGCTGCTATACATTTCCACGTGACAATAAGCCACTTCGTTGGGCTATTATTTGTGATAACCAGGTCACTTCTGAAAAAGAGCTACATAGCTCAGTGGGCCTTATCCGGTAAGATAAAAAAATCGTTTTTAGTTTACTTTTAGGTACCGCTTTGTATTTCTGTCACGGTCTCCCGAGCGTAGACCCAAGGCTCCAAAACACCAGCGGGGCGAGCAACAATCTCCGTAGGCTATCCCTCGCAATCGAGGATGCTTGTCTTCCACGGATAAGTTGGGTTATCTGTGGGTCCGAAGGCTGTCGGAGCTGAGGGACTGCTCATTGAGCACTGGCTAATGGAGGACCGTCTATAAAATATTAAGCGTCAGTTCCATTTTTTCACGTGGCTTGCTAAAAGTTTTGACGATTGCGAGCAGCAAGCGGCACTTTTGAAGGTACAATTGATGAGCGTCGGAACGTTTCTGCATTTGAGGAAGGTTAGGCAAACTTGGGTAAAGAGAGCGGCAATTCCAAAGTCAAGTGGTGCGAGGAAGGAGGGATGGAGGGGAAGTATTTTGACCAGCATGAGCACACGGTTGGCTACGTACGGTGCGAAAAGAAGTTCAACACACAGTTGATCATCGATTACACTATGGAACACAATTTTTGTTCCTGATAAATTCAAGGAGAACATGGGAGCGTACTCGGAGGAGCAAAGCGAGCGATTCCACCAGGATGTACTGGACTTTGAACGCCGCTACCAAGGACAGTGTAACGAGAACATGATGGGAGACTACATTTGGGGGCTGATTCGTGAAAGTGATTTACAGTTTCATCTTAAATCTTGAAAAACTACTCACTTCTCGATCTTTTGTAGTCATTTTTGTATTACTTTAGTAGAAATACATGTTAATTTTGATTCATATATTGTTTTTTTCTGACTTTACGTGAACGAAAATGCACAAATTCGCCCGTTTTCTCATTTAAAATAGGTAAATTTCAAAATATCACTGTCCTGGTCACAAAAGCAAAGTTTGTGGGAAATAATAGCCATTTTCTGTACATTTTAGGCATAAGCAATTTAGAACTAACACTTACTACCCAGGAATTAAAAAATAATAAAAAAAATTGTTACACAGTGTTATCCGGCGCCTTCCAACATTATCCGGCGGTTCCGGGCAAAACCGCTCCAAAGGCTGTAACCAGTCCGGCGATTGTCAAACATATCTCTTGTTGTGTTGAAACAAGAGCGTAGTAGTCTAACATACATAACCCCATGCCTCGTAAACACATTTAAAACACTGACAAAAGCATACACAGCACCTAAAAAGATATTGTTATGCAAGAATGTGCAAAAATAAGCTATTTTAAATAATGATGATGTTGCGATCATCCGGCGTTTTTGAAAATCCGGCACCCCCCGAAGCCACCGGATACTCGATGATCGGTTCTACATAAATTGTGGTGGTTAAACACAGTGTGATAATCTTTACTCTACATACGTGGATCGTGGTGGTTAAACACAGCGTGATGATCTTACTCTACGTACATCGTGGTGGTTAAACACAGCGTGATGAACTTACTCTACATACACACATCGTGGTGGTTAAACACAGCGTGATGATCTTACTCTACATACGCACATCGTGGTGGTTAAACACAGCGTGATGATCTTACTCTACATACGCACATCGTGGTGGTTAAACACAGCGTGATGATCTTACTCTACATACGCACATTGTGGTGGTTAAACACAGCGTGATGATCTTACTCTACATACATTCACACATCGTGGTGGTTAAACACAGCGTGATGATCTTACTCTACATGCACACATCGTGGTGGTTAAACACAGCGTGATGATCTTGCTCTACATACATACACACATCGTGGTGGTTAAACACAGCGTGATGATCTTACTCTACATACACACATCGTGGTGATTAAACACAGCGTGATGATCTTACTCTAAATACATCGTGGTGATTAAACACAGCGTGATGATCTTACTCTACATATGCACACCGTGGTGGTTAAACACAGCGTGATGATCTTACTCTACATTCACACATCGTGGTGGTTAAACACAGCGTGATGATCTTACTCTACATACGCACATCGTGGTGGTTAAACACAGCGTGATGATCTTACTCTACATACGCACATTGTGGTGGTTAAACACAGCGTGATGATCTTACTCTACATACATTCACACATCGTGGTGGTTAAACACAGCGTGATGATCTTACTCTACATACACACATCGTGGTGGTTAAACACAGCGTGATGATCTTACTCTACATACGCACATTGTGGTGGTTAAACACAGCGTGATGATCTTACTCTACATACGCACATCGTGGTGGTTAAACACAGTGTGATGATCTTGCTCTACATACATACACACATCGTGGTGGTTAAACACAGCGTGATGATCTTACTCTACATACATTCACACATCGTGGTGGTTAAACACAGCGTGATGATCTTACTCTACATACACACATCGTGGTGGTTAAACACAGCGTGATGATCTTACTCTACATACACACATCGTGGTGGTTAAACACAGCGTGATGATCTTACTCTACATACGCACATCGTGGTGGTTAAACACAGCGTGATGATCTTACTCTACATACGCACATCGTGGTGGTTAAACACAGCGTGATGATCTTACTCTACATACGCACATTGTGGTGGTTAAACACAGCGTGATGATCTTACTCTACATACATTCACACATCGTGGTGGTTAAACACAGCGTGATGATCTTACTCTACATGCACACATCGTGGTGGTTAAACACAGCGTGATGATCTTGCTCTACATACATACACACATCGTGGTGGTTAAACACAGCGTGATGATCTTACTCTACATACACACATCGTGGTGATTAAACACAGCGTGATGATCTTACTCTAAATACATCGTGGTGATTAAACACAGCGTGATGATCTTACTCTACATATGCACACCGTGGTGGTTAAACACAGCGTGATGATCTTACTCTACATTCACACATCGTGGTGGTTAAACACAGCGTGATGATCTTACTCTACATACGCACATCGTGGTGGTTAAACACAGCGTGATGATCTTACTCTACATACGCACATTGTGGTGGTTAAACACAGCGTGATGATCTTACTCTACATACATTCACACATCGTGGTGGTTAAACACAGCGTGATGATCTTACTCTACATACACACATCGTGGTGGTTAAACACAGCGTGATGATCTTACTCTACATACATACACACATCGTGGTGGTTAAACACAGCGTGATGATCTTACTCTACATTCGCACATCGTGGTGGTTAAACACAGCGTGATGATCTTGCTCTACATACATACACACATCGTGGTGGTTAAACACAGCGTGATGATTTTACTCTACATACACACATCGTGGTGGTTAAACACAGCGTGATGATCTTACTCTACATACGCACATCGTGGTGGTTAAACACAGCGTGATGATCTTACTCTACATACGCACATCGTGGTGGTTAAACACAGTGTGATGATCTTGCTCTACATACATACACACATCGTGGTGGTTAAACACAGCGTGATGATCTTACTCTACATACATTCACACATCGTGGTGGTTAAACACAGCGTGATGATCTTACTCTACATACACACATCGTGGTGGTTAAACACAGCGTGATGATCTTACTCTACATACGCACATCGTGGTGGTTAAACACAGCGTGACGATCTTACTCTCTACGTATGTACGTACGTACTTCGTGGTGGTTAAAACACAGTGTGGATGAGGCAGTCTTGAAGACTCGAGTCCTCAACTGTGGCTGGAGGAATTAAAGTGGTGACGTTTTAAAGTGGCCAAGTTTAACCCTGACAAAGCTTTTAAAGAGTTTTGTGACAAACGACTGCGAGTTGCGGACCACCGCAGCGACCCTCGGTTCAATTCCTGAACTCCCGCCACCTGTGTGGATCAGGTTTTGCGAGTGTAGTTTTTAGGTTCAGTCGCACGTCGGAACAAACGACATTTAATTTTCCATAATAGAGGTTACTCCTTTTGGGTTGGATCGCGTAAGTATAAATGTGTGTCATTAAACCCGCCACCACCTGACACGGCCAATTGGTAAGGCTTGTCGCGTAAACAAAACGTGCCAATTCGTTACTAGTACGCACACACCAGTTGTATGTTGGAGAGTTAAACCCACTGCAACATTTACGATTCAAGTGCCGTGACGTTTCGCCGGTAATTACAACAGCCAGCATCATCAGGCGACAGCCAGACCAGAAAAAACGTCTCGTGGATAATATTGGTCGCGAACGCTCTGCGTGTTAGACTAACATGTCATTGGTTGTCCGTCTAGCTGGAGGGCTTATTGGTACAGACCGCTGGCGTTGACCATGATATTGTTTTTAACAATGCCATGCGATATGGGTTTTTGGCATTCTACTATCATAATGTCCGTTTCCCATGAATGGTTTACAATAAACCCTTATTAATTAGACACAAAGGCAGCTCTGGCCTTGACGAATTATTCATTATTCCGAATTCTGTACAATGGTAACGCCAGCTGCACGTTCCATGTTTGTACCGCTTATACACTGTAATGTCCAAGTCAACAAACTTTGCGGCCTTGATCATCTTCTGTATCTTTTTCGAGCTGCTCGGATCCTCCAAAGGTTAAGGCTACGCTCCCTAATCTTCTCCCGGCGTTTGATTTCACGTCAAACTCTTCACACACCATACACATTGACCCACACACCCTGCATCGATTTTATCCAAAACTGTGAATTTGTCTCGCAGACAAAGGGATTTAGACTTCGGTCCCTTTCTGTTACTTCTCGATGTTGGTGTAGACGACATTTCTGAGAGGGTTGGCTTGCACGGAGTGCACAAACGAGATGAGGTCCACTGACGCTCGCCACGCGTGCCGCCATCAGACCGAGTCGTCATTTTGGTCGTGGCGCGTGGCATCGCTCCACGCGCCATGCCAAAATTGGACCATTCGGTACGGCGATTCGGCTCGTGGCGAATTACCAATACACCGTGTTTCTGCCAAAAGCACAGCCGTGCCGAATTATCCCCAGTTAAGAATGATCAAACACCGAAATAACGAAGTTTTACTGTAACTGTACGTTACGTCGTTATTTAATTTGCTTTGAATTTCCTTTGCCGCGCTCATGTACCTCCAGCACTTTGGCGACGTATGGAGCGAAAGAAGTTCGACACGCATACGAATCAAGGTTACTCAGGAGTTCTTGAAGTGCATTTCGCTTGGCACAAACCTGTCACGTGTCTTTATCATTGCAAGTTTGCACACTATGATGTTTTTGGCATGTACCACTGTCAGCAAATGACAATAATGTTTTCACTGCCATGGGGATCAATTAATATGGAGAAACAAAGTTTAGCAGAGCAGTAATTTAATGGGTACTATAAATATTTATTTACAACTTAAATGATTGTTTTCTTTTACAATCATTATTTCGTCAGGAAATTAAGATATTTAAACCTGTTGAATATGGAGTGGTAATCTCGGCGCGATGATATTTTCAAAGCGGACGATGCGCTTATCGCGGCGCTGATATCGTAGACACGGCCGAGCCTTTGTGACGATGCATCGAGTCATTCCGAGCTGGGACAATTCGATGATATAATTAAGGACCAAAAAAAATGCGGCAACTTGTAATCACCTGTTTTATTTTGCCCGTGGGTCGATTACTCGGAGCCCCTTGTGCTGCACGTAGCCAACCGTGCTAATCGCAGGCGAAGTACAACAAACTAAATAGAAAAATAAGCTCCCAAGAAATTAATTTTCAACCTGGATTTAATCGTGCATAGCTCCAGTGGCTTCCTAATGTCAAAAGGAAGAGCGTTCCAGACGGCCGCATTGGCGCATTTGTAACTGCGGCGGTGCAGTGACCGCCTTTGTTCGATGGTCAGCCAGAATCCGCTGCTGCGGGGATAACCGGGGACAGGGGTTTTGTGTTGAGTTATGGGACTGATAGTCCCTGGAGTAATCTGTGACAGGAAAACCTTGCCCAACGGCAGCTTTATCGACCACGTGTTTCGACTATACACGGTGTACCTCGTGATGTCTGTTTTCCCCGAACACGGAGGGTGATGTTCTGGCTCTACGCTGTTTGACGCTTCTCATCTCCGCGTTGGAAAGTAGTGCCGTGAGAGCGCTGGATCTGTCGGAAGATGTGTGAACGAATCGACTGTGAGAACGATTTGTTTGTCGTTTGTGTTTTTGTGCGTGCGTGTGTTTTGACGTGGCGTTGTAACGAGACGCTGCTCCGACACACGCGGCAGCGGCACGACAACGCAAAATATTCGCGCACATTGTCGCGTGCGTCCGGCCGTCCACTCGTTGAGGACGCTCGTCATGCGGACGCCCACAATGGCGAATGGTTCAAGTGACAGTGTTAGGGGCCAGCAGCAGGCTGGCAATTCATTGTTAGGGGCCAGCAGCAGGCTGGCAATTCAGTGTTAGGGGCCAACGTCGGACTGGCAATTCAGTGTTAGGGGCCAGCAGCAGGCTGGCAATTCAGTGTTAGGGGCAAGCGATGGGCATTGGTGCCATGGTGCGGGGAGAGTGATGCAGATAGGGTCTTGTGTTGAGGTGAAGAAAAGCGAAGGCACACACCACACACACACGAGCAATGGAGAGCGACCCGGCATCCTTTAGCACAATGGCAGAGCTCGTGTAGTATTAGTTCAACAAGGGGAGGAGGGGGCGGTGATTTTGGACCCAGGAAAGCGACCCGTTGTGTTTCCCAAGAGGTCACCGTATTTGTCGAGCGCGGTTTTGCCCAACGCGGCATTTTCCAGGAACGTAACCGGCATGTTGGGCGAGCTCTCTAGCGACACGCGCATCGCATCGCGCGTGCGTTAGAATCGAACACTATTTACGGCATATGAAAATTACACGCGCGCACATGATACACTTTTTCCTTGCTGTGGTTTTTCCCACCTGATGATGATTGCTTGTGTTGCAATCGAAACGTCGTGATTTATTTTATTTTCTACCCACGTGACTTTACCGAAAGAACCAGAGTATGGATCCCTGCAGTCACGAAAACTTCAAATCTAGAATGATACATTTGTTGTTACGTTGAGGCTAACGGGAGCGAAGACGACCATGAACACGATGAAAAGATACGGACGAGATGGTAAAAATTGAGACAAGGGACAGTCGTGAATCTTGTTCGGTTCACCGAATCGCTGGGGAGGGGTGGACGGATCTTTACGTGCGTCGGACTTCATCGCTCGTGCACACAGTGGCATGGTTCTGTTTTATTTGTGTACTTCTACTCGAGTTTTTGTTTTCACCACGTACATTTTGAATGGCGATATCGGCTTTGTGCGTGTTTCTATAATGTTTTAATAATATTCGACATATCCGATCACATATGCGATCCATACGCGATCAGCATCGATTCAATCAAAGCGTGACGCTGCTCGTGAGAAAAATTGTGTTTAAGCAGAGCCGCTGCCGCTCCTGAAATGTGATGCACTCCCCCGAAGGCCGTGGGGCTGATGGGTTGAGTAAAGACCACTCTTATATATATTGAAATATATTTATATATATTTACATTTTTACGTGGATAGAGAGTCGGATGTACAAAGTGGAAGCACGGTGGTCTGTATCTGTTTCGTTACTGCCGAGGTTACTCCCGGCGGGGTCTCTTTGTACACACTCGGGGCACACCTTTGCGCATGCCCTAAGAAGACTGCCGCACAATCCACAAAGACCGGAATGTTTCTGTCCCATTTGAAGGGAGCCGCCGAGTGAAGCGAAAGTAATTCGACGTGTTGATTTTGCCTCTGCCGTGTGCACGCCGATGGAGGGCCATTGCCTGAAACGTCACCTATTTATGTGCCCTTCTTCTTCATAAGGCGTTGAGTTTTGTCGTTGGTTTGTGCTGTTCGCACCAATGCCGCCAACGCAGCAGCAGCGTCACGGAATAATTTGTCGGATCGGATCATTCGTGCGTCGTGATTAATCATCAGGCCGAGACCATCTTCCATTACCTGGCCTAAATTATAATGAACGCTTTTGCTTACTTAAGAAATATATTCCCTTGGGTGAATTGCTTTGTTGATATTTCAAAGGGGGAGGTCTACCGCTTTGCCGATACCCCGAGCGTCGTTGTATTCCAAAGCGTCCCCGAGACACCATTGTTGACGTGACGAAGTGCGTTTGTGTAAACGTCGTTGGCCGATGTTTGAGAGCGACGTTGAAAACCGGGCAGGCTGATGATATCCCCCACGTGCACCCAGGGTTATTTTAACGTCCGCTGCTGCTTCGAATCAGAATCTCTGCGCTTTATTCAATCCGCCGACATCCAGTAGCGAGCGATGCAGACGGCGGCGTGCCCGCTGTTACGGTGAATCCACGCGACCGCGCTATATTAACCAGGGCGGCCACCGCGATCGAACCGCAAACCTCCACCCCCGCCTCCCCCCCACTCATTGCCGGCACCTGGTTTGTTTCCCACCTGGTCGTTCTCAAGGGCAGCCTCGTCAATAACAGCGGTGGGCTCTCGTTGCCAGCGCCGCCGGTGCTATCGGGGTTTTTTCCTCCCACCCCCCCCCCCTGCGTATGGCAGCGAAGGCGCCAATCGGCATCTGACACGCCGGCCAGAATCTCGAGCGTTTGACCGGCAATGCAATGCCGCGTACGCGATGGAGCCGCAGTGTCGGTAAATTTATAGCAGCAGCCAAATGCTCCTAAACGCGTGACGTCGATTCTAAATGTGCAGGGAAAAACTGGAGGCACCGGAGAAAAATTCACGTGACCGCGAGGAGAGAGAGAGACGCACAAACTCTAAATATACAGCAGGCGTCAGGTTCGAGTTAGAACCTACAGCCTCCTGTATACCAGGCGAGGTTGTTAAAATCTCTCCCCCCTCCCTCCAGGAGTCAGGGAGAGGGGTTGGGGTGGCAGGCTTCAATGATTCATAGAATTCTGATCCCGGGATGGGGAAGGGAATACTTGAATCGTTGCACGCCTGTTTGTTTTCGCTCCAAGTGGGGTCAAATAGTTCCATGTGGGTGGAGGGAAGAATAAATGCTGCCGCTTTGCATGACGAGCAAGCCACTTGTACTTTCAGATGCCGCCTCTCCCAGCCACTCACTGTAAACCGGTTGTGGTGACCTGTCGCTGCAAGCACGACTCGTTGGAGTGGGGGGAAGCGTCCTTCCGCCCCCCACCACCCCCCCAGGGGTTAGATTGGCACGCTAGAATTGTCTCGCCAAAGCGACCAGTTTGCACTGTTCGATCGATGGATGTTCGTACCTTGTTCTGCCAAGCCATCTTTGACACACAAAGACCCCTCCTGTAGCCTGACTGTAGGGGCAAATGCTGTGAGCGAGCAGCACCTATGAAGGCCGGAACGGCACACGAGGGGGGTGGGTGGGCAACACCACGCCCGACCACCTTTGTCTCCCTCTGTGGCGATGTTTACACACCACATTTGAGGCTGAGTCGACCTAGGGGAGGCCCAGGACCGGTTTAGATAGCCGTCACTGGCGTTGGCTGTGAGCGGGAATCCACCATTACATTCACACACGCGTTGTTGTTGTTGTACCGTTCTTAATGTCTCCGTGAAGCACCCAACTCGAATTGGAATGGTTGCGAGTTCAACTTCCAATTCGAGTTGCGAGTCGTCCTCGCAATCTTTCCAATTCTGGGTCGTGCGCTGTTCACCGGCCGCGCCACCCGAGCCAGCCCAGCCGTAAGCGCGCCGCCGCACTGCTCGGGATACTCGTTCTGCTGCCACAGACGGCTGCGCAAAAGCTGCGGCTGTTTTTTGTCGTCCGTGTTTCGTCGTCCCGCGAGTCGCTTGCTTGGCATTGGCCACGAGTGACAATTCACTGGGGTGACGCATCACTCAGCCTTGTCTCTCCCCCCCCCACCACCGCCCCACCCCCGTGTGCAGAGCTCTCCTCGCAGGCCAAGCCGCTGAAGACACCGAAGGCCAAGAGAGGGGGAAAGGTAAATGCACTCAAGCTCGTGGTGCCGGCTCGCAATTTCAACGGCGCTGCCCTGTTCGCATCGAAACGAATCTGTAACTTTGACAACATTTTCTTGGTTCTTTCGGTAAAGTCACGTAGAAGGGAAATATTAAAATAATAAAAATAAAACATAATAAAAATTATCACGACGTTTCGATTGCAACACAAGCAATCATCATCAGGTGTGAAAACTACAGCAAGAACATTTTAGCTGAAGTGTAGTTTTCACACCTGATGATGATTGTTTGTGTTGCAATCGAAACGTCGTGAATTTTTTTATTATGTTTTATTTTTATTGTTTTATTATTTCCCTTCTACGTGACTTTACCGAAAGAACCAAGACTATGAATCCCTGCAGTCACGAAAGCTTTAATCGAAATTTTACAACATTGACAAAAAAAATCTTGCAATGAAACCCACAACAAAAATATTGAATTTAGCATCGTTGTTCCTCTTGCCTAAATTGGAAACTCATTTCTATAAACCGATTTGTTGTTGTTGTGTTTAGTTTGTTGTCCTTCGCCCGCACCTGTGACTAGCGCAGTTGGCTACGTAGTGTGCGAAAAAAGTTCACCCGCTATTCGCCACGACATGGCAGTGATGTCACCACAGTGCCCGTGCCAGGCCCCAGGTGCACTTTGAAGCCACGTGAAGTGTCGACAGATCAGGGGACAGATCCAGGTGCCATGGGTTGACTCAGATGACTATCAAATGCACCAGCTGTACCCCCTACTGTGCCAAGTTACATACATACATACATACTAACCTAGGCCAACAAAGGTTTTTGCATCTGGGGATTTTGCACGGGGCTCAAATACAACCGTGAAACCAGATTCGTGGCAAGAACCATTCTGCGCATTTTCTCAACTTGACAAGAGTGACACCACTGATGGTGATAGAAAACAGGAAGAGCCAGCCGCTGCTACTGCCACCACTGCCGCTGCCTCCACTGGGACCGGATCCAGGGGCTCAAAGGTCAATGGGACAAATGTTTTCCAGCAGCCACAAAGTCTTGTGATTTATTTTGGCTTTCCTCGATTGTACTATCGGCATCAATGTCATGACACGAAGTTTCTGTGCGGATCTTTCGCTAAGCAGTTTGTCGTCCTTCGCCCGCACCTCTGATTAGCGCGGTTGGATACGTAGGTTGCGAAACGAGTTCAACATAATAAATACATACGTGTTAGAGAATGGCCCACAGAAGATGATACCACACAGTTACTTATCAGCTCCTTTCAATTGACCTTTAGTTCACCGTGTGGGGGGGGGCTGGACTTCCTCACCCATCCCGTCGCGTGGCAGCCAAAGCGATATTTTTCATCGTCAGACCTTGAACTCGGATAAATGAAGTGCACAGTTATTTCGATTTAAAGCTTTCGTGACTGCAGGGATTCATCTTCTTGGTTCTTTCGGTAAAGTCACGTAGAAGGGAAGTAGTAAAATAATAAAAATAACTTCCCTTCTACGTGACTTTACCGAAAGAACCAAGAAGATGCACAGTTATTGTTCACCGGGCCGTGACGATCCCGCTCGCCACTCACGAGAACCCGGTTCAATCACAGGGGGCCGGAGCCTGAGATTTGAAACCCCGGATCCCAGCGGTGCCTGCTTAGCGCTCTGACCTCTGGGGCCGGCCTGGGCCAGCCGACCTCCTTCCACGCAGGTTAACTTTAATCATTCGGCAGGGTGTGTGAGGCCCCAATTGAAGGAATGCCACGCGGTTTGTCCGGCGTCATAGGCAAGTGGCCCTGCGAAAACAACTTGCGGGAAAAGGACTCGCGATTTATTTTTGGCCAGCCCAACGTTTAGTCCGTCGGCGCAGGCCGGCGTTTGAGACGACGCGAGTTCGCTCGCAACAACCGGCGAACTCCCGTCTGCTTTGCCTACACCCCCCCACCTCCACCCCCGCCGTTCCCGTTGTGCGCGCGCCGTCTGTCGCTGCAGGGCGGCGGTGACCTGGAAGACGTCGCGAGCTGGCCCACACTCGGGGAGATCGTCGTCTCAGAGGTGGGGGGGGCTGGGTTTCATACCAGGACAAGGCAAGCAGACAGATGGCTTCATCCCATAAAAATCCATTCTTTACTCCACTCATAAACCACCCAACCGTCTTGGGGTGGTGTGCGCCGTGAGAATTGGCGGCACTGCGCGCACCGTTACACTCGCTGCGTGAGACTTGTAAGGAAGGAAGGCTGTGTCATCCTCTCGGTGCTTTCTTTCTTGTAGGGAACGTCGTGATCTTTCCCTGGAACTTATTGATATTTTCCCCTGTACATTTAAAACAACAACAAAATTGCCAAATCGTAGCTCTAACTGTAAACTGATCATAATGTAGGCGTGACAAATTAGTGATTAAACATAAATATTTATTGTCACCTGATGGAGCAAATCGGTAAATGAGACAGAAAATACATCCACCACCCTGAATTGGGACTGTGCGTTCGATCGCGGGGGGCACACACTGTTTCGCCCCATTGAGTCGTGAGAATCCGTAAAAAACACCATGGGCTCGTTTCCGGCACTCGGCGGCTGGCGAGGGCATCCCCACGAGCTCTGCCGATTGCGGAGATCCGCGTGATGCTGTTACTTGTTCAGACGTCGGCTTGGCCCGTCGCGCCGTTGAGCCCGAGTGAGCGGCCGCGCCGCCCTCATTTGCCGCAGGCTCCGCCGGACAAGGCGACGCGGAGGGAGCGGAAGCCCGAGAGCATCGCCGCCATGGCCGACTCCGCCGCCGTCGCCGCCGACTGCGACGACGAAGCCCGCGTTGACGGAGCCGACGCTCGGGAGGCTCGCGACGCTCGCGACGTCCGGGACGTTCGCGAGGACGCCAAGCAGCCCCGCTCGCCCGTGGCACGCAGGAGAGGTGACCTCGCTGATCACGTCAAGGAGCATAAAGCATCATCGCGCAAAATCCGGTCATCCTCGCAGAAACAGCGGCTTCTCGGCTAACCGTCGAACGAAGGCGGTGGTCACAGCATCGCGCGGCGCGTTCAGACGCGCTTCTGAGGCCGTCTGGAACGCTCTTGCTTCCGATATTAGGAAGCCGCTGGAGCTACGCACTTTGAAATCATCATCTTGATTAACAAACTCATTTCTTTAGAACTGCTTTTTGTGGTTAGTTTGTTGTGCTTCCCCAGCCATTCACGGGTGGCTACGTACGGTGTGAAAGAAGCTCAACATACGTGTGTACGTGACGCCGGCGATTCTGATGGCGTAGAGCAGTGAGTGGTTCCCGGCCTGTGCCACGTGGACCACTTTGTCGTGGGAATCGGTGCGTGGAACTGGGGCCAAAACTACGATGGGGGGAGTTGTTTTGATCGTTTAAAGAATATATATATCTGCCATCGGCGCGTGGCGGTCCGTGAGAAGATGTCGAGGGTTTGTTGAGAGTTCGTGGGTTGAGAAAGGTTGGGAACCACTGGGTGTAGAGGATCAGTTTTTGATGGTCGTGGTGATGGAAGTGGTGCCGATTATCGTCGGGGTCCACGGTGGTGGTTCTGATGGTGTAGGGGAATTTGGTGGTGGTGGTTTTGATTGTGTGGGTGGTGGAGATAGTTGTGTCGGTGTTGTTTCCGTGGGGAACGGTGGCGCAGCGATTAGCGCGCTGCGCTCCGAAACTGGTGAGCCGAATTTCGAAACCTGCTCACGGCCAACATCGATGATGATTATTTGAACCAGTCCTGGGACTCGCCTAGGTCGACTCAGCCTCGAATGAGTACCTGGTGCGCTGTGTTAACATCGCCACTGGGGAGACAAAGGTGGCTGTGTCTCCCCAGTGGCGATGACTACGACGTTTCGCCAATAATTACAACTAGCTTCATCAGGTGACAGCCAGATTTGTGGAGAAGTCTTAATTGTATCGTTCCTTATATAGAGGCGTAGATGTGGTGAGCACACTTCTGCGCTCTTGCGCAAAGTGGGTAACGAACAAAGATTTAGCCAAAGATATCTCAAGACTAGCTGAACACTTTCTAAAGAACACCTACTTCTTGCGGCAAGGTGACTCCTATAAACAAAAGGAAGGAGCAGCAATGGGCTCTCATTTGTCTCCTGCGATAGCGAATTTGTACGTGGAAGATTTTGAAACAAAAACAATAGCTTCAAGCACACTAAAACCCTCTGCTTGGTTTAGATATGTGGATGACACATTGGTGGTCTGGCCACACAGCAAAGATACATTGAACGCATTTCTAAATCATCTCAACTCGCAAAACCCATCCATCCAGTTCACCATGGAAGTGAAAGCTGGATATTCTGCTCGGAAGGGGTCGAAATGGTAAAATAACACAAAGTGTTTACCGAAAGAAAACGCAAACTGACGCCTATCTGAATGCAGTCACACCATCACCCCGCACAGAAATCGGCTCTTGTCAAGACGCTCATTCATCGAGCTAAGAAAGTGTCAGATGGTGACAGTCTGAGAAGGGAAATTCAACATGTTAAAGAAACGCTGCAAATGAACAGTTACAATAATGCACAAATTAACAGGGCATTAAATGCCAAAACCAAATCAAATAACACGAGCATTGAAACTGCCCAAGTAATTAAAAGGATCAAAATACTGTACATTGCAGGAGTAACTGATAAACTAGCCAGATGTTTGGAAAAACAAAACATGTTCGCAGACCAGGCTGCGTGACGCCAGCAACTCGGTAGACTTGAGATTCCGTTTTCGTGGCACGCGTGCGTTGGACGAAGACTCGGATTGAAATTCGAGATCTGAGTGGTATCGGCTTGGCTCTCACTTGGTTTTATAAAAAGGGCCGGAATGAATGAACGATTGAATTCAGTAAGACCACCTGTGTTGTCAGTGTTCACTAATGTCTGCAGGACCAGAAGCTTGCACACCTCCACAAAGACAAAGATCCCCCATATACCCTTAACAGACTGTTAAGGAAAGTGCTATTAGCGAGCACCTATGAAGGCCAGCACGGTACACGAGGGGGTGGGTGGCCAGCACCACACCCCGGCCACATTTATCTCCCCAATGGCGATGTTTACACACCAGGTACTTATTTGAGACTGAGTCAACCTAGGGAAGGCCCAGAACCGGTTCAAATAATCATGACCGGCGTTTGCCGTGAGCGGGAATCGGACTCAGGTCGCCGGGTTCGTAGCGCAGCGTGCTAACCACTACACCACCGCTTCTCACACTCTCAGACCAATACCAACACACGCCATTCGCCGCTAAGTGGCGGTGACGTCATCACGGTGCCTGTGCCAGGCCAGGTGCACTTTGAGGCCACATGAAGTGTCGAAGGCTCGCTGACAGGAGGTCACGGGACAGACCCTGGTGACATAGGTTGGCTGACTGAGATGACCGGTCGATGCACCAGCTGTGCCCCCTACTGTGCCAACTTGCTGCATTTTAGCCACCCGGCACTCCACTCATTGTTGTGAGCATCGTTCCTCTGCGCTTTGTTGTTGTTGTTGGAGGGCGACTGCCTCCAACTGCCCAGTAGCGTCCTTCACGAGCCTCCTCCACAGAGGCCGATCTTGACACCGCTGATACCAGTCATCGGCAAGTCCACTCAGCTCCACATCCTCTTGTACCACATCACTCCATCTCTTCTCTAGCCCGTGCCGCGCTCGTTTAGCCCCCTTTATGCGGCCAAACAGAAGCTGTTTGGGCATGCGGTGGCTGGGCATGCGAGCTACATGACCCAGCCCCACAAAGCCACGTTGTAATAGGTTATTCATCAATTGATAGCGCACGTGTTGCTGTGCACGCTCGCCCGTCTGTGAGAATCTGTCGATCTGTCCCCAAAGCAAGGTCTGTTTGCGTGGAAACCGCACAAACACAGCGCTCTCTGTGCGTGTGTGTGCGCGCTCGCCGTCTTCGCCGGGAGGTGGGGGAGAAAAAAAAAGCGTGCCGAAAGGGATTTTTGTGTTTTCGCGTAGTGAAAACAGAAACGGCTCGATTGCGAAATGAACAACGCGGAAACCAAATGACGGCCGAATCTGAAATGGCACGGGCTTCGAGGTTTCGCGGCGTGAGGACTGCGCGGTGCGCCTGCCTCGTGGTTCGGGGGGGGGGTTGTGGGTTTGCGAAGGGGGGCAGAGCCCGTGGCTGGTTTCAGATGTCACTTGCTGCCAATGGGAGGTTGTGGGCGGGAATCGAATTGTCGGTGAACCTTTATTTTACGTGCCATTATCGCCCTCGGGAAAGGCGTCAGTGCACGTTACAGGATAACTGGGAACGGCACGGCCGCCAAAGTTTGTAGCATGGCGTGCAAACCAATAGCACCGCTCCACCCCAGAAGTCCACACACTCGTAACAACGACAAAGATACCTCGTGTAGGCTGAACAGACTGTAGGGGCAAGTGCTGTTAGCGAGCGCCTATGAAGGTAGGCACGGCATACGAGGAATTGGGTGGCCAACACCACGCCCGGCCGCCTTTGTCTCCCCAGTGGCGATGTTTACACACCGTTACACCGGGTACTAATTTGAGGCTGAGTCGACCTAGGGGAGGCCAGGGACCAGTTCAGATTATCGTCACCGGTGTTGGCCGTGAGCGGAAATCGAACTCGGGTGTCCGGGTTCGTAGGGCAGCAGTGTATAGTAGCGTAGTGTATAGTAGCGTAGTGTATAGTAGCGTAGTGTATTGTAGTGTAGTGTATAGTGTGGTGTATATTTTAGTGTATATTGTAGTGTAGTGTATAGCAGTGTAGTGTATAGTAGCGTAGTGTATTGTAGCGTAGTGTATTGTAGTGTATATTAGTGTAGTGTATAGCAGTGTAGTGTATAGCAGTGTAGTGCCTCCATAGAACCCAATGTGTTCACTTGCCGACCATTCCCTTGTTAACGACTGGCTGTTTTCGGTCCAGTAAATATTAATTAATGCATTTATTAGCCACCTTTCTTTTAATAGTATGTGTTTATAATGTTGTTGGTATCTTTATGTATTCATGTCCATTGTATAAATGTTAGAAAGTAAGTTTTTTGGGTGAAAAAAGGAGTAATTTTAGATGCTATCGGAACGAATTAAGCATTTAAAGTGCATTTCCTATACTTGCTTAACGACTAAAAACGAGCGGTTTCGTGGAACCAATTACCGCCGTTAATAGGGGCAGAGGTTCTGCTGTTCTGACCAGCTTGTAGAACGTCCAAACAACCCCCGTGAGTGACACAAGCTGTTGGGAGGCCCTCATCCAACAGTGGATTGTCAAGCGGGCTGCCCCACGTGTACCCCGAGTAGGAGGGTGTGAAGTCTAAACTGCTCGTACAAAAAACTCTCCCCTTTGACATTCATGAGATGTCAACTCCCTCGCCGGGTACGCAGGAGGTTGTGGGTTCGATTCCTGACCCTGACGCCTGCTGCTGTTTATTTGGAGTTTGCATTTCAACACGTAGGCTTTCGCGACCAATATTATCCACGTTTATATTTACACGATCTAACACACGCAAAAAAACCTGTCATGGAGTTTGCATGTCTCTCCCCGTGGTGATGTGGATTTTTCTCCAGGTCCTCTGGTTTTTCGCTCCACATTTACATACCGTGTCAACCCCATACTGTCTACCCGTATTCTCGTACAGGGAAATTCAGTTTTCAGGTCCATACGGCGTACAGTCATTTCAATACGAGGGTATAAACTTGGAGGGAGACTTCTCTCTTGGAGGCGACGCGTTTATTTGAGATAAACAATAACAATAGCAATAGCCGTAACGCTAAGGGCTATGGCCCCTGTTACATTACGGGGTACGGCCCCGTCACCCGGTAACCTAGGGGGAGGTACCAGCCTCCCCTGTAGCGGGCCCTACACATATTCTTAGGTTTTTTTTCGGTAAAGTCACGTAGGTAAAAAATAAATAAATTAATAATAGTAAAATAAAAATAAAATAAAAAATCACGACGTTTCGGAGGCAACACAAGCTTTTTATTTTATTTTTGATTTTACATTTATTAATTAAAATTTTTTACCTACCTGACTTTACCGAAAAAAACCTAAGAATATGAATCCTTGCAGTCACGAAAGCTTAAAATCTAGGGCCCTACACACTCCGTGCTACGCTCTCACGGGTCTTCCGCTACGGACGCTAGGGGAGGCTCGGCTGACCCGACCTAGCCAGGGGTCTCACCACCGGTCCGCTGCAACCCGGCTCTGACAAGAGCCTCGCTTGAGGGTCCCAGGGTGCTGGTCTCGTCTTCAGGCGTCTTCAGACGTCTTCGGGTCTTGAGGGGATGAACACTGCCGGTCCCGTTGAGAGGGCCGGCTTGTATACACAAGTTGGGGCTTACCCCGCCCCTAACCACAGCTTCCCCCGAACCTTCCAGAAGGGTCTGGAAGGGTCTGGAATGAACCGTTGGCCCCCAGCCTTCACCCCTTGGGGGTCTGGGGTCTCTACCCCCGGTAACGGGGTACCCAGGGGTGGGGGGGGGTTTACCCAGGCTAACCACCACACCTCCCGCTCACTCTCCCGGCCGCCTCCTATCGGCCTGTGAGGGTGGTGACAGTAAGAAGACAGCGCCGTGGTATGGTGCAACAGGAACAAAAAAAAATGTATTTTTGTTTGTGTTTCTCCCTTGTGATGGGACTTTGTGGAATGAACGTTGAGATTTATAAGGGGCACCGGGTAACCAACGAGGTCTGAATTGGTCTGTGATAAGGTAGGGCACTGATAAGGGGTTGACAGGTACGCATTTAGCATCAACGTGTGTTTATATAATTTGGCTGCTATAAATGTCCACGTGATAAGCCACTTCCATTGAGCTGCCATTTATGGCCGGGTCGGCTTCTAAAACAGAGCTTTGTAGCTCGGTGGGGGCTTTACCTGCTAACAAAAATAAAATAATTGTAACCGTTGAATAATGGTTTTGAACAGCAAAATGGAAGCTGAAAATCAACGTCTTGTTATCGGGTCTCGCGGCGCTCACTCGCGAACCGTGGCCACTGGCGTGCCGTGGCTGAGCGAGCGAGCGATGGTCGCCCCCCCCGCCACCGCTCAATCCCCTCGCCGTTTGTCCCCCGCAGGAGGGAAGCAGAAGTGGATTCCGCTGAGCCTGGACGGGCCCTTGCGGTCGCAGAGCGGCGGCGGAGGCCAGCGCGGTGGCACCGGACGATCGGCCTCCGACTCGGCCGCCCCTCGCAGACCGGATGACTCCAAGAGTACGACGCGGGGGGAGGGGGGGGGGCGGGGGGAGGGGGGGGGGGCGATGTTCTCAATGAGCGGCACGGTTACGCTCACGTTCGGAGCGAAGTTACAAGTGTGGCCGCTCGGCGGATGGATTAATTGTGTAGGCAGTAGGCCGCAAGACGACGTTTTTTATTTGCGGTGAAACGCCTGCAAGCCGGGCTCATTGCTGCGTGGGGGGGGGGGGGTGTCTTAAAGTCACAAAGAACAAGCAGTACCAAAATTAAATACAAATAGTGCAAAGTGTAGGAAAGGTATGCAAGTAGGTAAACATGAATCAAGTCTATAAGCACAAAGTGCAAACGTTTATCAAGGGGAATGTGGGGGGGGGAGCATTACGGTTCTGGGGGATGTCCGGAGAGAGAGACGGTGACTGCGGCAGTGGCAAGGGCTCAACCGGGCTACGTGTGTAAATATGCAGCATTATAGAGTGTGTGTGTATATGCACACACATAGTGTGTATATTTCAGTTTCATTTCAGTTTCATGTATTACTAACTAGCTTTACTTCCCCGGCTTCGCCCGGGACTTAATTCACCACGCCCGGCCGCCTTTGTCTCCCCAGTAGCGATGTTCACACACCACACCAGTTAATTGTTTGAGGCTGAGTGGACCTAGGGGAGGCCCAGGACCGGTTCAAATAATCGTCAGCGGTGGTGGCCGTGAGCGGGAATCGAACTTGGGTCGCCGGGTTCGTAGCGCAGCGTAGCGCTAACCACTACACTACAATGCGTTAAGCTTCCACATGCGCGGGTCACGTGACAGATGTGACGTCACAGCTCACTTGCCGTGCAAAAAAAATATGCATTATTGAGCTCCCCCCCCCCCAAAAAAAAAAAAGTGTATTTTAATAATTTTTGCATGATGTACAGTCTGGAAAGTACCCACATGGCAAATGTACAGTTTGTTGCATGTCGGGAAGTACGCTAAACATTTTGAACAGACACACATAATCACAACTTTGCCTTTTATATATATGGGGATAACCCTGTGAGTCATGCAGCTCTTGACTCGGGGTGCAACCGCAACAAACAAAAACATGAACAAGAAACATCTTAAAGTGACTACACGCAACAGAAAAATCCAGGAAAAAAACGGCAAAGTCTTCCAGAAAAAAACCCACCGCATTTCAACGGTGTGTGCAAAAAATCCCAGTGGGATGCAAGTCAAACACTAACAACCATGAGACAATTTCGATTAAAGTTATCAGGCTAACTCTATACTACAACAAACAAACATGGCTAAACCGAAAAGTTTTAAAAAATCACCAAAATAAAGCTATAAAAACAATGCAACAGCGACATATATATGTGCGTGTATTTCGGTAATGTCATGTAGATAGACGAAATAATAATTATTTTAATAATCTTAATAATTATTATTTTTTCTACCTACGTGGCTTTACCGAAAGAGCCAAAGAATATGAATGCCTGCAGTCACGAAATTTTTAAGTAAAAATGTACGCATGTTTTTTCCACTATGTGTGTATTTACACTATGTGTGTATGTACACCATTTTTTCGTGCGTATATATACACTATATACAGGATATTCATACTCTTTGGTTTTTTCGGTAAAGTCACGTAGGTAAAAAATTTCAATAAATTAAATCACGACGTTTCGGAGGCAACACAAGCTTCCTTCTTCAGGTGGAACCGTCACAGCAAAATTACAGTAAAAAATTACTGTAAAAAATTACTATAAAAAAATTACTGTATCAAGTGAAGAGAGCTCTAAGCTCTAAGCTCTCTTCACGCTAAGTAATTTTGCTGTGACGGTTCCACCTGAAGACGGAAGCTTGTGTTGCCTCCGAAACGTCGTGATTTAATTTATTTTAATTTTATACTCTACGTGACTTTACCGAAAGAACCAAAGAGTGTGAATCCTTGCAGTCACGGAAACTTCAAATCTAGAATTAACAGGATATATACATAGCTTCAGTTATATGTAATCCACAACAAAGACATTTAATTAACACTTGATATCAATGAGCTCAAAACAATTAAATGCAAACAGTAGTAATCACATCTAGATTGAAAACTCATTTGTTTAGAACTGCTTGTTGTTGTGTTTGTTGTCCTTCCCCCGCACCTCCGATTCGCGCGGTTGGCTACGCAGTCGATCGTCGATAATTATCCGTCGGCTTCGGGGGGAGGGTGGGGGGGAGAAGAGTGTGTCGGATTTTCAAAGACACCAGATAATCACGACATCATCGTTAATTAAGATTATTTTTGCATTTTCTTGGATGAAATGTGTTTAGGTGTTGTGAGTGTTTTAATTTATGTTTACTCTATTAAATTGGCTTAAGTAGACGTACATTCAGGCAAAAATAAATATCACGTAGGCTTTCGCGACCGATATCGATAATGCAGTTTTTTTGTTAGATCACGTAAATCTATAAATGTGTCATTAAACCCGCCACCACCCGACATAGCCATGTGGTGGCGGGTTTAACGACACATTTATATATTTACGCGATCTAACCCCCCCCCCCCAAAAAAAACCTGGGTTATGAAAAATAGATATCCTACTGTGAAGAGTGACTGTATTTACCAGAGGTGGGACAAAGTCATTGTTATGCAAGTCCAAGTCGAGTCGCAAGTCATCAAATTCATGACTCGAGTCTGACTCGAGTCCAAGTCACATGACTCGAGTCCACATCTCATAGGTGGGACAAAGTCATTGTTATGCAAGTCCAAGTCGAGTCGCAAGTCATCAAATTCATGACTCGAGTCTGACTCGAGTCCAAGTCACATGACTCGAGTCCACACCTCTGGTATTTACTGTACCGCACTTATCACTCCGATCTCGAAGACTCCGCATCATGGCCACTACGCTCTTGTTTCAACACAACCTCTCGAGTTTGACGATCGCTGGACTGATGCAGCCTTCAGAGCGGTGCTCCGGCGAACGCCGATTAACACAACGCACTTTTTTGCCGGATCGCACCGTGTATTGTTTTTATCACCGTAGTTATTAGCCATGAAAGATGTATACACGTGCAGTATTGTCATTATTTAAGTTGTTGTATGTAGTGTATCATGTACCGTAGAGAATATTTAACACTGAAATCAAGCGTAGCTACTTTGTATGTCACGCACACGGTGCCGATGGACTGGTTACCGCCTTTGGAGCGGTGTTGCCGGTTTCGCCGGATTAGCACCGGCACTGCCGGATAATGTTGGAAGCTGCCGGACAATCGCGCGGTGCCGGATAATCGATGATCGAGTGTACATACATACACACAACAACAACTGCTATTCGCCACTAAGTGGCGGTGACGTCACCACGACGCTTGTGCCAGGCCATGTGCACCTTGAGGCCACGTGAAGTGTCGAACGCCCGCTGGCAGGAGGTCACGGGGCAGACCCAGGTGCCACGGGTCGACTGACTGAGATGACCGAGATGACTGGCTGATGCACCACCTGTGCCCCCTACTGTGCCAACTTGCTGTGCTTTAGCCACCCGGCGCTCCACATACACACATACATACACACATACATACACTCATACGTACGTACGTCTCTCTCAAGCCCCCACCTCCGCCGCAGGCTGGCGCCGCAGCGAAGGGCTGGAGGATGCCGGCTCCGGGCGGGGAGGCGGTGGTGGCGGTGCCGGAGGGGCCTACCGCGGGCGGGGAAGGGGCAGCCGGGCCAGGGGGAGGGCCCGGGGCCGAGGGAACCCACGCGGTAAACGCTCGGGAGCGGTGTCCGACGTTTCGCTCCACGTGCCAGGGGCTCATGTCGTCCGTTAATGCGCTCCTGATCTTCGCGAATTTGTTTTATTTTTGTTCGTGCCGTCGCGTTTTTTCTGGTTTTTTTTTTGCCGTTTATCCAAAACTCTTGACAATCTATAAACGGAGCCGCATCTGTCTCTCTCTCGCTCTCTCTCTCCCCCTCTCTCTCTCCATCTCTCTCTCGCTTTCTCTCTCCCCCTCTCTCTCTCACTCTCTCTCTACCCCTCTCTCTCCCCCTCTCTCTCCATCTCTCGCTCTCTCTCTCTCTCGCGTGCAGTCCACTACGACCACCGCTATGGGGGGGTCGTCCCTTTCCTGGGCGGCGTCGGTGGCGGCAAGAATGGGCGCCCCGCCGCGGGCACGAAGCCTCTGTTCGTCGTGGATGGCGCCAACCCCCCACCGCACGGAGGAGCCCTCTACTCCGTGGACGAGACGCTGCTCAAGGAGTACATCAAGCGGCAGATGTGAGGCCGTGGCACGCGGCCGGGAGGGGGGTTCACGGCACGGGGCGGGAGTTGAACGCCGAGGGTTTTCCACTCGTAAACTTAAACTAGAAACTGTTTTTTTTTATTTTTAACCAGATAGGACCCGCTGAGCTGGTGGCGTATCATCATTATCATCATCGCGTGGACATTTCTAGCAGCATCTAAATTGCTCTAAACGCATGGTGATGTTGATTCTAAACGATGACGGGAAAAACCCGAGGACCCGGAGAAAAGTCCACAAGACCACGGGGAGAGGAAGACACGCAAACTTCAAATATACAGGCATTGTCAGTGTCGGGATTGAATCCACGACCTCCTGCATACCAGGCGAGGTAGTTAACATCTCCTCGCCACAGCGGCGCCCCTTGTCAGGGGAAGGGCAGTGGTGGAGTGGTCGGCGTTGCTGCGTGATGAACCTTCCCGCCTGAGTTTTATTCCCGGCCACAGCCAACGCCACTCACGGAGCGGTATCTCAGCCGCTCCCGGGTCTGCCCGCTCACCAACCCGATCTGACCAATGTGGTTAATCGTGGTCAAACAGCACTGCCGCGATCAGCGTGGAACTTGGGGAGACCTTCATCCAGCAGTGGCTTGACAAAGGGGGCCGTGAATTATTATTAATTGACGTGTTGTATACAAGGGGTCCGAATTAACCCATAGGCCATTGCAGGCTTGCGATGTTTACTGTGCTGTTAAAATAGGCGTCAAACACGCGAGAACTAGAATCGAATCGTGACCCCGTACCGCCAGAGTTGCCTGTGTGCTGTGTGTGTGCTGTGTGTGTGCTGTGTGTGTGTGCTGTGATGTGCGTGCTGTGTGTGTACTGTGTGTGTGCGTGCTGTGTGTGTGTACTGTCTGTGTGCTGTGCTGTGTGTGCTGTATGTGTACTGTGTGTGCTGTGCGTGTTGTGTGTGTGCTGTGTGTGCTGTTGTTGTCCTGGTGCTGTCCTGTTGCTGTCCTGTTGCTGTCCTGGTGCTGTACTGTACCGGTGCTGTGCCGTGCGTGACAGCGAGTACTACTTCAGCCCGGAGAACCTGGAGCGGGACTTCTTCCTGCGCCGGAGGATGGACCCCCAGGGCTTCCTGCCGCTGTCGCTCGTCTCCAACTTCTACCGCGTGCAGACGCTCACCACGGACGTGAAGCTCATCCTGGAGGTGACGCTGGGCGACGGCGCCGGATGCGGCCGGAGCGGCCGGCGCCATCGGTCGGGTCTAATATTTTCGGAGGGGGTGCCCTTTACAGAGTCCGTTCTCTCCTAGAACGCGGCGGTGCGTAGCAGTTTGCGTTCCTGAAGAACACCGCATGATGGAAGGGTCTCGTTATGATTAATAATAGAGGAGATCATCGGTTATCCGGCGGCCGGATAATCACTACTCATCATCGTTGTTCTTGCGTAGCATCGTGTTTTTAGATGTTGTGTATATGTTTTAATGTTTTAGATTAGTTTACCATTTGAAATTGGCAGAAAGAAACGTGCATACATATAAACAGTTTAAACACGTGAGCAATAATCATCCATAATAGAGGTTTTTTGGTCAGATCGCGTAAATATATGAATGTGTCGTTAAAACCTGCCACCACCCGACACAGCCAACTAGTAAGGGTTGTCACGTACACAGAATGTGGCCAATTCGTCACTAGTACAGCACACCGGTGTGTTGGAGAGCCACATATTGTGGCTTGGTTCTCCAACCAACTCAGCCTCAAATGATTACCTGGTGTGATGTGTAAACATCGCCACTGGGGAGACAAAGGTGGCCGGGCATGGTGCTGGCCACCCACCCTCTCGTGTACCGTGCCGGCCTTCATAGGTGCTACTTGCTAACAGCGCTTGCCCCAAAATTCTGTTAAGGCTACACGGGAGACCTTTGTCTTTATATCGAACGTCTTCCTCACCGTTCGTAGCCAAACGCACTAATCGGAGGTGTGGGAGGGACGCAGAAGCTTGGCCATTTAGTTGGTTGGATGCCAAGTCGCTCGCTCACTCGCTCGTTCTCTCTCCCTCTCTCTACCGCTTGAAGGCGCTGGAGGACAGCGTGGTGGTGGAGATGCGGGACGGGCGCCTGCGGTGCCGCGTGGCCCCCGAGGTGTGGCCCCTCCCCCCCAGCGAGGGCTGCCCCACCGACTTCACCCTCCTACTGCACTGCCCCGAGTTCGTGCCCAAGCAGGCGGCACGGGTCATCACAGGTGCGCACCTACGCACGCTGGCACATGCACACGTGCTGGCACACGCGTTGGCACACGCACACTGGCTCATGCTGGCATGTGCTGGCAGGCACACGCTGGCACGCACACTCTGGCACGAGCGCATGCTGGGATGCGTACGCTGGCACACATAGACACGCTGGCACACACGCTGGCACACGCTGGCATGTACACGCTGGCACGCACACGCTGGGAAGCACACGCTGGCCCGCACACACGCTGGCCCACACACACGCTGGCACATGGTGGCCCACCCACGCTGACATGACGCATGCTCGGTCACGTGGGTTATCCGTTGCTCGCTCACTCGCGCTCACGCACCCCCTTACCATGACACAAGCACCGATCCACTTGCGTACGCACCCGCTCACTTATTCACAAGCTTACGCACACGGCGGTGAGATGTTAACTACCTAGCCCGGTATACACGAGGTCGTGGGTTCGATCCCGACCCTGACACCTTTATATTTGGAGTTTGCATGTTCTCCCTGTGGTCATATTGATTTTTCTCCAAAAGAACCAAAGGCTTTGGCATAAAGTTATGCTTCTGTATGTATGTGTAGTAAGTACTCAGGAGGCTTGACGACGGGATCGGAGGCACACTTATTTATTAACACAACTTGTATACAGTTAGCGAGTATACACAGGACCTAAGGGGTAACGTCCCCTTACTCGGCTAACAGGGAGACACAACATCTAAGCCCCGCTAACCTAAGCCCAAGTCCTCCACTAGGGAGCTAAGGGAGGCTACCTGTCCCAGCCCTGGTCAAGCTGGGATTCGGCACCCTGAGTCCCCAGACCTGCTCGTCAGTCTGGGCTCTCGGGGCCACGCCACCGGCTTGCCCTGGTCAGCCCTTACAAGGACAGCGAGCCAGGGAAGCTCCGGGGCCTATTCTAGCTGGTCTTCCGTCTTCGCTGGTTAAAGCTGATACTTCGACCTCGAGCCCTCCGGCTCACCACCTTTTATAGTACTCGGCCCCCCCGGGAGGGGCCCGTGGGGGATGCAGGTGCGGACGTCGGTGCGAGCACCTCCTATGTGTACGGCCCTAACCACGCCCCTTGTGTTTGTTGGCCATCCGCTCCCATACACAATTACACCTCTACATCACCCCCCCTCGTACAGCTCGCAGCCGTCCCCGGCTGCAACAAAAACAGAATAAAGGTGCATCCCTCCCCAAAACCGTGTGTGCCTCGCGTAATTTTAACAAGAACAATGACAACCCTAACAACAACAACAACAACAACAGGAACAAGGTAGAAGAAGAAAGAGAAAAAAAAATAACCCGGCGCACCCTCCCGAATAAATACCCCATTCCGCAAACCCAACATATATACACACTCTCCGGACGCCCCCCTCCCACTGTCCGCAAGGGCCCCCCAACGGCCGACCTCACAATAGTCTGCGCGTTTTGGCGCGCGTTCTCGCGGCGGGCCCGTCACAAGGGCCCGTCCCGGCACGCTCAGTGGCGGTTTTTGACGGTCCGGGTGCAAGAGAGTCTGGCGTTGCTGCCGAGTGACCCCCGACCCCTCCGGGAGGGGTTGGCGGGCGTGGACCCGTCACTCCTGTTGCACCTGGAGATGGAACAGTTGATGTCAGGTTAGGCGAGAGCAGCGACGTCGGGGAGTCGGCGGACCCCTCACACGTTTGGCCATGCGTGTGTGTGTGTGTGAACCACGGGCCGGCGCAATGAACGGTTTCAACCTCGAGGGGTGCACGTACCACCGACGCCTCCCCCATTTGACGCGAACACATTGCGGCCGTAAGACCTGTACGACCTCCACTGGCCCCCGCCACGGCCGTACCAACTTTGACGAGGTTGCCAGTGGCACCTGGGGACAGTGCAACCATGCCCTGTCCCCTGGTTTCCATTTGAACACATGTACCCGCCCCAGCCGAAGCCTCTCGTTCGCCCTCTGGCGGAGTTCAGAATTTTGCACGGCCGCTTCCCGCGCCTCAGATAATTTGCTGATGTTAAATTTAACGTGTTCGGACAAGGTAGACTTCGCCTGAGGCGCCGAGAGCTTCAGCTGGGTCGTCACAGGGGGGTTAGCCTCGCGGCCATACATTAAAAAGAAAGGGGAAAATCCGGTGGCCGCATGGGGAGCCATCCTGTAGGCCTGCAACACACCGGCTATGCGAAGGTCCCAATCTGTCTGGGATTCCGACACCTGCTGGGACAGCATAGACGTGATGGTCCGATGCAGCCGTTCCACCATCCCGTCAGTTTGTGGGTGATACGGGGAGGTCCGAATTTTCTCCGTACCCAAGAGGTCGCACACCTCGCGGAGGAGTTTTCCCGAAAAATTCTTACCCTGGTCAGTAAGCAGCCGTTCCGGAGCACCTTTGTCGAGGACATAGCCCTGGACAAAGGCCTCCGCGATGGCTGCTGCCGACTGGTTGGCCAGGGGCCAGGCCATAGGCCATCTCGTGAAGTATTCGACCCCTGTCAATAAATACCTATTCCCCCTGGGTGTAGCGGGAAATGGCCCGAGTATGTCTAGAGCAACGAGCTCGTTAACCCGGGAAACCTTTATGGACTGCAGCGGAGGGTTGGACCCCCTAGCTGGTGGCTTCCGCTGCGCGCATTGCGTGCACGACCCCAGGAGATCCCCCACGTCCTTTGCCATGCCCGGCCAGAAGAAATCGAGCTGGAGCGTGGCAAAGGTCTTGTGAACCCCCAAGTGCAGAAGCCGCTCATGAACAGCCCATACCACCTTACCCCTCAATGCTGCAGGCACCACGAGCCGCTGGCGGCGGGTTTTACCGTCCCAGTGCATTAAAAGACCCTGGAACAACCCCCACGAGTCAACGTTCGCCACCCCCTGCCCAAACCCCCCGGCGCGACGGCGCAGAGCGAGGAGGGAGGTGTCCTCCATTTGGAGGCGTCCCCATTCCGCGACCGACAACCCCAGCAACGAATCCCTCCCTTCTTGCTCGATAGGACCCGAAGCCGAAGGCGCATCGGCGGCGGCCACGAGGACCGAATTGGTGGTGACGTTCGGGGGCCTACAACGCCCCGAACCCAGGAGGCAAGCGCACTCCGAAGTGGGTGGCAACCGCGACAGGGCGTCAGCGTTCATGTGGCGGACGCCCTTACGATATGTGGTGACAAAGTCGTAGTCTTGGAGAATCTCCAACCATCGAGACAACTGGCCCGATGGTTGTTGAACCCGCAGAGTGTACTGTAGGGCCGCATGATCTGTACGGACGGTGAAACGCCGACCGTACAGATACGGGCGGTACTGCTGAATGAAATAAACAATTGGCAATAATTCCCGACGGGTAACGCAGTACCGTTGTTCCGCTGGAGACAGTACCCGACTACCGTAAGCCACCACATGCTCTACGCCCCCAATGAGCTGGGACAGCACGCCCCCGATGCCCGTGTTACTTGCATCTGTATCGAGCAAGAAGGGTTGTGAGAAATCGGGGTAATTCAACGGCGGAGCCCCCACCAGGGCTTTCCGGAGGGCGCGAAAAGCAGCCTCCTCCTCCGGCCCCCAATGAAACCTGACTCCCTTGGACGTCAAGGCATGCAATGGTTTCGCGATCGTAGCG
The DNA here is from genome assembly GCF_965212315.1 of Lampetra planeri. Taxonomy (NCBI): domain Eukaryota; kingdom Metazoa; phylum Chordata; class Hyperoartia; order Petromyzontiformes; family Petromyzontidae; genus Lampetra; species Lampetra planeri. Next base: position 2,764,422 of record NC_136166.1, read on the forward strand.
AAGTCAGCCACAAACCGTCGATAGTACGACGCGAACCCAATGAAACTCCTGACCTCTCCCACCGAGGTGGGAGTCGGCCAGGAGCTGACGCATTCCGTTTTGGCGGGATCAGTGGATATCCCCGAGCGCCCAACAATGTGACCCAAATACTGCACCGATTCGCGGAGCAAATGGCACTTCTGCGGTTTAAATTTTAAATTGGCAGCCCGCATTTTGAGAAAAACAGCACGCAGCCTCTGGAGGTGTTCCTCGAAGGATTTGCTAAAGACGATGACATCGTCCAAGTAAATTAAACACGAATCCCATTGCAAGCCTGCCAAGACCAGTTCCATTAACCGCTGAAAAGTTGCCGGCGCAGAGTGTAAGCCCATCGGCAAGCGGTTAAATTGGAAGAGACCTTGCGGTGTACGAAAAGCAGTCTTAGGTTTTGAATCGTCATCCAGAGGAAGCTGCCAGAATCCAGATAATAAATCGAGGGTGGAAAAGAATCGCGCCCCCGCCAAGGCATCGAGCGACTCATCCATTCGAGGAAGCGGGTATGCATCTGCCACAGAAATTTTGTTCAATCGCCGAAAGTCGACACAAAACCGCAGTGAGCCGTCGTGTTTTTTCACCAAAACGATCGGCGCGCCCCACGGGCTGTTGGAAGGGGAAATGATATCGGCGGCTAGCATGTCATCAACAGCCGATTTGACATGATCCTTTTCGGCGGGACTCAACCGAAAGGGATTTTGGCGGATTGGCGCGCTGTCACCCGTGTCAATATGGTGTCGCAGCAATTTAGTACAACCAATATCAAATTTGTGTTGACTAAAAACGTCAGCAAATTCGTTCAGGAGAACTCGCAGCTGCGCACGCTGCGAGTCAGACAGGTCCACTGATCCCGCGCAAAGCGCATCCAGCCATCCGTCATCACAGTCCGAATGCGGTCGCGACGGAGGATCGGTGGTTACCTGACCCACGAGTGGTTCCTCATAGGGTACCGGCGTTGCGTGTGCAAGCACGGTCCCTTGAGGAACCACGGCCGTTCGCGATCCTACATTAAGGACTGCAATGAAGGGGTCCCCATCCCCTTTCACCATGGTCTGAGCCGCTATCAAATCGGGTCCATTGACCCCGGCTCGAGATGGTCCCAACAAGACCCCCCGATCAGCAACCCCTTCAGCAAACGGCCGACGCAACCTAAGAGGGACGAGCATCTGAGCTCCCGGGGGTACGCGCACAGTTTTTGTCACGAGCGCCTGCACGGTGGCAAACACCCGACGCTCCGTGGTGGGGGAAGACAAAAATGTAACACGTCGGCCCGATGGGAGCTCGATGCACCCCTGGTCAATCAAGATACGGATGGGCATTTTGGCCAAGAAATTCGTCCCCAACAGGCACGGAACCGCGAGTGAGGAGGAAACCAAAACAGGCCCGGATAATTGAATGTCCCCAATGCAAATTTTGGCGCGGATTTGCCCAATAATGCCCAGCGAGCTCCCGTTAGCAGCATAGCATGGCACGTCAACAGGGAGCAAGGGACGACTTTGAACGGGAAGGATGTTATAAATCAAATCAGATATAATGGTCGCCGATGCCCCTGTGTCAATTAAAATCCGCACCTCTACCCCATCAATATGACCGACCACAACCGATGATCCCGCCGACGCAGCAACGACACGATGGGCGAGCTCCGACCACTGACCCGGTTGGAGCGCTCGCCGCATTTCAGAACAATCGCGCGCAATGGGCGGCGATTTTCGAGCCCTGTTCAGTTGAGCGCGTGAGTGTGTGTCGGATGTGTGCATGGGCCAAACGTGTGAGGTGCCACGACTCGCCGTATTTCTCTGCTGGAGCTTGGGTGGAGACGGCGTGGCGTCCTGACGAGGTGTCGCCCCGCGCTGACGGGGAGCCCGGCATCCTGACGCAACGTGGCCTTGCAGGCCACAGTTGTAGCAGCGTGTGAGCGCCCCAGATGGCCTGGGCTGCTCCTGGCGGCTCGGTCCATTCCGAGCCTGTGGTGCCGCCGATCTCCATTCCCCCCGCCGCTCCACCCCGCAGACCTCCTCTGATGGGAGGGCGGTGGCCGCCATGGCATGGCCGGCCACCCCCTTGGCAGCCTTGCGACGCAGGGACCGCAAGCCCCCGTGGATGTGGCGCGCGACCAGCAGGGACGACATCTCTCCGTCGTCTTGAGCCAAGACGGCGATGTCCAGCTCATCGGCGAGTAGCAGCAGCTTTTCAGCCACCATGGCGTCCACTCCCTCCTCGTCCATCCGCGGAAAAGCTGCCTTTGCCAGGGCCAGGAGAGCCGTCCGGAAGGCCAGGGGCGATTCGTTGGCGCTCCGATGCCGATCGTGGAACAGCTGCCTGCAGTCCGAAGGCGGCCCATAGACGGCTGACAGCAGCTGCAGCGCCAGGTGCAGCGTGGCGCGCTTTTCCTTAGGCGCCGAGGTGAGGGTAGCCAGGGCGTCGTTGTCCAGCATCGCCGGCAGCGTGCATAGTGCCTCGGCGTCCGTCCAGTTCGCCATCTCTTGATGAGCGATGAACCGCCTTTTGAAGCCGCCCCAATCTCCATCCGCTCCCACGAATTCCTTGAGAGGCGGCAGTCGCTGTTGTAAGGCGACGTCCGTGGCTGCGGATCTCGCTCCCTCGTTCCCAGCCGACGTTACAGTGTGGGCGGGCTGTGAGCATGGCATCGCCGGTCGCTCTGTTGTTGACGCGCTGGCCGGCGTTGATGATGTCACGGCTCGTGCTTGGCCCTCAGCAGTCACCTGACGCAGGCCGGCCCCGCCCTCTGCTCGCACTGTAGTGATGGCGGGAAATTTAACCGCGAGCCGCGTCGGGGTGGCGGGAAATGCCGGCGTGCGTCGGCTGCTGTCGTCTTCCCGCGCAGCCCCTCCAGCTCCCAGCCGCGTGATCTCCTCCAACACGGCGGCCGCGGCGTAGAGCAGCTCCGCCAGGCGGGAGTGAGCCAGCCGAAGTCCCTCGGCCGACGCATCCCCCCCCTCCTGTCGTAGCGGCGCGGGTGTACTCGGCCCCGGCTGCTCCGATCCGACCTCGGCCATCTCTGGTGGTGATTCGGCCGCGGTGTCCTCCCTCTCCGACTCCCTGGTACGTGTCGTCTCTCGTGTGTCGATCTTTGGACGTTTTACTTCTGACACCAGCTGTAGTAAGTACTCAGGAGGCTTGACGATGGGATCGGAGGCACACTTATTTATTAACACAACTTGTATACAGTTAGCGAGTATACACAGGACCTAAGGGGTAACGTCCCCTTACTCGGCTAACAGGGAGACACAACATCTAAGCCCCGCTAACCTAAGCCCAAGTCCTCCACTAGGGAGCTAAGGGAGGCTACCTGTCCCAGCCCTGGTCAAGCTGGGATTCGGCACCCTGAGTCCCCAGACCTGCTCGTCAGTCTGGGCTCTCGGGCCCACGCCACCGGCTTGCCCTGGTCAGCCCTTACAAGGACAGCGAGCCAGGGAAGCTCCGGGGCCTATTCTAGCTGGTCTTCCGTCTTCGCTGGTTAAAGCTGATACTTCGACCTCGAGCCCTCCGGCTCACCACCTTTTATAGTACTCGGCCCCCCCGGGAGGGGCCCGTGGGGGATGCAGGTGCGGACGTCGGTGCGAGCACCTCCTATGTGTACGGCCCTAACCACGCCCCTTGTGTTTGTTGGCCATCCGCTCCCATACACAATTACACCTCTACATATGTATGTGTGGTTGAACTTCTGTCGCACTATACGTAGCGAAGGTGCGGGGGATGGACAACAAACTAAACACAAAAAGCAGTTCTAAAGACGTGACTTTTCAATGAAGATGTAAAAGTGCACTCTATTCGGGACTCGCCCTGTAGCAATCCAGGCAAAGTGGTCGAAGGGTTGTCCAAAACTTGGAGACCCCTGTGGAGAAAATATGACTTTATGGGAATATCCAAAAGCACACGTGAAATACATTTAAAAAAGCTCGGTCCACGTGGCATCGTAGGGCCGTGAAGGAGGGCGCCAACATTGAGAGGACAAATTTGCTGCTGCCGATGCTGCTGCTGATGGGTATGATGATGGTGGTGGTGGTGAAATGGGGAGCGGTAGTGTAGTGGTTAGTGTGCTGAGCTATGAACCCGGCAACATGAGTTTGATTCCCACTCACAGCCAACACCGGTGACAATTATCTGAATTGGTCCCGGGCTTCCCCTAGGCCGACTCAGCCTCAAATGAGTATCTGGTGTGATGTGTAAACATCGCCACCGGGGAGACAAAGGCGACCGGGCGTGGTGCTGGCCACCCACCCCTTTGTGTGCCGTGCCAGCCTTCATAGGTGGCCGCTAACAGCACTTGCCCCGACAGTCTGTTACAGGCTATGAGGGGGACGTTTGTCTTTAATGATGATGGTGGTGATGTGGGTGATAATGGTGACCCTGATGGTGATGATGATGATGACGTGGGCGATGATGATGATGGTTGTTACGGTGACGCTGGTGGTGACTTGGGCGATGACGTGGGTGATGATGATGATGATGACGACGACGATGACGGTGGTGACACTGGCGGTGACGTGGTGGTGCGCAGAGTCGGCCCCCAGCTCCCCGCGCGCCAGCCCGGTCCGCGGCGGCCCGTCGGGCGCTGGCGACGTGGGGGGCCCGCTGTGCCCCCTCTCCCGCGGCCTCTCCACCAGCCTGCCAGACCTCGACTCGGAGCCCTGGATCGAGGTCAAGAAGAAGCACCGACCCTCGCCAGCTCGCGAGCGGGCGGTGAGACGCGCGCCACCCCCACCACCCTCCCCACCCACTCCACTCCCCCCACCCTCCCCACCCTCCACACCCACTCCACTCCACCCTCCCCACTCACTCCACCCTCCCCACCCACTCCACCCTCTCGCCGCCCTCCCCACCCACTCCACTCCCCCCACCCACTCTGCTCCCCCCACCCACCCCACCCACTCTGCTCCCCCCACCCACCCCACCCACTCTGCTCCCCCCACCCTCCCCACCCACTCCACCCTCCCCACCCACTCCACTCCCCCCTCCCACGCCGCCCTCCCCACCCACACCACTTGCCAGGTCACGTCTGAAAAAGAGATACACAGTAGCCCAGTGGGTCTTAAAACCTGGTAGAATAAAAAATAGTTACAAATAGTTTCAGTGAATCGGCCGGCCACGCTTTCTGGGTCTCTCCCTTGTTGCCCGAACCCCCTAACCTTCCCTTGCGGGCGACGGGTGGCGATAATCCCCGGGGCTCTTCAATGCCAATGAATCACTGCCGTCAACTCTCTCTCTCTCTCTGCCTGCAGAATGGCGATGGCGGCAGTGGCTCCCGAACGTCACCGGAGGGGACGTCTCCCCGATCGCGTGAACACCAGAGCTCGCACAGCAGAAAGCAGCAGCAGCAGAACGACCATCATCATCAGAGTCGTAGCCAGACGCCCAGCCAGGCACGCTCGCACCGCGACGGCGAGCGTCCCGACGACAAGGAGGAGCTCGACTTCCTCTTCGACGAGGAGCTCCTGGAGCAGCAGCCGATGGACGGCCGGCGGAACCACTTCACGGACCCGGACTCGGACTGGGACTCGGACTACGAGATCGACGACAGCGACGTCAACAAGATCCTCATCGTGACGCAGACGCCGCCCCACCTGCGGCGCCACCCCGGCGGCGACCGCACGGGCAACCACGTGTCGCGCGCCAAGATCTCGTCGGAGCTCGCCAAGGCCATCAACGACGGCCTCTACTACTACGAGCAGGAGATGTGGAAGGAGGAGATGGAGCCCGAGTACGCGCAGATGAAGGTCAGAGAGGGGGGCGGCGGTGGTGGTGGTGGTGGAGGTGGTGGCGGCGGTTGAGGTGGTGGTGGAGATGTTGGCGATGGTGAAGGTGGTGGTGGCGATGGTGGTGGAGGTGGCGACGGAGGTGGAGGTGGCGACGGAGGTGGAGGTGGCGACGGAGGTGGTGGTAGCGATGGTGGTGGAGGAGGTGGCGATGGTGGCGGTGGCGATGCGAGCATCGTTATTGGAATATGATGGATTGTCTATTATCCGGCGGCTTCTGGTGGTGGCGATGGCGGCGGTGCAGGTGGTGGTGGTGGTGGTGGAGGTGGTGGCGATGGTGGTGGTGGAGGAGTTGGTGGAGGAGTTGGTGGATGATTTGGTGGTGGTGTTGGTGGTGGAATCCGGTGGATTGCACTGGTCAAAAAAAAAAAATTTCTGGCCTGGACTTTTGCAGCTGTTTTAGACTAATTTCAGGGTGCTGATTCCAAATCAGATTTGCTCTATCACATCTCATTTTTATGCTATCGGCATACCCTATTTTCATTGATTTTACCCGAAATTAACTCTGTCACTTATGATTGCAAGTTGTTGCGAGTCAGTGGCTGCTTTAGTGTTAAAATATGGTGCTGTATTTTTAGGATAGTGTGTTTATAATATCATTTTATGTAGATATCCACATTTATTTAATATTTTTCTTCTGCAGTTTTTATTGAAAATGCAATATTTGATATCTCAAAAACCCAAAAACTGATGCCAGATTTGGAATCAGCACCCCAAAATTACATTACAACCGTTCGAATACCTTATGCCAGAAAAAGTGTGACCAGTGTTGCCTATTATCCGGCAGCTTTGGGGGGGGAGTGAGCGCCAGAATTTCAGAGACTCGGGACGATTACTGCTCCATGAAATAAAATAGCTTATTTTTTAACATTCTTCTATAATATTGTTTTTAAGTGTTATGTTTTGTTTTTAATTGTTTTAAATGTGTTTTACTCGATTAAATTGGCATAAAGCAACTTACAAATAGACAAAAATAAATATCCTCTTGTGAAAAGTGACTATTTACCGTACCGTGCTTACCACTCCGATCTCGAAGACTCCACATCATGCAGTGTGATGTCCGTAGCGTCGCTACGCTCTTGTTTCAACACAACCACTTGTAGCGCCGCTACGCTCTTGTTTCAACACAACCACTTGTGTTTGACGACCGCTGGACTGATGCAGCCTTGAGAGCAATGCTCCCGGCGAATGCCGAATTACACGGCGCACTTTTCGCCGGATCTCACCGTCTGTATTGATTTTATCGCCGTCGTTATAAGTCATGAAAGATGTAGACACGTGCAGTATTGTCATTGTTCAAGGTGTATGTAGTGTATCATGTACCGTTCTAATATTTGACACTCAAATCAAGCGTGCCGATTGCCGGACTGGTTACCGCCTATACTCCTTGGTTCTTTCGGTAAAGTCACGTAGGTATAAATTAAAATCAATCTAGATTGGTTACCGCCTTTGAACCGGTTTTTCCGGTTTCACCGGATCGCCCCCAGACCGCCGGATAACGTTGAAGAGAGCCGGATAATCGCGTGCCGGATAATCGACTGTATTTGTTTTATACGCGAGGAATCCGATGAGCTATGAAACTATTTTTCGGCGATATCCAGCGAGGTGTGGACGGGTGGCGCTGGGTGATTGTCGTGATGTTGATGTTGTGAGTGGTGGTTGGTGGTGGTGAGGATGGCGAGCGGTGCTGTAAACGCGTCGTTAAACCCGCCACCACCCGACACGGCCAATTTAGCAAAGGTTGTGTCACGCAAAACAGAACATGCCGATGAGTTGCTAGTTCAGCACACACACACACCGGCCGTGTGTTGGAGGAGTAAACCACCCACGACATTTACAATTTGAGCACCGTGACATTTAGCTGGTGGAGGAATGTGAGCGAGTGCGTCGCGTGTGGCAAGTGTTGTTTTAAGGGTGCGTGTTGTGGATCGTATGCGCTAGTGAGCGAGTGAGTGGAGGGCGTCGGTGCTCCTGTAGTCTGTTGCGGGCTTACACGGGCCATCTTCATCTTTGCCGTTCTAGCAAGAGATTGAAAACTTCCGCAAGCTCACGATGATCAGCCAGGAGGAGTTCGAGACCCTGGCTCCCGAGCCTCCCGTGGACCCTTACCAGGAGGTGCCCCCGGGGCCCCCAAAGCAGCAGCCAGGTACCGGCATCGTCCAGCAGCGGATTGAGAATAGCTCCTGGCGATTGCCAGCGACTCGCCGTCGCGAGCTCGCGCCGATCCTGGCCGTTGAATTGCGAGCAGGCGCGGTGGAGACGTTGGTGACGGTGGTGGCGGTAGCGACGGCAGCGATAGTGGTCACGGTGGTGACAGTGGCGGTGGTGGCGGTGACAGCGTTAGGTGGCGACGGTAGCGACGGTGGTGTAACGGTGGTGATGGTGGTGGTGACAGTGGAGGTGGGGGAACGGCGGTGGGTGGTGGGGGGGTGGCGCCGCCGCCGCCGAGGTCGAGAGTCACGGCATCGGCTCTTCCCGCTCGCCGCTTGAGTGCCGTCGTGTTCGCTTCACGGCCTGCCCTGTTGAACTTGTTTCGCACCGTACGTAGCCAACCGCACACACAAAGCAGTCGTAAGAAATGAGTTTGTCATTTTAGATGATGATCTAAAAGTGCACAGCTCCAGTGGCTTCCTAATATCGGAAGGGAAGAGCGTTCCAGACGGCCGCAGAAGCGCATCTGAAAGCGCCGCGCGATGATGCTGTGACCGCCGTCTTTATTTTCTGGACAGCCAGAAGCCGCTGCCGGATTTTCCGTGATGTTGGTTTATGCTCCTTGACGAAGAGCAAGCCTGAAAAACCACGCTCGGTTCGGACCCGCTGTGCGGGCACCCCTGGGTACCCGTGGCTACCTGAACCGATGCAGGGCCCTAGCTGAGATATTCCAGGTTCGAGTCCAGGCAGGCCACCACCCGGTGGGTTCTCAAGCGCAGGGAGCAGCCCCCACGGACTCGGCACGGTCACCAATGATGGGCACCAAAAACAACCCCCCATTGCGTTAATGTCGGTTCTCATCTTAATTTTGCTAAGTTCAAGAAGAAGATGCAGTCGACTCTTGATTACCCACGGCCGTCCTCCCCGTCATTGGCGCGGATATTCGAGAGTCTGCTCTGTACACAGTAGAACCTAGGAGATCGAGCGCACCAGAACTCGAACACATCGGTGTTCGAACGATACTTCCGAACATTTTTTTCCCCGGAAACCGAACGAAATTCAGAGGTCGAAGGGGCAATCGCGACGCTTGAACAGGCAAAGGTTTTACCGTATGAGAGGCTCGGTTAACACGTAGCTCTCACCCAGTGCAGTTACCCACAAAACACCGTTCCTGAACTTTTTCGTGAATTTCCTTTATTTTAGTGTTTTTTGGTGTTTATCTATACACAATGTCTCCTAAGAAGGTTAGTGGTAGTGAAGTTAAATGTTCATTTATTTAATTTATCCCATATATTTATTCCATTTATTTATTGTGTTTCTTGTTTTTTTTATGCTTGTATGCATGTAATTACTGTAAACTTCGTGTAAAAATGCTTTATAATGAGAGATTTCTTGTGTGTGGAACCAATTAATGTCATTAACATTAATTCTTATGGGGAAAATTAATTCGGTGTTCGAATGGCCTTCTGGAACAAATTAAGTTCGATCTCCGGGGTACCACCATTTATTGGTTTGATTCCTGCGATGAAATGTCACCCTCCACGCAGCAGGGGGGGGGCAGCACTTTGTTGGGTGCAAGTAGTAGCTCTGTGATGTCCGCTTCTTCAACAGCAAGGGGGTTGCCCTGCTCTGCTCTGCGAGCGATCCAAACGGATTCTTCACAATCGGATTCTTGGTTTAGACCACAGAAATACAATGAGTTTGAGCCTCTTTTTTTTCCCCGCGGATGAACCCATGACGTCACGCTGGTTGCAACAACCAGGATAGAATGGTTGAAAAAGGACGAAAAAGATGGTCGTGTTAATGGCGACAGCGGTGATGCAGTGATAATGGTGGCAATGGTAGTCGTTTGCCGATGACTGGTACCAGCGGTGTCAAGGTCGTTCGCTGTGGAGGAGGCTCGTGAAGGATGCTGCTACTGGGCAATTGGGGGCAGTCGCCCTCCAGCAACAACGGAAGGCAGAGGAGCGACGCTCACAAAAACGAGCGGAGTGCCGGACGGCTAAAACGCACAGTAGGGGGCACAAGTGGTGCATCGGCCAGTCTGTTCAGTCGGTCAACCCGTGGCACTTGCTGGGTCTGTATCGTGACATCCTGCCGACGGGCGTTCGACACTTCACGTGGCCTTAAAGTGCACGTAGCCTGGCACGAGCGCTGTGGTGATGTCACCGCCACTCGGTGGCGAATGGCGGCCGTTGTAATGGTAGTCATGGTGGTGCTGGTGAGTGACGGCGATGGTGGCCACTGGTGCTGATGGTACCAGTTGCAGTATTAGCGGTGGTGGTGACGGTTGTGATTAGACACGTGGCGACATTTGTTCGTCCATTGCAGTCGACACTTACGTGAGCGGTGCGTGTATCGAATCGTGCGAGAAGGCGGAATCGTTTAAAATTCTGCGCTGCATTTAAGCTAATGGAGTGAATTAAAACTGCACAAAGGAGACCTCAGAAGCAGGAAAGACTACAAACGGGGTGGTAAAGAGAAACAAAGGCAAACGCAACTCCCAATCACGATAAACCGTGAGCGTTAATTGATGCGTGCCTGTCTGTGGCGTCTGTGGTAGCATTGCGGTCGTGTCGGTGATTATTTGTGGTAGTGGTGGTGGCAGCGGTGATAACAGTGGAGGCCGTGGTGGCAGTGATGTTGATAACACTGTAACACTTTTTTATTTGTTCCTGGGTAGTAAGTGTTATTCCTAATTGCGTCTGCTTCAAAAGTACAGAAAATGGCTATTATTCCCCACAAACTTTGACCAGGGCAGTGATAATTAGAAATTTACCTATTTTCAATGAGAAAACGGAAAAAAATTGTGTTTTTGCCTTCACATAAAGTCAGAAAAAACAAAGTATGAATCGAAATTAACATGTATTTATACTAAAGTATTACGTGTGCTGGCGTCCGCAGCGCCCACAGACGAGCTGGCGACGCGTCTGTTCGGCGCCGCCGGGCCCCCATCTCCCGGCCTGGCTCGCTCCCTCCCCACGGCCGTGCCCGAGTCGCCGGCCAGGAGGCCCCCGCGCACACCGCGCACCCCGCGCACCCCCCGCCTCATGGACCCCAGCAAGACGCCGCGCTTCTACCCCGTGGTGAAGGAGGGCCGCGCCATCGACAACCAGGTGGGGCAGCGGCGCCCAGCGCGTCGCGGACGTGGTGGGGAGCGGCGGCGCTGCTGTTGGCGCTGCGCTCCGAGGCCGGCGACCCGAGTTCAATTCCCGCTCGTGGCCAACATCGGTGACGAATATCTGGACCTGTCTCGGGCCTCACCCTATTTCTACTCGGTCTCAAACGAGTACCTGGAGCGGTATGTAGTGATCATCGCCACTGGGGGAGACGAAGGCGGACGTGCGTGGTGCTGGCCACCCACCCTCCTCGCGTGCCGTGCCGGCCTTCGTAGATTCTCGATCGCCCCCGACAGCCCGTTAAGACTCCACGGGGGAGCTTTGTCCGTGTCGACGTGCGGACGTGCCGGCACGCTCCGCTGGCCGCGTTCCTCCCCGCGACCGGCGAGGCGTGAGGATGCCTTCGTCCAGCGGTGTGTGGCTCCCCAAAATATCCGTGAGGCTGCAATTGTTTTGAGGCTGCGGTGCAGGAAGGCGCACGACAAGCTTTCATCATCGGCCGTCATTTGACAATCCGCTGACGGATGAAGGCCTCCTCCCCCCTCTTTCCCCCAGCCTGTCGCCGTCTCTCTACGGTGACATTCACAATAAACTCCCTCCCTCCCCGCCGCAGACCCCTCGCAAGAAGAAGACGCGGCACAGCACGAACCCACCGCTGGAGAGCCACGTGGGCTGGGTGATGGACGCGCGCGAGCACCTGCCACGAGGCTCGGCCGCCGGGTACGTCCAGGGGGGTCACTGGGGTCACTGCCGGGTCACAGCCAGGTCGCAGTGGGGTCACTCTGGGGTCACTCTGGGGTCACTGTGGGGTCACTGTGGGGTCACTGTGGGGTCACAGCGGGGTCACTGTGGGGTCACTGTGGGGTCACAGCGGGATCACTGCGGGGTCGCAGCGGGGTCGCAGCGGGGTCGCAGGGCCATAGACACAAGGTCACGTCATTGCCCAGGGCTGTGCCGCTCGAGTTGCGCGTTGCACTACAAACCTGGCGACCCGAGTTCGATTCCCGGTCATTGACGACAGCGGTGAGGATTAACTGAACCGATCCCGGGCCTCCCCTTGGTCGCCTCAGCCTCAAATGAGTACCGGGTGCGGTGTGTTGTAAACATCGCCACTGGGGAGACAAAGGCGGCCGAGCGTGGCTTTGGCCACCATCCCCCTCGTGTGCCGTGCCGGCCTTCATAGGTGCTACTCGCTTAACAGCGCTTGCCCCGACGGTCCGTTAAGCCTACACGGGGGATCATTGTCTTTGTCGCAGCGCGAGCGCCAGCCCCGCGGACGGCGCCGGGACGCCGGCCACGAGCAGCCAGAGCGGCACGCCGCAGTCGCTGCCCAAGTTCCAACACCCGTCTCACGAGCTGCTCAAAGACAGCGGCTTCACGCAGCAGGTCTACCACAAGTACCACCGCAAGTGCCTCAACGGTGAGCACCGCCGGCGGATCCCAACCCTGCTATGGCAGCCGGGCAGCAGGGCAGCAGGGCAGCCGCACGCTGGCGGCTTCCCATCCTCACAGCGGCGACGGCGCGGCAGCTTTTGGCTGCCCATCGAACAGATGCAATTCTTCGGCCGTCTGGAACGCTCTCTTCCTTGCGATATTAGGAAGCCCACTGGAGCTACGCACTTTTAAATAATTATCTAGATTGATAAGCTCATTGCTTTAGAACTGCTGCTTGTTGTTGTTGTGTTTAGTTTGTTGTCCTTCCCCCGCACCTCCGATGAGCGCGGTTGACTACGTACGGTGCGAAAGAAGTTGTGCGTACGTACGCACATGATGCCGGGCACGGCGGCGGCGGTGCCGGCGATTCCGATAGCGTCGAGCGGTGGTTCCTGGCTTGTGGCACGTGGACAACTTTGTCGTGGGAAGCGGTGCACGGAACCGGGGGCTAAAACTATCTACATCATCCGTGCGTAGTTTGATGGGGAGAGGTCGAAAAGAAACGGGGTGGCCGTGTGTGGGTTGCAGAGCGCAAGCGGCTGGGCGTGGGCCAGTCTCAGGAGATGAACACGCTCTTCCGCTTCTGGTCGTTCTTCCTGCGCGACCACTTCAACCGCCGCATGTACGAGGAGTTCCGGCAGCTGGCGCTGGAGGAGGCGAGGGAGGGATACAGGTACTCTTTAAAAAAATGTTAACACGTAGGAGGCTTTCGCGACCAATATCCATAATAAAGGTTTTTTGGGTTAAATGGTTTATTTTTTTTTTTCCAAAATACAGGTTTTTGGGGTTAGATGGTTTAAAAATATCCATAATAAAGGTTTTTTGGGTTAGATGGTTTAAAAAATGTTCCATAATACAGGTTTTTTGGGTTAGATCTCTTAAAACCAATCCCTAATAAAGGTTTTTTGGGTTAGATGGTTTAAAAAATATCCATAATACAGGTTTTTTGGGTTAGATGGTTTAAAAAATATCCATAATACAGGTTTTTTTGGGCTAGATCTCTTAAAAAAAATATCCATAATACTGTTTTTTTGGGTGAGATCGTGTAAATATTTACGCGATTCAAAGCCTTGTCTCGTACCCCCGTCCCCCGTGTGCCGCCCACACCCGCTCCGTGGCTCCTTGCGCAGGTACGGCTTGGAGTGCCTCTTCAGGTTCTACAGCTACGGGCTGGAGAAGAAATTCCGGGTGGAAATATTCCAAGACTTCCAGGCGGAGACGGTTCGCGACTACGAAGCAGGTGCGCTGCTGGGGCGGGGTCGCGGGTCGCGGGTCGCGGGTCGTGGGTCACGGGTCGCGGGTTGTGGGTCGCGGGTCACCGGGTCGCGGGTCACCGGGCATGGCCGGCGGGGTTGAGAGGCATGTGGCCTGGCATGGAGAGGGCGGCGTGACGAGAGGTGTGCACCCGTGTGTGGTTTCCGCCTTGGGAGCGGGAAAACGTTTCCCCGGCGTGTCGTCGTCGCCGCCGCCTCTTGCGCGCGTGGGGGTTGTTGCTCCAGGTCTACTCTCATGTCCAGCCCACGGATCGAGTCGACGATCTGTCGACCCGTCGACTCACATGGCTCCATGGTGCAGCCACGTGCGGCAGCGTAGCCGCCAAGGACAAAGATCCCCCGCGTAGCCTTCACAGACTGTAACGGCAAGGGCTGTTAGCGAGCAGCACCGCCTGTGAAGGCCGGCACGGCACACGAGGGGGTGGGTGGCCAGCACCATGCCCGGCCGCCTTTGTCTCCCCAGTGGCGACGTTTACACATCGCACCTGGTACTCATTTCAGTCGGCCTAGGGGAAGCCCGGGAACCGATTCAGATAATTGTCATCGGTGTTGGCCGTGAATGGGAATCAAATTCCAGTTGCCGGGTTCATAGCTCGGCACGCTAGCGGTTACACTACCGCTCCCATTAGGAGAAGCCCAGAACCAATTCAGATAATCGTCACTGGTGGTGTTGGCCGTAAGCGGGACTCAAACTCGGGTCGCCGGGTTCGTAGCGCAGCGCACTAACTGCTACCTCTCCCCACCACCGCCCAGCTCCTCCAGTGCCTGCTCACGGCACTCACAAGGAGTTGGCCAGATAATTGTGCGTGCTTGCACGGGGTGACTGCATGTGCGCACGTGTGTGAAGACAGGCAGTGTGCTGGAGAGGTAGTTTCGTGGTTAGCACACTGCGCTATCAACCCAGTGACCTGTGTTCGATTCCTGGTCGGCGGGTAAGATCATTGGGGAATACATGAACCGGTGCTGGGCCGCCGATGGTTCAACTCGGCCGTATACGAGTACGTGGTGCAGTGTGTCGGAGAGACAAATGCGGCCGGGCGTGGTCCTTACCACACCACTCCCTAGTGCACCATGCCGGCCTTAATAGGTGCTCGCTAACAGCACTTGCCCCAGCAGTATGTATGACTGAAGGGGAGATCTTTGTATGTGTGTGCGGTGGTGTAGCGGTTAGCACGCTGCACTACGAACCCGGCGACCCGAGTTTGATTCCCGCTTATGGCCAACAACACCAGTGATTGTCTGAATTGGTACTGGTAGTGTAGTGTATAGTAGTGTGTAGTGTATAGTAGTGTGTAGTGTATAGTAGTGTGTAGTGTATAGTAGTGTGTAGTGTATAGTAGTGTGTAGTGTATAGTAGTGTGTATAGTAGTGTATAGTGTAGTGTGTATAGTAGTGTATAGTGTAGTGTGTATAGTAGTGTATAGTGTAGTGTGTATAGTAGTGTATAGTGTAGTGTGTATAGTAGTGTATAGTGTAGTGTGTATAGTAGTGTATAGTGTAGTGTGTATAGTAGTGTATAGTGTAGTGTGTATAGTAGTGTAGTGTATAGTGTATAGTAGTGTATAGTGTATATTTTAGTATAACTGCTTCAGCCCACCGGCGTGTTGGGGAGTAAATCCACAAATTGCTCCATGATGCTGGTTTGCTCGATGATTTATTCTCCAACACACCGGTGGGCTGAAGTAGTTACACTACTATACACTACTATCTACTATACACTACACTACTATGCACTACACTACTATACACTACACTATACACTATACTACTATACAATATACACTACACTACTATACACTATACACTGCATTACTATACACTACACTACGATACACTATACACTACACGACTATATATTATACACTACACCACTATATACTACACTACTATACACTATCTTCTTGGTTCTTTCGGTAAAGTCACGTAGAATGAAAATAATAAAATAATACAAATACAACATTGTTAAATAATTCTCACGACGTTTCGGCCACAACGCAAGCAGCCGTCCTCAGGTGGAGAACAGGTCTGTCGAGAAGACAGAGTCTGAATGACACACCCCAGGCTTGGAGCGTCTATTTAAGCTGATTGACGCGTTGTTTAGGTGACAAACCTTACCGGTTGTATTGGGTGGCGGAGGGTTACGACACATTTATACTCACAGCGATCTAACCCCGAACACCTTTATTAAGTATCGTGCGTGTGTTCGAATACACGCACACACACACCCCGCGTGCGTACAGGCCAGCTGTACGGACTGGAAAAGTTCTGGGCCTACCTCAAGTACTCCCAGGCCAAGCACGTGGACACGGACGCGCGGCTGCAGGGGTACCTGCGCAGCTTCAAGAGGCTGGAGGACTTCCGGGTGGTGGTAAGAGCCTCCCCCCTGACACGCCGGCGGGAGCGTCTGAGTCAAAAGGAGCACGCCGGCCTTATGGCGCATGCACTCCTCGCTGAGATTCGGGACGGCGGCGAGAAGCGGCGGCAACAACAACCATCGGGCCAAGCTCTGTGGCCCAGTCTTGTTTGGGACACGTTGGGGCCTTTGCACGCGTGTCAGTTTTGCTAAGTTGGATTCCCAGCCACGGCTCGAATCAACGATGAGCGTGACATTTGAACCAGTCCTGAGCAACCCTTCCACCTCCACTCCTTTCTCCCCCCCCCTCCCATCACCCCCTCCCTTCCATCACCCTTCCCCTCCCATCACCAGGCACGCACTGACCGGTGAGGTGTAATATCACATTCAGGCAACGCCGTGTGATGCACACAGCATTGGGATGGATTCATCCAACAGCGGATTGACCACGGTCTACTTTGTCTCGTTGGGGTTCTCATCTGCTTGTGAACGTTATAGGTGTTTATTTTAGAGCGTACGGAAAGTGCAGCAGTTGTACGCATTGATGTCTCTGCAGGGCGCGGGGCCAGAACTTTCGATTACCTTTTTGTTCCGTAAGAAAATGGCGTGCGGTGCGCAATCGACAACCCACGAGCCGTTATCGTGTTTTGGGCCGCGTCTTCGAACAAACGAGCGAACTAACGAAGGAAACCTTTTTATCTCTTCGTCCGCCAGCCCCCCATCGGAGAGGAGGGCGGCCGAAGGAAACCACCTGGACCGCCGGCGCCGAGCGGAGCGGCGGCGGAGGAGGCACCCGCCAGGCGGGCGTCATCGGCGTCGGCGTCTGGCGCCAGGCCGGGCCCTGGTGGGGGCGGCGGCGGCGCCCGCGCCGGGGCCGCTCGCGCTCCCCGCTCGGTGGGAACGACGGCGGTGTCGCAGCGAGCGGCCGATCGTCCCTCCGCCGACACCACCGCCGCCACCGCCGCCGCCGCCCGACAAAGTTCCGCTGCCGCCGCCGCCGATGTCACCGTCCGGGCCCCGGGACGGGATGCGCAGCCGCGATCCCAGAATGCACTTGGAGCCATCGCGGCCACCGCCGACGCCGCAGCTGGCACCCCCCTGTAGCTGCGCTGCGCGGAAGGGAGACTCGGGAGCGGGAGAAGTCGGGGACGCGTCCTGCCCCTCGGCGTCCCGCGACGACCGCGATGGCGATGACGCGCTTGCAAGCGTCGGGGGGGAACACCCCCGCCAGCGGACGTACTGTGAAGCTGAAAGCATGCGGCTGTTAAATTCAAGAAATGGGGACAAAAACAGACACGGGACAACCAACAAAAAAAGGGAACAATTCTGGCAAGAAGAGCTTCTCCTCCCCCTCCGTTGTAGGAAGTCGTTTGCTTGGCACCCGGCTCGTTTTCGACGCGAGCGGGCCAAACGGCCGCCCCCCGACTGCACGTCAGCGCCGGATTCCGTCCTCCCCTCGCGCCCTTCCCGCCCTCGCCGCTTTACAACGACGAGCGGCTCGACCGGCGCACGACGGAGTGGCCACGGCGGGCGGGCGACGGGGGCGGCCCTTCGTTCCGCGTCACGTCGGAACGTCGCGCAGAGGGACGAGGAAAATTTGGCTTGCGACCCGCTCGAGTGCTTCGTGTTTTGTTTCAACGTCGCTCGACAGATCCACGTGCCCGGGATTCCTTTTCGGCGGTGGAGCAAACGCACCGTTCCGTGCCTTGCGGTTGAGGGTGGCGCAAACCCGGTGGCGCCGTGCTCACGGTGGCGGGTGGTGCGCTTGATGTCAGGTGACATCGGCTAACTCGGGGTGGAGTCTTGCCGGTGACGACGAAAATGCCTCGGGCGCAGAGAAGTTTAAAAAGCGGAGTAATATATTACCTAAAAACAAAATAGAGATGGGAAAACTCTAAAAAAAACCTTAACTAATATATCCAAGTCTTCCCCGACTGCTGCAAATGCGTTTAAATTATCTTCAAATGACTATGTACGTCGAGATGATTATATGAAGCATTTTTTTTATAAGCCAAGGTTGTAAGGAATGTTCACTCTTCACTTCAATGCCAACCCTGGCAAGGATAAACAAAAACACATTTGCGAGGTTAGGCTTGCTTTTTTAGCGAGACGTAAAAACAATAATTCCGTTCAGATGTCGGGACGATGCCAAGGCCGCGGCTGATAAGGACCCCCCCCCACCAAGGTGAAGGGCATCGCTTCCAGGGCTCGGGCGATTTGGACATCGCGTTTACCGCGGATTCCAGAGGTCGCTCGAGGCCTCGGCACATCGGGCCGTGCTTTGCTGCCGGAAGCAAGCTTCCCCTGCCGCGCGAGCGAGAGCGCACGCCGTTGGCTACGTACGGCGCGAAAGAAGGTTCGTCGCACGCACGCAGGAGCGCGGGGATGTGGGAGCGGAGCGGGGGTGACGTTCACGTGGCCGACCCGAGACGCGGGGGAGGGGGAGCTGCGCGGGCTGGTGAGGAGGAGGCGGCGGGGGGTGCCGAATTGGCGCTGCTCACGGGAGCGCTCTTGGCCGACGGCAAGACGGCGCAGCCTCCGAAGAACGTGGTCCACCGTGACCACGAGCGGCCACATGACGAGGGACACCGCTGCCGCCGCTGCCCCGACAAAGACGGCTGAATTTGAAAACCCACCCCCAGTGTGTTTCTTTTTGGCAAGAAAAATAAAAATAAATCTGGGCACACGCTTCCACACACGCAGCAGCCCTCCCCCGCCACCGCCGGCGTTGTTGTGAGGCCGGTTTAAGGGGCACTCGAGACATCGCGATAGCGCCTCCGCTCGACGCCTCCCTGCGAGCAGAGAGCCCCCTCCGCCAAGGTGCGGCGGCAGAGACGTCGACGCGGCGTTTCCCAAGGGAACCTCGCCAAGCTGCAGCTTCCCATCGACGACGATTATCCCTTCCCGCCCCCCCCCGCCCGCGTTTACCGCCCCCCCGCGTTCTGTCGCTTGTTTTTTTTGCTGGCGACGGCGCGGAACGGACGGATGGATGGACGCATGCACGGATGGACGCAGGGACGGAACTCTGACCCAATGTGGGGACGCGACCACCGTGGCATTGGTTGGACTGGCGGCGGCCGCCCGCCCCCCCCCCCCCCCCCCGCCTTCTCTTTGCGGCCCAGCTCCTGGGGCCCCCCATCACGTGGACCCTGGTGCGGTGTCCACCGCCTAAACACTCTGCCGTAGCTGCGTGTTTACCCCCCGCTGGTAGCTGTCCCCACCTAAGTGAGCAAAATGTCCACATTCCGATGGCGGGGAGAGTTGCCCCCTGTGCTGCCACGCACGATACAAGCGCCCGGAGACCTCCCACAGATCCATCAGCAGCCCTTCATCATTTTTTTTTTCGTACTCGACCACCGCCGAGAGACTTGTGATGGGCTGTGTGTGTGAGGGTTGCGATGCCGCGGTGCCACGCGGCCCGTGGTGCGAGCCTGTCTCTCAGTCTCCCTCGATCCACGTGGTCATTTTACCCCGCGCGTTAGACTGACCACCGCGCGCACACACACATACACACACGCACACACGGAACGGAACTTTTAGTTTCTCGGGCAGGTGGTCGCTCGCCCTCGTCGTGTGCGTCACGTTGATCTACGTCTCGTTGCTCAACAAGGTGTTTGCATCGCTGCCATTGCGGCCGACCCGTAAGACAGCAATACCGGGGGTGCTTCTGTTCTGCCTAATCTGTGCATCGTAATGATATCGCTGTTTTCCTCTTGGAGAGATAACGACTGAAAACCCTCTTTTGAAATACATGTTGACGTTCGACGACAAATGGAAACTGGCGATTGTCGAACGCAACGTGGTTGTCGCAGAACCACCTGGGCCTCCAAAGGGCTCAGATTGCTGGGGTTCAGCGAAGCCGACAATTTTGAGCCACGGCTAAAGGGGAGGGACCGCAGGAGACTTTTCTACGAGAGTAGCCGGGAGTGGATACCAAGCCAACCACGCACGGACGTAAACTCGTGTGCTCTTGCTTCCGCCGGCGATCATCTGACACGATCGATACGATCTATCCCCGTTTGACATTATCGCCACGGTGGCTAGGAGATGTTCACTCCCCCGCCTGGTATGCAGGGGTTCGTGAGTTCGATCCCGACCCTGACGCCCGCTGTATATTTGCAGTTTGCGTGTCTCTCCCCGTGGTCGCGTGGATTTTTTTCCCCTCCACATTTAGAATCGACGTCACGCGTTTGGAGTATCTGGCTGCTGCCATAAATGTCCACACGACGTGAAGCCACTTGGCTGAGCTATCATTTGTGATGGCCAGGTCTGGTCTGGGAAAAAGAGCGCTACATTGCTCAGTGGGCCTGACCTGGTAAAATAAAAAAAAAGTGTAACAGTTCTATCCCCTTGCGCGTGACGGCAGCGGCAGCAGTGTGCTCATCAGCGCCATGCCACTGTCGAGGTCTGCTGCCACCGGCCGCGACAAGAGGACTTCATGAGAGAGAGTTGGTGTCGTTTTGCTATTCCTCCTCCGTTGAGCGAGCGCCAGCGACATTGAGGCGATCCACTCGAAGACCTCGTCCCCCCATCTGCACGTGGCCGTTACAAAAAGGGCCCCTTTTTTGTCGGCATTTAGCTCCACCCATCGCACCTGGGTTCGTCTCACCGACGACACTCGTTTCTACCGCTCGCTGGCGGCACGAGAGTTTGCGTTTCTGGCGATCGCGACGGGTGGAGGCCACCGCTAGAAGTGGGCCACCGGCTCTCAACCCCCCCCCCCCCCCTCGGGTCACCGATGGCGAGTGCGGTGACAGGAAGATGCAACTGCACGCACTCGCTCGGGCACATCTGTGATATTTTATTTGCATCATCTTTGTGAGCGCTCATCTTTTGAGGATGGGCCTCTTCAGTCGGTCGCCAGCTCTGTCTGGGCCCTGCGGTGCGACGCGACCGGTTGGCTGCCTGCTGCCGCGTGCACCTGTGGCCGTCTCCCGCTCCTTTCCTTCGTCTCGGCCACTGCCCGCCGTCCCTGCTGAGCGATGTTGTCGTGCCCAAGCGCCGCTTACATTTTTCCGTGGCGAGTGCGGCAGTTTTGAAACTGGCTTCTGTACAAAAAAATCTATAATTTGCAGCGATTTTCCTCTGAAGTCGTTATAAGAAGCGTTTCCTGGACCAAGCGCGGCTGTTCATGTTTTAAAATTCCCCGGCGTGTCCCCACTATGCACCTTGTGTCGTGACGCGGCTTAAGTGCCGTCTCCCGCAATGCACCTTGTGTCACAGTATAGTTTAACATGTTTAATATGTACAGTACATTCATAACCACAGTGGTGTCACTGGGGACAGGTCATGTCCGGCAATCCTGGGGGGGGGGGGGGGGACTTCAAATTACCTTTCTCTAATGAACGAAGCTCTCGGCAAGGCAGGCAATGGACGATGCTGGGTCACCCCTACGCATGCATCTTCTAGAAAATAAGAGAATTGTTCTGAGGTTGCATCCTTCCTTGACAAAAAAAAACCTCGCATCTCTCAAAAATAGTTTTTTTGTACGAGCAGTTAGGTGATTTTTTTTCTTTCTTTAAATGTTCTTGAGACTTCACACCCCCTCCAGACCTCCGTTTGGATATTACGCGCGACGGCCCCTTCCGAAAATCGACGCGGTGCGGGTCGTAGGGTTTTACGCGACCACGTGTTTTTTTTCCCTCCACGTCGGTCACGCGTCGAGAGGGGGGGGGGACCGTAGAAATACAGCACAACAGCGGACAGCGTCGGTGCCGCCCACGGTAACCCTTGCAGCCTCGGGGAGTGCCAATCTGCTGCCCCGCGCGGTGGCGGTCGCTTCGTCCTGGGAACTACCCAAGCCCGGCTTTGGCTTTGCCCCAGGAACGGAGGAGAGAGCCACGGGGCCCATTGGGGGCCCACCGGTCGGTTCGTCGCTCCTCTTTCGCTTGGGATGCGTTCGTTTTTTGGTTGTTCACCGCAGCGCCTTGGTGAAGCCCCAGTACATTGTGGCTTGTTTACAAAGAGGACACGGTAGTTTAGTGCGAGCGTGTGACTGACGTGCGTGTGACTGTGTGTGTGTCGCCATTAAATTTTGGAGGGCAGTTGTGGAGCGTTTCCTATACCTTGGCAGTGTGCTCATCATCGGCTCCGGTTTAACAGCAGAGGTCTCACTCCGAATCAGTCGAGTGGCATGATCTTTTCATCGGTTGCGTGACGCTGTGTGGAAGCTTCCTGGTCTGTCGCTCCGCACGAAGCTTCAGGTCTTCTCAGCCACAGTCATTCCCTCCCTTCTCTACGCTTGCGAAACGTAGACCCCCCTAATGGAACATCTTCGCCGGTTAGAAACATTTAGGCTGGCCTGCCTACGATCCATCCTGGGTTTAACCAGGCTGCATTGTGTGAGGAGCTCACAAATACTTGAAAGATCTGGGCAAAGTCCCGTTGGTGAGCTCCTCTGGCAGGCAAGGCTGCGTTGGCTGGGTCATGTAGCCCGCATGCCCAGCTACCGCATGCCGAAACAGCTTTTGTTTGGCCGGATCGAGGGGGCTAAACGAGCGCGGCACGGGCTAGAGAAGAGATGGAATGATGTGGTACAGGAGGACGTGGAGCTGAGTGGACTTGCCGATGACTGGTACCAGCGGTGTCAAGATCGGCCTCTGTGGAGGAGGCTTGTGAAGGACGCTGCTGGGCAGTTTGAGGCAGTCGCCCTCCAACAACAACGGAGGGCAGAGGAGCGACGCTCACAACAACGAGCGGAGCGCGGGTGGCTAAAGCACAGCAAGTTGGCACCGTAGGGGGCACAGGTGGTGCATCAGCCAGTAATCTTTGTCAGTCGACCTGTGGCATCTGGGTCTGCCCAGTGACCTGCCAGCGGACGTTCGACACTTCACGTGGACTCAACGTGCACCTAGCCTGGCACAAGCGTCGTGGTGGCGGTCGTTGTGCTCGCTAAACAGCACTTGCCCCCAAAAGTCTGAAGGCTATACAGGTGATCTGTGTCGCCTGTGTGTACATTATTCCTGCCTTAGAACAGTATATCTATTATTTTTGTGGCAGCCCATTTACGATCACTGTTGCCCACCTGAGCCGCAGTGCTGATGTGATCGGACGGTCGGGTTATTTATTTTGAACGATTTTAACTTCACACACACACATATATTCGATTTTCTCGCCTACCAATCGCGTACCGCCGTTGTGGTCGTATTTTTGTTTGGGGGGGGGGGGTGGATGGAACGAAGGGTTTGGAAGAAGAAAAAAACAACGCCCACCAACGCGTTCAGGATCTGCGTTCATCCAGCGCCCATTCGTCGTATGGACCCCCACCCACCGCGTCTCCATCGCCTCTCCCCCACACGGTCGGATTGCACGGAAGCGACCGGCGGGCGCTCCTCCAACGTCCTTCCAAGGATCCAGCCGATTAGGGCCCCCCACCACCACCCCCCACCGAGGAAAAAACAAACCTTGGCGACTTCAGCTGTGCGCAAAAAATACAACCCCCGCGTGGGTGGTGTCCTCCGCGCCCTTTGAAGTCTTCCGCGCTTGGCAGTGCCGGATGGGGGGCAGTGCCGGATGGGGGGCAGTGCTCGCACGCGGGCTGACCGGTCACGGCGCCATCGGCGCGGCCTCGGAGCCGGTGGTGGCAACTCGCAAATTAATTCTAGATTTAACTCGCAAATTGCCTGTGGCGGAGGCCACTCCCTTGCCTCCAACCACAAAGTGGTCTGCTCGTCTTCTGCTCGTATTTATCCGACCTCGGGAGGAGGATTATTATTACTACGATGGCCGAGTCCACCGAAAAGTGCGACATCAACCTTGACAAGGGCCTGGCCCTGTCGACGAGCGGGCACTCGCCATGACGGTCCCGTGGGCACGAGAAGAGACCCACGACGTTCATCTAAAGTTCTAAACTCAGGATCCCTGTTGCGGCGGTGCTGTTGATGCGCCCCATCGTGAACGGTGGCGTTGGACCGTCTAGGGCCTCCACCGGCCCTTGGCGTTTCACCACGAGAGTGTCGGGGGGGGGGGGGGGCTCATCCGCTCCCCTGTGGCCGACTCTTTACGGCGCAGCCAGAGGGGAGGGGGGGGCCTTCTGATGCTTGGTCACGTCCTGGCCCTGCTCCTGGCTCGGCCTTGCTGCCCAACGCTGCCACTGCCGCCACTTTCAATTTGTCGCGTTTGTTGTCCCGCGAATGGGATGTTTGTTCAAAATGGGGCGCTGCTTTTGGGCCTCCAAAAGGGGGTGACGGTGGGGGTGGTGGTGGGGGGGTAGGCGGATCGCGGCAGGATGGGAGTCGGCGGTGGTAGTGATGTGTACGCGCTTCAGACTGCAAGCCCCCCCCCCCTCCCGAATTGTGCAGATGGACGTGTGTTGGTTCCATTGAGCAAGATTTGCGTCGTACTGCCTGAAAGTTATGAGAAGAAAAACAACTAAAAATATATAAACACTTTTGAAAATGGTGAAAGTTTATTGCTGCCAGTTTGTGGTTTGAGTTTGCACGCCTCGGGCCTTTAAAACTAAACTACAAACGAATTTTGTTTTATTTTAGCAGGTAATGCCCCACTGAGCTGTAAAGCTTTTTTTTTCCAGAAACGACCTTGGCCATCACAAGTTATGAGCTCAACGAAGTGGGCTCATCATCATAACGTGGACATGTATCGCAGCCAAACACTCTTAGATGCATGATGTTGATTCTAAATGTGGAGGGGAAAAACCGGAGGACCCGGACTTAAAATCCACGCGAACACGGTGAGAGAGAGACACGCAAACTCCAAATATACAGCAGCAGGCCTCAGGATCGGGATTGAGCCCACGACCTCTTGTATACCAGGCGAGGTAGTTAACATCTCCTGGACAGTTTAACACGTAGGCTTTCGCGACAATATCCATAATGTAGGTCTTTGTTTGGTTAGATCGCGTAAATGTAAGGGGCCGTCCATAAATGACGTCACGCACCTGGGGGGGGGGGTTGAGAAATGTGACGTCACGTCAAAATGCGAAACTTTAAATAAATATAAACACGTTCTACTTAATTAAATTGACTTTTTAATAAATGTTTTCTACAACATCAGAATGCATCTCCACATTAAATACGCACTACAATGACAATAGTTTGAAGCGATTTGAAGCATTTTTTATATATTTTTTTGGGGGGGGGCGCAAATCTTTGTGACGTCATTTGAGGGGGGGGGGTCTGACTTTTTGTGACACCGTGTGACGAGGGGGGGGGGTCAAAAATCGTCAAATCGCGTGACGTCATTTATGGACGGCCCCTAAAGTGTCGTTAAACCCACCACCACCCTACACAGACTTACTGTAAACGTACTCGGATTGTAACGTGGATTTACTCCAAGCACACGGGCGTGCTGAACTAGTAACGAATTAGCACGTTCTGTGTACGTGAAAACAAACCTCACTAATTGGCTGTGTCGGGTGGTGCCGGGTTTAACGACACATTTACGCGATCCAACCCAAAAAACAATCTCGCCACCGTGGTGGTGCCCTTTAATGGGTAGGTAGAACTGACACCTGAGCGCAGCGGTTTCAATAATCACGTTATTTTTTCACGGTCAGTACAACAGAAGACGCGTTCCTGTGGCGATTAAGGTGGCTACCTTCGATTTGCCTGCCTACGTGAGAACTTGGAGCAATGCACCGTCGCATCTGACGAACTGCACTTTGCTATCGCATCGGGCGTGCACAGTTGGAGATTGTCGTGGAGACATTAGGCAGACCACCACCACCACCCCCCTCCTTCATCCTCCCCGCGAAGTTCGTACTCGCTGGCTTGCTGCCCCCTTCAAGAGGACGCCGCTTGTTAGGAAATCGCTTGGACAGTTCCAACGCGCGAGGGTTTGACTCCGCGCGTGGGATGAAACCCAGCCGAGGTCAAATTTTTGGCCGAAATGTTGTTTTGCTCGCATATCTGGCCGCTTGCAGCCAGATGTGTGGCTGGCTGCCGCCTGAGGATGCCGGTTGTAATTACCGGCGAAACGTCGTACTCTGATTGTAAAATACTCTCCAACACACCGGTGTGCTGTACTAGTAACGAATTGGCCACGTTCTGTTTACGTGACAAACCTTTACTAATTGGCTGTGTCGGATGGTGACGGGTTTAACGACACATATTTACGCGTTCCAACCAAAAAAAAAGCCCCTATTATGAATGACATTGGTTCTTGAGCCTCCTGCGTCTTAAACTGACCCGCGTTGGGAGCGTTCATTACGCTCCGGTCGGCTTCTGTTGCAGAGAGGGGGCCACACACAAACAAGTCGATTCTACGGAAGCCAACGCCTCCACCCCCCCCCCCAACATCGATTACCCTTCACCCGCCTGGGTGAATACAGTCAATCATCGATTATCCGGCGCGCGCGGCTGTCTGGCTGCCTCCAATGTTATCCAGGGACACGCTTTGCTTCTTTCGGTAAAGTCACGTGGGTATAAATTAAAATAAACCACGACGTTTCGGGCGCAACACAAGCGTCCGTCATCAGGTGGGACAACCACAGCAAGAAACAATTGCTGAAGTGGGCAAAAGGGCTGCTGTGACAAGAGGCCATATATAGCCTCTATACCTGATGACGGACGCTTGTGTTGCGCCCGAAACGTCGTGATTTAATTTGTTTAATTCTCTACCTACGTGACTTTACCGAAAGAACCAAAGAGTATGGATCCCTGCAGTCACGAAAACTTCAAATCGAGATTTTCCAGTGGTCCCGGGCCCATCCGGCGAAATCGCCAAAAACCGCTCCTAAGGCTGCAGACCCAGTCCGGCGATCGGCACCAGGCGTGTGGCCAAGAAAAGTAGCTAATGCTTGATTTTAGTGTCAAATATATGTGGTACATTATACACTACGTACGTGTGTGTGCACATCTTTCATGACTAATAACTACGGCTATAGATACATTAAATATTCACCGTGCAATCCGGCGAAAAGTTGCGTGTAATTCAGAGAGCACTGGTCTAAAGGCTGTATCAGTGCGGCAATCATCAAACACGAGTGGTGGTTGTGTTGAAACAAGAGCATGGTGGTGCTACGGACATCACCCCATGATGCAGAATCTTCGAGATCGGAGTAGTAAGTACGGTACAGTAAATAGGCACTTTTAACAGGATATTATTTTTCCGTGTGGTTTTATTACGCCAATTTCATAGAGTACACAGAATATACAACGCTAAAACAAACACAACACCTTTTAACATGACGTTATCCACGAAATGTAAAAAAAAAAATAAGCTACTTCAAATAATGATCCGACGGATCGCGCTCGCAGCCCGATTTTCCTGGCCGCTCCGCTCTTGCGAAAATTTTCAGCTCCCCCCCCCACCCCCCTGGGGTTTGTTTGACTCATCGGGGCTTGCAGAAAAGCGCCTCCTCCCGTTGTCGCCTGGCCCACGTGTCAAGAGCCTAGATCGGGACCACGACACGCAGACAATCGCCTCTGAGCTGGCATACTCCGGCATCGCACGGTCTGGGAGCCACACGCGGCAATTTGATTCGTTTGAAATGGACGGGAAGGGCGGAATTGTACTGCGGCCGTTTTGGCGCGATGTCAGAATTGACTTGGCCGTTTGAATAAAAGTTCGTACCACAATCGAATTTCCACCTGAGGGTGTGGTGCTGCTGGATGGTTTACTGTGGGTGCGCCTGGTGGCTGCTGGGTCTGTTGTGAGTGGCACCACTGGCTGGGTCTGTTGTGTGTTCTAGATTTGAAGCTTTCGTGACTGCAAGGATTCATACTCTTAGGTTTTTCGGTAAAGTCACGTAGGTAAAAAATAAAAACAAATAGAAATAAAATAATAAATCACGACGTTTCGGAGGCAACACAAGTCTCCGTCATCAGGTGGGACCGTCACAGCTGAATTTACTGTATCAAGGTTGTGAGTGAGTGCTACCAGTGGCTGGTTTGCTGTGGGTGTGCCTGGTGGCTGGGTCTGTTGTGAGTGGCACCATTGGCTGAGTCTGTTGTGAGTGGCACCACGGGCTGGGTCTGTTGTGGGTGTGCCTGGTGGCTGGGTCTGTTGTGAGTGGCACCACTGGCTGGTTTGCTGTGGTTAGTACCACCAGTGAGCCGCTTTACATGCTGAGCGAGCCGCTTCACACCAAACATCGGTGGACGGAGACTTTCTGCCGACGCGTGGGTTCCGGCTCCCGTTCGAACTCCATGTACCATCAAACCGCAGTTGCAATATTAAAAGCCCACTCGCAAGAGCACATCACCACCGTGTCTCGACGTTTAATCCACAACCCACTCTCCACTAAGAAAGAACCGCTCGTTCGTTTTACCGTCAACTATAAAAACTTTTAACTACACTATGAGGTCTATTTTACCAGTGGCAAAATATAGTAGTAGGTTTTTACCCTTTTAAACTGGTACAAAACTGACACCTTTATTCAAGGCATCATGTTTGCAATAACCACAACACAAGTAGTCAAAAAAGCAAACAAAAAGAAGCAACTCTGATATTGCACTGTGTTTGAGTTGTACGCCTTCTGGTGTCATCTGGTCCAACACCAATGGGGACTAGGCTCTAAAGAAAGCCGTCTCGGGTGTGGACCAATCAACTTCAAGGACAGTGCATATTATTATCATTATCAGAGTTTCTTCTTTTTGTTTGCTTTTTTGACTACTTGTGTTGTGGTTATTGCAAACATGATGCCTTGAATAAAAGTCGATTTAAAGCATTCGTGACTGCAGGGATTCATCTTCTTGGTTCTTTCGGTAAAGTCACGTAGAAGGGAAGTAATAAAATAATAAAAATAAAACATAATAAAATTATTCTCACGACGTTTCGGCCACAACGCAAGCAGCCGTCCTCAGGTGAAAACCAGGTCTGTCGAGGCGACAGCGTCTGAATGAAACAGCACACGCGATTGGAGCATGTATATAAGCTGGGTTGGAAGGGGGGAAGAAAGGGGGAGCCTTGAAAAAAGAATATGCATATCAAGAGGAATTTAGCATATTTATGGGAAATGCAGGTATGTGATTAGTACTGCATATGCCCGTGCATTATGCAGGATTAGCAGCATCAAAGGGAGGGGGGATAAGGGAAATGCAGGTATGTGATATGGGAAATGCAGGTATGTGAATAGTAATATTTATGCCAAGGCATTATGCAGGATTAGCAGCATCAAAGGGAGGGGATAGGGGTAGCATTCATGAAGGGAAGGAGTGTTAATAGTATGTAGCTGCAGTAACTAAAACCACCACGTAAACAACTAAAGTATCAACTACATATTATCATCAGTATACTAAATATACTCTACAATAAGCTGAGTTACTAACAGTAAGTAATACATTACAATTCTACGTCGTAAAAATTATATAATATGCTTCCATCTAAACTTTATTCTCTTACATCACACGAGTCTACACCGTACTATATACTGCCATAGACAAACCCAACATTAAATTATATACCGTATTGCTATACATTGTAATATTACACTATGTATTATTCTACCCACCTTAATGTATATCACACTGCTGTATATTCACTATACAATTACGATACTATATATTACTTTGTACATTGTATTAAGCATATAAATGTTATACTATTTGTTATTATACACTATACCATTGACCGTCGTGTGAAAGATACTAAGAGGAAGAGTAGTGGGAGGAAACTTGCAGCGGAGCAAAGAATCCATTCCCTGCGGAGAATACAATGCCGGTGAGTGGAACGCGGTCTGAAAGTCACCGTAAACGTGAACACAATCAGTTAAGATCCGAAATGGTTTATTACGTCGTTCCAATGATTGCTAAGCCGGAATCCATCTTCTCGGTTGAAATTGTCTCTGTGTTTGTATATGTGGATCGCCTCATGAACGAATCTCTCATGGTAGCCAGATGGCTTGCAGAGAACCTCTGTCTTGGAGAAGTCAATATCATGTGAGCCCACTGAATTGTAACAGTGATCTGCCACGGCTGAGGTGTTTGTCCTACCGTGTTTCAAGTCTGCTTCATGTTCACGGATGCGGTCCGAGACATGTCGTTTGGTTTCTCCAATGTAACTGCTACCACAGAGGCAACTTAGTTTGTAGACGCCAGGGTACTGTATGTCTGGAACCACGTCTTTTACAGACGGGACCAGATCACGGATTTTATGTACTGTGTTGAATCGGACCTTAATCTTGTGTTTAATCAGGATTTTGGAGATCTTTTTTGTGACCCCAGCAATGTAGGGTAAGGTGATGGTCTTGAGAGGCTCAACAGGATCCTTATTGATGGTTGGAGTGATGGCTTTGCTGATTGTGTAGTCGGAGTAACCATTAGCCTTAAGAGCTTGGCGTACGTGTTTGAGTTCACTGGCAATGTGTTCCTGGTCGGAAATGCATTGGGCTCTATGGTATAGAGTCTTGATGAGGTAATTCTTCTGGGATGGATGGTGGTGGGAATCCGGTTTTAGGTAAGCATCCGTATGGGTGGCTTTCCTGTAGACAGAGTAGCTCATTGAACCATCAGGTCTCCTTTTAATTAGGACATCCAAAAAGGGTAGCTTGCCATCTTTTTCGACTTCCATGGTGAATCTGATGGCTGGGTGTATGGAATTGATGTGGTCGAGAAATTGGTCCAGAGCAGGCCGGCCATGTGGCCAGATGACTGTTTTATTTTTTATTATTTTATTACTTCCCTTCTACGTGACTTTACCGAAAGAACCAAGAAGTTGAATAAAGGTGTCAGTTTTGTACCAGTTTAAAAGGGTAAAACCCTACTACTATAACTTTTAACTATTTTACATTTTACCAGGCAAGGCCCACTAAACTATTGTAGCTCCTGGTCAGAAGCCACCTGGCGATCAACAAATGAGAGCCCAATTAAATGGCTCATCACGTGCAAATGTAAAGCAGTCAAATACTCTAAATGTATGTTGACTCAAATGTGCTGGGGAAAAAACGGATATCGAGGCGTCAGAGTTGGGATCGAACCCACGACCTTCTGAATACCGGGCGAGAGGTCGCAAACACCTCGCAACCGTTTTCATGCTCTCAATGAAAACACAATTCACTTTCATGCTCTTAATGAAAACACAATTCACTATTGTTTCATTTTTATTATTTTATTATTTCCATTCTACGTGACTTTACCGAAAGAACCAAGAAGACAATTCACTAATGTACAACCACTTTTGAATAAAGTCCTCCAGACCCCATTGTCAGTTGTAAGGTTTGTTTGACCATACTTCACCACGATGTCAAGATTTAGATTTGAAGCTTTCATACTCTTTGGTTTTTCGGTAAAGTCACGTAGGTAAAAATAATAATAAATGAAAACAACTAAATTAAATCACGTTTCGGGCGCAACACAAGCGTCCTTCAGGTGGGGACACCGTAGCGAAAGCACAACCGCTGAAGACACGGTGTCTAAGACAGACATCTCTTAGACACACTTAAGCGGTTGTGCTTTCGCCACGTTGTCACCACCTGAAGGACGCTTGTGTTGCGCCCGAAACGTCGTGATTTAATTTAGTTGTTTTCATTTATTAAATTTTTTACCTACGCGACTTTACCGAAGAAACCACAGACTCTTCACCACGATGGCCAATGCAGGTTACTTGAAGGGAGGCCCACCGAGGGCCGGGATTCAGCCATGGCTCGCTCCTTTGATGGGCTCTTCTTTCGCCAGGAGTTAAACTCGGGTCTCTGGGGCTCACAGTGCGGTGCGCTAAGCAACTCCGCCAACGTCTCCACACCAATAATACAGCGCACGTGTGCCCGCGTACACGTGACGGCCCTGCTGCCATTCTGCTGCTGCATGAGGGACATACGCATGCCATGCGGGCTGTCTGACCCATGCTTCACCAGGTTGGTGATTGCGATTTGGTGAATGTTTAAACGTCGAACTTAATTCGCACCGTATGTAGCAAACCATGCTAATCGGAGGGAAACATATATGCCGGGAGTACTGTACAACAATGGCGTTTTGCTGCGCTGCCCTCTGGTGCCCACACATGTGCACGCTTACACGGACGGGACAGCGTGTGAAATCGATCTCTGCGAAAATGTTTTTTTACTTCGTCTCCCGCATCTATAATAAAGGGGCTTTTTTCGCGTAAGAGATCGCGGAAAAATAAATGCGCCGTTAACCCACCAACCACCCGACACGGCTAATTGGCAAGGTTTGTAACGGCTGGTGAAGCAATACGCCCAACAGACCCCGCACCACAAGCTCAGTGCCCCCCACCCCTACCCCCCCTCCAGCAATCAAAACCCCCCCAAATTACATGAATAATATCGGTGGTGAAAGCAAACTTCTACCGAGTTCAACCAATCTCTCACACCGCGGCTCCCAGCCACAAAGTCTCGTTCCATCCGCTGGTGCGGTCATTGACCCCCCCCTCCACCCCCCCACCAACGAGGAGAAACGGTGGCAACTGGGACGAGGCCAACCCTGGCAGTCGTTGGGCAAAGCGCTTGAACTCCGGCTTCTTGTGAGCGATCGCTCCCACACGCCCCCCGCCCCTTCCTCCCCCCCACACCCGACACCTCGCGGCATAAATCGTCGCACCGGCGATTGTCGATTTGTCCTTCCACGCGAGGAAGCCGTTGCGGCGAAAGGGGAGATTTATTCCATCGGCTCGCGTTCAGGATCCGTCGCGACCGATCGTAGTCCGTGCGCGCGCGACGGAATGCGGCCGCCCGACAAAATCTCCGAGCGGATCGATGCGCGGCAGTCGAGTCCGAGGCCGTCTCTACCGCGAGCAACTGGTTGCAGAAGACGTCCAAAACGGAAGCGATTCGGTTGCGTGCAACCAATGGCTCAGGTGTGGGTGTGGGGGGACCCGGTTTTACAGATTTCCGTCCAGCGTTGGGCAAGGGAGGCCTGATGGAGTCACTCCACAATTAATGATCCGAGGCTCTGCTGACTGTAGGCTTCCTCCTGCAACTTCTTGGTTCTTTTGGTAAAGTCATGTAGAAGGTAAATAATAAAATAAATAAAACATGACACAATAAACATTCTCAGTGTGAATTGTATTTTATTAAATAATAAAACATAATAAAATACAATTCTCAGTGATAATAAAACATAATAAAATAAAATTCTTAGTGAGAATTGTATTTTATTACGTTTTTTTATTTTATTATTTGCCTTCTATGTGACTTTACCGAAAGAACCAAGATAAATCCCTGCAGTCACGAAAGCTTTAAATCGAAAAATTCCTCCTGCAAGTTCATTTCTTCAGCCTCTCACCGCTCCAAATCGATTCTTTTACGCTACTTCGAATCGTTCCTCTTGGAACAACCGATTATTTACGATGTGTGAAATTGGTCAAGGGAAGAGACAATCGCAGAACAAGACAACATATGGCACACACGAGGTCAGCTGAAACGAGACCAGAATCGCTTTCATCCATCGCACCTCCGATTCGCACGGTTGGCTACGTACGGGGCGCGAAAGATGTTCAAAGTGCGTACACCACAACTTGCCCGGATTAATGCTCCGCACTCGCGAATTAGGAACTTCCAACCGCGGAAATGGAGCAGTGAACTCCACTCGTGTGCAGGTGCTGGGGCGGATAGTTGCGTCACGGAGTCGTGGGCGGTGGGGTCGGCCTGCGGAGAGCCTTCATCCAGCAGTGGATCGACCAGGGTGGGGCGGCGCTGTGGAGCGACGCTGTGCCCAGCACTCAGTCGATATCTCCCAAAAGAAGAATTCAGGGCACGACTGACGTTCGTAGCGAGAATGTTTATTTATTTATTTCACATTTCATATTCAAATTACCTCTAATACGTTTATGTATTTTTATTTTGCTGTTACATTTCCAACAGTCAAAGATTACAAAAATCATCAAAAGTTGTATCACGGAGCACAGGAAGAAAGGAAAAAAAAGACAAAAGAAAATGCGAGATTATATAAATGCATGTCATCTGGCGCAGCACTTGTATGCATCGACGCTTCATGGGATACGGCATCCAGACGCGTAGGCTGCTCCCAACAAGGTGCAAATGTCACAGCCGTTGCCGGGGCGATTCGTAAACCATCAACGCACCAGGATCGCATCCGTCATTCGATGTTTTTAAACAGAAATCTGGGGTCCCGTCACGCAAGCACAATTGCCGATGCGCGTGTCGTACAGCCCCGAGTCCACGCGACACACAAGACAACAAAGGCTGCCACAAGTCTGGCCATCGCCCCCGATGGCGCGGTTCGCCAGCGCCCGGCGCTGACGGCGCGTAGGGACCCGATTGCTACAATGTTATGGATCTCGCTCTGCGGAAACAGCGGTGGCGTCGAAGCGATAGATGGCGAATGCCGTTGGCACGTCTCTCTTCGCGCGACTTTACTCGGCTGTTTTGGATGGAGGAGGGTGGTGGTGGTACAAGCCACCATTGGTAATTCACTCACGTGCCAATCCGACCCAAAAACATATTATCATTGACGGTGACGTTGGTCAACGGCGGGCTACGACGCCTGTTAAATACGCCGTGGTGCGTCGCTCACTTCATCGACTTACTCAGGGGGTCAACGCACGACCCACCGACTCGGCTTCATCTGAAACCGGGCAAAATATTTCGGTCTCTTTTGTTTTCGAAGCCGCTTGATACGGCAAACGTTGCACGCGCACAGGTTTTTCGAACTCCCCGTCGCGCCGTGCGGGTCTCATCGTATTACAAAGCAGACCAGCGTAACCGAGGTCGTCGTCGTTATCGTCATGCAGACAACGAAACAACAGAGCCACGTTTGGTGTCGGAGCGCCCAGAAGGGAAGGGGGGCCGCAGGGACGCACGGCTCGGGGCACCAGTGGAGCAGAGCGGTGACGCGGCATGGAACCCCTTCCGTGACCCCTTCCGTGATGTGGTCATGTTCCACGATGCCCCGCCCTCAAGGCCCCACTGCTCTCACCACGCTGCGCTTCTGCTGCTGTCGTCGCTGCTGTACGGTGGCGGCTTTTGTTTCTTTAAATGGGTTGCAGTAAATAATTGTCATGCGCGTTTATACGAATGTAGAACTTTTATATTCGCAATGTCGCAGCTCCTATACGACGTCTGGCCACCGTGGAAGAGTAGGCCAAGTACCCTACACGAGGATAATAAAAAAAAAACTCAACGCTTCGTAAGATAACACGGTGGGGGGCCTCGAGAGGAATAATACATCGTGGCTGACGTTCTTCACAGCGCCATGAACAAGGCCCGCCTCCCACAACGTCATGCTCTGTTGCACGTTTTTATTCTGCGCGTTGTGACGCACGTGGGCTGTGAAGAAGGCCCATCGCCTGAAACGTCGCATATTACATCATACACACGTACAGGGACTCCCCTTACTTACGAATTAGCTAGATTCCAGAGGTCTGTTCGCAAGTCCAACTTTACTCCCGTCGATTCCAAACACTTTGTTACGGCATGAAGACTAAACACGGGGGATTGCTTTAAAAGTTGAATAATCTCCTGTAGACGTAGATGCCACCGGTTCTTCACGTTCTGCAGATGTAGATGCCACCGCCGCCATCTATTGCGCGGCGGTTGAACTTACGGCTCTCGATCCGAACGGGCAACTGGATACACGGACAGGTTTGTTCGTATCTCAGAAAGTTTCTAATTCGAACGTTCACAAGTAGAAGAGTCGCCCCGTAACCTTTTAAGGCCACAGCGTTAATGACGGGCATGTTGAGTTTGTCGTGATTATCTGTCAGTGATCTCCACGTCTCCCTTTGGCGGCGGTGGGGGGGGGTAGCAGGCATGAACATTCAGCCGGCAGTGGCATGGGCAATCATTGCAGGGGCTGCACCTTCGCCAAGCACACAAGGAGCGCCGAGTGACCGACACGAGAGAAGCGACTTTGGGACGCCCAGAAAAGCGATTCGATCATCGTATATATATACAGTGTCCATATAAAACTGGTGTATCCAATATAAAAATTGTTTAAATTGCCACAATAGCAATCGTGTATTGGGGGGGTGGGAAACCACAGCCACTCTCTATTGGGCAATGAGCAGGTGGCATAAGAGGCCAAAATGCAAATGAGAATGTTTATTTCAGACTGGAGGAGGAATCCGATGAAGCTCTCCCTCACAGCCTCACAGAAGTCCAGTAATGGGCACGGGGGGGTAGGGGGGTGAGAACATTTCAGGGACATTCGTCGCCGCTGTTGGGATCCAGGTGCAGCACCCAGCACCTCCCAGAGGGCTGCGGGGATTAGACGCGAACCCATTGCGTGACACAAATTGATCAAATCAAAAAGGATCCAAGCACCCCCCCCCCCCCTGCGCGGATCAGTCGCCCGACGATCTATTGTCGCGCGTTGTCAAAAGCGGTTTCGCTGCACGTCGGGGGCATGCGGTCGACGGCCGTTGCGAGCCAGTCGGGGCAACTGGGGGCAACTGGGGGCAACTGGGGGCACGGCCAAAGCGGTGGGAAGTGCAAGATGCAGCAGCCGCAGTAGCAGCAGCCAGGGTGGCTTCGTTACACGGTCACCAGGCTTCTGCTTTCGTGCGGCCAATGATGGCGATGCAGAGACAACAACATGCACAGGTGGTCAAGCACAGATCACCGCGTCAGGAGGAGCAGGAGCGGTGGAGGGTACTGTCGCCGCGATGATGTCTCCTACGTCGTATTTGTGGATCGGGGGGCATTGAGTCATTGTACGGTCTGTTCTGGATGTATGTATGACCACAGTCGCACACCACCACTACCGGAGAGTTGTTAATTTTCCATCCGCATCTGCCGCTGCCGTGGTTTGTGGGGTGGATGCGGGCCGAGGGTGGTGACCACGAGCAGCTTCGTGGAAGGTCGACACGCCAGGGGGATCTTCTGCGTTGGGGTCTTTCACAAGAGTGACCTCGGCTGAGAACCCTCTCCCATGCGCTTTGGAACCGGCTTTGACCGTGGACACCTTAATCCCGAAGACTCAATCCCAGGACTCGCAACTTACGATGCCGGTACAATGCCCCGACAACCGTTACGAGCCCCCCCCCGATGTTGTCATTTTAAAGCACTTCCTCCTCAAGTCCGCTGTCGGCTGGCGATAAGTACACAATGGAACGCCTTGGTGACCTCCCAGAGCAGGAAAGTCTCCGTTCCATTAAGCCACGTCAGACCCGTGTTACTACGACTACGGCCTGGAATCCAGCGGGTGGATCGCGCAAGCGCAAGTCACTGTCACTGTGTGCGAGACACCAACGTCAGAGTGCTCGTGGGAGACAGGACACCAAGTGGGTTTCTGATGGATCTGTATAGCCGAGTTTAAACTAGACTATTTTTATTTTACCGGATAAGGCCCCACGCAAATGACAGGTCAACGACGCAGCTTCTCATCGTCGCATGGAAATTTCAAGCAGCCAACTAACTCTAAGCGCATAGCGATGTCGAGTCTAATCGCGGAGGCAAAAAACCGGAGGACACGGAGAAAAATCCACGCGACCACGGGGAGAGAGAGAGACACGCAAACGCCAAATACGCAGCAGGCGTCGTCAGGGTCCGGATCGAACCCACGCCCTCCTGTACACCAGGCGCGGTAGTTGACATCTCGCTACCGTGGCATCCCGTGAGCTTGGATGTATTTCCCTCGTACGCGAGCGTGGCTTTCTCCGGACACTTTCAATTACACCCCCCCCCTTCCCCCCAACAACAAGCCGAACGATGCACACCAGGGAGAGAAGGCTCAACATTGGTGCGCCAGCAGCAAACTGCTTGTGCCCTGCTCCGAGCCAGGGAACTGCTGCTCGCTCGCCAGTGCGATCAGAGTCCCCGGGGGAAAAGGGTAGCGGCCGCGTCGGCCGCGTCGGGAGCGCGTGATGTGGGATAGCCGGGCGGCCGTGACGGCCGGGAGCGCGTGATGCAGTTGACGCAGCGTGACAAGGGCAGGGTTCGAAGGCAGGACCTGGTGGTGTGGGGGTTGTAGGGGGAGGGGGGTGGGGGACTGCGGTGGAGAGGAAGATGCTGGGCTATGGTTGGGTCGGGCATGGTTGGGTCGGATCGATTGCGGCAGTCTGGGGTGGAGGGATAGGCCCGAGGCATTGTGGAACCGAAGGCTTCGTGTCAAATCGCCTCCCCATCCACCATCGCTCGATTAATTGCCATGATTCGGTTGAATAACTATGGACGATTTTTTTTCTCTTGAGTTGCTAGCGATGCGCGCGGCGTGTCCAACTTGTTTAGCACCCGTACGTGGGCCGACCGTGCTAATCGGGGAGCTGCGGTAGCGCACAGAGTGGGCGCCCAGTGGCCGCAGGCGTCAAACGAACCGGCGAGCGAGTCCATCCATCACCTACGCATGATTTGACCGAGGACTACGTCGACACCGTCGACGCTCGAATCTGTTGACTCTCGCCTTTACCGCAGAGGGAAGGGGGGGGGGGGGCGTCGAACGTTGCACCGGTTAACCCGTCAACATCGGCTCCCCCGCCGGCACGCGATAACGGATCGTTTGATAGATCCACGCGACCGACCCGCAGCGACCGGCGTGGCGGCGAGCTCCGGCGAAGGCAGCGCGCATCCCGTAGCCAACGCGCCGCGCGGGGGAAGGCCTCTACCCCGGCGGCGGACTGACCAAGGCGGCCCCGGGGCAGGAACGACATTTAAACAACAAAAAAATAAGGAACAATTCGCGGCACGCCGAATCGTTTAACCGAGTATTGAATCGCCGTGGGGGGGGGGGGGCGGGGGGTACGTGGTTTGCCGAGTCGGGGTGGAGCGAGGCTGCGTCGCGTCTCTCTCCGTCTCCTCTCTCTCTCTGTCTCTAGTCGTCCTTTGTGCGCTCGCTCGAAGACTCCGTGTCCGAGTACTCGTTGGGCTCCTCACCAGGCTTGAGAAGCCGGCCCACGTGGTGGTACTTCTCTGTAAGGCGGCGGCAGCAGCAGCAGAGCGCGCGGAACATCACGATACAACAACACCACGACACAATACCACGACACTACACAAGACAACAACACCACCACACGACTACAACGACACAACGCCACGCGGCAAGCCGACAAGCCAGGCCCCATTGAGGGAGCCTCCCCGCGTCCGTAGGGCGGTGGTGCCCCAGCCCCGTGCCTGTTGTGTTGTGTACCCCCCTCGCTGCAAGCTCACATCGGCGGGGGAGGGGCGGGAGGGATGCGTCCCTGAAGGGTCTGAAGGGTGTGACGACGAATATCGAATTCACGTCAATCGAGGTGATTCGTAGGGTAGTAGTAGTGGTGGTGGCGAAGGCGGAGAGGCGACGGGTAACGAGAAAGGATGGAACACGACGACGATGACGACGATGACAATGACGACGTCGATGTCGTCAGCGACGTGAGCGCATGAGGGGGGCTGAGGCGACCCTAGTCGGATAGCGGCGTTAACGATAACGTCACGTTAATGATAACCACAGGTGGGGTGGGGGGGGTGCGGTGGGGGTGGGGGGGTGTGGAGGGGGGTTACGGGGGGGTGCGGTGGGGGTGAGGGGGTGTGAGGGGGGGGCGCCAGACTGACCCGTGAACTGCATCTCCCACTCGTGGACGCTCTCCATCTCGGTGGGCGACATGTCTGAGAGGTCGTCGTAGGCGTCCTTGAGCGCGTCGCGGTCCAGGCAGAACGTGGCGAGGCCGCGCGAGGCGTCGCGCCCCGCAAACACCCCATAGGGGCCCTCTGCAATCCGCACGCACACACGACCCCGTCGCCGCCACCGTGAGAGTTTCGACGGCGGCCCACGACAAAGCTAAACGTCCATAGTCGAGGTTTCTTTGGGTTGGATCGCGTAAATATATAAATGTGTCGTTAAACCCGCCACCACCCGACACGGCCAACTAGTAAGGGTTGTCACGTCAACAGAACGTGGCCAATTCGTCACTATTACATCACTAGTGTGTAGTGTATAGTGTAGTGTATAGTAGTGTAGTGTATAGTAGTGTAGTGTATAGTAGTGTAGTGTATAGTAGTGTGGTGTATAGTAGTGTAGTGTATAGTATAGTGTATAGTAGTGTAGTGTATAGTGTAGTGTATAGTGTAGTGTATAGTGTAGTATACTAGTACAGCACAACGGTGTGTTGGAGAGCCAAGCCACAACATTTACAAAACTAAACGTCTCTCGTGCGGGAGCGTCCCCCACCGTTGAACCTCTACCGGTTTTAACTTTCCACGCCACCGACGGTCGACCATCAACCGAATCGCGGCCGCCCGATGCCACAAACGGCGCGTCGAAGATTCGGCGGCCTGCGAGTGGCGCCGCCATGAATCCCAAAGCCGTCCACCGGCATCGCGAAACGCTCCGCCGTCCTCACTACTTGTGGAGGTACGGACCGAGACACACTCTTCCTTCTGAACAGACAACCGAGTGGATAACACGACCATTATCATCAAGCAACCCTCCACAAAGATCCCCCCCACACATAGCCGTCAACAGCCCCTTGCTTTTAGCAAGCACTTGCTAAGGCGGGTGACCAGCGCCACGCCTGGCTGACTTTGCCTGATGTTTACAGGCCGCAGCAGGTCGTCATTTGAGGCCGAGTCGACGTAGGGGAGGCCCGGGAAGGGTTTAGATATTCGTCACCGATGTTGGTTGCGAGTGGGAATCGGACGCGGGTTGCCGGGTTGGGTCGCGCAGTGCGCTAACCGCTACACCACCACTACACCACCACTACACCACCACTAACCGCTACACCACCGCTGCTAACCACTACACCGCCACTAACCACTACACCGCTACTAACCGCTACACCGCCGCTAACCACTATACAGCGGCTAACCGCTACACCACCGCTAAACCTGCTGGGCTAACCGCTACTAATCACTACACCGCTACACCGCCGCTAACCACTACACCGCCGCTAACCCTGCTGGGCTATCAACCCCACTAACCACTGCCATCAGTAACATGCCCGTGATCCATACTTTTAGTTTTTTATGGTAAAGTCACGTAGGTAAAAAACTAAATAAAAATGGCCGTGCATCATCGTCGTAACCAACGGCAAGCACAGGCTCACTGCTCGTCTGCCACATGCGCTCGATTGGCACGAACCGAGCGGGTGAACACGGTGGGCTATGCAGAGCCGCTGTGCGCCCATCGGCCAACAGGCAGTGACCTCCAAAACAAATCTTGTTAATCTCAAGCAGTGGCTGGAATTTGAACCCTTGACCTCAACGGCTGAAGGTTCAGAGTCTCCACCCCCAAACTTTTGTTTGCTCTCCTAACCACCTCCCCTGAAACAGGCGGAGATCACGAAAGTAGAACACACGATTGGCTCTGGTGTGTCCACAGTACAAACCTCGTTAATCTCTGGTATGGTGGGGAGTTGGTAATGGTGCGGGGGGGGGAGTTGGTATGGTGTGGGGGAGTTGGTGTGGGGGAGTTGGTGTGGTGTGGGGGGTTGGTATGGTGTGGGGGAGTTGGTGTGGGGGAGTTGGTGTGGGGGAGTTGGTGTGGTGTGGGGGGTTGGTATGGTGTGGGGGGGTTGGTATGGTGTGGGGAGTTGGTATGGTGGTGAGTCGGTCAGCAATGAGTATTATCTGCGTGTCGGGACTGGCGAGCCAGGAGTGGCGAACATCTGAAACGGTGGTGGCAGCGTGAGCCCGTGGGGTCCAGTAGCGAGGCGGCCAGGCTGGACGCGCCGCGCAAGCAATGGGCCAGCCCAAGTGCGTCACACCACTTGGTAGGCCAAGTCGGCACCCGCAGCCACCTGCGTGCGTAGAAGGTCATCGTCCCCTCTTCAAGGCACCGGCCTTGCCTTGCTGGGCACGTGTGCGCGCACGCAAGGCGACATGGCACTTTCCCGGATAATCTCTGTGTAGGCTACACGGGGGGGGGGGGGGGGGGTCCCCGGAGAATCTCTGTGTCGGCTACACGGCGGATGTCCGGATCAACCAGTGGGTGTTCAGAAAGTGAGCGGAGGTGGTGGTGGTGCAGGTGCGTGAGTACAAGGTGGAATGAGCACGTGTGTACGGGTCACTCAACTGACCAACACTCAACTGACCAACCTCAACTAACCAACCTCAACTAACCACGCTCCTCACTCATGGGGGGGGGGGGTTAGTAAACCTGGGTGTCCACGTGACCCCCTAATAATGTGTCAGCAAAGTAGATGGAATTCCTTTAAATATAAAGGTACCCATCGCTAAATCTTCACAAAAAAAGACAAAGATCCCCGGTATAGCTTTAACAGACTGTTGGGGTAAGCGCTGTTAGGGAGCACATAAGAAGGCCGGCACAGCACACGAGGGGGTGGGTGGCCAGCACCACGCCCGGCCGCCTTTGTCTCCCCAGTGGCGATGTTTTTAGACACCGCACCAGGTACACATTTGAGGCCGAGTCGACCTAGGGGAGGCCCAGGACCGGTTCAGATAATCGCCACCGGTGTCGGCAGTGAGCGGGAATCGAACCCAGATCTCCAGGTTCGTATCGCAGCGCACAAACCGCTACTACACTACCGCTCCCCACATTCACACAATGCACGCACACACACACACAACAACAACAACCACCATCCGCCACTAAGTGGCGGTGATGTCACCACGACGCTTGTGCCAGGCTATGTGCACCTTGAGGCCACGTGAAGTGTCAAACGTCCGCTGGCAAGAGGTCACAAGCAGACCCAGGGGCCACGGGTCGACTGACTGAGATGACTGGCTGATGCACCACCTGTGCCCCCTACTGTGCCAACTTGCTGTGCTTTAGCCACACGGCGCTCCGCTCGTTGTTGTGAGCGTCGCTCCTCCGCCCTCCGTTGTTGTTGGAGGGCAACTGCCTCCAACTGCCCAGTAGTGTCCTTCACGAGCCTCCTCCACTGAGGCCGATTTTGACACCGCTGGTACCAGTCATCGGCAAGTCCACTAGCTCCACGTCCTCCTGTACCACATCACTCCATCTCTTCGCTAGCCCGTGCTGCGCCCGTTTAGCCCCCTCGATCCAGCTGAACAAAAGCTGTTTAGGCATACGGTGGCTGGGCATGCGGGCTACATGACCCAGCCAACGCAGCCTTTCCTGCCGGAGGAGCTCACCGATGGGACTTTGCCCAGAACTTTCAAGGATTTGTGCGCTCCTCACACAATCCAGCCTGGTTAAACCCAGGACGGATCGTAGGCAGGCCAGCCTAAATGTTTCTAACCGGTGAAGATGCTCCATTAGGGGGGGTCCATGTTCGTAAGCGTAGAGAAGGGAGGGAATGACTTTGGTCGAGAAGACCTGAAGCTTCGTGCGGAGCGACAGACCAGGCAGCTTCCACACAGCGTTACGCAACCGATGAAAAGATATTGCCGCTCGACTGATTCGGAGTGAGACCTCCGCTGCCAAACCGGAGCCGGTCATGAGCACAATGCCCAGGTATGGGAAACTCTCCACTCTCCACAACTGCCCCTTCACCGATTGGGAGTTGTGGGGGTGGAGTGTCCAATGGTAGAAAATACCCAGGCAGGTGCTTAGTTTTGGTGGGCCCGATGGTGGCACACTCCAGTTTCAGCAGAAGCGTCTCTAACTCCTCCTCTGAATGAGCAGCAATTACCAAATCATCGGCATACATAACGTGGTTGACCAATAGGGAGCCATCCCTTGACCGCACCCGGGCATCGATCAGCCTCCCATTATATCTGTACCAAATGGAAATTCCCCCGGTACACCTATTGAAGGCTTCATGAACTACATGATCAAAATAGATGTCGAATAATGTGGAAGCCAGAGGACATCCCTATAGCACCCCAAGGTGTACAGGGAATTGCTCTGACTCCCAGCCACGTAATTTTACCTGGGCCCACTCACCATCATGAAGGTCCTTAATGATCGTGAGCAGAGGGTCAGGGACTCCGAAAGCACGAAGAACAGCCCAGGCCGACTGATGGTATCATAGGCCTTGACGAGGTCAATAAAGCAGAGATGTAGGTCTTGTTGGAACTCCCTTCACCTCTGCTGTAGCAGACGGACAGAAAATATGGAATCTGTGCAAGACCGCCCTTTCCTGAAACTGCATTGGGGCTCCGCAAGCCTCTCCTCAGCGTGCCTGGCAAGGCGATGTTGAATAATCCTTGTCAGGACCTTTCCCGGCACACTGAGGAGTGAGATGCCCCTGTAGTTGTTATAGTCTGTGCGGTCCCTCTTCTTAAAGAGGGGGACCACCAGGGCATCCTTCCAATCCTGCGGAACCCATCCAGTGGTCCAGACTGTTGTTATGATATCATATAGGGCAGTCTGTGCACAAACGCCACCCTCCCTCAGCATTTCGCTTGGGAGATCATCTCTGCCCGGTGCCTTTCCTGGTCTGACTCTGGATCGCCCTCAGTACTTCCTCAACAGATGGCACCTCAGCCAGCTACTCACAGGGGTGATTTCTTCCAATATTTGAGGCACCGCAGCCTCGGCAGGGTCACCCCCACTTTATGCCATGATGTTTTCCTGGCTGAGGGATTTCCCTCCCCCAGGACCTCACAGAAATGCTCAGCAAATCTGCAAACCTGTTCCTGGGGGTCGGAGATTGGATCACTGTTTTTTCCCCTGATTGTAATGTGTGGCACTGCAGGTTACTTTTTTGATGGAGTAAAATAGGGATTTCTGATCGTGGGCCACTGAGGCAGACTCCATCTCCTCAGCAACCCACGACCACCACCCATCCTTGCAGCGCCTCACGGCTCTCCGAACCTCCGAGCGAAGGCTGCGGTAAGCCTCCTCATTCTCTGACGTGGGATGCTGTAGCCGAT
Source organism: Lampetra planeri (assembly GCF_965212315.1). Taxonomy (NCBI): domain Eukaryota; kingdom Metazoa; phylum Chordata; class Hyperoartia; order Petromyzontiformes; family Petromyzontidae; genus Lampetra; species Lampetra planeri. Next base: position 2,809,091 of record NC_136166.1, read on the forward strand.
GAGAGTGGGCCTGTCGCTTTTTCTCAACTAACCTGAACACCTCCTCTGTCAGCCAGGGTCTCTGGGGATGTCTGGACCGCATACCCAAAACAGCCATTGCAGCTGCATGAGTCACAGTCCTAAACCTCGCCCATTTACCCTCGACATCAGGAGGAGTGGGGGATGATGCCAACCCCAGCCGCAAGCGATAATGAAATTCTCGCTTGCAACTTTCATCAGCTAACTGAGACCTTAGGTCGGAATGGGGTCCTGGGTGTACACCCACCACCGGAGTGGAAGAATGGCAGGCGCATCTTACAGATGACTAGTCGTTGGTCAGAGGGCAAACACACGCACACACGCACACGCGCGCGCACACACACACGCGCACACGCACGCTCACACGCGCAGTCAACGCGTGACATTAATTGTACACGCAGCCCTATGGGCACAACATCATCCGGAATGCGCCCAAATCTCGGCACACCTCACAAGCTAAGCGGGACTTGAGCCTGGATATTTCTTGCAAGGGCAATCAACGCACACTAACAGGTTGCCATAGGGCTGTGGGTGTGGTGGGGTGGTACACTCCATCTATACTCCCCGCCCTTTAGTACGTACGCATGGAGGGGGGAAAGTTAACCCAAATGCGTACGCTTGCTTATGGTGGGGGGGTGAAGCCTCGACAATAATTTATCGACATTGGCCTTCAAATGGGATAGTCCGGTGGTGGCCTATCTGTTTGCTTAAACACGTTAATGTTATGATTCCTTAATCGTTTCTGCGTGGATTCAATATCGGCCGTTCTATAGGATTCAGGGGGGGGTGGGGGGGGTGCGTCAGGCGTTCGTACGCAGGTGGGGGGGGGGGGGTGTAAAAAGTCCGCGTGCGTACAGGGAGGGGGGGGGGTCAAGTTGACAGATTTTTGCGTACCTACTAAACGGATGGCCCCTTACAAACCCGCACTACCAGCGTGAAGTAATAAAAACACTGCCCTACTCCCCCCCCATGATCCACACGGCATGGGAAGCCCTTCATTCGGCAGTGGATTGATGACCTAGCTGCACGTGAGTTGAGGGGAGGAGGATTAATACAAAAGACAAAGATCCCACGTATAGCCTTAACAGACTGTAGGGGCAAGTGATGTTAGCAAGCAGCTATGAAGGCCGGAACGGGTGGCCAGCTCCACGCCCGACCACCTTTGTCTCCCCAGTGGCGATGTTTGCACACCGCACCAGGTAATCATTGGAGGCTGAGTCGACCTAGGGGAGGCTCGGGACCGGTTCAGATAACCGTCACCGGTGTTGGCCATGAGCGGGAATTGAACCCGTGTCGCCGGGTTCATAGCGCAGCGCGCTAACCGCTACACTACCGCTCCCCCCCCAAGCACACCAGGACACGCGCAGTGTCCAAAGTACTACGACGGCCGTCTGGAACGCTCCTCCTTCCGACATTAGGCAGCCACTGGGGCAATTGCACTTCTTAAAATCGTTTCCATTGAAAAACTCGTTTATTGAGAAGTGCTTGTCGTCTATGTGCGGCGCAAACGAAGTTCACCGTACATGCACGCGCACGTGCGTGTACGTGATCAGTGCGTGATCAGTGCCTGCTGCCTCTGCCATGTGTGGCCTGGTTTGGGTCAATAACAAGAAGAAAAAAACGGAGGGGTCAGAGAGCGAGATGCTCGGTTTCAATTACACACCGAGGGAGAGACAGGACAACGCGGATTCGAGAACACACGCAGGCGACCGACACAAAGTGAGAGCGGGCACAGGAGCGTGTGCACAGCTGGTGCCAGTCACCCGAGTCAGTCAACCCACGGCACCTGTTGGGTCCGTCCCGTGACCTCCTGCACCTAGCCTGGCGCAGCAGTCAACCTATGGTGCCTGGGTCTGTCCCGTGACCTCCTGCACCTAGCCTGGCGCAGCAGTACAACCCATGGCACCTGCTGGGTCTGTCCCGTGACCTCCTGCACCTAGCCTGGCGCCGCAGTACAACCCATGGCACCTGAGTCTGTCCCGTGACCTCCTGCACCTAGCCTGGTGCAGCAGTACAACCCATGGCACCTGCTGGGTCTGTCCCGTGACCTCCTGCACCTAGCCTGACGCAGCAGTCAACCCAAGGCACCTGCTGGGTCTGTCCCGTGACCTCCTGCACCTAGCCTGGCGCAGCAGTCAACCCACGGCACCTGTTGGGTTTGTCCCGTGACCTACTGCACCTCGCCTTGCGCAGCAGTCAACCCACGGCGCCTGTTGGGTCTGTCCCGTGACCTCCTGCACCTAGCCTGGCGCAGCAGTCAACCCATGGCGCCTGTTGGGTCTGTCCTGTGACCTCCTGCACCTAGCCTGGCACAGCAGTCAACCCATGGCGCCTGCTGGGTCTGTCCTGTGTGACCTCCTGCACCTAGCCTGGCACAGCAGTCAACCCATGGCGCCTGTTGGGTCTGTCCTGTGACCTCCTGCACCTAGCCTGGCACAGCAGTCAACCCATGGCGCCTGTTGGGTCTGTCCTGTGACCTCCTGCACCTAGCCTTGCGCAGCAGTCAACCCATGGCGCCTGCTGGGTCTGTCCTGTGACCTCCTGCACCTAGCCTGGCACAGCAGTCAACCCATGGCGCCTGCTGGGTCTGTCCTGTGACCTCCTGCACCTAGCCTGGCACAGCAGTCAACCCATGGCGCCTGCTGGGTCTGCCCTGTGACCTCCTGCACCTAGCCTTGCGCAGCAGTCAACCCATGGCGCCTGTTGGGTCTGTCCTGTGACCTCCTGCCAGCAGTCAGCCATTCGACACTTCACGTGACAGCCTCAAAGTGCACCTAGGCTGGCACAGGCGCCTCTGGTGACGTCCCCGCCATTGCGTGCCGATCGGCGGCTGCTGCTGTTTTTGTTTTTGTGCACGGAACACGACGGGGTTACGATGGGACGGCGGCCGAGGATCGTGACGGGAGTAAGTGGCCGAGGAATGGAACGCTCCCCCCCCGACCAATCAGGCCGGCTCACGTATTATTTTGGTGATTTCGAAACGTTTTTTGGTTTGGCCATGTTTGTGTTGTTGTAGTACGGAGTTAGACTGATGGCTTTAATCTAAGTTGTCTTGCGGTTATTGTTGTTTGACTTGCATCCCGCTGGGATTTTTGCACACAGCGTTGGTGTACGGTGCTTTTTTCTGCAATATTTTGCCGTCTTAGCTTGAATTTTCTGTTTGCACATAGTCACATAGTCACTTTAAGATGTTTTCTTGTTCATGTTTTTGTTGTTTGTTGTGGTGGAACCCGATTCAAGAGCCGAATGGCTCACATGGCTATACCTAATGAGTGAAACTGAAAACTGAAACAGAGGGGGAGGTGACGGGCTGAACTGTTACACCGCCGCGGGAGATGGCGGCGGCTTGGAAGAGCCTTCGTCCAGCAGTGGAGTGAGCATGGCCGTGGACGATGATGATGATGGGCACACAGGCCTTTGCCTGGTCCACTGATAGATTGCCAGCACAGCTGTGTGACGCTGGTGCCGTGGCATGGGGGTGTGGGAGGGACGCACGCGTCTTGTGGCCCGGTGCGGAAGGAGGCAACAGCCCACACCAAGTGTCCACAAAGTCACAGTTTAACACCGTGTTCACGGTGTGCTGTGTGGCTGTGTGTGGTGTGCAATGTGCAGTGTGTGGTGTGGTAGTGTGGTGTGTAGTGTGTGTGCAGTGTGCGGTGTGGTAGTGTGGTGTGTAGTGTGTGTGCAGTGTGCGGCGTGGTAGTGTGGTGTGTAGTGTGTGTGCAGTGTGCGGTGTGGTAGTGTGTGTGTAGTGTGCAGTGTGGTAGTGTGGTGTGTAGTGTGTAGTGCGGTGTGTAGTGTGTGGTGTGTAGTGTGCAGTGTGGTGTGTAGTGCGGTGTGGTGTGTAGTGTGGTAGTGTGGTGTGTGGTGTGGTTGTGGTATGTGGTGTGTAGTGTAGTGTGTGGTGTGTAGTGTGCAGTGTGGTGTGTAGTGCGGTGTGGTGTGTAGTGTGGTAGTGTGGTGTGTGGTTGTGGTATGTGGTGTGTAGTGTAGTGTGTGGTGGTGTAGTGTGCGGTGTGGTAGTGTGGTGTGGTTATGTGGTGTGTGGTGTATACTATGCAATATGTTTTGCAGTATATAGGGTGTTGTGTGACGGTGCAGCTGTAGTCGAACAGACACAGTATCACTGCTTGTCTGTTGCAACCTGTTGGAACACCCCACACACAACCCCCACACACACAACCCCCACACACACAACCCCCACACACACAACCCCAACACACACAACCCCCCCACACACACACACAACCCCCACACACAACCCCCACACTCACACACACAACCCCCACACTCACACACACACACAACCCCCACACACACACACAACCCCCACACTCACACACACACACACAACCCCCACACACACACACAACCCCCACACACACACACAACCCCCACACACACACACAACCCCCACACACACACACAACCCCCACACACACACACCCCAGACACACACACACCCCAGACACACACAACCCAGACACACACAACCCCCACACCACACACACAACCCCCACACCACACACACAACCCCCACACCACACACACAACCCCCACACCACACACACAACCCCCACACACACAACCCCCACACACACAACCCCCACACACACAACCCCCACACACACAACCCCCACACACACAACCCCCACACACACAACCCCCACACACACAATCCCCACACACACACCCACCACACACACACCCACCACACACACAACCCCTACACTCCCCACACACACACGACACACACACCCCACACACACACAACCCCCCCACACACAACCCCCCCACACACAACCCACACACACACACAACCCACACACACACAACCCCCCCACACAACCCACACACACCCCACACACACACACAACCCCCACACCACACACACCCCACCCCACACACACAACCCAGACACACAACCCCCACACACACAACCCCCCCACACACACCACACCACCCACACACACCACACCCGTGCAACATCGACGCCGGCGCGCTCGCCCCTCACCGCCTCCTCACCTGGCCCGTAGAAGCGCCTCCCCTCCGTCACGTCGAACACCTTCCCGTTGACCGCCATGAGGATGCGCGGACTCCGCACGCCGTCGAACTCGCGGAGCTGCTCCACGTTGAAGTCGCGCCTCTTGAGTCGGGCCAGCGGCTCTTCCCCTCCGCCGTCTCCTCCCGCTCCGTCTCCGCCGCCACCGCCGCCGCCGCTTCCTCTGACGATCTTGACGAGGAGGTAGGCGCACAGGGCGAGCAGGGCCAGGTTCAGGGGGCTCGTCAACAGATCCTGGAGTATCTCGGAGGCCGCCATCGTCTTCACTGTGAGGCGAGGGGAGGAGGGGGGAGGGGCGACAGCGAGGTCACGTGGACGGAAGTGACGTCACAGCTCTCTAATCTCTCGGACGGCGGCCATGTTGGGTGAGGGAGCGAGGCCGTTGACTGTACGCGGACTGTATGTACAGTGGTGAGACGAAAGTACTGTACTTTTAGGTTTTTTCGGTAAAGTCAAGTAGGTAAAAATAAATACTAAAAGATAAATAATATAAATGAAACGAAACGTCGTGATTTATTATTTTATTTCTACTATTTTATTTATTATTAATTTTTACCTACGTGACTTTACCGAAAAAACCTAAGAGTATGAATCCTTGCAGTCACGAAAGCTTCAAATTCTAGAAGTACTGTACCTGGCGTGGTAACGTCGTCACGAGGGGAGACAAAGGCGGTGCTGGCCATCCACCCGCTCTCTCTCGTGTGCCGTGCAGGACTTTATAGGTGCGACTCGTTTACAGCACTTGCCCCATCGGTCTGTTGAGGCTATACGGGGGGTCTTTGACTTTTGTATGAGGCCTCGGGTCTTTTGAAGCGTTTAAATAAACGTAAGTTAACATTGCGATTAGTTAACATTTATTTAGTGAGCAAAATAAGGGATTGTTTTTACTGCGGGTTTTATTGCAATTTTTTTTAATGAGTGCTGAAATATCCGAGTATCGATTACGTAATCGATAACTCCTATCGATTATCGGTTCAGTAACTCGACTTATCGGGCAAGAACGTCGTTTTTGTTGTTGTTGTTGTTGAGTAAAGGTCTCGCAAAAAGCTGTGCTCGCGTGAGCCGCCGAACCGGAGATGTTCGTCGTGGGCCCGGGCCTTTGTGACGTCATCGCATCAGCAATATGTCGACCGCACGAGGAGGTGGCCAGCAACGGCACAGCGACGACGAACGAACGAAACGAGAATTAGTAAAAATAAAATAAACTTTAAAGAAACATGCTTTTATTAAATGTACTAGGGGCTGTCCATAAATGACGTCACGCACCTAGGGGACGGGGGGGGTCAAACATTTGTGACGATGTGTGACGAAGGGGGGGGGGGGGGGATTTGAGAAATGTGACGTCACATCAAAATGCGCAACTTTTAATGAATATAGACAACACGTTATACTTAATTAAATAGACTTTTTAATAAATGTTTTCTACAACATCAGAGTGCAGCTCCACATTAAATACGCACTACAATGACAATAGTTTAAAGCGATTTGAAGCATTTTACATTTTTTTTGGGGGGGGAGAGCTTTGTGATGTCATATTTTAGGGGGGGTCTGACTTTTTGTGATGCGATGGGACTAGGAGGGGGGGGGGGGGGTCAAAAATCGTCCAAAATCGCGTGACGTCATTTATGGACGGCCCCTAGTAATGGCAGAACTCCACGACTCCAGGAAGTGGCCCCGAAGCTTGCCATAACTTAAGGGACCGTGGCCAATTACAGCCAACGTCAGTTGAGCGTGGACAATTAGACCCAAGCCGAAACATAACATATAAAAATAATGTTTAAAAAGATAAATTTTGTATGATAGAATATAGTATTGTCATCAGTAAGACATAAGTATACCACGTTTGCAGTCGATACCACATTGGGAAGTGGGTTAAAATTGAGTTACAAGATTTGAGGATACAACAACAGACAGAGTGAGTTAATAGAAAGCGTGAAATAAAAAAGGGACGATATCGGTGCATGAATACATCATTAAGTGCCGAATAAGAAGTTGCACAAGGACCTACGATTCCGGACTCCTTGGTTCACGTAGGTAGAAATAAATAAATAAATCTCGACGTTTCGATCGCAACACAAGCGGTCGTCCTCAGGTGGAAAAAAAAACATCCAGCAGTGGAACTGCTGATCCAGCGAGAGAGCTGATAGTAAAGTAGAGTATTTGTTATCACGTTACGGTGTATTGTCCGTTCTTTTTCCGTTAAAAACGATAGACCCATATGAGTGTTAAAAAAAATGTAGAAGCACCCTGTTTGTTTTATATAAAAGTGGCCCCGGTAAACAACCACACGCAAAAAAACTAAATAGTCGATTAGAATACCGTAGCGGTTTCATTGTTCGACTTTGGCCAGCTCTCACCATAGGGAGATAAACTTCAAACGTTAATGCTTTTTTTTAACCTGTCAAGGTGGAAAGCTTTAACAATTCCTAGTTTTTCGATTTAAAGCTTTCGTGACTGCAGGGATTCATCTTCTTGGTTCTTTCGGTAAAGCCACGTAGAAGGGAAATATTAAAATAATAAAAATAAAACCATAACATTTTACTTTATTATTTTTTATTATGTTTTATGATTTTATAATTGTATTTTCATTTTTTTATTATTTCCCTTTTACGTTACTTTACCGAAAGAACCAATAAGATGAAATCCTAGTTTTTGGGGGATTGTCTTTATACGTACACACAGTGCTAGCTTTTTCACCACAATATAAACCGTAAAATGTAATTGACGGCAACTTAATTTTAAACTGCACGTTCCAATTTGCCCAAAGCCTTCCCATATACCGTGCCAATTCCTTCTGCGTGTCTGCACACGTGGGAACAAATACACAACACACACACACAACACATATGTGTGCCTCACTTTCAGGATGTCTAAAGTCCAACTCTCTTCTGACTTTATGGCTCTCAGCAACAGGGCTCGCTAAACAAACACACACAGTAAGGGTCGTGCCGAATTGCCACGTGTTACTTACCGGCAAGAGGCACTCCCTCCCGTCTCAGACGGCCGTGGGACCCAATAAATCAGAAAGTCCAAAGCGGTCTCTGGTCTGGCGGCTGCAACCAACGCATGCAGTATTGCTGCTTGGTGATATTGGCCTCTGGAAAGAAAGTGTAACATTTAACATTGCTTTGTTTACACGTGGAGACACGCACAGAACTCAGGTCTGTTCATGCTCTACCACTGTACAGCGTGGTCCAGATGTCTTGTGACACCCCCCCCCCCAATTAATTCGCCCAAAGTTTTTTTTTTCTCCCTTTGCATGTTAATTTCTGTTTTAAATAAACCTTTAAATATATACTTCGTTTCATAGAATTAAATGGGGCGGGGGGGGGGTGTCACAAGACATCTGGACCACCCTTAGACCAGCGGTCTGAGCTGCAGATCGCCGGCTGGATATCCATGATAAACTGGACTCCCATGGTAAACTGGACTTCCATGGTAAAGTATATTTCCATGGTAAACTGCACTTCCATGGTAAACTGCACTTCCATGGTAAACTGGACTCCCATGGTAAAATTTGCTTCTATGGTAAACTGGACTCCCATGGATAACTGGATTTCTATGGTAAACTGGATTTCCATGCTAAACTATATTTCCATGCTAAACTGGACTCCCATGGTAAAATTTACTTCTATGGTAAACTGGATTTCCCTTGTAAACTTGATGCCTATGTTGAGGGGTCCGCAACCAAAATAACAAAGAGTGCCATTTTTTTATTCTGTAGTAAAACAAAAAAACACAAAAACCAACCCTCAACATTTCAAGAGCCGCAATGCTGCCCCTTAACGAGCCCCACCGTATGTGGCTCAAGAGCCGCGGGTTGCCTATCCCTTGGCATGGACCAAGAGGGTTTCGGCAGGATTGTTTGAGTTTGGCTCGTAGGTAGGTGGGAAATCACCTTGGGAATGCCGGGTGCTGTAATGGTTCGGGCTGTGAGAGATGGGTCAAATGGCCCAGCAATGGATTCTTGAATACATTTGTGTCAAGGCCGTAGCCACGGAGTCAACATTGGGGGGGACCAAATCGTCCAGGGGGTCTGGGGGTACCCCCCCCAGAAAAAAAAAATCTCAATTTGAAAACTAAATTCACTAGCACATAGGATGGACTTTTTTTTTTACAATAATATCTAAAAGTGTCGTTTTTTTTTAAAAAATTTCTTGCTGTGATTTTCACACCTGATGATGATTGTTTGTGTTGCAATCGAAACGTCGTGAGACTTTAATTGTAGAATTTGTATTATTTAATTATTTCCCTTCTACGTGATTTCACCGAAAGAACCAAGAATATGAATCCCTTCAGTCACGAAACCTTTAAATCGAAAAATCCCAATTCTTCCATTGCCTGCCCCTTGTGACGTCACCCGCCGCTGCCCACGCGCCAATCGGCGTCGAGCCTCCCTTACCAACATGGCGGCCGCGGCGACGGCGTTGCCGTGGCGACGCGGCCTCGAAATCGACAAAAAAAAATTTGTGTCGACGTTGCCACTCGCGATTTCGCCCTCGTTTGTATCGCCAGCTACCACCTCGCGTTCACCCACTTAAACAAACACGCGCTGCCCGTGCGAATATATATAATCATCAACGATTGTCAATCTCTCGTGTGAAGAAAGGACGCGGTGGGTGGTGGTGGTGTGCATTGAAAAATTAAATACTCCGATTGATGCTCCTGCTGTTGTGGAGTGACTCATGCAGCCAGCTATGGCTGCAGGGTTTTGGTAGTACATGTTTATGCCATTTATTGTGAAAATTCCGTCACAGTTCCTATGATTGCCTTTTCATTGCTTTCATGGCTTTATTTTGGTGATTTCGAAAAGTGTATTGGTCTAGCCATGTTGTAGTACAGAGTTAGACTGATGGCCTTAATCTAAGTTGTCTTACGGTTGTTGTTGTTTGACTTGCATCCCACTGGGATTTTTGCACACAGCGTTGGTGTACGGTGTTTTTTCTGCAATATTTTGCTGTCTTTTCTTGGATTTTCTGTTTGCACTTAGTCACATATTCACTTTAAGATGTTTTTTGTTCATGTTTTTGTTCTTTTTGTTTGTTGCGGTTGCACCCGATTCAAGAGCCGAATGGCTCACAGGGCTATACCTAATAAATGAACTTGAACTTGTTAAAAAATCACAGAAATGGACGTGGAGGCAACGGCGCTCCTCACGGCTCAGATCGTCTGCAAGTTGGCCGACTCCAACTTCTACTCGAGGTTGCACGGCGCCGTCACGGTGAGAGTAGAGAGGGTGGCCCGCGTCTTGTGTCGCCTTCTCCCCCCTCTCCTCTCTGTGTGTGTGTCTGTCAGAGAGACACAAGCAGAGGGAGACACCGCAGATACACACAGAGACAGAGAGACACACAGAGAGAGAGACAACACAGAGACACAGAGAGAGACAAGACACAGAGATACACAGAGAGAGACACACACAGAGACACAGAGACAGAGACACACAGAGTGCGTGACGTCATTTATGGACGGCCCCCAATAGGGTGCGAAGACCAGAGTGGTGGTTAATGTAGCCATGTAAGTGACAATGGATATCTATTATTAGTTGGGTCATTCACAGTTAATCAACATGCATAATGTACGTGGCATGCCGTTAATGAACATTGTGTTAATCTTCTAATTGTTGGGTTGGGTCACGGATGTTGTGGGTGTAGAGGGAGATTGAGAAGCATCATCATCATCGTCCACATTCAATCCACAGCTGGAGGAAACACATTCCTGCGGAGGGAGCTGGTAGGAACGTTGGGTTGCTCGGTCAATGGCCAGGGTCAACGGCAGCGTGGTGTATTCCGCAAATATGGCCGACTGTGACGGCGGGCACAAGCCGGCGTGAGTAGGTTAAACGTTGAGTTTTATAAGGGCACCACGGGGTGACCAGCCCCTCCCCACCCAGCCCCACCCCTCCCACCCCCCACCCAGCCCCTCCCCTTTCCCACCCAGCCCCACCCTCTGCACCCAGCCCCTCCCCTTTCCCACCCAGCCCCACCCTCCCCACCCAGCCCCTCCCTCCCCACCCAGCCCCTCCCCACCCTCCCCTCCCCACCCAGCCCCTCCCCACCCTCCCCTCTCCACCCAGCCCCACCCCTCCCATTTTTGGATGCACTACAGATGGACACAATAATCCCCTGTGGGCTGGTGAAACCAGGAGGTTCTTACCAATATAATTAAACGAGGGATGGGGAACGTTTGGCCCGCGGGCCATACAAGGTCCGCAAAATCATTTGGTATGTCCCTGCCAAGGCAACCGCAGGCGGGACTCGAAATTCAATAAATCTCGGAGCAAACCTGGAAAAGCAGCTGCGAGTAGCAGCAACATCATCAATACCAGCTAACACCACACGCCTCGCCAAAGAGAAGCAGTTCCAGCCATAGCATTAGGGGTGAGATAATTAAATGTTTGACCAAATATAACAGGCTAATTTTTAAGTTGATAATTTTGTATGGCCCGCGAATGATGTTCTAAATACCCAAATGGCCCTTGGCAGAAAAAGGTTCCCCAACCCCATATCTAAATGGACGTTTGTTGTGGTTGCCGTTTGTTTGACCATACTTCACCACCCTGGTCAATGTGGGTTGGTGAGGCGGGGGGGAGGGAGCAGAGGAGGAGGATGGGCAAGACTGGCTCATGTGGCATTTGCCACTGATGTTAGCCGAGGCTGGATTCGAACATAGTTGTCGCAAAATACCGTGTCCCACACCTCCACAGTGTCCACTCATTAATGCCACTTGGTTGGCAATCGTCGTGATGTCTTATCTCAGTGCCATAGCCTGGCACGGTTAGCCTCAAGCTCTTAATTCGGGCTGCCTGTCTGCAGACATGCCACGTGGGATTAGCATTTCGCAATTCGGCATTTCGTCTTTGTGGGGAAGTTCACACCGCTGTACTAGTTGCAATGTCTCGTGTGTGTGCACGCACGTTGGACCAACCGTGCTAATCGAAGGGCCGGGCAAAGGACGGTGAACTGAGCGAAACAATGCGTTTTAAATTTCGATTTAAAGCTTTCGTGACTGCAGGGATTCATCTTCTTGGTTCTTTCGGTAAAGTCACGTAGAAGGGAGATAATAAAATAATAAAAATAAAACATAAAAAAATAATACAATTCTCACGACGTTTCGGCCACAACGCAAGCAGCCGTCCTCAGGTGAAGAACAGGGCTGTCGGAATTCGGACGCTGTCTTTCCGACAGACCTGTTCTTCACCTGAGGACGGCTGCTTGCGTTGTGGCCGAAACGTCGTGAGAATTGTATTATTTTATTATGCTTTATTTTTATTATTTTATTATCTCCCTTCTACGTGACTTTACCGAAAGAACCAAGAAGATGAATACGTTTGAAATAAATGAGTTTTCAATCTCGACGACGATGATTTAAAAGTGCAAAGCTCGAGTGGCTTCCTCGTATCGGACGGCCACAGAAACGCGTTGGAAAGGGCCACGCGATGCAGTGGACACCGTCGTCGTACGAGCGATGGCCGAGCCAAAACCCGCTGGTGCGAGCATTACCGGAGTTGGCGTGATGATGGTTCCTGCTCCTTGACGAGATCAGCAGTCAGACTCCCGTGCATTCAGTACATCTCATGCTGCTGCAGTTGCTTTAATTCTGCTGTATTCCCGAAGACGTTGACATACCAGTCAACCCCTCATCAGTGCCCTACCTTATTGAAGACCAATTCAGACCTCATTGGTCACCCCGTACCCCTTATAAATCTCAACGTTCATCCTACAGAGCCCGTATTGCAACGACTGTACGCCATGTTCACATGGAAACTCAATTTCCTTGTACAAGAATACGTGGTAAACCGTGTGGGTTGACAGCTCTGCGTTTATTTGTGCTGCATTGTCGCCGGCGTTGTTGGCCAGAAACGAACGAGGTGCATCTTGTCTCTGCTTGATTTCAGAAAGAGGTTCAGAGTGACGAAGTCCGACTCTCCACTCTGAGTGAAGACCTCAGGAACGCCTTGAAGAAGTCAGGTGACATGCACGCCTGCGTGGGGCGTAGCTTTGCATACCGGCTGTGCATGAATTGTCAGTAGGTTTCTCTGCGCTGTGGGCTTGCAATGATTTGCAATTGCTGTATAATTCACATATTTATATAGTGTCTCATAGGAGGGAGGGATCATATCTGTAAATGGTGATGAACACATCTACCGCGGTGACGGGATGTTAATTACCTCGCCTGGTATGCAGGAGGTCGTGGGTTCCATCCCGACCCTGACGCTTGCTGTATATTTTGAGTTTGCGTGTCTCTCTCCCCGTTATCGCGTGGATTTATCTCCGGGTCCTCCGGTTTTTCGCTCCACATTTAGCATCAACATCATGCGTTTAGAGTATTTCGCTGCTATAAATTTCCACATTTTTTGACTTTGGGACCCCTCCCACCTCCTACGCATTCCACAAGTAGTGACTAATCCCATATCTGCATTTTCCATAAATATGCTAGATTCCTCTGTTGATATGCAAATTCCTTTGTCAAGGCGCCCTTCCTCCCCTAACCCAGCTTAAATATACGCTGCCAAACTTGGTGGTGTTCATTCAGACGCTGTCTTTCCGACAGACCTGTTCTTCACCTGAGGACGGCTGCTTGTGTTGTGGCCGAAACGTCGTGAGAATTGTATTCTATTATGTTTTTTTTCCCTTGTACATGACTTTACTGAAAGAACCAAGAAGATACATTTCCACGTGATAAGCCACTTTGTGGGGCTATCATTTGTGATAGCCAGGTTGCGTCTGAAAAAGAGCTACACAGTTCAGTGGGCTTTACCTATTAAAATAAATAACAAGTTTAGTTTGAATAGTTTTAGTTTAAACGAGGACTTGCCGAACCGCGAATTTTTAGTCGAAATAGTTTAGTCGCTTCTACGCAAAATCGCACAAACCGAACCCACAATGAAGCGAGGGAAAACCTGCTCTCTCAACACCTGCCCTCACCACACCTGCCCTCACCACACTTGCCCTCCCAACACCTGCCCCCTCAACACCTGCCCTCACCACACCTGCCCTCCCAACACCTGCCCCCTCAACACCTGCCCTCCCAACACCTGCCCTCACCACACCTGCCCTCCCAACACCTGCCCTCCCAACACCTGCCCTCCCAACACCTGCCCTCACCACACCTGCCCTCCCAACACCTGCCCTCCCAACACCTGCCCTCACCACACCTGCCCTCCCAACACCTGCCCTCCCAACACCTGCCCTCCCAACACCTGCCCTCACCACACCTGCCCTCCCAACACCTGCCCTCCCAACACCTGCCCCCTCAACACCTGCCCTCTCAACACCTGCCCTCCCAACACCTGCCCTCCCAACACCTGCCCTCACCACACCTGCCCTCACCATACCTGCCCTCCCAACACCTGCCCTCTCCACACCTGCCCTCCCAACACCTGCCCTCACCACACCTGCCCTCTCAACACCTGCCCTCCCAACACCTGCCCTCACCACATCTGCCCTCTCAACACCTGCCCTCCCAACACCTGCCCTCACCACACCTGCCCTCACCACACCTGCCCTCCCAACACCTGCCCTCTCAACACCTGCCCTCCCAACACCTGCCCTCACCACACCTGCCCTCTCAACACCTGCCCTCCCAACACCTGCCCTCTCAACACCTGCCCTCTCAACACCTGCCCTCCTCACACCTGCCCTCACCACCCCTGCCCTCCCAACACCTGCCCTCCCAACACCTGCCCTCTCAACACCTGCCCTCACCACCCCTGCCCTCCCAACACCTGCCCTCTCAACACCTGCCCTCTCAACACCTGCCCTCCCAACACCTGCCCTCACCACACCTGCCCTCACCACACCTGCCCTCTCAACACCTGCCCTCTCTCCACCTGCCCTCACCACACCTGCCCTCACCACACCTGCCCTCTCAACACCTGCCCTCCCATCACCTGCCCTCCCAACACCTGCCCTCACCACACCTGCCCTCACCACACCTGCCCTCACCACACCTGCCCTCTCAACACCTGCCCTCTCAACACCTGCCCTCCCAACACCTGCCCTCCCAACACCTGCCCTCCCAACACCTGCCCTCCCAACACCTGCCCTCTCAACACCTGCCCTCCCAACACCTGCCCTCCCAACACCTGCCCTCTCAACACCTGCCCTCCCAACACCTGCCCTCACCACACCTGCCCTCACCACACCTGCCCTCTCAACACCTGCCCTCTCTCCACCTGCCCTCACCACACCTGCCCTCACCACACCTGCCCTTTCAACACCTGCCCTCCCAACACCTGCCCTCCCAACACCTGCCCTCACCACACCTGCCCTCACCACACCTGCCCTCTCAACACCTGCCCTCCCAACACCTGCCCTCCCAACACCTGCCCTCCCAACACCTGCCCTCCCAACACCTGCCCTCTCAACACCTGCCCTCCCAACACCTGCCCTCCCAACACCTGCCCTCTCAACACCTGCCCTCCCAACACCTGCCCTCTCAACACCTGCCCTCTCAACACCTGCCCTCCCAACACCTGCCCTCACCACACTTGCCCTCACCACACCTGCCCTCCCAACACCTGCCCTCCCAACACCTGCCCTCCCAACACCTGCCCTCACCACACCTGCCCTCTCAACACCTGCCCTCCCAACACCTGCCCTCTCAACACCTGCCCTCACCACACCTGCCCTCACCACACCTGCCCTCTCAACACCTGCCCTCTCAACACCTGCCCTCACCACACCTGCCCTCTCAACACCTGCCCTCTCTCCACCTGCCCTCACCACACCTGCCCTCACCACACCTGCCCTCTCAACACCTGCCCTCCCAACATCTGCCCTCCCAACACCTGCCCTCACCACACCTGCCCTCACCACACCTGCCCTCTCAACACCTGCCCTCTCAACACCTGCCCTCCCAACACCTGCCCTCCCAACACCTGCCCTCCCAACACCTGCCCTCCCAACACCTGCCCTCTCAACACCTGCCCTCCCAACACCTGCCCTCCCAACACCTGCCCTCTCAACACCTGCCCTCCCAACACCTGCCCTCTCAACACCTGCCCTCCCAACACCTGCCCTCTCAACACCTGCCCTCCCAACACCTGCCCTCCCAACACCTGCCCTCACCACACTTGCCCTCACCACACCTGCCCTCCCAACACCTGCCCTCCCAACACCTGCCCTCACCACACCTGCCCTCTCAACACCTGCCCTCCCAACACCTGCCCTCTCAAAACCTGCCCTCACCACACCTGCCCTCACCACACCTGCCCTCTCAACACCTGCCCTCTCAACACCTGCCCTCACCACACCTGCCCTCTCAACACCTGCCCTCCCAACACCTGCCCTCTCAACACCTGCCCTCCCAACACCTGTCCTCAACACACCTGCCCTCTCAACACCTGCCCTCACCACACCTGCCCTCTCAACACCTGCCCTCTCAACACCTGCCCTCACCACACCTGCCCTCTCAACACCTGCCCTCCCAACACCTGCCCTCTCAACACCTGCCCTCACCACACCTGCCCTCTCAACACCTGCCCTCCTAACACCTGCCCTCACCACACCTGCCCTCACCACACCTGCCCTCACCACACCTGCCCTCTCAACACCTGCCCTCTCAACACCTGCCCTCACCACACCTGCCCTCTCAACACCTGCCCTCCCAACACCTGCCCTCTCAACACCTGCCCTCACCACACCTGCCCTCTCAACACCTGCCCTCACCACACCTGCCCTCTCAACACCTGCCCTCCCAACACCTGCCCTCACCACACCTGCCCTCACCACACCTGCCCTCACCACACCTGCCCTCTCAACACCTGCCCTCTCAACACCTGCCCTCACCACACCTGCCCTCTCAACACCTGCCCTCCCAACACCTGCCCTCCCAACACTTGCCCTCACCACACCTGCCCTCTCAACACCTGCCCTCACCACACCTGCCCTCTCAACACCTGCCCTCCCAACACCTGCCCTCCCAACACCTGCCCTCTCAACACCTGCCCTCACCACACCTGCCCTCTCAACACCTGCCCTCTCAACACCTGCCCTCACCACACCTGCCCTCTCAACACCTGCCTTCCCAACACCTGCCCTCACCACACCTGCCCTCTCAACACCTGCCCTCACCACACCTGCCCTCACCACACCTGCCTTCACCACACCTGCCCTCTCAACACCTGCCCTCTCAACACCTGCCCTCTCAACACCTGCCCTCCCAACACCTGCCCTCCCAACACCTGCCCTCCCAACACCTGCCCTCTCAACACCTGCCCTCTCTACACCTGCCCTCTCAACCCCTGCCCTCCCAACACCTGCCCTCTCAACACCTGCCCTCTCAACACCTGCCCTCTCAACACCTGCCCTCTCAACACCTGCCCTCTCAACGCCTGCCCTCTCAACCCCTGCCCTCCCAGCACCTGCCCTCCCAACACCTGCCCTCCCAACACCTGCCCTCCCAACACCTGCCCTCCCAACACCTGCCCTCTCAACACCTGCCCTCTCAACACCTGCCCTCCCAACACCTGCCCTCCCAACACCTGCCCTCACCACACCTGCCCTCCCAACACCTGCCCTCCCAACACCTGCCCTCACTACACCTGCCCTCCCAACACCTGCCCTCACCACACCTGCCCTCACCACACCTGCCCTCCCAACACATGCCCTCACCACACCTGCCCTCACCACACCTGCTCCCTCAACACCTGCCCTCACCACACCTGCCCTCACCACACCTGCCCTCACCACACCTGCTCCCTCAACACCTGCCCTCACCACACCTGCCCTCACCACACCTGCTCCCTCAACACCTGCCCTCACCACACCTGCCCTCACCACACCTGCTCCCTCAACACCTGCCCTCACCACACCTGCCCTCCCAACACCTGCTCCCTCAACACCTGCCCTTACCACACCTGCCCTCCCAACACCTGCCCTCCCAACACCTGCTCCCTCAACACCTGCCCTCACCACACCTGCCCTCCCAACACCTGCCCTCACCACACCTGCCCTCCCAACTCTGGTCCCACATTTGAAGTGTTGGAACAACTCGTGGTCCCCGTCGTGGTGGTGACCGGCAAGCGTGTGACGACCCCCATACCTCCCCCCCCCCCCCCCATTGCCACGTTCCCGCCGCGTGCGATCCCCGGCTTGAACCCCCGTGACCCACACGGTGCGCGAAGGCCCCTCGTCCAGCAGTGCATCGACACAAGGGTTCCACGTGTGCGTGTACCTGCGCACAGCGGTTGCACAGGGGATTTCTGTCGTCTGCGTATTAAGTGCGCGTCGGCCGTGCGCGTTATTTGACGGTGGAGCGAGGTCGGTTTGTGTGTGCATTCTGTTTGCAGGTTGGAAAGCGAAACTCCAGAATGCTGTTTACAGAGAGATGAGCGTGTGAGTGATGGCTTCATTTTTGCAATCTCGTTTTTACATTACAATTCCAGCAAATCTTCCAGAAAAAAAACGTATTACAACGCTGTGTGCAGATGATTGCATCGGGAGTAGCGGAGTGCGAGAAGTTGGTAATTAAGTTGTGTTGCTGTTCCATTCTTACCAAAGATTCTTCTCATCTCGTGGTGGCTAGGAGATGTTAACTCCCTCGCCTGGTATGCAGGAGGTCGTGGGTTCGATCCCGACACTGACGCCTGCTGCTGTATATTTGGAGTTTGCGTGTCTCTTTCCCCGTGGTCGCGTGGATTATTCTCAAGGTCCTCCGGTGTTTCCCTCCACATAGAAACGTGCGTTTCGATTATTTGGCTGCTGTACATTTTCCACCCGATAAGCCACTTCATTGAGCTATCATTTGTGGCCCAGGTTGCTTCTGCAAAAAAAGCTCAGTGGCCCTCACGTGGTAGAAAAAAAACAATTGTTTAATATCATTGGGATGTAATAGTTTAAAATATATAGTTTATAGTTTAAATAAAATGTTGCTTCCAGGGGACATGGCCATGCCACTGCCATTATTTTCACGAATTAATAACTTCCGACCGCTTGCCGGAAAGCGTTGTAGAATCAATGCGCGTGCGCGATTCGTTTCTGTTTACGTTCCCTTCGTTCACGCTAAACCTACGTCGCGCGGGCCGCCCCATCCTGCCCAGGCTGCCGAGCGCTGCGCTGTCGCCCGAGCTGAGGAAGGAGCCCCTGGCGTACATGCGGCGAGCACAGGTGGTTCCCGTCGACCACTCGCAGCCACGCGTCGCTGGGAGCTGCGCACTTTAAAATCATCGCCTGGATCGACGAACTCGTTTTTCTAAAGCTGCTTTTTTGCGTTGCCATCGTTCGTTCTTCCCGCACCTCGCACGGTCGGCTACGTACGGCGGTGCGAAACAAGTTCGACGCACGCACGCACGGCGCGGCGAGCGTGCCCACCACTGGGCCGCCGCGATGGTCGTTGGTTTCAGCTCCTCCGTTTGTTCCCCCATCGGCAGGCGCAGTGGGAGAAGCGGGTGATGAAAAGTTTGAACAGCATGTGCACGGAGCTCGGAGTCACTCTCTATCAGAAGGTATTTGGGGGGGTTGGGATCGAGCTCAAGGTTGAGGCGTGGTGGAAAACTTAAGCTGAACTACTTTTTTTATTTTACCAAGTAAGGCTCTCTTGGGCTATATCGCTCGTTTTTTTTTTCATAAGCGAGCTGGCTGTCAAAAATGAAAGCTCAACGGAGTGACTTATAATCCTCACGTGGAAATGTATAGCAGCCAAATACTTTAAACTCGTGACGTTGATTCGAAATGCGGAGGGAAAAACTGGAGGACCCGGAGAAAAATCCACGTGACCATGGGGAGAGACACCACAAACTGCAAATATCCAGCAAGCATCAAGGTCAGGATCCAACCCACGACCTCCTTTATACCAGGCGAGGTAGTTAACATCTCGCTACTGTGAGAGAGAAACATGCACACTCCAAATATACTCCTAGCCACCGCGGTGCCCTTTAAAGGGTAGGTACAGCCGGAAACTGAGCGCAGCGGTATCAACATCACCTTAATTTTTCATGGGTCAGTGCATGATTTTCTAATTCATCCCAAAAATCCGAAATTCACGCCTGGATATGCACTTTGGGATGGTCCAAAAAAAAAAAAACGTCTCGGATTTCTACGAAGGTACGACATGACAAGAAGCCACACATACTGAACAACACTTGGGCACCTTTGACGTGACATGGGACGGGGGGAGGGGCGGCCTTCACCCAGCTGCGGATTGATAGAGGGCAGTACCTTATTGTTCATCTACTTTTAACAACTGCATGTGTTTTGTTGGCGCACTGATTCGCGTTGTGCTTGCTTGCGCCCCCCCCCCTTTCCACTCCCACGCGACCTTCAGCGTTCGCCCGAAGAGCAGAAAGGGCTACTGAGCAAATGGAGTGAGATGGGGTCTGACGAACCAGGTAGGAAGGAGAGCGACCTGAGACGAGAAGCGACACCCTCGCTGCAGCTCAACAATTCAGCGACGGATTTACTCTGCCCGTGAATTTTGTACGACCTCACGGGCGTGTGTGTACGCGTCTCTCTCTCGTAGATCTGAGTCGGTTCCGGCCTGTCTACGCGCCCAAGGACTTCCTCGAGGTAAGATCAGAGTTGACGGAAACGCACGTTTCAATTGTTACCCAGTAGCTCGTGTGGCATGCGCGGCCACCTTTTATCAATCTGCTGCTGGGTGAGGGGTCTCCCTCCCACCTCACCTCGTGTCTCTCCGGGTTGTGTCGTCAGACGGTTGTTTAATTGTGCGTCACCGCGCTGGTCAGTGCGGGCCGGTGAAGGGGGATAGCATATGCGTGGAAGTGCAGGGACTCCTCTGCTTACGGACATTCGACTTACGAATTTGCAGAGATACGAACAAACCTGTCCATGTGTTCAGTTGCCCGTTCAAGAGTCGTAAGTTCAACCGCCGTGCAATAGATGGCGGTGGTGGCATCTACATTTACAGAACGTGAAGAACCAGTGGCATCTGCATTTACAGCACGTTAAGAACCAGTGGCATCTACATCTGCAGAACGTGAAGAACCAGTGGCATCTACATCTACAGAACGTGAAGAACCAGTGGCATCTTCATCTACAGAACGTGAAGAACCAGTGGCATCTTCATCTACAGAACGTGAAGAACCAGTGGCATCTACCGAACGTGAAGAACCAGTGGCATCTGCATATGCAGAACGTGAAGAACCAGTGGCATCTACATCTGCAGAACATGAAGAACCAGTTGCATCTACACCTGCAGAACATGAAGAACCAGTGGCATCTACATCTGCAGAACGTGAAGAAACCAGTGGCACCTAATCGACAGAACGTGAAGAAACCAGTGGCATCTACATCTACAGAATTTTAAGAAACCAGTGGCACCTACATTTGCAGAATGTGAAGAAACCAGTGGCACCTATATCTGCAGAACGTGAAGAACCAGTGGCATCTACATCTGCAGCACGTGAAGAACCAGTGGCATCTACACCTGCAGAACGTGAAGAACCAGTGGCATCTACATCTGCAGAACGTGAAGAAACCAGTGGCATCTACATCTGCAGAACGTGAAGAAACCAGTGGCATCTACATCTACAGAATTTTAAGAAACCAGTGGCACCTCCATTTGCAGAATGTGAAGAAACCAGTGGCACCTATATCTGCAGAACGTGAAGAAACCAGTGGCACCTATATCTGCAGAACGTGAAGAACCAGTGGCATCTACATCTGCAGAACGTGAAGAAACCAGTGGCATCTACATCTGCAGAACGTGAAGAAACCAGTGACATCTACATCTACAGAATTTGAAGAAACCAGTGGCACCTACATTTGCAGAATGTGAAGAAACCAGTGGCACCTATATATGCAGAACGTGAAGAACCAGTGGCATCTACGTCTACAGGAGATTACACAACTTTGAAATCCATTCGCCCGTGTTCAGTGTACACGCTGTACAACGTGTTTGGAATCGACAGGAGTAAAGTTGGACTTACGACAAGACCTCTGGACCCTAACTCGTTCGTAAGCAGAGGTAGTCCCTGTATATACACGCATGTGTACAGTACAAGAGTGGATTTTGCGGCACGGCCCTCGATCTGTCCAAGTTCACCGACCTGTGACAACCTGTTTGTGCACGGTGGTGGTCGCACATCCGAGCACGACTCGGGCTCACACACTGCTCAGCTTTCGAGGTGTGCCACTTTCGAGTGCATCTCTGGCGATTTGGTCACGCGCCCAGTTGCACGCAAGGTGAAAATTCACGTAATCAACAGGCCATATTGGCAGTGTCAACTCACCGTGAACACCGACCCTTTTGACAGGATATTTTTTTATTTACGGAGCAGGCGAAAGTTTACGTGAGTGGCCCTTCTTCGGAGCGGAGACAGTGCAGACCGATTGGCTGGCTTATCACTGGTGACCGCAGTTAACAGGGAGGTGCCTTGAAAAACTTGTCCAGATGGGTGCGTCAGATTGCTAAGTCGGCACCACATCGAAGCCTGGCCTCATGCCTGAAATAACCGCATTGAGTTGACTGATATTAAAATAATAATTATATATACCCGTGCATAAAATCTCCACTCTGCGCCGAGACTCACTGTGGAAGGTCCTGCTAGCCAAGGCCATTTAATAAAAAATATATAATATGTTTTATCGTCGAAATAAAAATTATCCACGATATTTATACATCTTAGCTTTCGTTTGCATTTTGACCGCAAGTGTTGTGGTTAATGCAAACACGATCCCTTGTAAAAAGGTGTCAGTTTTGTTGCCAGATAAAAGGGTAAAAACCTATTACTATCAACGTGTCGTTAAAGCCGCCACCACCCTATGACAGAGCCATTTAGCAAGGTTGTGTGACGTGAACAAAACGTGGCAATTCGTTACTAGTTCAGCCGCACACCGGTTCGTGTGTTGGAGAGTAAACCCATCGCAACGTTCACTATTCTAGTAACCGTGACGTTTCGCCAGCAATTGCAACAACCGGCGTCGTCTTGGCGACAGCCGTAAATATTTACGAGGCCTAACCCCAAAGAAAACACCTCGTGGATAATATTGGTCGTGAAAGCCTCCTGCTACGTGTTGAAGAGACTCATGCTGAACTCCTGTGCTTTCGCCTGAATCAACAAAATAAACCCTAAACTTGAATCCTCGCCCCAACCGTTAATCCTAATGTAAAAGCATCGCATGGGAATGTTTTTTCGCAGTCGTTATAAAACTACCTTTTGAGAGGCCAGATTTACCGACAGGGCCTCATAGCGCGGGTAGGATACAGCGCGACGATGAATTTGTCAGGGAACACATTTTCTCATCACATCGGGATACGAATTGATTACGATGCGATCGGAAACCACGTCGCAGCGCGAGTTGGAATAAGCGGTCGTAACGGCTGCCTCAGTGTAGCATCGCACGACAAGGAACTGGGATGCTGCTGGATGCTTCTAGACGCTACCCACGCGCCTCCGGCCTTGTTCGGCCTGCGTGACGCGTCTCACGCGCTATCGCAGACCGTGCTTTATACCCCGATGTTACATTATATTTATAATAACGCCACTTTTCCATAACCCGGGGTTCTTGCGGAACGCAGCTACCACCGCCGCGTTGTAGGCGAACGAACTGTACGCCAGCATGTCCACTTTGAACTTTCCACCTCGCCACCCCGATAGATTGCCCGTAGTTCCGTCGCGAGTTTCAGTTTGTTTCTTGATGCCAATATCGTTGCTGCTGTCACCGCTGCCTTGTCCTGGCTGCCTAGGTGCTTGTGCATCTTCAGGACCCCGAAGTGTTGAACTTTGACCCGGGACACCCGTGTCGGCCATGGGGGCTGGTGCAGGTGCCTCTCGGGATCAGCACCTCCGAGCAGCTGGTGATTTAAACCCTTTCCCGTACCGATGGCGTGCACGCCATAGTTGATGCATATATGTGTTTTTTTGTTTTAACACGTCGGCTTTCGCGATCAATATCCGTAATGCGTGTTTTTTTGGGTTAGATCGCATGCATAATGTACGTTGATTACTGTATAAATCACCCGAATGGCAATGGATACTCATAGTCATTTATATATGCATTCATTAATCCCTCCCCCACTTCACACAAGAAGGGCACACATAGTGACGTCATCACATGATTTCTCCACAAATCTGGCTGTCGCCTAATGAAGCTGAGTTGTAATTACTGGCGAAACGTCGTTATTCAGATTGTAAATGTTGTGGCTTTGCTCTCCAACACACCGGTGTGGTGCTGTACTAGTATACTACACTATACACTACTATACACTACACTATACACTACTATACTCTACACTACTATACACTATACACTACACTATACACTACACTATACAGTACACTATACACAACACTATACACTACACTATACACTACACTATACACTACACTATACACTACCCTCCGCGCCTCCGGAACTTGCCACCGATCTCTTGAGGGGGTTTTGCCGCTCTTTCTCGACGCCCGCCTCACAAGGCGTCCGTCCGGGCCGGCACCTATCAGGTGGCTCTGCGTGAGGGGATATCACTTGGCCTCAAACCTCTTTCCCCGTGGGTGTACGGCTCAGATTCAGTTTTCAGTTTCATTTATTTGGTATAGCCCTGTGAGCCATTCGGCTCTTGAATCGGGTGCAACCGCAACAAACAAAAAACAGAAACATGAACAAGAAAACATCTTAAAGTGACTATGCGCAAACAGAAAAATCCAGGTAAGAACTGCAAAGTCTTCCAAAAAAAAGCACCTTACACCATCTTCACGGTACAGCAATCCCACGCCAAAACGTGGAGTTTAGGTTCCTGGCCGCAGTAGTCAAATCCGTGGTTGTTAAAGTACAGAGGCCCTAGATTTGAAGCTTTCGTGACTGCAAGGATTCATACTCTTAGGTTTTTTCGGTAAAGTCACGTAGGTAAAAATTAAAATTAATAAAAGTAATAATGGAAATAAAATAAAATAATTTTATTATAAATAAAATAATATAGTAAAATTGTATAATATTTTATTTTATTTCTATTATTACTTTTATTAATTTACTTTTATTAAAATAATAAAATATTATTTTATTTCTATTATTACTTTTATAAATTTAAATTTATTTTTTACCTACGTGACCTTACCGAAAAAACCCTAAAGTACAGAGGCCCTACTTGGCGATTTGCGTGAGCACCGTCTTGAAGCCCGGCCGGGAGAAGTTGTCCTCCGGCGGGAAGGATGTCTCGCCCACGAGCGGCCAGAGGTCCGGGGTGAGCCACACACTCACGGGCCACCCTCACAGCAGGCCCGCACAGCAGGCCCGCACGTGCAAGGTGGATCGTGGTCCTGCCCAGTTGGCTAAGATGACCTCTCTGAGTAGAATGTTGAAGGGTTTGTAGGAGGGCGTGATGGTGACTCAATAACACTGGTCAACAAAAAAAAACCTTTTTTTTCTGGCCTGGACTTTTGCAGCTGTTTTAGACTAATTTCAGGGTGCTGATTCCAAATCTGATCTCAGATTTGCTCTATCACATCTCATTTTTATGCTATCGGCATACCCCATTTTAATTTTAATTGATTTTACCCGAAATTAACTCTGTCACTTATGATTGCAAGTTGTTGCGAGTCAGTGACTGCTTTAGTGTTAAAATATGGTGCTGTATTTTTAGGATAGTGTGTTTATAATATAATTTTATGTAGATATCCACATTTATTTAATATTTTTCTTCTGCAGTTTTTATTGAAAATGCAATATTTGATATCTCAAAAACCTGATGTGATAGACAAAAACTGATGCCTGATTTGGAATCAGCACCCCAAAATTACCTTAAAACCGTGGGAATACCTAATGCCAGAAAAAGTGTGTTGACCAGTGTAACGACGGAGATAAACTCCTGCCGCGTGTCATCATTCCCATCCTCTTTGGTTCTTTCGGTAATGTCACGTAGAAAGAGAAAATGATGAATTAAATAATAGCATACGACGTTTTGATTGCAACACAAGTAATCATCATCAGGTACAAATGAAAGAGAAAACAAACCTAGTAAACTTAGAAATAGAATGCAATACAACACAGAGAGTCGGCTAACATTACAGTCAACACCCTACCTGGTTGATTACGTTCTTCCAAAGATTGGTAATTTGTGAGAGACAAAACACACACACGGAGAGACGTAAACGTCGAATGCTATTATTTAATTTATTATTTTCTCTTTCTATGTGACTTTACCGAAAGAACCAAAAGAGTAATTCCTGTAGTCACGAAAACTCCAAATCAAGTTAATTCCCATCCTGTTCCGATGACGCACACGCACGACACTGGGACAGAATCACTTGTATCGGTGCGTCTTCGAGTTGGCAGGCGTCGCCTTGTGGGGCAGCCAGCAGTAGAGTAGCATGGCCCTGAAGCAGCAGGCGACATCACCTGGTCTCTATCGAGCAATGATGATCGCCCCGGACGATCAGACTGTACCCATTAGCAGGTCGGTGCTGTGTTCACCCTATAGATAACAAAAATATAGATATTTGTAGCTTTCGTGACTGCAGGAATCCATACTCTTTGGTTCTTTCGGTAAAGTCACGTCGGTAGAGAATAAAATAAATCACGACGTTTCGGGCACAACACCGCCATCAGGTGGGAAAGCGTGACCTGCTGCTAAAACAGTCTGCCTCAGCAGCAGATCACACTTTCCCACCTCATGACGGATGCTTGTGTGGCGCCTGAAACGTGATTTATTTTATACTCTACATGACTTTACCGAAAGAACCAAAGAGTATAAAATTTGTAATTTGTATTTTACCAGGCAAGGACCACTGAGCTATGTAGCTATTTTTCAGAAGTGACCTGGCTATCACATATGATAGCCCAACGAAGTGGCTTATTGTCACGTGGACATTTATAACAGCCAAGTAATCTAAACGTGTGACGTTGATTCTGAATGTGGAGGGAAAAACCGGAGGACTTGGATAAAAATCCACGTGACCACGGGGAGAGAGAGAACACGCAAACTCCAAAGATACAGCAGCAGGCATCGTCAGGGTCGAGATCGAACCCACGACCTCCTTTATACCAGGCGAGGCAGTGAAGATCTTCTAGCCACCGTGATGATGATGAGAGAGACACGCAGACTCCAAATATACAGCAGCAGGCATCGCCAGGGTCGAGATCAAACCCACGACCTCCTGTATACCAGGCGAGGTAGTTAACATCTCCTAGCCACCGTGATGATGAGAGAGAGAGACACGCACACAGACTCCAAATATACAGCAGCAGCCATCGTCAGGGTCGAGATCGAACCCACGACCTCCTGTATACCAGGCGAGGTAGTTAACATCTCCTAGACACCGTGATGATGATGAGAGAGAGATACGCAAACTCCAAATATACAGCAGCCATCGTCAGGGTCGAGATCGAATCCACGACCTCCTGTATACCAGGCGAGGTAGTCAACATCTAGCCACCGTGGCGCTGCGCAAGGTTTGTTGGCGATGAGGTCCTCTTGGCTCGGAGTGCCGCAGGGCATTGGAATAGTTGAGATGAGGTAATGATGTCAGGCGCTTTGAAGTTGCCGAGGCGTTTAAGCACCCTATCAAAGCAAATCCTTTTCCTTAAATCCTTCGCAGCCCCGATCGCTTCAATCATAATGCCAGCAGTTGTCCCAGGTCTTACGCTAAACCCTATACAATAAGCCTCGCCTCAAGCAATGGGATTGACCTTAAGTCGTTGCACTTGGTTAATCACTGATGCCTGAAAACTCTTGACATTTCTGTTGATACTTAGAATCTGAACTTTCGCGCCAGCGTCGTTCTAAATGCTCAACACCGCCCAGATTTGTTGCTAGCAGCGTCTTCATCCTAACAGGCCCCAAAGTGTAACAGCATCTGTCCAACGCTAACAACAAGTGAGATATCTGAGTACGGGAGATCGTAGATTATCCGGCGGCTTCTGGGGGGTGGGGGCCGGATTTTCAAAAACGCCGGATAATCACGACGTAATTTTTTTTAATGGCTTATTTTTGCACATTCTTATATGACATGTTTTTATGTGTTGTGTTGTTAGTTTTTGGTGTTTTTAATGTGTTTTACTATTCTAATTTGGCATGGGTTAACATAAAAAATATACAACAAAAAATGTAAAAAGTTACTATTTACTGCACCGTATTTACCACTGTAGCGGCACTACGCTCTTGTTTCAACACAACCATGAGTTTGACGATCGCCGGACTGATGCAGCCTTTAGACCGGTTCTCCGGTGAATGCCGAACAACACAACGCACTTTTCTCCACATCTCACTGTGTATATTTTCTGTTTTTATCAACGTACTTATTAGTCATGAAAGATGTATACACGTGCAGTATTGTCATTGTTTAAGTTGTTGTGTGTAGTGTATCGTGTACCGTAGAGAATATTTAATACTGAAATCAAGCGTAGACACTTTTTTTTGTCACGCACACGGTGCCGATCGCCGGACCGGGTCACAGCCTCTTGAACGGTTTTTATGGTTTCGCCGGATCGGCCCGGGACCGCCGGATAATGTTTGGGAAGCCGGATAATCGCGCGGTGGCAGATAATCGACGATCAACTGCAATTTCTTTTCAGTCTCAGCACTTTAAGGAGCTTGCCCTGCACGAGCAGCAGACTGGCTTGGAAGACGTCACTCCACTAACCTCCGGCGAGTAATCCTGGCCACCGCGCTCATCCACAGTTCGTCAGCCGCACTTGGCCCGCAAACGTTCCCTTGAAGTGGGCCCCACTGAGATTTGTGGCCTACGTAGAGGTAGGGCTGGCGGAGAGGCATGTTAGCGAGGTGAAACGGGAGACCAGCGAGAGACGAAGGAGTTGAAAGAGCTGCACGCTACGAAGTGGAGATTGGCGAGATAACTGAAGGAGAGACGTGCAAATTGGTGGTCACGTGCACGGGCGGCGTCGTGACATCGCGGCACCGTGTAACGCCATCCCATACGATGTCACGCGTCGTGCCAGTACATTCCTTTAATGTCCACCGGAAAATACGGTCGAAGAATCCTACTGCAGCCCAGACACACCGATCTGTTTGAGGGGTAATAACAATAAGTGGTACGGATTTATTTGCATGACCGCTCAATGCTCCATTGGGATGATATTTCCAAATCGGTCGACTCGTACAATCGGCTCTCGATTATCCACGTGCGGTTTATCCAACTTGCAGATGAACCGCACAACCTGAGATTTTAACATGAAAATGAATAACATGTGGATTTTCCCTGAAGCCCAAATTCATAATCTAAAAAGAGTTGTACATTTGTTGTTCTTGAAAATGTTTATTCCAAGATACACAAACAAGTTTGTTGCTCCGGTTAATCCGAAATCCACGTGATCGCCTCTACAGTACAGTAGTTGCAATATCTTTACAACATCTTCTTGGTTCTTTCGGTAAAGTCACGTAGAAGGGAAGTAATAAAATAATAAAAATAAAACATAATAAAATAATTCTCACGACGTTTCGGCCACAACGCAAGCAGCTGCTTGTGACTTTACTGAAAGAACCAAGAAGATGAATCCCTGCAGTCACGAAAGCTTTAAATCGAAATCTTTACAACAGTTGGGGTGGAGTTTGATTGATGTTGATAGGCTGTTACTCTGCTGCTGTCATCCACTTAGTGGGGCCGAGTCTTTTGCTGGACGTGAGCAGGAAAGTGTCATCACGAAGCACGCGCATCATCGATCGGACGATCGTTAATGTTCGTTCTAAGAGTAACAATCCAAATCGTCAGATGTGCTTCATTTTGAGTGGTTTAGCCGATCATTTATTTAGTGGGTTTTAATTCATACCCTGATATTCGTGGTAATTGGCATAGAGATCCGCGGAAAATGGTTCTATTTTTGGATTATCCGCGATTTTGAATTATCCACGGCCGTCCTCCCCGTCATTAGCGCGGATAATCGAAAGTCTACTGAAAATCGAAATTCCGTTGTATAATATTACTACTGAGATCCTAAATTCAGGTTTAAATTGCCTGTCATTAAACTGGCTTCTCAAGGCAAATGCGTTGACGATTTCAACCTGGACACCATTGCCTGCGCAAAACAAACGATCTCTTAATTCGCCTAATTTGAGCGCTAAACATTTTTTTATTTGACGAGGGTGAAGGAGAATTGGGTTATTGAGGGATGGCGAGGCTGTGTTTTGTTTGTATTTCGGGAAAACGATGACCGCTGTGGATTCTGTATGCAAGCAGCGTGGAGTAACATTTAGCGTGGTTTTAATTGCCTTTTAGAATCATTCGAAGTGCAGAGAGAGAAGCTGGCAAAGAAAGGTGGGTCACGTCCCTGCGTTTTAAACTATTGTCAGTAATTTTGCTCGGCTGGGTTTTATGTACACAGTACTTTAACTGCCTGCATACCTGTGGTCACAACAACAACAACAACACAAATAATTGAAATGGTATCTAAGCATCATTGGACCTCTTTTGCCAGTACTAAAATATAATAATAGGGTTTTTCCCCTTTTTTCTGGCAACAAAACTGACACCTTTTTGCAAGGATTCATGTCTGCATTAACCACAATACCTGCAGTCAAATACAAACTAAAAACACACTGATAATATATGCATATAACACACTATGATAATATATGCATATATTATCATAGTGTGTTTTTGTTTGCTTTTGACTGCAGGTATTGTGGTTAATGCAGACATGAATACTTGTAAAAAGGTTTCAGTTTTGTTGCCAGAAAAAAGGGGAAAACCCCTATTATTATGGTATCTAAGCACTTTCTCAATGCAAGATGCTTCAAATAAATGAAAAGGAGAATAATACAAATATTTAAAAATATTTCTTTTTTAAAAACACGCTTTAATGAAATGTACCGTACTCGTAATGGCAGAACTCCACGACTCTAGGAAGTGGCCCCGAAGCTTGCCACAACGTAAGGGACTGGTGATTTACAGCCAACGTGAGTTGAGCGTGGACAATTAGACCCGTAAAAAAGATTGTTTAAAAATATATTTTTAATTTTTAATGATAGAATATAGTATTGTCATCAGTATGATATTCCTATACCAAGTTTGCAGTCGATACGACATTGGGAAGACGGTTGAAATTGAGTTATAAGATTTGAGGATACGACAACAGACAGAGTTAAATAAAAGCGTGTAAAATGTTTAAAAATATATCTTCTTAATTTTTTATGATAGAATATAGTCTTGTCATCAGTATGACATAAGTATACCGAGTTTGCAGTCGATAGCACATTGAGAAGTGGGTAAAAATAGAGTTACAAGATTTTTTAAGGATACCACAATAGACGGAGTGAGTTCAATAAAAGCGTATAATAAAAATACATTTGGGTACAAGGAGGTTTGGTGGGCGGGAGTGGGTCAAGGCAGGGCAACACGAGATAGAGCAAGGCCACAGCAAAGGCCAGGATGAAGCGATGGGTCCCAGCACCAACCACAACCACAGCAACGATGATGACGATCTCTAAGGGCAGCCGGGGGGAAGGTTGGCGTGGGGGGACATTCATTGGGACTTCACTGGGGGATGATTGATAATTGTTGACCGATTGGTGGCCATGTTTCCCCAGTGCTGGAGACAGATGAGAGTCTGCTGGCCCAGCACTTTGCCCGGAAGGGCTGCCCCAACGCCCAGCGCGCCGCCCTGTGGCTCCTCATCCTCAACGTCTCCATGGGCGCCGAGGTGAACGTGGTGCCGCGTGCGTTTGGCTCGGAGCGGGAGGAGGGAGTGGGGGCCCCGATTCGGAGGTGCTCACGGAATGGCCGAGGGACGTATAAGGGGATCGTGGCGGGTCGGAGCACTCGCAACGACACCGCCTGAGGTCCAGCGTTTCCTTTCCAGGCTTCAGGCGCCACGTGGTTAATCCGGACTCTCAACTGTGGTATGAGCGGGGGTCACCAAATCATTGCGCACAAACTCGACACTTTCGTCAATAACACCAGTGCCTTCAAAGGAATAGTACATATGCACGGTATTCCCTCGTTATTTGCAAAAGGACACGTTCCGGAGATGCCCGTGAACAGCAGATTTAGCGGATAATGATATTGGCCTACGAATATCGTACGTGCAAAACGGCTGCAGATGTTTCTTAAACTTATAGAAGTTCTTTCCATCTCACTTTCTCTCGCACGACTTCCTCTCTCACGACTTTATCTTTCATCACATTATCTCTCAACACATTATCTCTCGTCACTTTATCTCTCATCACTTTATCTCTCATCACTTTATCTCTCACGACTTTCTCTCTCATCACTTTATCTATCATCACTTTATCTATCACGACTTTCTCTCTCACGACTTTCTCACGACTTTATCTCTCATCACATTATCTCTCATCACTTTATCTCCCGTTACTTTCTTTCTCTCTTTCTCAGTGCAGTCGTGTAAAGTCCCAGATGCGATTCACGGAGAGCCAAGATCGCGGATAGCGAGTTCGTGAATAACGAGGACAGACCATATTGCACAAAAGCTGACATTGGCATTCACTCGGTTTGTGATGAGGTGACCAGGTGGCTCAAAGGTCAAGTTCGAATTCCAGTCAAAGGTCAACTCAACTTCTCATCCCTCTAGTTTCAATAAAATTAGAAGCACGCTGTGGGAATGCAGCAGTGGCTGTATTATGAATATACATGCCCCGGTCATAGGAATGTCGGATTTTTGCCTCTTTTCTTTTTACAAATAAAGAGTGTCAACACACACTCGTTTAGTGTTCCATTCCAGGAAAATGTCCACCCTGTATGAATGAAAAGTTTTTGCCCAGGCCTGCTAAACGTGTTGGCTTTGCCAGCTTGAGCCCGCTTCTTTGTCTTGGTTGCCGCAGGAGATACAAAAGTATGAGCAGCTCAAGTCCGCAGTGGTCCAGCAGGATCTGCTTGTGGACAACCTCATCTACAAGGTGGGCCCAACTGCGTCACGGTGGCCAGATGTTAACTACCTCGCCTGGTATACAGGAGGTCGTGGGTTTGATCACAGCTCTGGCGCCTGCTGTGTATTTGGAGTCTGCGTGTCTCTTTCTCTCTCTCATCATCGTTATCACGGTGGCTAGGAGATGTTAACTACCTCGCCTGGTATACAGGAGGCCGTGGGTTCAATCCAGACCCTGACGATGCCTGCTGCTGTATCTTTGGAGTCTGCGTGTTTCTCTCTCTCTCATCATCATCACGGTGGCTAGGAGATGTTAACTACCTCGCCTGGTATACAGGAGGTCGTGGGTTCAAGCCCAACCCTGACGATGCCTGCTGCTGTATATTTAGAGTCTGTGTCTCTCTGCCCGTGGTCGCGTGTATTTTTCTCGGCATCCTCCGGTTTTTCCCTCCACATTTACGCGTTTTAGAGTATTTGGCTGCCGTACATCTCCACGTGATGATGATAAGCCACTTCGTTGAGCTACTGTTTGTCGCCAAGCCGTTTCTGAAAAATAACTACAGTAAAACCTTGGATTGCGAGCATAATTCGTTCTGGAAATATTCATAATACAAAATACCTTTTTATATTTTTATTATTTAAATTTAATATAAAGTAATCAAATTTATTAATTAAATTTAATCGTGGCTGGTGTGAGGGAAACGAGAGAGAGGAGAGGAGGGTTGTTGTGTAGGACGACTTTCACTTGCAGTAGTTACTAAAGAACAGTCACTACACTTGGACACAAAATAAAAAAATGCTTTACGCACACACTTGTGGTCACAACACTAGAGTAAACAGTTTACGCTCGCACGGATGTTGACTATACGAGTGAGGCACACCGACTGAGGCCGAGCATGGGAGACGATTACCCAGAATCCCGTAGCGAGAGAGAGAGAGAAGAACCATTGGTTCAGTTGTGATCACGTGACGCTCGGCAGACAAAGCGTATACTGTACGTACTACTCGTATTGCAAGACCTCGCTCGTTTATCAAATTAATATTTATTTAAAAATTTTGCTCGTCTTACAAAACACTCGCAGACCAAGTTACTCGCAATATTACTGTATATCGCTGAGTGGGACTTACCGGGTAAAAAAAATAGTTCAGTTTATAGAGTTCACGCAGAGACTTCAGCACTTTCAGCTCGGGAAAAGGATCGGACAAATCCAGAGGTCAAGGCCTAATAGGTCATCGCGGGAAAAATGCCGTTGATGACCAGCACGCAGCCCGCTATCGCTTCCTTCCACTTTCCAGATTCCGCTGGGTTTGAAAAGTCCACGACGAACCAACTTCAACTGCCAGTCTCTTCATCGCGGCTGCCTTTAAGCACTTTCCCTCTGCTTACTCGGGGTGAGGAGGTTGGCGGCTGCGACGCAACCGAGACCAGTGTGCTTGTCGGGAGAAGCAGACCACATGAATCATCACCTGAGCTGCTGCTGCTGCATTGTGGTTGCCCTTGGCCGTCCACTTAGCACCCCCCATCCCTTCGGGGGGGGGGTGGGGTCGGGGAGGGGGGGTTCTCGATAAATTGAGTAGCAATTGGTTGGGAAGCCAACAAGTGGATTATCCTGTGGATGGACTGGCACCCGTCATTGGAATGTGGAATTGCCATCAGCAATGGAGATGAGCACCGCCACGCTCCCTGGTGTGGGCCAGCATTTTGACATTTTGTGCGTCGGTGGCATTGTTGTCGATCTGCTTGTTTCAGGATGTGAAGCTGACGGCCAGCAATGATGACTACTACTTCGTGTTTGAAGACTTCCTTTACCAGGTAACGCGAGTTTACTCACCTCTGCGTGTGCGTGTGTGTGTTGTGTGTGTGGTGTGTGTGTGTGTGGTGTGTGTGTGTGGTGTGTGTATGTGGTGTGTGTGTGTGGTGTGTGTGTGTGTGGTGTGTGTGTGTGTGTGGTTGCCGAACGAATATACGTCAGAAGGTCGCGCTCGTTATACGCACAAAGCGTTTGCCGCAAATGAATCGCGATACCTTAGCTGTTCTCGTCAAGAAGCTTCAATCGTCATCACGCGAACTCCGGTCATCCTCGGAACAGCGGCTTTAGGCTAACCGTCGGACAGGGACGGTGGTCACCACATCATCGCGCGGTGCTTTCAGATGCGCTTTTGTGGCCGTCTGGAATGCTCTTCCCTTCCGACGTTAGAAAGCCCACTGGAGCTGTGCACTTTTAGGTCTAAATTGAAAACTAATTTCTTCAGAACTGCTTGTTGTGTTTAGTTTGTAGTCCTTCCCCTGGCTATGTACGGTGCGAAAGAAGTTCAACATACATAATACATACGTGTGATTAAAATGTTCATTTGAGTGTGAGGGGTGGCATAAGCAGCCGTCCAGCAGAATAAGATTAAACTTTTATTTTCATCTCACTTCTGCAAAGTGAATGCTAATCCTCTCTTGGAGATGAGAAGCTAGCTCAGAAACTGGTAATTAAAGATGTAATCAACGCTCCAGATAATGTTTTTGGTCTTTGAGTAATATACCCTCCGATTTTACCACCGAGATGTAAAATGTATTTTCAATGATAAAATGCAACATTACCGTGCAGTTACAAGCAATGTCAATTAATACCGTGCGATCTTTCATGGTAAGCGTGTGCGTTAACGAGAGCCTTGCATTTTTTAACGACGGCATTACCTTGATTTCACTGCAGGCAGCTCTGGCACGGCTTTCGGTAAAGAGCCATCAGGTTGGAATCGGGCGATTTGTATGCGCGTTGCTGAAACCTGCGCGTGCCTCGTCTTAGGTGCTGTTGTGTTTCTCTCGAGACACAAAAGTGCTGAGCCACTTTGAACACAACAGCGCCACTCCGCCCAAGACGTATTCCCCAGGTGCGTGCGTGTGTGTGTGCACATGTGTGTGCGTGTGCATGTGTGCGGGTATGAGAGATACATTTTCATTTGGTACAGATACAATGGGAGGCTGATCGATGCCCGGGTGCGGTCAAGGGATTGCTCCCTATTGCTCAACCACGTTATGTATGCCGACGGCCTGGTAATT
Organism: Lampetra planeri; assembly: GCF_965212315.1. Classification (NCBI taxonomy): domain Eukaryota; kingdom Metazoa; phylum Chordata; class Hyperoartia; order Petromyzontiformes; family Petromyzontidae; genus Lampetra; species Lampetra planeri. The sequence goes on from NC_136166.1 coordinate 2,844,951, forward strand.
GCTGCTCACTCAGAGGAGGAGTTGGAGGCGCTGCTGCTGAACCTGGAGCTTGCCACCAGGAGGTGGGGCCTTACAATCAGCCCCACCAAAACTAAGCACCTGCCTAGGTATTTTGTACCATCGGACACTCCACCCCCACAACTCCCAATTGGTGATAGGGCAGTTATGGAGAGAGTGGAGAGTTTCCCATACCTTGGCAGTGTGCTCATGACTGGCTCCGGTTTAACAGCAGAGGTCTCACTCCGAATCAGTCGAGCGGCATTATCTTTTCATCGGTTGCGTAACGCTGTGTGGAAGCTACCTGGTCTATCTCTCTGTACGAAGCTTCAGGTCTTCTCGGCCACAGTCATTCCATCCCTTCTCTACGCTTGCGAAACGTGGACTCCCCTAATGGAACATCTTCGCCGGTTAGAAACATTTAGCCTGGCCTGCCTATGATCCATCCTGGGTTTAACCAGGCTGGATTGTGTGAGGAGCTCACAAATCCTTGAAAGATGTGGACAAAGTCTCATCGGTGAGCTCCTCTGGCAGGCAAGGCTGCGTTGGCTGGGTCATGTAGCCCGCATGCCCAGCCACCGCATGCCTAAACAGCTTTTGTTTGGCCGGATCGAGGGGGCTAAGCGGGCGCGGCACGGGCTAGAGAAGAGATGGAGTAATGTGGTACAGGAGGACGTGGAACTTAGCGGACTTGCCGATGAGCAGTACCAGCGGTGTCAAGATCGGCCTCTGTGGAGGAGGCTCGTGAAGGACGCTGCTGGGCAGTTGGAGGCAGTCGCCCTCCAACAACAACGGAGGGTGGAGGAGCGACGCTCACAGCAACGAGCGGAGCGTCGGGTGGCTAAAGCACAGCAAGTTGGCACAGTAGGGGGCACAGGTGGTGCATCAGCCAGTCGTCTCAGTCAGTCGACCTGTGGCATCTGGGTCTGCCCCGTGACCTCCTGCCAGCGGGCGTTCAACACTTCACGAGGCCTCAAGGTGCACATAGCCTGGCACAAGAGTCGTAGTGACGTCACCGCCACTTAGTGGCGAATGGCGGTTGTTGTTGTTCACTGGGGAGCGGTAGTGTAGTGGTTAGCGTGTTGTGCTACAAACCCGGCGACCCGGGTTCGATTCCCGCTCACGGCCAACACCGGTGATGATTATCTGAACCAGTCCTGGGCCTCCCCTAGGTCGACTCAGCCTCAAATGAGTACCTGGTGCGATGTATAAACATCGCACATACAATGCGTTACACTTCCACATTTGCATGGTGTACAGTCTGGAAAGTACACACATGGCAAATTTCCAGTTTGTTGCATCTCGGGAAGTACGCTAAACATTTCGAACAGACACACATATTCACAAATTTCCCTTTTTAATATATATAGATGCACGTGCACAGCCATTTTTAACTCTGACGATGCCTCTCACCTAACAACGGGACCCACGAGTTCACAACGGCGCCCACGGTCACTCACTCGCTGGAAACACCTCCCCCCCATTTCGACTCCGCATCTCGCACAGCTGTTGACTGGCTATCAACATCGAGCGGACGACTGTCGCACGCGGGGATTACTCCACAAGTGTGACGTCATCGTCAATGCCATAGCCCACGTTAGAGAAAAAAACAATGGCCTGGAACTCAAGGCATGCGCCACATACTCGCTGAACACGGGTTCAGTTACCAGCCATGGATATACCATCAGTGCCAAGTTGTGTGTCAGCCTCTTGCGGATAGCATGAACACAACTGTCCATGTGCTGCGCCACATACTAGCTGAACATGGGTTCACTTCTCAGCCATGGATATACCATCAGTGCGAAGTTGTGTGTCAGCCTCTCCGGGGGTCTCCCCCCAGTTGACGAAGCCTGAGATCCATAGCTCTAGAGAGACAAAAGATGCGTATTGTAGAGGCCGACCAAAACTGAATTTCTGGTTTCGGCTGAAAACGAAACCAAACCGAAAGTTCAAAATTGACTTTCGGCCGAAACCGAAACTCTGCCGGAAGAGGCCATTTGCCAACTTTCGGCGCCAAAACCGAATTTCGGTCGGCCTCTAGCGTACGGTGCCGTCCACAGCACCACTGGCCCAACGTGTTGGGCCCCAATGGATGTATCAATATGTCCTGCCGAGTATTCATGTCGATTGTCTGTGTGTGCCGTGCGCTTCAGGGAAAATGGGCGTGGAAGAGTTTGCGACCGTCTACCCGCCCAGCGGTGAGCCAACATTGCGAGGTGTAACCACGTAAACGATTTACCGCATTCGGAGATATATGATTGGGCACGAGTGAGTGTTCTCCGTTCAGATGATGTGCGGCCAGGTGAACGGTGCATAGCGGGGATAGGCGGCATGGACAGACAACCAACGTGTAGGTCCGTAGCGTTGTGCGTCAGGTTCCTGTTCTTCGGGGAAGGAAGGGGTGAAAGAGGGGATGGGAGGGGGGGAGTCAGCCACAATTCAAGTTCAGTCAAGTGAACTCGGGGTCTCTGGAGTGGCATTAACGCGTGTCTGCTGCCTTGCAGGTGTAATTCCCTTCCACGGCTTCACGATGTATGGTAAGCGATGACCGCCGCCACCTCGTAAACATTGCCGGCCGGCACCGGCACTTGCCAGCGGCGCAGCCTGCGTTGCGCGACGCTGAGGCTAGCGCGTGCCCTTGCGAGCGAGCGAGAGCGAGGTTTGTGTTTTCCCCCTCGGCAGTGGCTCCGCTGTGCTTCCTCTACCACGAGCCGCACACCCTCTACTACGCCTTCCGCCAGATGTACGTGCGCCACTTCTTCCGGCTTCACTCGGTCTCCTCCCACCCGTCGGTGAGCGTCGTCGCTAGTTGCTCACCGCTCGTTGTTGCTCGCACCGGACCGCTCGCTCGCTCGCTCGACCTTTCCGCGTTGCGCAACGTCGCGAACAAGGACGGAAGACCGTGCACGTGCACGGATTCTGTGGTGCTTTCGAGGAAGCTGCTTGTCCTCGGAGGTAATGAATTCGTCAACATAATGCTCGTGGGCATTGCCAGGTGCCCCGGAAGCAGCATTTAATTTAAACAAAACTGATGGGATGGGGGATGGTTTAGTTTTGTTTGTAGTTGTTTGGGTGATTTGTGTTGCCTTTCTTGTACTTCGCACTGCTATCGTGTTTCTGTGTTTATTGTTGTGACGCTCTTTATACCCCGTGCCCCTCCTGGACATCTGTAAAAAAGAGCTTCACAGCTCGTTGTATTTCTCCAACATGAATACAATATTCTGATTCTGATCGTCTTCTGACAATACAATGAGACTTTTAAGATCACAGCCGAGAATGCTCTCCTGGCGTGATGCAGCAACCACGCTTCCTTGCATTCAGGAGAAGTGAGGCTGAGGTCGTTGCCGTGACCCCTCGCTCACTGGCGCTCTGTGTGCAGGGCATCGTGGCGCTGTGCCTGCTCTTTGAGACGACTCTGCAGAGGCTCCAGCCGCGTCTCTTCCACCATCTCCGGGACATCGGCGCGCAACCGTAAGTCGCTGCACGACCACCGTTAGCAGAGTCAGTCTTTCCACAACCACCGTTACCAGAATCAGTCTCAGCACAACCACCGTTACCAGAAGCGAACTTCTTTCGCACCATACGTAGGCAACTGCACTAATCGGAGGTGCGGGGGAAGGACAACAAAGGAAACACTAAACGCAGTTCTAAATGGAAATTAGTTTCAATTTTTGTATAGTAGTGTAGTGTATAGCGTAGTGTGTATAGTGCAGTGTATAGTAGTGGAGTGTATAGTAGTGTATTGTATAGTAGTGTATTTTATAGTAGTGTATAGTAGTGTAGTGTATAGCATAGTGTGTATAGTGTAGTGTATAGTGTGTATGTGTGTTGAACTTCTTTTGCACCATACGTAGCCAACCGCGCGAATCGGAGGTGCGGGGGAAGGACAACAATTCTCTGATTCCTCGTGGTACGTGAACATCCCTGAAAGACGATGTCATGAGTGGGCCGCTTCGTGCACACAAGGGACCGCGTTCTTTATACGCCTCGAGAAACAATTGTCCATCACCTGGCCATGAAATCAATATTTTGAATCATCAGCGCTGAAATACGCCGAACTATGTAATAAACCACATTTAATGATAATGTTTTTGTTTTTCACTGGTGCCTGGGCTGAGACAATGAACTCGCTGCACTTGAGAATCAGGTTCAGAATGAGAATCAGAATATTGAATTTCTACTGCAGGAGGCATCCGATGAGCAATGAAGCTCTTTTTGCACATATGTCCAAGTAAGATCACGTGGTCTGAACGTTACAACAACAACAACCAATACAACAACACGACAGGTACAAACGGGTGCGGCCCAAACCCACGTGGCCTTACGCCGGATCTCGGCGAACTCATTTCGGTCGAGTTCGCAACTCGCAATGCGTCGGCCTGCCGAGTCACATGGCTGTGAACCGTGCCCTCTGACCCTGGTCTGGAACTCCCTTCCCCCTGGCCACCCGCATTGCCAACTCACCCTGATAACGGTCCAGACTCCCGGCCCTGCCGGTCTCTCTCCGCCTTTTGAATGACGCACTGCGTTGAGGGTCTCCCACCGCGCGCCACGTCCATCTCCCATCCCTCACCGCCTGCCTCAAAGAATCCTCCCCGAGGCGGTCGGGTGACTCAAAATGCCGGGAGCGCTGCGCCGACGCTGCCGAGTTGAAATCCGGACGGCCGCCCGTTTTGTTAAACCGCGTCCTCAAACCGTACATTTTGGTTTTCATTTGGCTGAATCCCAAACCCTAAATTCAAAACGTCAGCTTGACTGCCCGCGGCCGGGGTGAGTGGGAACGGCACCGCCCTCAACCGTGCAAACGGGGTCGCTTCAAGCGATCTCCGAGGTAGCTCTGTGATACCCGCTTCCGCGAGCTGCTCCCCTGACCGCTCCCGTGCGCGGGATCCAAGCGGGACGCCCCGTGAGACGCCATTTTGACATTTCCGCCAACCCGCGCCCCGCGCTGTTGTTTGTGCGCAGGCTGCGCATCGCCTTCAAGTGGCTCGTGAGGGCCTTCTCCGGCTACCTGGCCACGGACCAGCTGCTGCTGCTCTGGGACCGCTTGCTCGGCTTCAACTCGCTCGAGCTGCTGGCAGGTGGGACCCCCACCCCCCTCCGTGTGGTGGTGTAGCGTGCGGCGTGTCCGTCACCTGCGTGTCCATGACCTGCGTGTCCGTGACCTGCGTGTCCGTGACCTGCGTGTCCGTGACCTGCGTGTGTGCGTACGTGCCGGCTCCGCTCGGATAGGGGGTGGGGGGGGGGGGGTAGAGTTGCCGTGCTGTGTGGGGCCCACTGCAGTGGTGGTGGTGATGCGCCGCAAAGGAGAATCAACTGCGGTGGTCCAAAAGGGACTCAGTCTGCCTCAGCAGCAGGCTCTCCCACCTGATGACGACGGATGCTTGTGTTGCGCCCGAAACGTCGTGATTTATTTGATATTTCTACCCACATGACTTTACCGAAAGAACCAAAGAGTATGGATCCCTGCAAGTCACGAAAGCTTCAAATCAAGACGTTCAGAATATTTATTTTTAGAGGAGGAATCCGATCGATGAGCTGTCTCTGTGACGTTGCGGCGCTGTGACGCACGCCGCTCGCGCTGTGCGTGTCTCCCCCAGTGCTGGCGGTCGCCATCTTTGTGCTCAGAGCGGAGAATCTCATGGAGGCTGCTTCTCTCGCGTCCGCCGAGGTGCGTGCTTGGCTGCTGGTCAGCCCCCCGCGCGATGAACCCTGCCAACCCAAGTTCAATTCCCGTTCACGACCAGTAACAGTGGCGAATATTGTAACCGGTCCTGGGCCTCCCTGAGGTCGATTCAGCCTTACAGAAGTACCTGGTGTGGTGTGTAAACATCAGCAATGGGGAGACAAAGGTGGGCAGGCGTGGCTTCTGGCCACACCCACCCTCTCGTGCGCCATTACAGCCTTCATAGGTGCTTCTCTGACAGCACTCATCCCAACAGCCTGTAAACGGCTACACGTGGGGGGTGGGTCTTTGTGGTTTGTGGGGCGGGCGATCGACCGCAGTGGGTGTGTCGTAGACTGGAGCCTTGAAGGAAAGACTCAACCGTGAACACAAAAATGGCTCTTGGATCTTGTCACGAAGTGGACACGTTACGATTTAATTCCGACAGACTCCTACGCTCATGATACACGCTGTGAATTCGTCTGCGGACCATCTTTTCAGGAATTAGGAGAAAAATTGCGTTCAGGGTAATGGGCTCAACGAAACAAAAGCAGCGAGACAGTAACATGCTTGACCGCCGACACAATTGAGGACTGCACGCAGGCGAGACAACTCGCCCCCGAATCGAGTCACAACCCCGACCTTGTTCAAAATTCTTTCGAGTCATTCGGTGCCGCCCTGCGCCCGTGTTAACGGTCGGCCATGCCGTTGCGGGTTTCGCAACGTGACCACGGCAGGAGTTGTTTACGTGGCCGGGGGTCTCTCCCGTCGCGCGTCCGCAGGCCGTGCTCGCCGATCTGTCCACCGTCAAGGTGGTACCGCTGCTCCAGCTCGTGCTCTTCGGTGGACTCAAGTGACGACGTGGACTCGCGCAGGAAGCACGCCGCCTACCCCGACACTGCACCCCTCGGCTGCCCGGCTGCCCACGCGTACCCCCAACCGCTCCTGTGTTCAGGAAGTTGGGCATTGCATGGGGGCGGGGCTCTGATTTGTGTCGAGAATTTGGTTTTGGTGAAACACGTTCCTTCGGAGTGGGCAGGTAGGAACTTGGTTGGACGGCGCATTCGTGCGATCCGTGTCACGCGGCGCAAGCCGCGTGGGGCGGCGTGTCACGTGGTGCTGAGCCCGCCCGAAGCGCTCTGTATGAAATACAAATCGAGGGCGTGGCTATGCACGACAGACAGACAAACAAATAATCCCTGGTGGGCATTGTGGAACTGTTGTTCCTACCTGTAAAAAAGCAATTTCCATTGAATTAACCCAGCCCCAACGTTCCACCATGACCACCTTCACGATGAGCCCATGGTCTATCCACTGCTGAAGGACTCCTCACCCTGTGACCCCCTCCCCAACGTCCGATCAAGGTCTCCGCCACGCCGTCGCCACCATTCTCACGGTCCCTGCGATGCCACAATCCATCCCCACACTCTGACGCGAGCCGAACTCGAATGTGCCCAGTCCCTGCGGTGGTCACGTGCGATCCTTTGTCATTCAGTCAGCAGTCTCAGCGTCGTCCATTATTGGCCAGCCACCCCTCTCGGGATCTGGCTTTCCCAAGCCCCCACTTATATTTTACCAGGTAATGCTCAGAGGCGACCTGGCCACTAATGATAGCTCAACGAAGTGGCTGTATTATCACGTGGGAATTTATAGCACCCAAATACTCTGAGCGCGTGTCGTTGATTCTAAATGTGGATGGGAAAAAATCCAGAGGACCTGGAGAAAAATCCACGCGAACACGAGGAGGGGGAGAGAGACATGCAAACTCCAAATATATACGGCAGACGTCAGGGACGGGATCGAACCCACGACCCTCTTGTGTACCAGACGAGGTAGTTAACAACTCAACAACGTGCCACTTACTTCCTTTAACGTTCAATGATTCGTCTAATTTGGCAATCGCGAGCCACGTGTTCTTCTGTTTTTCATTGCAACTCGAGCATGGATATTTGCGCTCTCTCGGCTTCCTTCGCCCGCGTCCGTGCGTCCGGTCCGTCCGATGAGCAGGGTTAAGAAAAAAGCACGCAGATCGAAACTTTCCTCAACAAACACGACACTGCGCCTCTGCACTTTTGTTCAAAATATCGGTGAAGCAAAACCGCGCATCGAATTCAAGCCGTGACTGCCGTCCGCGCTTAAAGGCAGTCCCCCGAGTCGCGCGACAAACATGACATCGATGTCTCGGTTTCACTGCTGGATGAGCGCAGCGGGCGGCCATCGCCAATTTTCACGACGTGAATCTGCCGCACGGGAGGGGGTGGTGGTGGTGGTGGGGGATTGAATCTTCTCTCTCGAATCCAGGAGCCAATAATACTGGTAGGAACCTCCTGGTTACACCAGCCCACAGGGGATTATTGTGTCCGTCCGTTGTGCAGGGAGGGGAGGGTGGGGAGGGGCTGGGTGGGGAGGATGGGGCTGAGTGGGGGGTGGGAGGGGTGGGGCTGGGTGGGGAGGGGCTGGTCACCCCGTGGTGCCCTTATAAAACTCTAACGTTTAAGCTACTCACGCCAGCTTGTGCCCGCCCTCACAGTCGGGTATATTTGCGGAATACACCACGCCGCCGTTGACCCTGGCCATTGACCGAGCAACCCAACGTTCCTACCAGCTACCTCTGCAGGAATGCGTTTATTGTTCAAGAAATGGAAGGCAACCCGCAGACAAAGACGACTTAAAGATCTTTATTTGTACGGCGCAGATTAATTACATTTGTTTCAATACTGAAATTTAAGTGGTACATGTATTTACAATTTCAAGCGGCCCTGAATATAGCGATTACATAAATGAGGTATACGCAATAAAGGTCGGACGTTAAATACGTGAGCCGAGTCATCGTTCTTCTGTTGTTGTTTCAAAGGCAGTAATACAACTCGGCTTGCACAAACATACAGAAGCGAGATCACGATTTATGCAACGGCATTTGAGATATAATAGCGACATAAATAGCTGCATATATATTAAGATTACAAGCTGGGTTTTTCATCGCACAGCTGACGTCTTGATTAACGTTCCTGAATTCATATGTACACAAAGACAAAGATCCCCCCCCCTCGCCGTATAGCCTCAACAGACCGTCGGGGGCAAGTGCTGTTAGCGAGCAGCACCTATGAAGGCCGGCACGGCACGACGAGGTGGGGTGGGGGGGGTGACGATGTTTTAAACAATCGCACCCAGGCACTCACTCGAGATCGAGGGGACCCCGTTCAGATAATCAGCGCTCACCACCGCGTTACCGCCCCCCCCCCCCCGGCACGCGCACAGCACATACGTGCAACGCGCGTGAACCTGCGACGTACGCAATCATTCTTTTAAAATTATACAAAATAATAAAACCGAGTTTCACATGTTGGCTTTTATTTGATAGATCAGCGGACGACTCCTTTGGTTCTTGCGCTGCTGTCAAACTGTCAAACTGCTGCCCAATTGGCAAAACGTAGCGCTGACCGGACCATGAGCTGGCAATGCTGCCAAGTTCACGGCGAGAGGCAAAACGCGAAGGCCCCCCACACTCCTTGCGCACACACCAGAGGTTGCAACCGGGTAGCCGATACCCGTACCCTACCCGATACCCGGCTACCCGTACCCGGCCAGGTACGAGTACCCGTTTGCGACCCTGGTGCGGCCGGGTACGGGTAGACCGTGAGTCACTGGTGAGTAACTGTTTGTCACTCATTTCCCAACGTCTTGTCTCTTCTCACAATTCAAGTTCCTAGAATCAACCCACCCACACCTGCAACATGGCTTCATCCTAGAGGTCGTAATCAGGTACCTGATGGTCGCAATCAGGTACCTGATACCCGTACCCTACCCGTACCCGGCCGGGTACGGGTAGGGTACGGGTACGGCCGGGTACGGGTAAGGAATCAAAACCCGTTTGCGACCTCTGGCGCACACACACAGGTTACTCCCGCTTCTCTTGCCTATGTAGCAAGCGGTGCGCTGACCGCTACCACACCAAGTCACAACGAACTGACGAAACACAAATGCGTCACGCGCTGGGCGGCGTGGCTTGTTCAGGTTTTCTGCCTTCAGGAGGCAGCAGGACGCGGGAGTGCGTTATACAGGGAGGGGGCTTCAAAACAATGTTTAACACTTTTGAGAATTTGCAACAAGACCACAAGCAATGTGCCTCTTGCGGGCTCTGGAGACCAACCTGGAGAAGATTCCAGGCATGGGCGTTGACAATGATGGTGAACAAGTGGAGACTCAGAATAGATTTTTACCCTTTCTGGCAATAAAACTGTTGTGTTAAGAGACTATTTGACTTTCTGAAGCTACGAACATGACATTTGTTAGCACGTTACGGTGTATCATCCATTATTTCCCCCCCCCATTAAAAACGAGCGTGCCAAATAAATGTCAACATTTTTTTTTAAGCGCCCTGTACGTTCAGGGAGCTAAATGTCCACGGGGCTACTGCTGGTCACGACGAGAGGGCTTCAGCAGAGAGAGAGAGAGTTGGTGGTGGAACTTAGCCGTTCCCCCTCCCGACTGTTGAAGGAGCGTGGGGGGCGCTACGGTGGTTGACCTGCACAGTCCACTGTCTCACTATCGTGGCTCGCCTTTAAAGTATAACTATGGGTCTCTACAAGTCGCTGTGAGTTTACTACGTGGCCAATCGTTTATGTTGCATGGCCAAAATCGTGCTCTGGCTTCGTCTTGTGTTGGTCTCTACGTATCTATGCGTGTCGGTGCATCTCCGTGTATCTTCTGCTTGCGTACTGCACATTGTGTTCGGAGAAGACAAATGCCACTGTTGACGCCTGCCAGCAGAGAGAGTTCGTGTCGTTTTGCTGTTCCTCCGTTGAATCAGCGCAAACTCCTGTGGCTTGCCGTGTGGCCCGTAGTTTGGGTTGCATGGCCACAATCGCACTCCTGTAGCTTGCCTGTAATGTCTACCTACGTATCTCTACGAGTCTCTGTGTATCTCTGTGAGTCTCTACGTTCCTCTATGGGTCGACATATCACTGAGCCTCTATGTATCTCTACGTATCTCTATGAACATCTAAGAATCTCTATGGGTCTCTTCGTTTCTCCCGAGTCTCCGGGTATCCCTACGGGTCTCTATGTATCTCTCTGGGCCTCGACATATATCTCTGGGTCTCTACGTATCTCTATGGGTCTCTACGTATCTAAATAAATAAAAACCCACAATGTGAAACTCTGACGGTTTGTTGCACACACACCGCGTACAGCGCACTTTGTCTACGCGGCGACGGTGTCTTCGTACCGGTCGTTTATCACCAATCGATACTAACAACTCGTAACACTGATGAGTCCAATACATAGCTTGCTCCGTATAATTCCAGAAAAATGGTAATACTTTTTTTTCGCTCCGATGAAATGAATGACATTTTAGGAAGCCGAAAAACGCGACGACACGAAAAAAACGATTCCAGTTTCCTTTTAAAAGCGATCGAACAATCTCCCAACGCTCGCTCGGAGTAGGTGGGGTGGGGTGGGTGGAGAAAACGCACAGCGTGGGAATGATTCAAACGCTCGGCTGAACGGCGGACGAAGAGGGATGGCGCGCGCCATGTCCAGCCGCACGAAATCCCATCGGCGTGGCAAAAATTCCCAATGCAGGCTTTCCTCGCTGTACGCGGGTTCGGTGTAGTGTGTGCGTGCGTTTTCGCGTGTACACACTACACACATATATAGCGGCTTGCCAATTTACTAATAGGGTTTTCCCCTTTTTTCTGGCAACAAAACTGAGACCTTTTGCAAGGAATCATGTTTACATTAACCACAATACTTGCAGTCAAATGCCAACAAAAAACAATACTCTGGTAATTTATGCCTTTTGGCGTCATCTGGTCGAACACCATATGAGACGAGGCTCCAAAGAAAGCTATCTCTGGTGTGGACCAATCAGTTTCAAAGACAATGCATAAATTACCAGAGTATTGTTTTTTGTTTGCATTTGACTGCAAGTATCGTGGTTAATGTAAACATGATTCCTTGCAAAAGGTGTCAGTTTTGTTGCCAGAAAAAAGGGGAAAACCCTATTAGTATATTTTGGTACTGGCAAAAGAGGTCCCATGATGAGGCTTGCCTATTTATAAACAAAATTCGCCATGCCAGTGTTGCCCCTATGAATTCACCCATGTGCGGATATTATGCGGTCGGAAGTTGAACAGTCTTGCGTGCCGTGACGTACTGCACGCGCCACTCGGCACGTAAAGCAGGGGTGGGGAACCTTTGTTCTGCCAAGGGCCATTTGGATATTTATACCATCATTGGCGGGCCATACAAAATGAAATTTATGTTGCTGTGAAAAAAGCTCCTAGATTTATTGAATTTCGAGTCGTGCAGTTGCCTTGGCAGGGCCAGACTAAATGATTTCGTGGGCCTTATACGGCCCGCGGGCCAGACGTTCCCCACCCCTGGCGTAAAGCGAGACAAAACCCGGTATCCGAGAAATCTATCTGGGCATCCGAAATTCGCTGTGCGGGGCGACATGACTAAAACAAAGCAGGCCACGTGGGTCAGCCTGGACCATTCCTCTTCTCAAGCGACAGGATATTTTTCATCTTGGGCATTTCCCATGACATCTACGTTGGTCTGTGGGGAAGTGACCTCACGGCTCCACACACTTGGGGCTGGGATGTTATTTATGTTGCAGCAGCAACTCGCACCAGCAGGGGGCATCGCAGATGAGCAGTGTTTGGTGGGGGAGAGAGAGATAGAGCGCGCGGAAGGTTCCAGCAATATTTCGGTGAAAACATCCAAGCTGGATTGCTAAGAATATAAATACTTTGAATTTGCATGGAAAATTATCGGCAGAAAATTCCCTTCCACCAACAATACGTGAATGAAGGCCCGACAGGTTTTGGCCGGTCCGGGCTGATTTTTTACCGTCAATGCCCTTTCAAAGTTATCAGCCGGCACGGTTGGATGCATTGTTCAGTCAAGGAACAATAACACGCTGACAGCCAGTCGCCCTTTGGTGTTGATACGATCGGTCTGGATTTAAGGCGGTTTTGGAGGTACACACAACAAAGGTAATCACCAGCCACAATGGTAGTGAGCACGCAAGAGGGCTGGTGAACACGTGATAGAGCTGGTGAACACGCCAGAGGGCTGGTGAACACGCGAGAGAGCTGGTGAACACGCGAGAGAGCTGGTGAACACACGAAGTGGTTGGCTTGACTTTCTGCGTTTGCACTTTTTTCCCAAGTGGGGATAGTGAGGGAGGCAGTGAGGTTGGGAATGAGATGTGGAGGATGAGCCGAGCAGGAAGACCCCATGAACATCGTCGTTCTGCACAGGCTCGCGCCCCACCACAACATCACAACGCACCGGCGGGACCCATCTCGTCACATCTCACAAGCTAAGCTGGTTGTGAGCCTGGCTAGTGCCTGGATGGGCGACCACCGCCACGCATTGACACAGCTGCGTTACGACTAGAGGCGGCGTAGGCCCGCGATGTCTACGCTGCTCGCCTTCACCAAGTCACACTGACCCCGTGCCCCAGGCTTGGACATCGGTGATAGAAGAGCTTCATAGCTCATCAGATTATTCCTCCTGCTGAAAATATTTAGATGCTGAAGGATGGTCAACTCACATCCACACGGCCCCGCCATAGCGTAGGGGAGGCTCTCATCCAGCAACTTTCAGAGATACGAACAAACCTGTCCGTATGTCCAGTTGCCTGTTCGGAGTGAGAGTCGTAAGTTCAACCGTTGTGCAATAGATGGTTGTGGTGGCATCTACATCTGCAGAACGTGAAGAACCAGTGGCATCTACATCTGCAGAACGTGAAGAACCAGTGGCATCTACACCTGCAGAGCGTGAAGAACCAGTGGCATCTACATCTGCAGCACGTTTAGAACCAGTGGCATCTACATCTGCAGAACATGAAGAACCAGTGGCATCTACGTCTACAGAACGTGAAGAACCAGTGGCATCTACAGCTGCAAAACGTGAAGAACCAGTGGCATCTACATCTGCAACACGTGAAGAACCAGTGGCATCTCCATCTGCAGAACGTGAAGAACCAGTGGCATCTACAACTGCAGAACGTGAAGAACCAGTGGCATCTACATCTGCAGAACGTGAAGAACCAGTGGCATCTACATCTGCAGAACATGACGAACCAGTGACATCTGCATTTGCAGCACGTTAAGAGCCAGTGGCATCTACATCTGCAGAACGTGAAGAACCAGTGGCATCTACATGAGATTATACAACTTCGAAAGCCGTGCCCCATGTTTAGTGTACACGCCGTACAACATGTTTGGAATCGACGGGAGTAAAATTTGATTAGACTGACGAACAGACCTCTGAAACCGAACCCGTTAGTAAGTAGCAGTCACTGTGCGTGTGTGCCCGTTCGTAGCAAGAGTCGGCACCACACTCTCTACATTCTGGTCTCCCAGCGTGGTGGTGGCGCTGCGGGTACCAATACACATCACCGTGTGTGTTGCCGTGCGTGGCGCCACTAACAGGGACTGCGAGAGCTTCGCAGTAAGAGTCACGCACACGTTCCTATCGGCGATTCTTAAGACACGTTCATATCGGCACATCGTAAAAATACTCGTTCCCATTGCCAAATCTTAAGACATTCCTATCGGCGGATCTTAATAAGACGTTCCGATCAGCGGATCTGAATAAGACATGTTCCTATCGGCGAATCTTTAGACCCATTCCGATCCGAAAATCTTACGGCACGTTCCCATTGGCGAATCTTTAGATACGTTCCTATCGGCTAATCCTCGAGACACGTTTCCGATGACGCGAATCTTGAGACGGGCGTTGGTGGCCCACAGCTCGTTGTACCGTCCCCACTGCATCAGCGCATCTGAGATGATGGCTGTTGAGGATGTGAGCCGATGCGTGTAACGACACGGCCGTCGGGCTTCTTAGCCACGGCCTTGAAAGAGGCCGAACCGGTGGCAAACGGACGCCTTTGCCGATGGCTCTGCGTCCTGGCAGAGCGAGGCGACTTCCGAACGGAGGGAGCTCTCGTCCAGCAACGGATTAAGAGCGGCTGAACATCGCTCCCAAGGGGGCGAGGAAGCACGCCCCCCTCCCCCCTCTACCGCGTACGTCCGATGTCGCTCGGAGGGATTCGAGGTGCTTCCATCGGCCGACTTCTCTAACGCGCTGCGCTGCCCTGCGAGGGATCCTCGGTGGATGCTTCGTCGAGTTGAGGGCACGTCGATGAGATGAAAATCATAAAAAGCTATAATCTGCAGCGTTCTTTTTCAAAAGCGGCCCTGCCAATCAAACAATTTGATGGCCCAGCAAAGTGGCTCATCACCGCCGTCCCGTGGAAATTCATAGCAGCAGGCAAAATACTCTTAAACGCGCGTTGATTCTAAATATAAATAAGAATGGCTGTGATTGGCCGACAGAAATGGCTTCATGCTTCCGAGATCGGCTCTTTCAATAGACGCAAAAAGTTGCAATCATCTGTAACAACGGTTCAGAGTTATTTTTTTTACTTTTTAGTTTTTATATTAATTGTAACCACTGTACACGCACGCACGCACGCACACATATATTAAATGTTATTACATTCTATGGTATTTGTTTTAAATAGACCATTTTAAAAATATAAAACAGAGAGAGAAAAAGAAGTTACAAGCTGACGAGGCTCGGGTGCAACTTGGCTCAGCCTCGGTCAACTTATGAGCTGGGGGTGGCGCAATGGCGACAATGTTTCCAGTGCCGGAAACCGCGACCGCGCCGCCGGCAATCACGGCGCTTAACGAGCAAGAGGGGGAGCGAGTCAAGGATCTACCGCGGGGGGGGAGGGCGGGAAACGACGAAAGAAGGCGACCGGACGAAGATCAAGAGCGAGAGACGAGAGCGATGGTGAAAGCAACGGAGAAACTGGAACACACCGGGGCGGTGGTGGCGGTGGGGGGAGGTAGGAGGAGGAACTCGGCACGGCAGCCACACGGAGGAGCGGCGTGCGTTGAACTTCTCCCGCACCGCACGGAGCCAACCGTGCTAATCGGAGGCGGTTCTCAGAGTGGGCGACCCGCGGATTGACCCGCCGATCGACCCGCCGCCGTGAACCCGGTGACGCCGCTGGGGGTGGACAGAGGGGCAGTGGAGACGGGGGGGGGGGGGAAGGGGGGAGCGCGACCCGGCGGCCTTCCACCGACGCGCGCTGTGACCCCCTTACGCCACAGGCGATGCCCAGCTGCACGGTAAGGAAGTGAAACTTGCGATCGCTCGGCTTGCACCCTTGAAATCCAGTGTGCTTCGCCGCCAAATAAGACTCGTAAGTAATTATACACCCACACACACACGCGCTAGTATATATTATATGTACACACACACACATATATAGAAAATAAAAAAAATGTGCAGTGGCATTTTCCGACTCGCCGCTCCGTCGAAAAGGTGAACAGTTTTGTACGAAAAGAACAAAAAAACTATCTTTGGTTGTTTTCAAATAAATGTTCCTCGTCGTCGACATTGTCACCGTTGCTTCCGTGAAGCCACGCTCGATAGAACACGCACACTCTCACGGGGTCGAATGAAAAGCACTTCCGTAAAACAAAAAAAGAGAGGACGCTTGGAAAGTCCCCTCCGAGGCCGTTTTTCACGGGAAGGCTTCCACACGACCGCCGGTGCGATTCGTCATCGGTTTGCGTGAATTCTCAAGAGTTCATCGGGAAAAAAGACATCGTGGCTCAAGGTTATCGAGGTTGAATGCCCACCACCCAAATACATAAACATCCAAACGTACACATTACACAAACATCCAAACCGTGTAGCCTTAACAGACTCTGTTGGGGCAAGTGCTGTTAAGCGAGTAGCAGCACCTATGAAGGCCGGCACGGCACACGAGGGGGTGGGTGGCCAACACCACGCCCGGCCGCCTTTGTCTTCCCGGTGGCGATGTTTACACACCGCACCGGGTACTCGTTTGAGGCCGAGTCGACCTAGAGGAGGCCCGGGACCGGTTCAGATAATTGTCACTGGTGTTGGTGGCCATGAGCGGGAATCGAACTCGGTTCGGCGGGATTCGTAGCGCAGTGTAGCGCTAACCGCTACACTACCGCTCCCCACACACACCCACACACGCACGCAAATACAAACATCCCCCAGACATCGCCACTACGGGGCTGTAGGGGTGAGCGCCGTGACCGAGTGCCAGTCAAGGTGAGGCACGGCACATGCGGAAGCCGCGTGGACAGTAACCCCACTCAGGGCCACCTTTGTCTCCCCAATGCAGACGTTTCACGCACGCTGCACGCTGCATGGGTATTGGTTTTAGAGCAGGTTCGAGCCGGGTTTAGAAACCGGATCGTCAAAGATGGAACTCGGGTCCCGAAGGTTCGTAGTGCATTGCGCTTGCCACCGAGTCACCGTTCCACGCACACAGACAAAGGTCCCCCGTATAGCCTGTAACAGACTGTCGGGGAAAGTGCTGTTAGCGAGCAGCACCTATGAAGGCCGGCATTGTGGCACACGATGGGGTGGGTGGCCACCACCGCGCCCGGCTGCCTTAGTCTCCCCGGTGGCGATGTTTACGCACCGCGCACCGGGTACTCATTTGAGGCTGAGTCGACCTAGGGAGAGGCCCAGGACCGGTTCAGATAATCGTCACTGGCGTTGGCCGTGAGCGTGAATCGAACTCGGGTGGCCGCGTTCGTAGTGCAGCGCGCTAACCGCTACCGTAACACAAACGTACGCACACGCGCACACGCACACACGCGCGATTCCTCACCGCCCATCACCACCATCACCACTATTATTGCACGGCGGATTGTCCAGCGGTTTCCTTTGTCACGCAATCAATGCCTTCCGTGGCGTGTGAATCACCGCCTTCCGTGGCACCTCGTCGCGGGCCCGGGAGTAAAAGGACGCCAGCAACAGCGACGTTGACCACAATGCAGTGTGGAGAGACTCGGTCCCCCGGCGGGAGCGGCCTTCCTGAAGTGCAGGCGCCCAGCCGGCGCCGGCGTCACCTCGCGCGGTGTCGGTTCACACCCTTAGACGGGACGGGACGGGACGGGGGGGGGAGGGGATTCTCGGTGTCGTTCAACGCCACGCGGGGAGTCCGAGTCTGGGCCATCGGCCGTCGCGGTCCCGAGGCAGCGGCAGCAGCGTGGGCGGAAATCGCCGCCCGTGTCCTCCTCGTGTCCTCCTCGTGTCTCTCGATGGATGGGACGTCGCTGTCTGGATCGACCTGAAACCACACCGAGGCGCACCAGTGGCGGGATGTTAACTCCCTCGCCCGGCAAACAGGAGGTCGTGGGTTCGATCCCGACCATGACGCCGGTATATTTGGAATTTGCGTGTTTCTCTCCCCATGGTCGCATGGATTTCTATTCAGCTCCTCCGGTTTTTGCCTTCACATTTAGAATCAACATCGTGCGTTGAGAGTATTTGGCTGCCGTAAGCTTCCACGTGATAAGCCACTTCGTTGAGCTATCATTTGTGGCCACATCACTTCATGGAAATGAGCTACAAAGCTCAAACTAAAAAGTAAAAAAAAAGTTACAATTGAAACAGCCGATCTCAGAAGCATGAAGCCATTTCTGTTGGCCAATCACAGCCATTCTTAGTCATATTTAGAATCAATGCGCGTTTAAGAGAGTTTTGGCTGCTGCTGTGAACTTCCATGCGATGACGGTGATGAGCCACTTCATTGACCCTGATAGCCAGGGTCGCTTCTGACAAAAACAGCTTTTAGTAGCTCAGCGAGGCCTTACCTGGTAACGTAAAAAAAAAACTTTTAACCAGTTTCATAAATAGTTAAGAATAGCGAGCGTGGTTCAACGAGCTGCGCACCTCGCTTGGGAGCTTGCGGTGTCGTCGTGGAGAACGCTCAAATCTTTGTCTCGGGGCCGTCGGACGCGTGGGCCTGGAAGGAGTCGCGGATGCGTGCCACCTCGGACGCGCAGAGGTGCCCAAACACCTTGACGTACCAGTCGGAGGTTCGACCCCTGGGCGCGGAGCAGGGGAGAGACAGGTCAGGGATGTGGCCACGGGGGCTAAGCGACGGCCCCCGACTTCGGCCGCCCCCAGGACCACGCTCCTCGTCACAGCGCAGTGGTGGGCCTTAGAGGCTCCCGGCAAGGCGAGGCCATCACGGCGGACCCTGGGCCTACCATCATCACGGCGGACCCTGGGCCTCGCCTAGTTTGCCAAATTTCTCCCGAGTGGGATAGGTGGCCAGCACCACACCTGGTCACCTCTGTCTCCCGGATGGCGATTTTTACACACTGCAACAGGTACTCATTTGAGGCCCATGACCGGCTCAGATATTCGCCACTGTTTTTTTATTTGTGAGCGGGAGTCGAACTCGAGTCACCGGTTTCATAGTGCTGCTCGCTAACCTCTAAGCCACTGCTCCACACACTCGCACACACTCACAAACACTCACAAACACACTCACAAACACTCACACACTCACAAACACTCACACACTCACAAACACTCACAAATGCAACACTCCCACACTCACAAACACACTCACAAACACTCGCACACTCACAAACACAACACTCACAAACACTCACACACGAGTGCTGGGTGATGTAAGCGACCACGGTCACAAGGGGCAATGGAGCCATTCCCGTCGTGCACAGCAGTCAGGAAGGCGCTATGCTTCACAGACGGGTACCGTCTGCCGTAATTTCACGGTCGGACGCAATGTTGCTACGTGGCTTTGCCCAATCAAATTTGGAACCGTGATACCGAATGACGGCAAAGCAGCCGGTGCCAGTATCCTTTTTTTGATGTTGTTATAAAACGCCCCGTGGTATTAACCAGGGCGGCCACCAGGCCCACACCGCGAAGCTCCACAGCGAGCAGGTAAATGCGCGAGCACTCGGCGCTATCGCGGCGCGGTCGCTACCGTCGCCCGGCACGAATAGCGGCCGCCGAGCTGAAGCCGGGGCGGATCGAGAGGCCTGCCGTGACGCGGGGCGCACAGCCGGCCCGAACTTTGCAAGCTATTCACTGTTTCAAGCTTTCTAAATAGGGCTGCAGGAGTGGTGGGCGGTGTGGCGGGTGGGGTGGTGGGTGGCGTGGTGGGTGGGGTTGTGGATGGGATGGCGGGTGGTGGGTGGGGTGGGGTGGCGGATGGGGTGGTGGGTGGCATGGTGAGTGGGGTCGTGGGTGGCGTGGTGGGTGGAATCGTGGGTGGCGTGGCGGTGTGGTGGGGTGGGGTGGGGAGGGTGTGGTGGCTGGCGTGGGGGGTGGCATGGCGGGTGGTGTGGTGGGTGGCATGGTGGGTGGGGTCGGGGTGGTGGGTGGAATGGTGGGTGGCGTGATGGCATGGTGGGTGGGGTGGGGAGGGTGTGGTGGGTGGGGTGGGGGGTGGCATGGCGGGTGGTGTGGTGGGTGGCATGGTGGGTGGGGTCGGGGTGGTGGGTGGAATGGTGGGTGGCGTGATGGCGTGGTGGGTGGGGTGGGGAGGGTGTGGTAGGTGGGGTGGGGAGCGGGGTGGTGGGTGGGGTGGTGGGTGGCACGGCGGGTGGCACGGCGGGTGGCACGGCGTACCGCATGTCGATGCGGCAGACGTAGGTGAGCCTGCAGCGTGCGGGCGCCAGCGGCTCCACGAGGTAGCGTGCGTCGTACGTGTGTGCGCGCACGCCGCCGGCCAGGGGCGCCTCCGGCGCCGGCACGGAGACGGCGGCGACGGCGCTGGCGCCGCGCGGGAGGTCGGAGCGCCACGTCCTGCGGCACGCAGTAAACCACGCAGACGCCGTCGTCAGCACCGGCGACGTCGGGGGCGGGGGGAGGGCGGGCGTGGGGACGGAGGGGTGGGATCGACGGCGGGTGGGGAGCCGCACCTGATCAGCACGTGGTCGCGGGTGGGCTGGGGCGCCATCGCGTCCGTGGCGAACTGCACGAGGTCGGTGCGGCCGGCGGCGGCGACGGCGCGCCGCTCCTGCACCAGCCCGTCGTCCCAGAGCGCCCGCTCGTGCAGCACGCGCTGCACCACCTCGGCCACCGTCGCCTCCACCTCCACGCTGGCGCGCCACGCTCGCAGCGGCGCGCCGTCCTCCACCTGCGCCGCCGCCGCCACCGCCACCACCGCGGATCAGAATCGGAGAAATCCGAAGAGCGATGGAGCTCTTTTTTCCCCCCACGTATGTCCAGTAGGAAAGTTACGATGACAAACACGATAGGCGTGCAAGGCAGAGGAATGTTAAGCTACAGGTAAATCTGAAGGTAAATCTGAAGGTATATCTGAAGGTAAAGCAAATCAGCGATGACAACACAGTGGGTTTAGCGCCGAGGCTGTGAAGCCGGCGAGCTGTAGGTTCCCATTGCCGGCCACGGCTAACATCGGTGGAGCGTTCCGCATCGCCGAGAATGTTTTGAATGCTTTCAGGATAGTCAGTTTCACCGGACACGATATCCGACACCAAGTCGAGCGGGTCTCCATCCAGCGGCTGATTAACAAATAAATAACCGTGCCCTTTACCCCCGCACGAACGACGGGCAAACAGACGGGGCGCGGGCAGACAGGTGGGCTGACGGACAGAGAGCTTGAAGGGTGGACCGGACGGACAGACAGATGGACAGATCGTCGGGATGGACAGGAGGACGGAGCGGAATGGACTTAACGAATGGACGGACTGACTCACTGACGGATTGACGGCCGCACTGGCTGACTGTCTGATGGATGGACGGACTGACTCACTGATGAATGAACTGACTGACGGACGCATGTCCAGGCGGGCGCAATCAAGACGACGATTACGGAGCGAGCGCGGCCCGGCCGTTCTCCGTCTCTCTCTCTCTCTCCCGCGTGGCCGCCCGCACCTTCCTGTAGGACAGCTCCACGTGGTGCTCATGGCTCTGGGCGGCCGTCCAGCCCCTGAACTTGTCCCGCGCCTCCTTGAGCAGCCCCTCGATCCGCTCGTCCAGCGCGGCGCGCAGCTCCGCCGGGTCGCACGGCGCCGGCGCCAGCGCCGCCGGCCACCGCCGGCTCCCCTCCGCCTCCCTGTCGGCGTCGCCCTCGCACGACGAGGAGGAGGAGGAGGAGGCGGAGGACGAGGTGGAGGAGGCGGAGGAGGAGGGCGACGAGGGGAGGGAGGAGCGGCGGGGCCGGGCGGTGGGCTCGCCGGAGCCCTGGCTCTGCTTCAGCATCTCCGGCGGCACCTGGGGGGGGGAGTGGGGGAAGGGTGGGGGGTGTTGTTATTGGATTTCTCGGATTTTAAAATCTCGCTTCTGCATTCGAGTTACAAGTTAATGACATGCTTCAAAACAAGTTTGTATTTTAATAATATTATTTAAAAAAAACCGATTGTCTGTTTATTTGCTTTACGTTTTATTTGCGTATTTATTTTGTCGCTTTCATTCTCCGCAACGACACCGGTGATAAATTAGTGCCGAATTGGCAGCCCATGCGTTAAAGACGACAATTTCGCTGGCACTCGCCGACTCGGCACAGCGCATTAAAAAACCGGTCCGGAGTTTGGCTCATCATGAAACAACGCCGCTGAAAAGGTCGCACGACTCCCAGGGGGCCGTGCGATCGGCCGATGGGTTCTGCTGGAATTCTTATTTTTTTTGTTATTATTTTATTTGTTCCGCAGAGAGAGACGAATACGAAGGAGCCAGGGGAGACCGGTAGTGCAGGAACTAACGACGCCGATTGACGTCGTTAGTTCCCACAATTCCGGTTTTGACGGCCGCCGGTTTGCTCGCCGGTGCATCTCACGGCAAGCGGCGAGCGTCGCGACTGAAAGAAGAAACAAAGAAAAAAAACGCATTTTCGTCTCAAGCTCCACGCACCTGGAACAGTTTCTTGCATTCGGAGATCATGTGCGTGAGGCCCTGCGTGGCAGCAAGGTTCTCCGTCAGGTCCTTGTGGTCGGGCTTGCCCATGCTGTGCTTGCGCTGGATGGACCTGATGTTACGCACGGGGGCACGGCACAAAGACAAAGGACCACCCCACAACCGTGTAGCCTTAACAGACTGTCGTGGCAAGTGCTGTCAAGCGAGCAGTCGCACCCGGATGGGTGGCCAGCACCACGCCCGGTCGCCTTTGTCTCCCCAGCGGCGATGTTTTTACACACCGCACCAGGTACTCATCTGAGGCTGAGTCAATCTAGGGGAGGCCCCAGGACCGGTTCAGATTATCGTCACTGGGTGTTGGCCGTGAGCGGGAATCGAACTCGGGTCGCCGGGTTCGTAGTGCAGTGCACAAACCGTTGTGCTACCGCTCCCCAAACACACACACACGCAGACAACAGGCACGCACACACAAGGAAAAAGATCCCCCATATAGCCTTAACAGACTGTAGGGGCAAGTACTGTTAGCGAGCACCTATGAAGGCCAGAACGGTACACGAGGGGGTGGGTGGCCATCACCACGCCCGACCGCCTTTGTCTCCCCAGTGGCGATGTTAACACACCGCACCAGGTACTCATTTGAGGCTGAGTCGACCTAGGGGAGGCGCAGGACCGGTTCAGATAATCGTCACTGATGTTGGCCGTGAGCGAAAATCGAACCCGGGTTGCCGGGTTCGTAGTTAACCGCTACACGACTGCTCCCCACAGTCACACACACACAACAACAACCACCATTCGCCACTAAGTGGCGGTGACGTCACCACGATGCTTGTGCCAAGCCATGTGCACGCTGAGGCCATGTGAAGTGTCGAACGCCCGCTGGCAGGAGGTCACGGGGCAGACCCAGCAGGTGCCACGGGTCGACTGAGTGAGATGTACCACCTGTGCCCCCTACTGTGCCAACTTACTGTGCTTTAGCCACCCGGCGCTCTGCTCATTGTTGTGAGCGTCACTCCTCCCCCCTCCGCTGTTGTTGGAGAGCGACTGCCTCCAACTACCCAGTAGTGTCCTTCACGAGCCTCCTCCACTGAGGCCAATCTTGACACCGCTGGTACCAGTCATCGGCAATTCCACTCAGCTCCACATCCTCCTGTACCACATCACTCCAACTCTTCTCTAGCCCGTGCCGCGCCCTTTCAGCCCACTCGATCCGGCCGAACAAAAGCTGTTTAGCCATGCGGTGGCTGGGCACGCGGGTTACATGGCCCAGCCAACGCAGCCTTGCCTGCCAGAGGAGCTCACCGATGGGACTTTGCCCAGATCTTTCAAGGATTTGTGAGCTCCTCACACAATCCAGCCTGTTTAAACCCAGGATGGATCGTAGGCAGGCCAGCCTAAATGTTTATAACCGGCGAAGATGTTCCATTTGGGGTGTCCACGTTTTGCAAGTGTAATAAGAGCCTATGTCAGATTCACGTGGTGATCGGCTTGGCCGGTCCCGCTTTACAGCCAATGGGGGAAGAGCCTGGGAGCATGGCCCCGGCGTGATCACGGGATGTCAGCTAGGTGATTGGTTTCGGTGGTCTTGGCCTCAGCCAATGGGAAGATAAGTCAGGGGCGTGGTCCCGGGAGTTGATGGGGGATCTGGAACATTCGGCGCAGGCTATTGAGGATTGGCTGGAGGGTACCACGTGACCCAGGCATTAAATAAGGGGAGAGAGGAGACTGTCTGCCCACTTCCCGTTGCCTGCCAGCAACGGGGAGTGTTTGTGAACTGCAAAGAAAGTGAAATAAAAGGACCGATTCTACAAGCCGTCTCCAGCGTGTTATTACACAAGCATAGAGAAGGGAGGGAATGACTGTGGCCGAGAAGACCTGAAGCTTCGTGCGGAGCGACATACCAGGTAGCTTCCACACAGCGTTATGCAACCGATGAAAAGATAATGCCGCTCGACTGATTCGGAGTGAGACCTCTGCTGTCAAACCGGAGCCAGTCATGAGCCGACTGCCCAGGTATGGGAAACTCTCCACTCTCTCCACAACTGCCCCATCACCGATTGGGAGTTGTGGGGGTGGAGTGTCCGATGGCACAAAATACCCAGGCAGGTGCTTAGTTTTGGTGGGGCTGATGGTAAGTCCTCACCTGTTAGTGGCAAGCTGCAGGTTCAGCAGCAGCACCTCCAACTCCTCTGAGCGAGCAGCAATTACCAGATCATCGGCATACATAACATGGTTGAGCAATAGGGAGCCATCCCTTGACCGCACCCGGGCATCGATCAGCCTCCCATTGTATGGAAATTCCTCCGGTACAGCCATTGAAGGCTTCACGATCATGTGGGAGCCAGATGACATCAAATGGAAGGATAGACGGAGGCACGGACGAACGGCTCGATGAACGGGCCTGACGTGTGGGGGAAGGGGGCAGGGGGGTAGTGGGGGGGGGCTCACCTCGGGGACGAGTGCTCGCGCTTGGCGGTGTTGAGGTGGAAGATGGAGGGCGCCAGGCAGATGGCGAGGTTCCCTGGCGTCATCTGGTTGTCGGCGACGCAGGCGGCGACGTCGCTGAGCAGGAAGAGCAGCGACTGCAGCGCCTCCCGGCTCTCGTCCGGCAGGAGCAGCACGGCGGCCTGCACGGCCGCCAGCCGCTGCTCTTTGGGCACGACTGCGCGGGGACACACACATACGAGAGCACACGTACGCACACACACACGCGCACGTACGCACACACACACACGCGCAAACACGCGCGCACACACGCGCGCGCACACACACACGCGCACGCAAACACACATGCGCACGTACGCACACACATGCGCACACACGCACACAACTAGATTTTAGAACTCGCATCGCTCTTCACAGGCGGCCACCGACACGCTCCGGCCCAGGCACGGCCGACCCTCCATCCCGACCATTTAACATTTTAAATAAAACGCATTATTTTTAAGCAACGCTCCCACCGGACGAACGAACTCGTCGCGACGCCGAATTCTCCGCTCCTGAGCGAGCGCGCGACGTGGGAGGAGTTACGTTGCCTGCGATGGAACGGCGCCCAACCAAACCCGACGACCCGCGAGGTGTCAGACGAAGCCCGGATTTCTTCCCGTCCAAAGGACTTCTGTAACTTGAGCGAGGTGGCCGGGGGAAGGGGGGCAGCGGACGGGTGGCAGCGCAGCGGCGACACTGAAAGCGACTCACGGCAACAAGGAGCTCCTGCTCTGCAACGGGTTTCATGCCGGGATCTCCGGCACTTTCCTCCTCCCCCCATAGCGACAAAAAATGGACGCACGCAAGCGCGCACGCACACACACACATGCACGCACCCGCACGCACACACGTACGGATGCACGCACACACACACACACGTACGGATGCACGCACGCAACGTATCACCGGCGTCGGCTAAAACTAGGGCCCCTGCACGACTGACGTTTAAGCTGCGCATCCATCCGCAGGCGGTCACCGGTAGGCTCCGACTGCACGTGAACTCCACACACTGGCGCCAGGCACCGCGGCCGTGCCGTCAACGGGCGACCGGCGCGCCGCCGACCGCCGCTGGTGCCTTGCGCGCCGCGCACGACGTTTGGCGCGACGTGCGGCGGCTCTGTGTGCCCCCCATTGTTCCCATCCCTCTGATCGCTCCCAACGCTCACGACACTCCCGACGCTCGTCCGCAAAGCGCCCCCCCGCCCGCCGGCGTCGCGACCCGCCACGCACACTGGTGGATGAGCAGGAAGGTGTCGGACAGCTTGCTGGTGAGCAGCGGCTCGGGGAGGTCGCGGAAGTACTGCTTGAGCAAGTCGGCAACGTCGTACGCCGACTGCTCGCCGTAGTCGACGCCCTCGGGCGACGCCTCGTTCATCTGCCGCAGGGCCTCGATGCGCGACTTGACGCCGCACTTGCGGAAGAGGCCGACCTGTGGAGGGGCGGTGGGAGGGGTCGGGGGTCAGGGGTCAGGTCAGGGGTCAGGGGGCGGCATCTCCACGTCGATCGAGCCCGGCGTGACCGCCGCGTTCGGGTCGAGCCGAAGCTCCGGGGAGCGCGAACCCGGCCCCCTCACCTGGTCCCGGCCGTGGTTGCGCAGGTGCCGCATGGCCTGCTGGATGCTCTGGGGGAGCGGCTGGCCCGTGCGCTGGGCGTTGACGAGCAGCGGCACCCCGAACACGGCCTTGTCGCGGTAGTCCGGGGCGCGGGCCCTCTTCATGAAGCGCGGCACGGCCCTGCGGCACGCGCGCAGAGAGAGAGAGGGAGAGAGGGCCGCTTTCAGGCCGCACGTCCGCGTGTCGCCCAGTAGGGGGCGGTGGGTGACCGCTGCTTCCTGCGTGCGTGCGTCATCCCATCCGCATCACTATGGAATCACGCAAAGGTTCGACTCGCTGCGAACGAGGTCAGGGGGGTCAAGCAAGGCCCCCGCCACCCGTGAAGCGGGCAGTGTGCCATTTCCACGGCTGCGACGCTGTGGCGGTACCAACCGGTGCTGCCTGCCTGCCGGCGTGTGCACGTGTCTCTGTGTGTGTGTGGAGTGCCTGGGGAGTGCCACCGTTCCCCAGAGACACACACACAGAGACACACACACAGAGACACACGCACATGGGTTCATGTGCGTGTGTGTGCATTTCTGGAAAGTGCCACTGCTTGCCAGACACAACGAAAAAAAGACAAAGATCCCCCGTATCGCCTTAACAGACTATTGGGGCAAGTGCTGTCAGCGAGCACCTATGAAGGCCGGCACGGCACACGAGGAGGTGGGTGGCCAGCACCACGCCCGGCCGCCTTTGTCTCCCCAGTGACGTTGTTTACACACCGCTGAGTCGACCTAGGGGAGGCCCAGGACCGGTTCAGAAAATCGCCACTGGTGTTGGCCGTGAGTGGGAATGGAACTCGGGTCGCCAGGTTCGTAGTGCAGCACACTAACTGCTACACTACCGTGTGTGCCAGACACACACACGGGGACACACACGGACACGCACACACACACACACGGACACACACACACACACATGGGGACACACACACACACGGACACACACACACACGGACACACACACACACGGACACACACACGGGACACACACGGACACACACAGGACACACACGGACACACACACACACACACGGACACACACACGGACACACACACGGACACACACACACACACACACACGGGCACACACACACACGGACACACACACACACGGACACACACACACTGGGACACACACGGACACACACACACACGCGAGCTCGTGGCCGGAGGGGTGTAGCAGCCCGCTCTCTCACCAGTTCCAGCCGTGCTTGTTGGTGGGCGAGTGCTTCTCGATGAGCGCCGTGAGTCGCAGCAGGGCGAACCTCTGCAGCAGGTTGAGCTGCGCCGCCGACTGCGCATGCAGCTGCAGCGCCGCCGAGCCGGCGTGGCGGGGGCAGTGCGAGCGCTGGAAGCTCGGCCAGCGCAGGCGAGCGCGCCTACACGGCGGCACGGAGACACAGAGAGACACGTGGTGATGCACACACACGGTGACACACACAGTGACACACAGTGACACACATGGTGACACACACGGTGACACACACACATGGTGACACACACAGTTACACACACGGTGACACACATGGTGACGCACACGGTGACGCACACGGTGACACGCACGGTGACACATGGTGACACACACATTGACACACACGGTGACACACACGGTGACACACACGGTGACACGCACGGTGACACACACAGTGACACACAGTGACACACATGGTAACGCACACACACGGTGACACACACAATAACACACATGGTGACACACACAATGACACACATTGACACACATGGTGACACACACAGAGTGACACACACAGACACACACAGTGACACACACGGTGACACACACATTGACACACATGGTGACACACACATTGACACACACAGAGTGACACACACAGTGACACACACGGTGACACACAGTGACACACACAGTGACACACGAACACGCTGCGGGTCCTCCGGTTTACCCCTCCACATTTAGAATCAACATCACGCCTTCAGACTATCTGGCTGCCGAAACATTTCCGCGTGATGAGCCACTTTGTGGAGCTGTCGTTTGTGCGGCTTCTGAAAGTCACTTCTGAAAAACAAGCTACGCGGCTCGGTGGGGCCTCAACTGGCAAAAATAAAAACAACAGTTTGGTGCGGTGTGTCGTAAACATCGCCACACTCCCCACTCGTGCGACACGGTGCTGGTTCTTTCGGTAAAGTCACGTAGAAAGAAATGAAATTAAATAATAATAGAAGACGACGTTTCGATTGCAACACAAGCAACCATCATTAGGTACGAATGAATGACAAAACAAACATAGTAAACTTGAAAATATAATGCAATACACCACAGAGTCAACTAACAACAGTCAACACCCCTCCTGGTTGATTACGTTCTTCCGAAGAGTGCTATATTAGAGAGAAAGACAAAACATAGACACGGAAACACACAGACAGACACGCAAGCAGAGAGAGACTCACACAGTGTGTGTCTCTCTCTCTGAAATTTAGCAATCTTTGGAAGAACGTAATCAACCAGGTGGGGTGTTGACTGTTGTGTTAGCCGACTCTCTGTGTTGTATTACGTTCTATTTCTGAGTTTACTAGGTTTGTTTTCTTATTCATTCGTACCTGATGACGATTGCTTGTGTTGCAATCGAAACGTCGTCTTCTATTATTATTTAATTTCATCTCTTTCTACGTGACTTTACCCAAAGAACCAAAGAGTAATTCCCGCAGTCACGAAAGCTTTGAATCTAGTTTGGTTTGGTTTCACACCGTGCCTCAGGATAGGATGCAGACTATTTGGGAGCTTGCGCTCGATCTCAACCCCCCCAAAATCCCTTCTGAGAGACGGCGACTCCGAGCTCCGTGCGCACGCCGTTCAAACTCTCCGTCACCGACACACGACGGCGCCCGCACCGCGACGCGGGTCGAGGATGCGCGTCGGAGCCGCTCACCGGTTTGGCCTCGTGAGCGACGCCCCCACGCCCGAGTCCCTCCGCTCCCGCGCGGCGCCGCCCTCCGAGTCGTCCAGCTCCGGTAGCGACTCCGCCGCCGGCACCGGCGCCGCCGCCGCCGCGTCGTCTCCCCGCCCCGCGCTCTCCCCGCCCGGCTCGGCTCCCTCCGCCGCCGAGCCGAGCGACGGCGCCGAGCCGGACTGGGCCTCGGAGAGCCGGCGCCCGCCGCCGGCGCTCTCCGTCACCTCGAGCTCGCTCCACACCTGACGCGTCCACGAGTCCACCGAGCGCTGCATGTCGGCCACGTGCGACAGCAGCGCGTCGAAGCCGCTGAACGCCCCTCCGCCGGCGCCGCCGGCGTCCGCGTCGGAGAGGTCGCCGGCGCTGCTGCTGCCGCCGCCGCACGGCACGTTGTCGTAGAGGCTCAGGCGGCTGCCCGTGGAGCCGAACGAGCTGCTGCGCTGGCGGTGGCATCGCCGGTGCTGCCCGCCGAGGCTGCCGTAGCCCTGCTGGTGCTGGAATGGGTGCCGGGCGTGGCGGGAGCCGGCGGCCGGCAGGGACTCGCGCGACGCGTCCGTGCCGTCGTCGTCGCCGTCGTAGCGCGCGTCCCCGTGCCGGCCCCCGAGGAGGAACCCGCCGTCGCCGAACCGCCCGCCGGCGCCGCCCGGCCCCCGGCCCGTGGTGGGCGAGAGGCTCTCGCTGGAGAGGGCGCGCGGGAACGTGCCGGGCTTGTGGTCGCGCGGCAGGTGGAACGCGAGGCTCTCCTGCGAGCGCGACGCCGCGCCGTTGCGCCGGTTGCGCTCGGCGATGGCCGCCAGGCTGGAGTCGTCCCCCCGCTCGTCTCGGCCCCCCCCCCGCCACCCCGGCGAGCCTCCCGCCGCCGTCCCCGGCCGCGTCGGCGAGGCCCGACCGCACCGCGGCGCGGTCCGGGGCCGGCCTCGGCACGGGGCCGCTGATCACGAGGGGCTCCTTGCGCGAGGGAAGCGCCGTCGCCTTGCGCCGCTGCTGCTGCTGCTTGCGGAGGCGCAGGTTCTCGACGCGCTTGAGCAGGCTCTTGGCCTTGGAGCGGTGCTTCTCGTCCGCCGGGGAGGCGTCCGGGAGCTTGCGGCCGAGGACCTCGCGCGCCAGCGCCGCGGGCAGCGTGCTCGCGCCCAGGTCGCGCATGGCTCGCCCGTCTCTCTCTCGCGCCGTCGACGACGTCGACGACGACGACGATTTCGCCGGGGAGGGGCCGGGTTCGGCGGCGAGGCCGCCGGGGTCCGAACCGAACGCTGCGCCGCCCGCCGGGCGTTCGGGTCGCGCCGTCCTTCCGGGGGCGGCGTCCGCCGCGGCTTTGCCGCCGCCGCCGCCGCCCTCCGCGAGCGCCGACAGCGTCTTGAGCGGCTCGTTTGGCGAGCTCGCGCGGCCGCCCGCTACTGGCGCCGCGATCGGCACACCCGGCACGCCCGGCGTGCCCGGCTGGTCGACGCGCGACCAGCGCCGGCTCGAGCGCTCGAAGGTCCACTTGCCGCTCAGCGCGCACTGCTCATCCTCGTCGGAGTCGTCGCCCTGCCGTAGAGAGAGCCACCGGATTAACGGTGGAGAGAGACACCGGATTAACGGCACGGCCGTGACGGTGTCGGATCGCGGCGACAGGAACGATGCGCCGAGGCCGCGGGCGCCACAAACGCGTCGAGCTGCAATACCCTCGCAACGTTACCATCGTGCCGCCGAAGCTCTAAGAGGGAAAATTATAAATGTTGACCTATCCCGAGTCTAGACGTAACGCTACAGCGTGTACATATAACGCCGACGGACGCTACGGTAAAACTTTACCAGTCGTTTAATAATTCAGTATTGGAGTAGCGTGCACAACTACTAAACTATTTTTTTTTTATTTTACCACGTAGCGCTTTTTCAGAAGCTACCTGGCCATCACAAATGATAGCTCAAGGAAGTGGGGCTCATCATCATCACGTGGAAATGTATTGCAGCCAAAAACTCTAAACGCACTTTTTTAAATGTGGAGAAAAACACCGCAGGGACCCAGAGAAAAATCCACGGGGAGAGACCTCCTGCATACCAGGCGAGGTAGTTAACATCTCCTAGCCATCGTAGCACCCCTAACAGGGCGGTGAGGTTACTCTGGTGGGTGGGGGCCCGGTGGGAGAGGGAGATAATGGAGTCTGCGGCGGTGCGTGGGGGTTGCGGGCGGGGTGACGTCGCCCCGCGGATGTTAGCGACAGTGAGCAGCAAAGACGGGGGGAGGGGGGGGGTCGGGGCGCATGGGGGACTCACTCTCTTCCTGAGCGGGGTCGTGTCGATTCTCATCGAAGCCCACTTGTTAAGGGCATTGAGCCGTCTGCAGACCAAAATTCACACAAACGAAGGAGGTGAGATTTAACAACAAACAACAACAAACAACAGCAGCAACCAATCCACTGCGGCAGCGGCGGCCAGTCCCCGAAGAAGCTCCGGGGCACGCGGAGTGAAACGTCGGACGTCGCGTCCAACGACGCCGCGGACCCACGGACCCCAGGGGAGCGAACCGGAAGAGCCGGTGAATGACGAACTTGAGAAGTGGAGCCGTCCGATGGGCCCCATGCGTCCACTTTGCGTCGTGAAGCCAGAGCTTTACCGACATCCGAGCTCTCGGGCTCCGCTCGGGGAGGCTCCCGCGGGGAGCCGCCCGGCCCGTCGCTCGCCGAGCAGCCGACATTTGTCTACCGGCGGCACCCCTCGCGAGCACGCCCGCCCGTGCTTATATCCAAAGTAGCAACAGTAGCAGTACTACAAGTCATGCGCTCGTATCAGAACTTTCCCTTTGCTTGCCCTCCCACCCCCGCCCCGCTCCAGTGTAACGTGAGCACGTGTTTCTTATGCCGGAGCTGCGCTCGTACTCGTCGCAAACACATCCCAGCAGAGGGCCAGAGGGCTTGTTGGCAGCTGCCATGCGGCTCGTCCGTGGGTTCCCCACCGAATCTCAGGAAGCTGAGCCACACATTCATAGTTCCTTTGAGCCGGTGGTCTGGATAAGGCCGAGCGCTCTAACACACGACGCAACGCGCACATCTGTATATGGCGTCGCGCCGTTCAATCGACCGCGCGACGGAAGTCGGCGGGGCAGGCGGAGGGAACTGGGTAGGGGGGGGGAGTTGGCGAGGAAGGGAGGAGAGGGAAGGAGGGGAGGGAGGGGAGGGAGGAGAGGGAGGGAGGAGAGGGAGAGAGGAGAGGGAGGGAGGGAGGAGGGGGAGGGAGGAGAGGGAGGGAGGAGAGGGAGGGAGGAGAGGGAGGGAGGGAGGAGAGGGGAGGAGGGAGGGGAGGGAGGAGAGGGAGGGAGGGAGGAGAGGGAGGGAGGAGAGGGAGGGAGGAGGGGGAGGGAGGAGAGGGAGGGAGGAGAGGGGAGGGAGGAGAGGGAGGAGACTGAGGGAAAGAGGCTCGTTAGCGGCGTGCGCGGTCGCAATTATTGAACGAACTTCCGACGCAGCGTGGAACCGCTGCCGCCGGGGGTTCCCGGGTGAAGCGAATTAATGAACAATGCGGATGAAGCGCCGCACGCACGGCGTGCTCCGCGTGCTCGCGCACCACAAGCGGGCCGCCCACACAACGGGACAGGAGGCCGTGCGCTTTGTGTTCACGCACGGCGCAGAGGGATGGCGCCGGGTCGCCTGCGCGGGGCTGTTGGGGGCGGGCGCCGCTACATCCGGTGCTGCCTTTGTCTCCCCGGCGTGAACTAATGCGGACGGTCTAACGAGGACGGACGAGAGCGCGAATGAACAAACCCTCGAAAAAACTTCGTCTGGAAAGCGCTCAGGAAGCGCTTTGATGTTGGGAGGAACGATGCCAGAGGAACAAAACCAAAAAACAACGCACAGCGCTCTTCCTCTGCTCCCGCTGCGGCGTTGGAAACAGAGTCGAGAGGCTGCGATCGTGCCTTTTGTTTCGCACGGCGTTACCGCCATGGCGTTACCGCCACGGCGTTACCGCCACGGCGTTACCGCCACGGCGTTACCGCCACGGCGTTACCGCCACGGCGTTACCGCTACGGAATGGCCATCACGGCGTTGCCACCATGGCATTACAACCACACGGCGTCGCGTCCCGCGAAATCGCGTCCCGCACCCAACCCGAGCGTTCGTCCCCGAGGCGTGGTGGTGGCGGTGGCGCGCCGGAGCGATGATGGGAGGGCTGCTCTCACCTGCACACAGATTCAAACGAATCCCAGTCGAGGAAGTCGTGGTCCCGTTCCACAGCGGCGATGTCAATGGGGAACTGCGAATCTGCAAAACGGGAGGACGACGACAATGAATGTGTGGCTCACTGCACGAGCATCCAGAAGTTGTGCACTCGTGACAACGCAGGTCAAAAGGGTTGCGCGTTTATAGACGCACGTGCATACCTGCTTAACGATGCACTGGTTTGTGGATTGACATTAATTCTTAACCTCATGGTTGAAACAATAATGTGTAGTTGTATATACAAGCAGTCCTCGACTTACGAACACCCGCACTTACAGACACCCGCACTTACGATCCAGCTTCCATGAAATATTTTTTTAACGTCGACTTGGAACGCGAACTCGCGCATGTAAATTGAAACGCGGAACAATTTTGTTCAGCGGAGCGATCCTCCGTGAGATGTACTGAGTTAGCCTGTTCGTGTGTGTGCGCGTGTGCAATTGCGTGTGTCGGTGTGTCTGTGAAAGTGTGCCAGTGACGATTATAATTTGAACCGGTCCGGGGCCTCCCCTAAGTCAACTCAGCTTGGTGCAGTGTGTAAACATGGCAACTGGGGAGACAAAGGCGGCCGGGCGTGGTGTTGGCCACACATCCCCTCGTGTGTCGTTCTGGCCTTCATAGGTGCTCGCTAACAGCAATTGCCCCTAAAGTCTGTTAAGGCTACATGGGGGATCTTTGTTTTATGTTGAACTTCTCTTGCACCGTGCGTAGCCAACCATGTTCATCGCAAGAAGCAAATGTAGACATTTAATAACATTGAATGCATCATACACTGGTGGTGGCTACGCAGCGAGGGTTGGTGGATGGCACACAGACATTGTGAAACCTTCTACCTGTGGGAGTCGAGGAGGTAGAGGGACTCTTCACACACACACACACTCGTGGACATGCAAACACGCTCACACGCACACACACGCACAATCATACACACACACGCCACTAAACTATCACTCCCCACACACACGCACGCTCGCACACGCATGCACTCGCTCACCAATAAACTATCACTCCCCACACACGCTCGCACACACGCTCTCGCTCACACACACGCCCGCACCGGAGGAGCCGCTAGGAGGTGGAGCGGGTGGAGTGGATGGAGGGGGTCAAGGAAACTGGGGGAGGCCTTGCCCGGGAGAGGGGAGTTACCGGTCGACAACAACAACAACGAGCAGCAGGTAACCATAGGGACAGCTTGGATCAAGAGGGTGCGTCGCGTGCGAGGCCCGCGGTTTGTCGCACGCACCTTCGTAGAGCTGGGCGTACTGCGGGAAGCCTGCCGCTTTCAGCCAATCGCACGCCTCCTTGGCTTCGATCTCTGTGAAGACGAGAGAGACAAAAAAAGGGGAGACGAGAGACGAATCTCGGTGAGGGATGAAAACCAAAGACTGGCGCCGGCTTCGTCACCGGCACCGCTTTCCGTGCCCCACAGTTACGCTCAAAGGGCCTCTCTCCCTGTGCCGACAATAATAATGGATCCAGTCGAATGTCGATTGTCCGCGCGAATGACGGGCAGGGCGGCCGCGGATAATTCAAAATCGCGGATAATCCAAGAATATAACCATTCTCCGCGGATCTCTATGCCAAAAACGAACAATAGATGATGCTCGTGCTCAGTGATGACACGTTCCTGCCTCCCGCCCAGCAGAAGACTCGGCCCCACTAAGTGGATGACAGCAGCAGAGCCACAGCCAATCAAAATCAATCAAACTCCGCCCCACCGTTATAAAGAGATTGCAACTACTGCACTGTAAAGGCGATTCATGTGGACTTCAGTTTACCACATTTGTTCGCTTTGAGCACCGTGCGACTTGGAATAAACATTTCCAAGAATAACAAATGTATAACTGTTATTAGATTATTAATTTTGGCTTAAGGGAAAAATCCACGAGTTTTTAAAATTAGTGTCAAAATCTCAGGCGAGCGATAAACTGCAAGCAGATAATGGAGTCTAATTAAATCTTATATCGGCTCATTCATGCTCAAAGCATCCCGCAACACTGTACATTAATTGTATATAATGACCAAATCCCACATACAGCCACTGCCAAGCAAATAAACACCCTACTACTACCAAGCTAAATCTAAAGTTATTAAACAAGTCAAGAAATGGCACCAAAACCAAAAGTGCAAACGTCACGATAAATTCATTATCAGTGTCCAACTGGGAGCGGAATCAACCAATTTTCTCCTGCAAAATCTGCCTGTCGCCTGACGATGCTGGTCGAATTTAACTGGCGAAACGTCGTACTCAGATTGTAAATGTTGTGGATTTACTCTCCAACACACAACCGGTGTGCTGTACTAAGCGACACTAAACCTTGCTAATTGGCTGTGTCAGGTGGTGGTGGGTTTAACGACGCATTTCTATATTTACGCGATCTAACCCAACAAAAACCTCTATTATGGATGATATTGGTCGTGAAAGACTCCTACTACTACATGGCGTTAAACGACCTTTTGAAACATTTCATCGATGTCAACTAAATTCTTAAGTTTTTCCGATAGGAAGAAAAAACAAAAGACCCCAGGCAGACGATACCCGGCTTTGATCTCCTGCAAAGCTTTTGGGGCCACAACCTCTGAACTGTATCCGCTGCAGAAACCACAGCAGCAGCATCAGCTGACAATGACGCGGATACTCAATGCACGAATGGGGACATTACAAACCCTCCGGCAGTGTGTGGAGACTGTGCGTCACCATCCAAAGCAGAACCACGGAGCGTACGACAACTCGGGTGGCCGGTTCACAAATACGGAGGGAGGCGGGAGGAGGAGGAGGAGCGTCCGCCACTCCTGCCACAAATTATAATTATCTGGCTCAACCACCTCCGTGTAAAATTATAGTTGTTGCTATAATTAAGGTATTTAAAAAGCTCAAACGATGCATTATCATCTCCAGCAGTGGAAATTGCATATTCCTACAGCAGAAAAAAAGGTAAGTCACTTTTTATTAAAATGGCCCAGTCGTGGAAATTCCACATTCCGATGGATGGGGGCATATTCCCCCGTAAGACCACGGCACTGCTGTTGATATCCCAACAGCGCGGTACGAATTTTGTTGACACCAGCAAGGCAACGAGTCGAGCCCCGGGCCTGCGTTTAAGACCCCCCTCACTCGCTTGCCTTTTGCCTCGACAACAAACGCGTCCCCCGCTCAGCGTGGCGATGTCACGTGACGTGCACGGCATTATGGGTCCCCATGGTCACAATCGCAATCCAACATTTTCAAAACTTTTTTTCTCTCGTGCTGGGCGCTCTCCGCGACTTCGACATCTCAAGGAGCTGCTGCCGACTGGCTGGCCTCCTTGCAAGACACTCCGGTGAAGAGGAAATGGTCCTAAATGCACGGCGCGGGAGTTGCGGAGAGAATGGCATGGGTGGCTCATATTCGGGACTTAACTCTTTCCCATCCGGATGACGTACGTCCATGTACGTCATCGTGCGCGTAGGTCATCGTGCGCGTAAGTCATCGTACGTGTGTGTACGTTACCAGTTATATATTTTTCATATTCCGATGACGGAAACACGGAAGACGGAAAGATGGAACATGTACCGCGGGAGGGCACTGAAACTGCTCACGTGGGTGAACGGGGACACCCACGACTTTGCAGTGCGTCTCGGGGGGGGGGGGGGGGGGTTGGGGGGGGGTGAGCCTGAACCTCCCAACAACCCAGACAGCTAAACCCCAAACAGCTCCGGCGAGAAATGAAAGCCCCTGGTCATTCGTGAATGGGCCGCGGGACAGACAATGTTGATCTCTTCGCTGATGAACGGCCCCCGCTGGCAGCCAAATCAACAAGTCTTTTTGTCAAGTCCAGGGGCCTGCCTGCACCATGACCGTTTAGCGAATTCCTGCAAATGCATTCCTGGAGGTCGGCTCGCGCTGTTCGCATAGACCGCGGACAATGAGCGGCCGTTCCTCGGCGAGACGGGGAGCCCCTACGGACCGTTGGAAGTCGGCGCTCCTTCAGCGGAGGAGGACGCTGACTCTCTCGCACGGTGGCGAACAAAGTTCAACGCACGCACGCACGGACCTCGACATTGGCATCTTAGCTCCTGGACACACTGCTGCTACCACTGCCATCATCACGCACGGGAACGAGTTGCGAGGCTCTGCCGACTGGGGGAGCTCCGGAAAGACGTTTAAATCACCGCGACAAGCCCTGCTTCGGTGAGACGGTGACGACACGGACTGGTGACAAGTTGAAAGTCAATCGCCACTCCCAAAGCTCGAGTTTGAACCAAGTGCGACCCAATACAGACGCCGCTGCGAGCCGCGTTTCCACCACGAGGTAGTTAACATCTCCTAGCCACTGTGGCGTGAATGCACCTGGCAAGCGTCTCTCCTCGTCTTTACTTCCCCTTCTCACGCACAAAAGCCAGGAGGTTAACACAGAGGGGGCAATTGCTTGACTGAACGTCTGATGCTAATATTACAATAATTATTATTATGGCAGTAACTGAATAAGTTAGCAGTGAAAAACACTGCGGTTCAACTTCAACACCTTCACAACGTGCACAGCACACGACAACAATGATGACAACGACGATGACAACGACGACGATGACAACGACGATGACAAGGACGATGACGACTACAACGACGAAAATGACGACAATGACAACAATGACGACAATGACGGAGAACATGACGACATCTTTCCACAAGTAAAATTTGAAGGCCACGACGGCATGACCTCTCAAGATTGGCCACGGTGCCCTCGGGGTAGAGTTGGTGGCACAGTGTGAGTGTCGCACTGCCCTTTTAACTCCGGCGACCCAAAGTTCCATTCGCCACCGCGGCCAAACGCGAGCGGCGAGAGAAACATTTTGAACCGGTCTCGGGCCTCGCAGCGACCTACACTGGACCAGCCTGGCGAAGTCTTTAATTAATCAACCCCCCCCCCCCCCCCATGACCGACGCAACTATGTGGAGGCATTCATCCCGGCAGCGGAATGGCAGAGGGGCCGTATGTCGCGCCGTCACCATACCTCGTACCGCAAGAGACACCTCATCATCGCCACCTACGAATATTCACACCAATTGAGTTGCAGAGCACAACTTATGTTTTCGTTTCGCGACGAGATGTGTGGTCTCTCTCTCGTGCATTCATTCGGTGGCCAGGGCCCGAGACCGTCCCCCCTCCTCGCCGCTCTGATCCTCTTACGCCACCCCCTCGGGTCAAAGAGACGCGTAAACAACAACACCGACCGACAAAAATATTCACACCAAAAAAATTCTCAGGTATGGGAAACGCAATCCCCTCTGCGGACGTTCCCACCACTAAACGTGAAGAGCGGCAGGCAGGCGTCATGTGGCGCAGGCCGTGCTTTTAAAAAGTGGTGGTGGCTGAGTCTCATCGCTAATCCCCCCCCCCCCCCCCCTTAAAGGGGAGATGGGGGCGGTATTGCAGTCGGGATATTCAGACCATTGAGTTGATCGAATGGTTGACGGGCTCGGTGATGCCGCCGGCTTCCGGACATTTTGCGACGGACTCCGGCGGGCGAAGTTTAAGAGGTGCCGTCACCGGGCTGTGCGCGCGGTGTTCCTCCAGTCACTGGCGTGGTGGCAAATAATGAGTTAACTCGATTGTAACTTGGCCGGACATCTCGAGTGATCCTCTCCCGGGCTTGATCTTGAGACCTGCTGAAGTTTTTTCGCCGTGGCGCTTTAAGTTAGAGAACGCTTCTGCGGCCGTCTGGAACGCTCTTCCTTCCCGATATCCGTAAGCCACTGGGAGTTATGATGCACTTTTAAATCATCATGGAGATTGGCAAATCATTTCTTTAGGGCTTCTTTTTGTTATGTTTAGTTTGTTGTCCTTCTTCCCGCACCTCCGGTTGGCACGGTTGGCTACGCAGGGTGTGAAAGAAGTTCAACATACATAGAATATACATAAGAAAACAAAGATCCCCCGTATAGCCTTAACAGAGTGTTGGGGCAAGTGCTGTTAGCGAGCACCTATGAAGGCTGGAACGGCACACGAGAGGGTGGGTGGTCAGAACCACGCCCGGCCACCTTTGTCTCCCCCAGTGACGATGTTTACTACACACTGCACCAGGTACTCATTTGAGGCTTAGTCGACCATGTTGAGCCGTATAAGAGAGGCGAAGAGCCTGGCTCTGAGGAACTCAATCTCGCGCTCGGCTCGCAATCACACAGCAAACGCCCAGTAACACCGAATAAAACGCGGGCGAATGGTCTGGTCATTGTGACGTGTACGCGTCACACGTGGCGGGGTTCACGTCACCCCGCGCAGCCGCTAGGGGACGTTATCATTCAGTGCAACATTAAACTAAAACGGTAATGGAAAAATTAGGAGTCGGTTTAACCCTCTCTGGCAAAAAATATTAAAACATTTTTTTTTTAAACACGCTTTAATGAAATGTACCGTACTAGTAATGGTAGAACTCCACGACTCCAGGAAGTGGCCCCGAAACTTGCCATAACGTAAGGGGCCGTGGTGATTTACAGCCAACGTCAGTTGAGCGTGGACAATTAGACCCAAGCCGAAACATAACATAGAAAAAATAATGTTACAAACATTTATATTTTACATTTTTAATGATAGAGGATAGTATTGTCATCAGTGTGACATAAGTATTCCAAGTTTGCAGTCGATACCACATTGGTGGGTAAAAATTGAGTTGCAAGATTTGAGGATACAACAACAACAGAGTGAGTTAAATAAAAGGGAGTAAAAACGGGAGGCGTTAAGATGTTCAAACACCAAATAGATACATTTTGCAAGGAATCGAGTCTGCATTAGCCACACACAACACTTGTGGTGAACATGCCAACAAAACATGCTCTGATAATTACTATAATATATGGGCATTGATTGGCCTAGTCTCACCGCCAGTGTCAGAGCAGAGAACAACACCACAAGTGCGAACGGTGCAAGGGCAATGCACTAGCAGAGCACTTACAGCTCGGGGTGAGCAGCTCTATCACAAGATTCATTTTGTTACCAGTTTCAAAGTATGAAAAATAACTTTATTTGGATGCTTGCAAAAGGTACCACGGTCAAATGGCGTCGATTCTCCAGTCGAACCGCGAGCGAATTGTCGGGCAAAGGGCCGGGAATCGTGAGGCCAGGAAATGAACCGAACCTCCAGTCGATTGATATTTTTGGATATTTTTGATTTATAAACAACCGGTTTTTAATTCCGGAGGTGGATGCGTTCCTGGAAGGCACGAGGGCGAATTCCTGAAACGGCGTCAAACCGAAAGCGACGTTTCCCCACGAGAGACAGACACGGACAGCAGAGGGGGAGCGTGCGACGCGCCGCGTCTTCATCGCAGACGTACCCACGACGTTACGTGAACTTACTAAAAATCCCGCGCAACGGCAGTCAACTTGAACACAAATTAGATGGCGTTCAATTGCAGTACACTACATGACAAAACCGAAACACTGCACGTGAATAATAGATTGCGCTCTATGGTGCGGTACGTGTCTTTACGCACGACGCACGAAGTTATGTCTGTACAGAGTGGTAGTGGTGGGTGGTGGTGGTGGCGATGGCTGAGAGGCGACGGATAACGAGAAAGAACAAAACACGACGACGACGACGATGCCGTCAGCGACGTGAGCGCGTGTGTGGGGGTTGAGGGCGACGCAAGTCGGTAGCGGCGTTGATGATAACGTCGCGTTAACGGTAACGTGATGAAGGACTTGCGTGACGACGTAAATCGGGGGTGTTGCCGTTTGCAGTTCTTTTAGAACGAGAGACTTGGCGAGATGAGACGATCAAACTCGGCGTCACTTGAGGAACCCGCCTTTGGAAGCGAGGCGCTGACTGACAGGCGCTGGATAGCTGAGAGGCCATTACCAGCCTCCATCCCTCCCTCCTCCGCCTGCCCGGACCAACTTCTACCGCTTGTCTTTAAATCTCCCAACCACCACCACCACGGAGATCCGAGTGTGAGTTTTTATTCATTGCCGGCATGCGAGCCAAGCGTGTGTGCCCGCACGTAGCACGCACGGTACGCGTGCCTGTGTGTGCGTGTGTGCGCATGCGGCAAACCCGAGTTTTATTCCCGCTCACGGCCACATACATCAGTGACGATTATCTGAACCGGTCCTGGGCCTGCCTTAGGTCGACTCAGCTTCAAATGAGAACCTGGTGCGGTGTGTAGTGAACATCGCCACTGGGGAGACAAAGACGGACGGGCGTGATGCTGTCCCCAACTGCCCCTCGTTTACCGAGGTGGCCGCTCAGGGCAGCTGCCCCAATAGTCTGTTAAGGCTATAACGGGGGATATTTGTCTTTGTGCGCGCCTGAGTGTGCGTGCGCGCCTGAGTGTGTTTGCGCGTTTTAACACGAGCGAGCGCGTGTATTGACACGCGGATAGTGAGGAGGCCAAATTTGATGTCACGTTTTTGACAGATACGGAACCTGGAAGGAATTCGTCGCGTGTTTATTTTTTCAAGCTTGAAGCTGGCTTCACAGAAAAAAAATAAAAGAGTCTAAATATTTGGCCAAAACCGGCTCCCCCTTATCTGCGTGGCGAACGAAAATAAAAAGCCTCGGTTCCCAGACGGAAACTCCCGATACGACGGGAAAACGAGAGTCAAACATTCCGGGCACATCCATCCGCGATAAGAATTTAAACAGCGGAATATCAACAAAATGTATAGCAGCCAAATAATCAAATAATCTAAACGCGTGATGTTTATTCTAAACGTGGAGGGAAAAACCAGAGGACCGGGAGAAAAAACCACGCGACTACGGTGAGAGAGACACGCAGACGCCAAATACACAACAGGCGTCAGGGTCAAGAAAGAACCCACGACCTCCTGCATACCAGGCGAGGGAGTTAACATCTCATTCATTTTGGGCTCTGAGTTTGGGCATTTTCACAAAACCTTACAAATCTTAAACATCTGGCACAGACTGCGAGTGGTGACCCTCAGCTCTTAATCATACACGCTGGCCGCGAGGGTATTTGTTTTTCCCGAGTAACTTAACAATTACAATAGCCATTATTATTACTACCATAGTTATTATCTGGCTGCACCGCCGCACCCGCGGAGCGCACGTTGATGTGGGACCGCTTTTCTATTTGGGATTCATAAAGTGCCTTTCGCCAAGGAGCTTGACAATGCTTACCGACTACGGTACAAAATGGCAAAATAAGCGGTGGTGGTGGTGGGGAGGAAGTGAGTAGGGGTGGAGGGAGCGAGGTGGAAGCTGCGGCTGGGGAGGCGTTAGGTGCGCTGGGTGGTGCTGGTGGGGGGGGACGGTGACAATGCAGTCGAGAAATAAGGACCTGAGGGGCAGTGGGAAGAAGAGGCAAGCGGGGGGGGGGGAGAGTCGGAGGTGGAGAGGGAGTTTGTGCCGGTGACAAGCAGGGAGGTGGAGCGAGACTGGGCGCAGGGCGGCGGAGGGACAGCGAGAAGATGGGCAGCTTGTCACTTGGAGCGGCGTCTTGGGGCATAGAAGGAAATTAGATAAGAGAGGGGGGGGGGGCGAGTCCATGCTCTGCTCGGAGTGGCGCAGCGCGTTCCCAAGCGCTGGCTGCGTTCCACGAAACATCTAAAGCGGCTCCTGCCGAGGGACAGAGCGCTTGCTACGGGGTGCCCCGAAGAGCCACGCCGCCGGTGGCCACCGCCGTGCCGACGAGTTGCCGGTGCACCGCCGCCCGGCGCCGGGGTTCTTGGCGACGCGCGGATTTGCAATCGGAAGACAGAGCGCGTGGTGCCTGTCAACCCCTTGCCAGTGCCCCCTAGCTTATTACAGAGCAGTTGAGATCGTATTGGTCACTCCGTGCCCCTTAGAAATCTCAACGGTCATCCTACAAAGTCCCATCACAAGGGAGAAACACAAACAAATAGACAATCAACACGACTACACTCACCACTAGTACACTCACCACTACCACCACTACACTCACCACTACTACATTCACCACTACCACCACTACACTCACCACTAGTACACTCACCACTACCACTACTACACTCACCACTAGTACACTCACCACTACCACCACTACACTCACCACTAGTACATTCACCACGACTACACTCACCACTACTACACTCACCACTACATATCAGTCAACCCCTTATCAGTGCCCTACCTTATTACAGACCAGTTCAGACCGTATTGGTCACCCCGTGCCCCTTATAAATCTCGACGGTGAGGACGCGACGGCACAGCGCCGTCCGGCCTTCACAGGGAGGGCTTGAGAGGCAGCCCCCCCTCCACCCCCCCCACCACCCCCCACCCCGGTGGAGCCACTGGCAACGAGGATGGCCAGCGTGTCGCCACCGTCAGGGCCCAGCCGTGCCACAACTAAAAAGTGACAAATTCCTCAATTGGGGATCGCGCGCAACAAATCATCGCCGACACCACCACCACCACCTTGCCCTCCCCTCCTCCTTGTCCCCCCCTCCACCCTGGACGCGTGGAGTTTTCTCCGGGTCCTCCGGGTTTCCCCCCTCCGCATTCCGAATCGACGACGTCGCGCGTTCGAGAGCTATTTGCCTGCCGCGATACATTTCCCACGCGATGGCGACCATGATGATGATGACGATGATGATGATGGGTCACTTTGTCAAGCCGTCACTCACGACGGCGACAATGATGATGATGACGACGACGACGATGATAATGACGATGATGATGACGATGATGGACCACTTTGTCGAGCCGTCACTCGTGACGGCCAGGGTCCCTTCTGAAACAGAGCCACGCAGCGGCTCCGTGGGGCCTCACGCCCGGTAACATACGTAGACAGTTTCATAGTTTAATGGTCGAGAACGTCTTTCACATGGAGAGGGGGTCGAGAAAGGGGGTGACTGCGTTTCTCGGTGAACTAGGCCCAAGCCGCGTCCCCCTCAGCGCGGGGCCATGCGACGCGGCCGCCCGCCGGCGTGGACGTGCCGTGGGATCCGCTGGCGCTCGACGAGAACGGACGGCGCGGGCATCGAAGCGACGACGGCGACAAAAAGCGCAACGACAAAAATTGGCGGCCCCCGCCGTTCAGCGCGTCCGGGCTCAGAGCAATTCCCACCCCCCCTCCGTCCCCTAACGAGCGCGTTTCTTTCG
Source organism: Lampetra planeri (assembly GCF_965212315.1). Classification (NCBI taxonomy): domain Eukaryota; kingdom Metazoa; phylum Chordata; class Hyperoartia; order Petromyzontiformes; family Petromyzontidae; genus Lampetra; species Lampetra planeri. The sequence continues at coordinate 2,889,600 of NC_136166.1, forward strand.
TCCCATCTCCGGAAGGCCGTCGAAAACGGTCGAAGGTCCGGCAGCTCAACGAGCGGCAGCGTCCGGGCCGGGGCAGGAGCGTTGGGGAGCCGACGACCGGTCGTGAGCGTCGTACCAACGGCGCTGAAATCGCGCGCTCCCATAGGGCCACTGCACGGTCGACGGGTTGCGTAAACCACCGAGAGGTTTTTTTTCTTCTCCTCGTGCACGTGCGAGGGAGGTGTCGCGTCCGCGTGTATCTATTTTATCGCTTGTGTTCTCGGCGCGATGAAAACGCGGTCGGCGGCGACGGACCGTGAGGCGTGGTGACGGCGTGGTGGGGGAGCGAGGCCTTCATTCAGCAGTGGATAGACGTGGCCGATGACGACAATGACGATAGGGTTTATAAGCCGAACCATACGGTAGTCGCGGTTCGATTTTTCTTGCGGTGGTGGCGAGTGGAGCCGTCTCTCGGGGCTGCAGGGCTCCATGTAAAACTCGCGTCGCCCTCGCGAAAGGAGCGACGTCGCATCACGCGTCTCATCTCCTGCCTAAACTAACGCTTTTAAACTAAACTATGTTTTTTATTTTACCAAGTAAAGCCCGCCGAGCTGCTACGTAGCTTCATTTCAGAAGCAGCCTGGACCACAAATGATGACCCAACAAAGTGGCTCATCATCATCATCACCACGACGTGGAAATGTAGAGCGGCCAAATACTCGAAACGCGTGATGTGGATTCTAAATGTGGAGGGGAAAAAAAACAGAGGACCCGGAGAAAAACCCACGCGACCACAGGGTGAGAGAGACACGCAAACTACAAATATACAGCAGGTGTCAGGGTCGAGATCGAGTCCACGACCTCCTGCATACCAAGCGAGGTAGTTAACATCTCCTAGCCACTGTGGTGATGATGATGAGAGAGAGACACGCAGACTCCAAATATACAGCAGGCATTGTCAGGGTCGGGATCAAACCCACGGCCTCCTGTATATCAGGCGAGGTAGTTAACATCTCCTAGCCACTGTGGTGATGATGAGAGAGAGAGAGAGACACGCAGACTCCAAATATAGAGCAGGCATTGTCAGGGTCGGGATCGAACCCACGACCTCCTGCATACCAGGCGAGGTAGTTAACATCTCCTCACCACCGTGCATCCACGCGCGCGGCCGAGACTCAGTTGCGTAATTTCAAGCAAACGTCTCCTCGTGTCCACGGCGCAGGCCACAGTGTCCCACCGCATCCAATCGGAGCGCCTCGTGAAGAGCTCACGGGTTCGAGAGCAGAGGGGCGGCCCGGGGAACTTGACACAGACCTTGCACTCCCTCCCCCCTCTCTCTGCCCCCCTCTCAACACCTCCGGCTCTCTCCCCGGCGCCTCTCCGCTCGTCCCGCCTTCATCGTTTCCTTTCCAGCTCCCTCCCCCCCCCACGCGCACAGCCCCCTGGCCGAAAACAAAAAGAAACCACGGTTCTTTGCGTCGCTTCAAACGCCGCGACCCGCTCAGACCTCCTCTTCTTATCGCGCCGACCGAGCGCCGAGGAATGAACGAGCGGCAGATGCTCACGGGAGACAAGGCGGGGGAGCGGGTGGTGGGGACGTAGACAACGTTAAGCGACGTTAGACGACGCGGACCGGCAACACAGTTCCAGCGACGCCGGGCAGAGGCCTCGCAGGACGCAGAAGGAGCACGCAAAGACATCCCCTCATGCCGACTTGCACCGTAATCATAATGATTATTGTTGTTGTTACAGGGTGAAAATTCATGGCCAACGCGTAGAGTGAGAGCAAATCTAACCAGGTATCAACAAATAATAATAATAGGTGTTTTACCCTTTCTGGCAATATTTTGTACCTACGTGACTTTACCGAAAGAACCAAAGAGTATGGATCCCTGCAGTCACGAAAGCCTCAAATCAAAATTGCACAGGAGTTGTGTTAAGATGATCAAACACCAAATAGAAACCTTTTGAAAGGAATCGTACTGGCAAAAAGGTCCCATTGTAGCAAATCTAACCGTTGGCTTTTTGGTCATGAAAAAAACGGGGAGGGGGGGAGGCCGCAATATATGAAGATGTAACATTTTTTTTAGATAACAGTGAGGAAATCCACGACTCGAGTGCACGCACGGATACAGTGAACCCAGAGAGAGAGAGGGAGTGCACGCAGTCAACCCACAGGGCACTACCCTGGAGGCAATGCTGCTGCAAGTGTGACACACACCACGGATGGACGGTTACAATATCACTCCAACATTTACACAATCTCACACCCACAATGTGATTTCAATATCACCCCAGTATTTACACAATCTCTCACACACAATGTGATTTCAATATCACTCCAGTATTTACACAATTTCTCACACACAATGTGATTTCAATATCACTCCAGTATTTACACAATCTCACACACACAATGTGATTTCAATATCACTCCAGTATTTACACAATCTCTCACACACAATGTGATTTCAATATCACTCCAGTATTTACACAATCTCACACACACAATGTGATTTCAATATCACTCCAGCATTTACACAATCTCGCACACACAAGGTGATTTCAGTATCACTCCAGCATTTATACAATCTCGCACACACAATGTGATTTCAGTATCACTCCAGCATTTACACAATCTCTCACACACAATGTGATTTCAATATCACTCCAGCATTTACACAATCTCACACACACAATGTGATTTCAGTATCACTCCAGCATTTGCACAATCTCTCACACACAATGTGATTTCAATATCACTCCAGCATTTACACAATCTCTCACACACAATGTGATTTCAGTATCACTCCAGCATTTGCACAATCTCTCACACACAATGTGATTTCAATATCACTCCAGCATTTTCACAATCTCTCACACACAATGTGATTTCAGTATCACTCCAGCATTTGCACAATCTCGCACGCACAATGTGATTTCAGTATCACTCCAGCATTTGCACAATCTCGCACACACAATGTGATTTCAGTATCACTCCAGCATTTGCACAATCTCGCACACACAATGTGATTTCAATATCACTCCAGCATTTGCACAATCTCGCACACACAATGTGAGTTCAATATCACTCCAGCATTTACACAATCTCACACACACAATGTGATTTCAATATCACTCCAGCATTACACAATCTCTCACACACAATGTCATTTCAATATCACTACAGCATTTACACAATCTCACACACAATGTGATTTCAATGTCACTCCAGTACTTACACAATCTCTCACACACAATGTGATTCCAGTATCACTCCAGCATTACACAATCTCTCTCACACACAATGTGATTTCAGTATCACTCCAGCATTACACAATCTCTCTCACACACAATGTGATTTCAATATCACTACAGCATTACACAATCTCTCTCACACACAATGTGATTTCAGTATTACTCCAGCATTTACACAATTTCTCACACACAAGGTGATTTCAATATCACTCCAGTATTTACACAATCTCACACACACAATGTGATTTCAGTATCACTCCAGCATTTACACAATCTCTCACACACAATGTGATTTCAGCATCACTCCAGCATTTACACAATCTCGCACACACAATGTGATTTCAGTATCACTCCAGTATTTACACAATCTCTCACACACAATGTGATTTCAATATCACTCCAGTATTTACACAATCTCTCACACACAAGGTGATTTCAGTATCACTCCAGAATTTACACAATCTCTCACACACAATGTGATTTCAGTATCACTCCAGCATTTACACAATCTCTCACACGCAATGTGATTTCAATATCCCTCCAGCATTTACACAATCTCACACACACAAGGTGATTTCAGTATCACTCCATCATTACACAATATCTCTCACACACAATGTGATTTCAGTATCACTCCATCATTACACAATCTCTCTCACACAAAATGTAATTTCAATATCCCTCCAGCATTTACACAATCTCACACACACAAGGTGATTTCAGTATCACTCCAGCATTACACAATCTCTCTCACACACAATGTGATTTCAGTATCACTCCAGCATTACACAATCTCTCTCACACACAATGTAATTTCAATATCCCTCCAGCATTTACACAATCTCACACACACAAGGTGATTTCAGTATCACTCCAGCATTACACAATCTCTCTCACACACAATGTAATTTCAATATCCCTCCAGCATTTACACAATCTCACACACACAAGGTGATTTCAGTATCACTCCAGCATTACACAATCTCTCTCACACACAATGTGATTTCAGTATCACTCCAGCATTACACAATCTCTCTCACACACAATGTAATTTCAATATCCCTCCAGCATTACACAATCTCTCTCACACACAATGTGATTTCAGTATCACTCCAGCATTACACAATCTCTCTCACACACAATGTGATTTCAGTATCACTCCAGCATTACACAATCTCTCTCACACACAATGTGATTTCAGTATCACTCCAGCATTACACAATCTCTCTCACACACAATGTGATTTCAGTATCACTCCAGCATTACACAACCTCTCACACACACAATGTGATTTCAATATCACTCCAGCATTTACACAATCTCTCACACACAATGTGATTTCAATATCACTCCAGCATTTACACAATCTCACACACACAATGTGATTTCAATATCACTCCAGCATTTACACAATCTCTCACACAATGTGATTTCAATATCACTCCAGCATTTACACAATCTCACACACACAATGTGATTTCAGTATCACTCCAGCATTTACACAATCTCACACACACACAATGTGATTTCAATATCACTCCAGCATTTGCACAATATCGCACACACAATGTGATTTCAATATCACTCCAGCATTTACACAATCTCTCTCACACACAATGTGATTTCAGTATCACTCCAGCATTACACAATCTCTCTCACGCACAATGTGATTTCAGTATCACTCCAGCATTTGCACAATCTTTCACACACAATGTGATTTCAGTATCACTCCAGCATTTGCACAATCTCTCACACACAATGTGATTTCAATATCACTCCAGCATTTACACAATCTCACACACACAATGTGATTTCAGTATCACTCCAGCATTTGCACAATCTCTCACACACAATGTGATTTCAATATCACTCCAGCATTTACACAATCTCACACACACAATGTGAGTTCAATATCACTCCAGCATTTACACAATCTCGCACACACAATGTGATTTCAGTATCACTCCAGCATTTGCACAATCTCGCAGACACAATGTGAGTTCAATATCACTCCAGCAATTACACAATCTCGCAGACACAATGTGAGTTCAATATCACTCCAGCATTTACACAATCTCACACACACAATGTGATTTCAATATCACTCCAGCATTTACACAATCTCTCACACACAATGTGATTTCGATATCACTCCAGCATTTACACAATCTCACAGACACAATGTGAGTTCAGTATCACTCCAGCATTACACAATCTCTCTCACACACAATGTGATTTCAATATCACTCCAGCATTACACAACCTCTCACACACAATGTGATTTCAATATCACTCCAGCATTACACTACCTCTCACACACAATGTGATTTCAATATCACTCCAGCATTACACAACCTCTCACACACACGTGCCCTGCTGCACTCGAGCGCCGCGTCTGCTGCTGTGCGCCAGAACCGGGCCACCCCACAGGCAGTAAACGCGCCGTGTCCACTACCCCAAACGGTTTACACCGCCTCCTTGTGCAGGGAAAGTGCGTTTTCAGTTCCATACGGCGTACAGCCGTTTCAATAAGGGGCGAAAAAAACCCCGTGTCTATTTGTTTGTGTTTCTCAGTGCCTAACTGGAATAAAGTAGGCACTGATAAGGGGTTCACAGGTATGTAGTAGTGTATAGTATAGTGTATAGTAGTGTAGTGTATAGTAGTGTAATGTATAGTAGTGTAGTGTATAGTAGTGTATAGTAGTGTAGTGTATAGTAGTGTATAGTAGTGTAGTGTATAGTAGTTTAGTGTATAGTAGTGTAGTGTATAGTGTAGTGTACAGTAGTGTAGTGTATAGTAGTGTATAGTGTGGTGTATAGTGTAGTGTATAGTGTAGTGTATAGTAGTGCATAATGTAGTGAATAGTAGTGTAGTGTATAGTAGTGTAGTGTATAGTAGTGTATAGTGTAGTGAATAGTAGAGTAGTGTATAGTGTAGTGTATAGTATAGTGTAGTGTATAGCGTAGTGTATAGTGTAGTGTATAGTCGCATTCGATTTACCTGTATTCTTGTACAGTTAAATGTAATACGTTCGGCACTGCTAAGGGGTTGACGGCTATGCAATCATCTATTTATTTGCTGCGCTTACGCACGGCACGATCCAGAGATTTTAAAACAAATAACAAAGACAACTTCCTCGCGGCTCAAACAAGCAACGGGTTGGAAAGCCAACGTCAGAAATTCCACATTCCCATGGCGGGTGCCAGTCCGGTGCCCAGAGCAAACTCGACCCCCCCCCCCACGTCTTGCCCACACGACCGCGGAGGTAACGACGCTCGCTCACCTCCCACTCGCGGTCCTGAGCCAGTGGTGGAAGTTCCACGTTGCTATGGCAGGGGCGCGTCCATGCATGGGACAACCGCCTGTTTAAACTTTCCGACAGTGGTACCCCCACTCTATCGACCTCGGGGGGATGATGACGATGATGACGATGATAACGATGATGACGATGCCGACAATGATGACGACAATAATGATGACGATGATGACAATGATAACGATTATAACGATGATGACGATGACGACAATGATGATGACGATGATGACAATGATGATGATGACAATGATGATGACGACAATGATGATGACGATGATGACAATGATGATGATGACGATGACAATGACGACAATGATGATGACGATGATGATGATGACGATGACAACGATGATGATGACAATGATGATGACGATGATGATAATGACGGCAACGATCACGACGATGGTGATAATGACGAGTATTATGACGACGACGGCGATGGCATCAATTATGACAATGACAACTATTATCACGACGCCTCAGCCCCCCCCCCCCCACCTTGCCCGAGGTCCCAGCGGTGCACGCAGAAGCACGCCAGCGGCGCGGGCCGCAGCAGGTCGGGAGCCCACATGGAGAGGGGCATGGGGGGCGCTCCTCCTTCTCCTCCTCGGCAGCGACGCAGACGCCGCCGCCACGAGCCATCAACGCATCCCAGAGACTCCCACAAATCCCCACTAGCGGCAGTACCCAGCTTGGCACCACCCCCCCTCACCCCTCGCGTCCGTCCGTCCGTCAGCCCCCCCGGGGTCGAGTGACCACTCGCTCGGCGCTGTGGGTGGCTGGGGGTGGCTGCGATCTGTCGGCTGGGGGTGGCTGGGGGTGGCTGCGATCTGTCGGCTGGGGGTATCCGCCGCTCACTGCCCCACGGCCGCTAAACGCGAGCGGCCAATTGACGGCAACTCCATTCGCCTCCTCCCCTTCCCCCCTCCCCCTGCACCGCCCGGGGAAGGGACGAGTCCAAGTCGGGCGCGTCGGTGAGGGGGGTGGTTTTTGGAGTGTGTGTGTGTCTGTGTGTGTCTGTGTGTGTGTGTGTATGTCTGTGTGTGTCTGTGTATGTGTGTCTGTGTGTGTGTGTGTGTATGTGTGTGTGTGTGTATGTGTGTGTCTGTGTGTGTATGTCTGTGTGTGTGTCTGTGTGTGTGTATGTGTCTGTGTATCTGTGTGTGTGTGTCTGTGTGTGTGTCTGTATGTGTGTGTGTGTATGTGTGTCTGTGTGTGTGTCTGTGTGTCTGTGTGTGTCTGTGTGTGTGTCTGTGTGTGTGGGGAGCGGTAGTGTAGTGGTTAGCGCTACGCTGTGCTATGAACCTGGCGACCCGGGTTCGATTCCCGCTCACGGCCATCACCAGTGACGATTATCTGAACCGGTCCTGGGCCTCCTCCTAGGTCGACTCAGCCTCAAATGAGTACTCGGTGCGGTGTGTAAACATCGCCACTGGGGAGACAAAGGCGGCCGGGTGTGGTGTTGGCCACCCACCCCCTCGTGTGCCGTGCCGGCCTTCATAGCTGGGTTTATAGATCAATCCTTGCGTTATAAATCAATCCTTGCATTACGGATCGCGAGAGCCAAACACCGCACCTTCCCAGCCCCTCGGTAGCGCACCGGTTTTTGTAACGTGTGCTCGATTGCAACTAAATAAGTAATATTTAAAAAAAACACTTTTAAACAAAAACACGCTATTATGAAATGTACTAGTAATGGCAGAACTCCACGACTCCAGGAAGTGGCCCCGAAGTTTTCCACAACGTAAGGGGCCCTGGTGATTTACAGCCAACGTCAGTTGAGCGTGGACAATTAGACCCAAGCCGAAACATAACATATTAAAAAATCTTAAGAAATATAGAATTTTGCTTTTTTAATGATATAATATAGTATTGTCATCAGTATGACATAAGTATACCAAGTTTGCAGTCGATACCACATTGGGAAGTGGGTTAAAATTGAGTTACAAGATTTGAGGATACGACAACAACAACAGCAGACAGAGTGAGTTAAAAGAAATCGTGTAAAGAGAAGAAACGAACTTAAAGGAACGAATGGGGCAAAGTCCTTTATGGGATTCCCCCCCCTTCCAACCCAAACCCCCAAACCTACACACTCCCCTCCCACAGAGAGCCACACGAACACCCCCACGCAACGTGGGACAGTTTAGCGGCCCACAGAGGCATTTATTGACGATCAAACTCCTCTCGGAGTCGGGGTCCGGGTTAGGAATGTGGCCGAAACTCTTTTTACTTTCGTCTCTCTCTCTACACACACACATGCACTCACACTGACTGCTGCACACACACACTCACTGCTGCAATCACACACACACAAGACAAAGATCCCCCCGTGTAGCCTGCAACAGACTGTCGGGGCAAGTTCTGTTCGCGAGTAGCAGCAGCAGCAGCACCTATGAAGGCCGGCACGGCACACGAGGGGGTGGGTGGGTGGGTGGCCGGCACCGCGCCCGACCGCCTTTGTCTCCCCAGGGGTGAGGATGCGGTCACGCCACCTCTCCCAGCCGTGTGCCGTCCCCACGTGATCCTTCAACGCTTTCCTCGTCACTTCACGGATTTCCCTCTTCCACGTCGCGAGCGGCTGCACGACGCTGAACCCTTCCCTCTCCCTTCCCCCTCTCTCTCTACTTCTCTCCCTACTTATCTTTCTCTACCGCTTTCTCGACCCCTCTCTCTCTCTATGTGCTCAGGCGAAGATGGCGGTGTACAAGACGAGGAAAAAGATGCTGCAAGGTGACACTGACGGCTGCTCTGTGCTTCCAGTGTTTAGGGGCCTGCTCTAAGGGCGGCTCTGGCTGGAGCACGCGTACCACACACATGCCGGTGATGTGCAGCACGTCTTCTTCGAACGCTGTGGGGCCGGACAAGCCCCTCTCTGTACCAGCGTGGACGGCACCCTCGTGTTCACCTTCTGAAGCGCTCGCTCGTCACCGTGGCGTGCGCGATGACCACCACCACCACGTGGCTTTTATTTTGTGTTGTGCGCTGTGCATTTAGCGCCACAGCGCGTGGATTTGTAGCGTTTGTTTGCTGGTGACTTTGTGTATTTCGTATCGGAATCGCCTCCAGTGCTTTTGCTTCTGGCGGCAATAAAAGTTGTTTAAAAGTCAAAATTCTCTCTCTCTACCTATCCCTCTAGCCCTCTCTCAGCTGAAGCTTTCCCTCCCCTCTCTCTCTCATCGTGGCCAACAGCAGCAACAGCAGACCTCAACGTTCGCATCCAGCTCCTGAATACGTTGCCAACAGCGACACACGAGTGGCGCTTTGCGTGCACGCACACGCGCACACACACACACACGCATACACGCGCACGCTACGAAAACAAAGTTCCAAAGGGATTCGGAAGCGCGAGCGGACACAGCGCCGCACACAGACGTCGGCGACACGTGGCACGTGACCTATGTCACGACTCGCCCCCCCTCCCCACCCGCCCACACCCATCCCCGTCGTAGCAACGTGGAATTTCCACCACTGGCTCAGCGCTGTCAACAGGAGACGAGCAGGAATCTGCGCTGCCATTGAGGGGCCCTTACTAATCAATTGGCTGTGTCGGGTGGCGGCGGGTCTAACGGACACATTTATATTTACGCGATCTTACCCCAAAAACAACCTCTATTATACTCTTAGGTTCTTTCGGTAAAGTCACGTAGGTAATTTTTTTTTATAATAATAAAATAATAATAAATGAAAATAATTAAATTAAATCACGACGTTTCGGAAGCAACACAAGTCTTTGTCATCAGGTGTAACTGCTCCAGTAAAATTACTGTAGCATGTGTCAAATCTAGAACCTCTATTATGCAGTGTCGGATTAAGCTAGTGCGGGGCCTGTAGCATGTGTTATAAAGGGACCCTAAATAAATAAATAAAACATTCATATTAAAACACAAATGTTTAACTTGCATGGTAAAGTAATTGTGTTTTTTCATTTGCTATACGGCCAGATAATACGACAAATCGCTAACCTTAAACACCCAGTCGTTCGTAAAAGTTGAAGGCGGTATAGTACTATAGCAATAGAGCAAGTGGAGAATCACTGAACCGGAATTTATAGCTTGAAAGTATTTAGCGCGGGGCCCTTGAAAGCGCGGGGCCCCGTTGAATATGTCACTACTTTTGCTACTAAGATAATCCGGCACTGCTATTATGGATCGTATTGGTCGTGAAAACCATTACTAACTACTACGACGTGTTGAACTTATGTACGTACACATTTACTGGAACAAGCCATAGCTGAGACGATCCCAACCCGAATCCTTGCGGTAGCCGGTGGCGTGACCTTAACCCCGAAACCGTCACCCTGACCCTGCTGGCTGTAGGCTGCCACTCTTTCAAGCTCCGCCGTGTTAAACCGCGCATGACGATTTTCAAAGCTCACCGTTCTGCTTGAAGAAAGTAAAAACAAAAATTGGTTAAAGGTTCGAAACCTCGGCTGCCGTGTCGCGAGTCGGGTCAGCTTAGCCCCCCACCTCTTGGCTTATAAATGTATTCAGCAGAATGAATCTGATAATATTCACAACCACTTGGAAAGCGCCTTTCATATCCCCCAGTGCGCGTTGGACCATGGCTGATGACGACGATGTGGCTTCTGAGCGGTCATCATTACCCCAAACTGGGCCGAAGTCTCCAAAGCTCACCGCACCGGCTACGAATCCGATCTTCATCATCGGCGGCTACCGGGGTCACGAGCGGCGGCCGTGCCGGCTCCGTGGCTCCGCAACGGGTCCGTTGCGAGATCCCAGCGAGAGACCGCGAGAGGAGGCCACCTCTCGTGGCGATTGCCGCCGTGATTACGTCTTGCAAATTGAAACCGACCCCCTCCTCATCCATTCCTGAGACGCAGCGATGCGGCGGGCAGAGGAAGAAAGCTGTGGCGCTAGGGCGGGGGGGGGGAAGCCACCACGGCTTTAAAAAACAAAACAAAACCTCTCCGGCTACGCCGCTGTGCCCGCGAGGCGACGGAGTTCGCGGGGCTGCCCGCGCGGGCGACCGGCGCGCGGCGTCCCCGGCATCGTTCCCAACGTCCCCCCCCCGCCTCCACCAACCCGCACGGGGCGGTGATGACGCGAAAGACTCTCCCGATCGCCGCGCCACCTGTTGGGTTGTCACTCCGCCACTGGACGAGGGGCCTGACCACGCCGCAAACGTCTCGTGGCGATCGTTCGACCCTCGTCCGGCAAAAGGGCTGTGCGGGTGCACAGACAGACGTGTGTGGGTGCATGGATGGACGTGTGGCCGAACTGTGGAAACTCGTCAACCGCGATGCGTGACAACAGTGATAACCGGCTTCGCAGCCGGACCAGTTCCTCCCCCGATTCAACTTAGCCACGGTGGCTAGGAGATGTTAACTACCTCGCATGGTATACAGAAGGTCGTGGAATCGATCCCGACCCTGACGATGCCTGCTGTTTATTTGAAGAGTGCGTGTCTCTCTCTCATCATCATCACCACGGTGGCTAGGAGATGTTAACTACCTCGCCTGGTATACAGGAGGTCGTGGGATAGATCCCGATCCTGACGCCCGTAAATTAAAAGTTTGCGTGTTCTCTCTCCCCGTGGCCGCGTGGATTTCTCTCCGGGTTTTCCCTCCGCATGTGGAGTCAACGTCTCGAGTATTTGCCCGCTATAAATGTCCACGCGATGATAAGCCACTTTCCATTGAGCTATCATTTGTGATGACCAGGTCGCTTCTGAAAGAAGAGCTTCTACATAACAGCTCAGCCGGGCCTTCGCTGGTAAAATTTCAAACAACTTTAGTCATAGTTTTAGAAATAGTTTTAGTAATAGTGTTAGTAATAGTTTTAGTAATAGTGTTAGTTTTAGTAATAGTTTTAGTAATAGTGTTAGTGATAGTTTTAGTAGTAGTTTTAGTAATAGCGTTAGTAATAGTTTCAATTATAGTTTTAGTAATAGTGTTAGTAATAGTTTTAGTGTTAGTAATAGTTTTATTTTCCCACGGTAATATTTAGCTCTGGTCCTGCCCGTGAACGCCTCTGCTACTCCTGCTGAGAGATGCAGTTTTTTGTTACGGCCTCAGCAATTGCCCCGCGCTCGCAGTGGCATCGACAGCGGCGTCGGAGATACAAAGAGGGCGCGCGTCAAGGATGCAGCTCGCAAGCCAACTTGATCGTTAATCATCTCCTGGCGTGCGTGCGGGAGTGGCGATGCGGGGTGTTTATAACCGTGACTGAACTCTGAAACCCGGACAGCCAAGTTCAATTCCTGGCCACGGCCCGGGAAGTTGTCGAGTGATGTCTGCGAGCCGCTCTCGTGCCCCCTTCTACCCCCCTTCGCCAACCCACACTGACCGGCATGGTGAAGTATGGTCAAAAACCCCCTAACACATATATAAGGATATCCGGGTGAGGATGTTTGTTTCGTATTTTTAAAAAAGAACTTATCTCGCACCGCCCGTACCCACCAACCATGCTCATCCAGAGGCGCACGGCTGCGGTGGACAATAAACATAGCCACTGGGGAGACAAAGGTGGCTAGGCACTGTTGCCGGCCACCCCACCCGCTCTCTTCGTTAGGCGCTGCTCGTGAACAGCACTTGCCCCAGCAGTCCGTTAGAGCTATGCCAGGGGGGGGTGGTTTGGGATCTTTGTCTTTGTACCTCGGCGATAGACAAAACACGGCGACGCGGGGGGGGACCCCGAAACAGCAACAACATCAACAGCAGCAGCAGCAGAACGAAAAAGCAATCATGGAAGTAATAACGCCGGAAAGCGCGGCGAGAGGGAGAAGAAGGCGACGCTGGCGGGGCCGCACCTCGAGACCGGCGCGGTAATTCGAGAGTTAGAATCTTGGCTTTAGCCGGCTGACCGCCACTTTGAAAGTGGCTCTCGGTTGTTTTGGCTTTTTGGTGGCGGTGGGGACACGGCACCACTGCCCCCACCTCGACCCCCGGCTCCGGAGTGTGTGTGTGTGTTGGTCACTCACGGCCCCCCCCCCCCCCACCACGCAGTGTGTGTGTGTGTGTTGGTCACTCACGGCACCACTCACTCACCCACTCACTCACTCACCACTCCCCACTCACCACCCACTTACTCACCACTCACTCACTCCCCCTCGTGCTAACTCCAGGTGAAAGTGCCCTGCTCGTGGTGTGTATATCCCAGTGGGAGGGGACAGGTTGTGGATTAACCGCGCTGGACGAACTAACAACCAGACAGACGACTAGTTAACTTGACAACTCTAAACCACTACACTACAAACTAGTTCTTCTTGGTTCTTTCGGTAAAGTCACGTAGAAGGGAAGTAATAAAATAATAAAAATAAAACATAATAAAACAATTCTCACGACGTTTCGGCCACAACGCAAGCAGCCTGAGGATGGCTGCTTGCGTTGTGGCCGAAACGTCGTGAGAATTGTTTTATTATGTTTTATTTTTATTATTTTATTACTTCCCTTCTACGTGACTTTACCGAAAGAACCAAGAAGATGAATCCCTGCAGTCACGAAAGCTTTAAATCGAAATACAAACTAGTTTTTATGTTACCAGGTAAGGCCCCACTGAGCTGCTGTATAACTCTTCCTATCTTAATTTTTGGAGCTTTCGTGACTGCAGGAATTATTCTTTGGTTCTTTCGGTTAAGTCACGTCTAAAGATAAAATAATGAATTAAAATAATAGCGACGTTTCGATTGCAACACAAGCAATCATCATCAGGCATAAGAGAAATAGCAACAAAAATCTAACTAGAAAACTATAGACAGACATACAAGCAGACAGACATCACAAGGACACACAGAGAGAGGACACATATCGGCACAGAGAGAGGGGTCGTTTCTGTGACGGTCCCTTAAATATAGAAGCGAGCCGGTCGTCATAAATGACAGCTTAGATGACAGCTTAATTAATTGGCGGCTACTCATCGTCGTCATCGTCACGTGGAAATTCATGGCAGTGGCCAAATAACTCTGAACGCGCGACGTCGATTCTCAATGTGGAGGGAAAAAAGCGGAGGACCCGGAGAAAAATCCACGAGACCATGGCGAGAGAGACACGCAGACTTCAAATATACAGCAGGTGTCGTCAGGGTCTGGATCGAACCCACGACATCCTGTCTACCAGGCGAGGTAGTTAACATCTCCTAGCCACTGTGATGAAGATGATGAGAGAAACACGCAGACTTCAAATATACAGCAGGCGTTGTCAGGGTCTGGATCGAACCCACGACATACTGTCTACCAGGCGAGGTAGTTAACATCTCCTAGCCACCGTGATGATGATGAGGGAGAGAGCGAGAGACGCAGACTACAAATGTACAGCAGCAGGCACCATCGTGAAGGTAAACTACCGCGAGATGACCGATGGCTCCAATAACCAATCAGCACACAAACGGTGCGTCCTGCGTCTCCAGCCAACCTCCGGTTTTTCCGTGGCGATCGATAAATACGCCTCGGCAGAGCCCCGACTTGGCACTTCGGTTTCATCCGCGTCACGGATCTCTTCCCGCGTAGCCCCCCCTTGCCCCCCCAGTGACAATCCACAGCTGATCGTGAAGTCAGCGCACATTGAACGTTCGCAGTGGCCGCGGCAATCGTCGCAACAGATCGCGAGCGCCGTCTGCTTGGCTCACGGCGAGGCATTAAGGACCCCGCGTCGACGGCCACGGCGTGCCGGCGGCGCCGTGGCTCCGCATTTTTGTTGTTGTCGTTTCCAAATAAAAAAAACTAAAGATTGACACCGCAAATCTATCTATATAAAAAAGGGAAATTTGTGATTATGTGTGTCTGTTCAAAATGTTTAGTGTACTTCCCGACATGCAACAAACTGGAAATTTGCCATGTGGGTACTTTCCAGACTGTACACCATGCAAAAATAAAAAAAGACTTTTGTATTTTTTTTGGGGGGAGGGGCACAATAATGCATATATTTTGCACGGCAACTGAGCTGTGGCATCACATCTCTATCATGTGACCCGCGCATGTGGAAGCGTAACGCATTGTAGTGTAGTGGTTAGCACTCCGCGCTACGAACCACCCGAGTCAACTGCAGTGCGGCATCGCTAGCGTGGGCATGTTCTCAAATCCTCGTGTCCCTCCGTCTCTCAGTCACGTCGCGCGGGCGGTGTTTACAATGTTGCTCGTGCTAACAAAGTGCACTCGGAGGGGGTTTGACGAGGAGGAGGAGGGAGGAGGTTGTACGAGTTATAAAGCATCGATGGTCAGGGCAGATTGCCGAGAAAATTCGACGGGACCAAAGTACAAAACGTGGGTGCCACTTAAAAGGCTGCCAGGGACGAGAGGTTCCATCATGATGATGATGATTATCACGTATTTAGTATGTTTAACTACGTGACAACCAAACCCAGGCAGGCCCGAGTCCGAAGCCTCTCTTGCAGGAGAATCTGCTCGGCATTTTGGGGCGATTGTTTTGGCCATCGCGCAGTACCGCTTATTTTTAGCAGCCGAGGGAAACGAGAGAACGCGAGAGAAACCCACGCAGAGCAAAGGGCGGGGAACGCGCACAGCGCACGCACAAGGCACTCCCGAATGGGGAGTCGAACCCAGGTCCCCCCTTGTTGCCGCGATGCGCTCTTCCCAACCTGCGTTCACGCAAAGTTGCTGTGGTAGGGAATGATACTGCGACGCACCTTCATTAAGCGGGGGGGGGGGGGGGTCTCTCAGGACTTTGTGTCAGCGGGGTCCTGGCATCGGGGAGGCGAGTCCAGTTTCATTACCCCGAATGTGCGCACACACGCGTGCACATGTGCGTGTGTGTACATTGAAGCGGTAGTGCAGTAGCGGTTAACACGCTGCGCTACGAACATGGCGACCTGAGTTCGATTCCTGCTCACGGCCAACATCGGTGACGATTATAATCTGAAACGGTCCTGGGCCTCCCCTAAGTCGACTCAGCCTCTAAGGAGTACCTGGTGCGGTGTGTAAACATCGCAACTGGGGGAGACAAAGGCGGCTGGGCGTGGTGCTGGCCACCCACACCCCTCGTGTGCGGTGTTAATCACTGCCCCACCGCTCCCCATACGTACATTCACATAGAGACAAAGATCCCCCCTGTAGCCTTTAACAGACTGTTGGGGCAAGTGCTGTTCGTGAGTAGCAGCACCTACGAAGGCCGGCACGGCACACGATGGGGGTGGGCGGCCAGCTCCACGCCCCCGGCTGCCTTTGTCTCCCCAGTGGCGATGTTTACTCACCACACAAGGTACTAATTTGAGGCTGAGTCGACCTAGGGGAGGCCCGGGACCGGTTCAGATAAATATCACTGGTGTTGGCCTTGAGCAGAAATCGAACCCGGGTCGCCGGGTCTATAGCGCAGCTAACCGCGACACTACCACACACACCGCACGCACACACGCACCACACACACACGCACCACACACACACACACACGCACCACACACACACACACGCACCACACACACACCACACACACACGCACCACACACACACGCACCACACACACACGCACCACACACGCACGACACACACACCACACACACGCACCACACACACACCACACACACACCACACACACCACACACACACCACACACACACACGGTTCACCCCGCCGTCGTGTGCCGCTGCATTTGCGGCCCCCCCCCCCGTCTCCACTGCGCTTCGCCTTCCCGCTCCCCCCACTCGTCCTCCTCCCGGCACGATCACGACACCCACCTCGAGCCGCAAGCCGCTCAAGAGACGTCCACTCGGCATCGGGGAGCAATTCCCCCCCACACCCTTCGCTCCGTCGCCGCGCGAACCGCCGCCGCCGTCCCGTGCCGTGCCGTGTCACCGTGGTGCCGCGACTGCCCAGAACGGCGCTCGCGGCCGCCAAACGCTCCCCACTTCCCAACACCACCACCACCCCCCCCTCCTCTCCGGGCGCGGGCCACACTCCGGGTGCTATCGGCCGCAGCTGCTCGCGTCAATCTCGCGGGGGGGGGGGGGGCCTGGGCATCCCAGCGCTGCGAACTGCCGCAGCTGACGCGCGTGTGTGGATGCGTGGGTGCGTGCACGTGCGTGCATGGACGCGTGCGTGGATGTTGGTAGGACGCTCCTGACAAGGCGCTCGTGACGTTTGGCTCGGTAATCAAAGCGCCACAAGATAAATCAAATGAGTCGGCGACAAGTCCAGGGTTGGGCCTCGGCCAACGTCGGCACGCAGTCGGAAAACCGTCGGGGGCCCAACGTGGGAGCCCGAGGTTCGATCCCGGCGTTCCCCGTCCCGCCGAGGGAAGCCGCTTGGCTCGCGGCGGCGAGCGCCGAGGCGTCGGGTTGAGTGCGGCGGGGAGGTGTTGTCACGGCACTTGCAAAAGTGTTGCCGCGGGGGTGAAATATCCGCCACGTAACGAGAGACGGGAAATCGGCAGCGAGCCGACGGGGGCAGCCGTGGCCGGCGGCCGGGGGAGGATCTCTTATCCCGATTGGGAAATTGTTGCGCAAGAACGACGACGCCCGCTCTGGGGGTCACTCTCTGTCGGGGACACGATGAGCCCCGCAGTGTGGGTCAGTCTGGGTCACAGAGGGTCGGTGTGGGTGAGTGTGGGTCACAGAGGGTCGGCGTGGGTCAGCCAAGGTTAGCGAGGGTCGGCGTAGGTGAGCGAGGGTTGGCGTGGGTGAGCGTGGGTCACAGAGGGTCGGCGTGGGTCAGCCAAGGTTAGCGAGGGTCAGAGGGTCGGCGTGGGTGAGCGAGGGTCGGCGTGGGTGAGCGAGGTCAGCGTGGGTCACAGAGGGTCGGCGTGGGTCGGCGTGGGTCAGCATGGGTCAGCGTGGGTCAGCGTGGGTGAGCGAGGTCAGTGTGGGTCACAGAGGGTTGGCGTGGGTCAGCGTGGGTCACAGAGGGTCGGCGTGGGTCAGCGTGGGTCACAGAGGGTCGGCGTGGGTCGGCGTGGGTCAGCGTGGGTCAGTGTGGGTGAGCGAGGTCAGTGTGGGTCACAGAGGGTCGACGTGGGTCGGCGTGGGTCACAGAGGGTCAGTGTGGGTCAGCGTGGGTCAGCGTGGGTCAGCGTGGGTGAGCGAGGTCAGTGTGGGTCACAGAGGGTCGACGTGGGTCGGCGTGGGTCACAGAGGGTCGGTGTGGGTCAGCGTGGGTCAGCGTGGGTCAGCGTGGGTCAGTGTGGGTCAGCGTGGGTGAGCGAGGTCAGTGTGGGTCACAGAGGGTCGGCATGGGTCGGCGTGGGTCAGCAAGGGTCGGCATGGGGGTCAGTGTCCCCGTCCAGTTGGCCGCCGCTGCGGTTGCCGCAACCCTCAGGGGAAGTCCAGAGAACCGTGGGAAACGTCGAATCTCCCCATCCACCACCAGGATCTCGACAACGTCCCTCACCACCACCACCACCACCGCCGCACGAAGTCGCACACAGCAAGCCCTTTTGTACCCACGCGCTCAACCTTCAACAACAAACTAAACGCAATGAGCGGTTCTAAAGAAGGTGTTTCACTTCTAAAGGAGGCGGTTCCACTTTGTACGAGCTCCCGCAGCAAACCAACTCAGATCTGTCCCAGCTACGAGACGGGACAGCCAACACGAGCGTTGGCCCTCGGAGTGCAAACGATTTCACCTTCATTTAAGCGGTAAACCTCTGTGCCAGTGGGCCCGGGCAGATTTGCGAGTGGTTAATGTGTAACCGGGCGAAGGTATTTCTGGAACATGTCACTGCGGACCACGGGAATCCCGTCGGCCGGCTGGATCCTTCACATTGCTGGAGATTCCAGGGAACGTTGCGCAGGTGGCGTGGACGTCTTCAGGGAAAGCCCCAACGAAACGCGGGCGGCGCGATGCCACCGAGGTTCCAAGGGACCGCTTTGAAACGAGGTTTGACGACTCCTCGCGGTGCACTCCCGTGTATTTCTTACCCCCCCCCCAAGCGATAAATTCCATCGGAGTAAAACAGAAGCGGGGGTGGGGCGGGCGGGCTGGGTAGCGGCAACGCTCGCAGCAACGACGGCCTGGGTTCGATTCCCCATCGTGCGTCTTTACGCGTGGAGTTTCGTACGCCCCTACGCCGTTCCGCGTGGATTTCCCTCCGGTTTCTTCCCATAGCAAAAAAAAACATCTGAAACACGGCCGGTTACGTTGTAACATTCCCAATCTTCTTGGTTCTTTCGGTAAAGTCACGTAGAAGGGAAATAATAAAATAATAAAAATAAAACATCATAACATATTTCTCACGACGTTTCGGCCACAACGCAAGCAGCCGTCCTCAGGCAGCCGTCCTCACCTGAGGACGGCTGCTTGCGTTGTGGCCGAAACGTCGTGAGAATGATTTTATTATGTTTTATTTGTATTATTTTATTATTTCCCTTCTACGTGACTTTACCGAAAGAACCAAGAAGATGAATCCCTGCAGTCACGAAAGCTTTAAATCGAAACATTCCCAATGTTGGGAAAAGTTCACCCGCAAATTGCCCGTTGGCTTTTTTTGCACGTTGCAACATTTGCCCTCTGCTGCAAAAAGAGACTTGGCAGGTCCCTGCTGAGGAAATTGAGACTCACGAGCGAGGGGTCTCCTGGGTATGCGCGCACGGTGGCGATAATAATAGCAGCGATCCACAGCGGAGGTTTGTTGTGGGTGAGATCGCGTAAATATGTAAATGTGTCGTTAAACCTGCGGCCACACGACACGGCCAATTAGTAAGGGGTTGGTCATGTAAACAAAACATTTCGATTTAAAGCTTTCGTGACTGCAGGGATTCATTTTCTTGGTTCTTTCGGTAAAGTCACGTAGAAGGGAAATAAAAAAAAATTTCTCACGACGAAATTAGAAAAAGTGGCGTTTTTTTAAAATTTTCTTGCTGTGGTTTTCACACCTAATGATGATTGCTTGTGTTGCAACCGAAACGTCGTGAGAATTTGATTGTTTTATATTTTTATGTTATTATTTCCCTTCTACGTCACTTTACCGAAAGAACCAAGAATACGCCAAAACACGCCAACACGTTACTAGCAACGAACGGTTACTAGTAACGAGTAACGAATTGCCACGTTCTGTTCACGTGACAAACCTTTCTCATTGGCCGTGCCAGGTGACGGCAGGTTTAACGACACGTTTACATGATTACGCGATCCAACTCACAAAAAAACCTCGTATGTGTAATATTGGTCACCAAAGCCTCATAGGTGTTAAAGCCAACAAAAAATATCATGAAGACCAATGGGAGAGGCGGCGTGGACGCGATGTCCTTCTGATGGAACCCGGGACGAATTCGTCCTGTTCAAAAGTCAAGCAACGCGATACCGGCAATGCGCGCACAGTGCACCGTGCAACGCGCGTGCGAACACGTTCACCTGCACGCAAGACGCTCACCTGCAACACAACGCAACGGACGCACCGCGGGACGTCTTCTCGTCGGCGGATCGCCACTCGGGAGGCACGACGGCCGAGGGATCCGCGCTCGATCGGCGGATGGGGAAGGGCATCACGGCGCAATCCGTGCCAGCGGGGGGGGGGGGGGGGGCGCATACGCCGCGCGCCGGCAACGGGAGATGCCGGATGGGTTCCGTCGGCCTTGAAACCGGCGTGGCTCTCAAACGCCAACCCACACACCACAAATACCCGGCACGCCTCAGCCCCTCGCTCGCTCGCGACCCGACATCCTCCAACGCTGCCGCCCTTCACACTCTGCGCTCCCCACACAGATCGTTCTGCACCTCACAGACACCCCGAGTCTGCGTGTCACAGACACCCCGACTCTGAGTGTCACAGACACCACGACTCTGCACCTCACAGACACCCCGACTCTGCACCTCACAGACACCCCGACTCTGAGTGTCACAGACACCACGACTCTGAGTGTCATAGACACCCCGACTCTGAGTGTCACAGACACCACGACTCTGAGTGTCAAAGACACCGCGACTCTGCACCTCACGGACACCCCGACTCTGAGTGTCACAGACACCACAACACTGCACCTCACAGACACCCCGACTCTGCACCTCACAGACACCCCGACTCTGAGTGTCACAGACACCACGACTCTGAGTGTCATAGACACCCCGACTCTGAGTGTCACAGACACCACGACTCTGAGTGTCACAGACACCACGACTCTGAGTGTCAAAGACACCGCGACTCTGCACCTCACGGACACCCCGACTCTGAGTGTCACAGACACCACGACTCTGAGTGTCACAGACACCACGACTCTGAGTGTCACAGACACCACGACACTGCACCTCACAGACACCACGACTCTGCACCTCACAGACACCACGACTCTGAGTGTCACAGACACCACGACTCTGCACCTAACAGACACCACGACTCTGCACCTCACAGACACCACGACTCTCCACCTCACAGACACCCCTCCGCTCCGCCGCCACGACCCCATTGTCGATGACTCATCAGAGTTCCCGTGACTTTATCTCAGGAGGCAGTCGTGTCATTGATTACATCGCAGCATCTGGCGACGAGAGGAAGCCGAGTGTGAACATTCGCCTTTCCGCACCACGCTTATCCGGACCAGGCCATCGCCCATGGCAACGCAGGGGGGGGGGGGGGGCCACCGACGTCAGACGGTTCGCCGCTCCGGCCCGAGAGTTTAAAGTTCAACGAGGCGAGCGAGTCCATCGGATGGAAGATTTCATTTTTCTTTTTGGCGACGGACGAGGCAACAACAAAACAACAATTCACGGGCCCGCGTGGCCTCGTGACGTACGCGTGCAATACGCAGTGGCGAGGAGATGTTAACTACCTCGCCTGGTATGGGGCCGTCCATAAATTACGTCACGCGATTTTGGACGTCACACGGCGTCACAAAAAGTCAGACCCCCCCCTGAAATATGACGTCACAAAGCACTGCCCCCCCCCCCCCAAAACCATATTTCCAAACAAAAACATGCTTCAAATCGCTTTAAACTATTGTCATTGCAGTGCGTATTTAATGTGGCGCTGCACTAACATTTTTGTTCGTCATAATTATAAAAATCGTGAATTGGCCAAACATTCAACATCCCTTCTGAGGATGCGCCTTGGGCAACTTTGGCGAGGCATTTCCGGCTAAACGAGATCGCGTGACGTCGTAGTTGGGCCACACTTCGCCAAATTCGATCACCCGCTCGCAGATTGATTAGCTGGTAAAGAAAAAAAAGCAACGTCGCACACGACTGGCACACCGATGCCCATTTTTTTAGCAGCCCAGTGCTGAGCGCGGCTCAGCAGCACACGAGCACGCTCGAGGCGAAAATGTGGGCACCGCGAGTCGCCCAGATGTGCAAAGCGGCCTGTTGATGCGCGAAGGGTTCTCGCGCATCAATAAGTCCCATCCGTAGCAACGCCGGTATTTACAGCGAACATTACGGGCCATAAACAGACACGGGCTCAGCCCCTTGCGGTCTTGCGGTGATCCGGTGAGTGGAACAACGTCCGACCCATTTGTGTGTTTACCATGAAAACGGCGCGTCCATCGCTCCACGACGCACCGGGCAGGTGAGGGGGGAGGTGTTGTCACGTCGCCGTGGTGACGGCACGGCGTGCCTCCCCGGCTCTGGGTGAGAGGGACAGCCCCTCACCGCAGCCCTCGCGGCACAGTCCCTCGCCGCAGCCCTTACCGCAGTCCTCGCCGCAGTTCCCACGAACTGGAGGCGGCAATCCCAAGCGAGTTGGACATGCACGGCGCAAACGTTTCCCTCCCGGTCCCTTCTCAAAAACGCCGGCGCAGCGAGAGCCCACAAGCCGGCACCACAGTGGTCACCGCTAGAGTTACG
This sequence comes from Lampetra planeri, assembly GCF_965212315.1. Classification (NCBI taxonomy): domain Eukaryota; kingdom Metazoa; phylum Chordata; class Hyperoartia; order Petromyzontiformes; family Petromyzontidae; genus Lampetra; species Lampetra planeri. The sequence continues at coordinate 2,912,834 of NC_136166.1, forward strand.
GCACCACCGCGGGCACCATCAGAGTAACAGCGCCATCGTGGTCACTGCTAGAGTTACGGCACCACAGTGGTCACTGCTAGAGTGATGGTACCACAGTGGTCACCACTAGAGTGATGGTACCACTGTGGTCACCGCTAGAGTGATGGTACCACTGTGGTCACCGCTAGAGTGATGGTACCACAGTGGTCACCGCTAGAGTGATGGTACCACAGTGGTCACCACTAGAGTGATGGCACCACAGTGGTCACCGCTAGAGTGATGGTACCACAGTGGTCACCGCTAGAGTGATGGTACCACAGTGGTCACCACTAGAGTGATGGTACCACAGTGGTCACCGCTAGAGTGATGGTACCACAGTGGTCACCACTAGAGTGATGGTACCACAGTGGTCACCGCTAGAGTGATGGTACCACAGTGGTCACCACTAGAGTGATGGCACCACCGCGGTCACCGTCAGAGAGACGACGCCAGAAACAACGCCTTGGGGCGGCGGCTAAAACAACTCCCAAAAGAGTTGAATTTACAGAGCGCAGAGTGAACGACACAGCGACGAGGAAGAGGAGAGAGGAGGAGGGGGGGGAGGAGGAGGGAAGATGAGGAGTGAAGTTGACAACCGAAGACGAGATTTTAATTCTGCGTGCGTTGGCGCCATCCCGCTGGCCCGGGGTGAGGTCACAGGCTCGGGACGCGTCTGAGGTCGCGCCGTGTCACCGGGGAGGCTCTCTCCACATTTTGTCCCCACCACGAGGTCTGGGAATGTTCATGGGTCATGTGGTCTCCTAAGCGCACTTAAGTCTTCGATCTCGATTGCGACAGAAGACCGTGGGGCTTCAGAGAGAGAAAAGGAGAGTTGGCGGAGCATTGCTGTTCCGCCTCCGTTGGCCACGGGGAGTGGTCTACTATGCGGCCCGTAGTTTGGGTTGCTTGGCCACAATTGCACTCATGCAGCTTGCCTTTAATGTCTACCTACGTATTTCTACGAGTCTCTATGTTTCTCTGTGAGTCTCTATGTATCTCTATGTATCTCTATGGCTCTCTATGTATCTCTATGAGTCTCTACGAATCTTTTTATATCTCTCTTATATGGCCTACAAATCGTCAAAAAACGGGGATTCTCTGCCATCTTTGGGCCCAATAAAAAATCGTCCCAAAATGGGGCCCAAAATGACGACGATAGCGCGACTCGGCAAACATTTCCTTAAGAAAAAGCACGGCCTTAAAAGATCGCGGACACAGCGTGGCGATCGTCGTGGTGACGGCAGCGATGTCGGGAGCATTCGTTCGCCGGTCGTGGCTTTGAATCCCTGGACGCACGTGGCGTGCGTGTGTGTGGCGCAGCTGTGTTTAGTTACTGAGAGGGCGACTGTTCTGTGGGAACTGCCAACCTGGGCCCAATTCCTCAGCATGATGGGGAGCCGTAAGTGTAGCGGTTAGCGCGCTGCAGTACCGACGGCATCTCAAGCGGGCCGAATGAACTTAAAAGAACAAAACAGCAAAGCAGACGATACGACTCGTACACAGACCCATCTTTCCCGCGACCCATCAGCCCCGCCGGTCTTTCTGGCGGTGCGCGTTCATTGCAGGTGGCCGTTGATTGAGTTCAAGGTGAAAAATAACAACCCCCGGGCCGATTTCGACACTCAAGTGACTCAGGGAATCAATGCCGGTTAAACTGCCAGATGTAAGAGGCAAGGGATCCTCGATCGTGTGTACGGTTAACGATGTCAATGGGATTTCGATTTAAAGCTTTCGTGACTGCAGGGATTCATCTTTTTGGTTCTTTCGGTCAAGTCACGTAGAAGGGAAGTAATGAAATAATGAAAATAAAACATAATAAAATACAATTCTCACGACGTTTCGGCCACAACGCAAGCAGCCATCCTCAGGTGAAGAACAGGTCTGTCGGAAAGACAGCGTCTGAATGAACACCGCCAAGCTTGGCAGCGTCTATTTAAGCTGGGTTAGAGGAGGAGGGAGCCTTGACAAAGGAATTTGCATATCACAGGAATTTAGCATATTTATGGAAAATGCAGATATGGGATTAGTCACTACTTGTGGAATGCGTAGGAGGTGGGGGGGGTCTCAAAGTCATATTATGCTCGTGCATTATGTAGGATTAGCAGCAACAAAAGGAGGAAGTAGGCTTAGCAGTAATTCCTTCCCTTTATTACTGCTAACCCTACTTCCTGTGATTTAATTTATTTTATACCTACGTGACTTTACCGAAAGAACCAAGAAGGTGTTAATTGGCTCCATGAAAAAAAAGTCGTTCATTGAAATGATTGTCAATTGCACGTAGGAGATGCGTGTTAAAGGGCTTAGTGTGTTCCAAAGCGATCGGAAGTTGCCCTTTATCACCTACTCCTTGGTTCTTTCGGCAAAGCTAGGTAGGTATAAAATAAAATAAATTAAATCAGAGCCAGGCGTGGCTTTACCGAAAGAACCAAAGAGTATGGATCCCTGCAGTCACGAAAACTTCAAATCTCTATCACCTCGCTTATAACACAGCTTATAATATTTAAACTCGCAATCTTAATAAATATACGTTATAATAACCTATTAAAGCATTCACGTTAAGATGAACACGGAAAAATAATTAATAAATAGAGCACACACATGCGTATACTTTCTTAGACGAAGACGATGGATGGCGTAAGGGGTTGATGGAGAAGTTGGGGTGGGAGAACATGAATTATTGATCTCATTAAAATGTAACGTGAACAGAAACAACGGGACCCCTACGGGGAGGCGGATCGCTACTCGAAATATCGATGGCATCATAAATGAAGGAACCGCTGCATCTGTATCTATATCGCGGTGAGTCTGATTTAAGTACCCGGTGAATGTGACATAATCAATACCAACACACAGAAGCGGCTGGGTGAGGCGTTGTGCCGGCTCCACCGCCACCCCCACACTTCGTGCGTCTCCGTGCCGGCCTTAATAGGCAATCCCGAACCGCACCTCCCCACGACCGACCGTGTGCGAGGATCAACGTTGGGCGAGCGTGTGGGCGCACGCTATTTTGTTTAGCGAAATTCCTAAAGATAGAAAGGGCCGTTCCCGAACGTCTGCGCCGCTTAAACAACGCGGCTTTGGTTTCACTGGCAGGGTGGTGGGGGGGGGCTGACTAATTCAAGCTACCAAGGTACAATCACTTCGCTGAATCGTCCATTCATTGACAAAGACAACGATCTGCCGTATAGCCTGAACAGACCGTTGGGGCAAGTGCTGTTAGCGAGCAACACCTATGAAAGCCGGCACGGCACACGAAGGGGTGGGTGGCCGACACCACGCCCGGCCGCCTTTGTCTCCCCAGTGGTGATGTTTACACGCCACACCAGGTACTCATTTGAGGCCCAGTCGACCTAGGGGAGGCCCAAGATCGGTTCAGATAATCGTCACTGGTGTTGGCCGTGAGCGGGAATTGAACTCGGGTCACCGGGTTAAACAACACGGCTTAGGTTTCACTCGGGGGGGTGGGGAGCTGACTAATTCAAGCTACCAAGGTACAATCACTTAGGTCAATTGTCCATTCATTGATAAACACACACACACGCGCATGCTTGTGTGCGCGCGAGCGAGCATTCGTGAACAATGCGTGCCATTGATGACCTCGGTTGGCGGGGCTGCCTCTAATTCGAAGGGCAGAGGCATCGCGGGCCGGCTGGGGCGTTCACACAGCCACGCTCCCTCTTGACACGCGGAGAGCCATCAATTGCGCCGTAGACGCCGCACTCGGAACCCGGACGCCATTGGGATCCCCGGCGGCCCTACGGCAGCTGCCGGCCGCCGCGAGCCTCGTAAAGCGCTGGCATCGGTTCTGAAATAAAGAGCTACCCAGTTCAGTGGGGCCTTACCTGGTGAAATAAAAAATAGTTTAGTAGTGTGTGGAGTTCATCTTCACTGCGTGGTCTGACGAAGTATCGCCGACTCGTGCCCAACCAACCTGCGTTTAGATTGTGAGTGCAATGAGGTGAAACCGTGGCGCGGGCGTTCGCAGTTAGTGCCGCCTTCTCTCCGTGTAGTCTCTTGGCGAGCGGCGGCGTCGCAGCGGCTCAGCGCGCTGCGCTATGAACCCAACGGCCCGGGTTCAAATCTTGCCAGAGACGATTCTCTGAAACGATCCTGGCTGGCTTCCTCGAGGCCGACTCAAATGAGTACCCGCGGTGTGACGTGAAACATCGCCACTCAGAGCAACAGAGACGGCACAAACGCGCGGCGCAACTCAGGAGCACCCCCCCCCCCCCTGGGCCCACTGAGCCAGGACTCATGACAGATTTTCACAGCTGCACACAATGTTAAGCAAAGTTCTTCGATTCCACCCTATTCTTGTGCAGGTATAGTGGAAGAGTGCACCAATCAGCACATTGCTGATGGCTATTCTATTCAATGTTTTGCATACGGCAGCAATTTGTTCAGGAGCCAGTGTCGAGGACCGCTGCTGCTGCTGGCCACGACCACAGGGCTTCAGCTGAGAGAGTGCACATTGTGTTTCTGTTCCTCCATTGAAGGAGCGCAGACCACAGCGGGTTCACTATGCGGTCCGTAGTTTGGATAGCATGGCCACATTCGCACTGCTTTACATCGTGTTGTTAATTTCCCATTCATGAAGGTGTGCACATTGGTCTGTTGATGTTCTGACATGGTTGATGGTTCCACCACCAGCGCCTTCGAGGAGGGAGGGAGGAGGACTGGCAACGCCAAGAGGCGTGCGATGTCTTGAATGGAGGTTATCTTCGATGATCTCAGCACAATCAAAAAACAATTTTACGAATGTATCGATAAAATAAAGTGCATCAGATGACTGGTACGTTGGAAAGTCGCTGCTGACAGAGAACGGTGCGGCCTGGCGTACTGTGATAGAGAGAAACAGGGGCCTGCTGAAGTTACCCAAATCTCACGGTTGTGGCGGCACCCCCTGAAGCACGTTCACTGGCGTGACGCGAGGCCTGGGGTGAGGCCTGGGGTGAGACGATGATCACAAAAGAGCTCGGCCTTTGCGTATGAAGAGGAAAAAAACCCCCATCAGCAGTTCCTGAAGAACCGAAAAATGTGTGATCCTTCCTACCTTAGCCCTCCAACCAGTTCAGAGTCGACCGTCTGCGCATCGCCCGTCGGTCGGACAAAGTTCGCTCAGACTGCAGACAGGAGGGACCATGGCACAACGCGGTTCTTCCGGAAACGCTCAAATTGCCTCCGTACGATGAGCAAACGCCCGAGCTGCTGTCTACACGCTGCCACGCGTCGCTCGAAGCGTAACGTCGCTCGCTGCGGTGCTGTCGCTAATTGCTTTTGGTTTGGCAATCACTCCCCCCCCACACCCGGGCCAGCGGGTCTCTCAAATGCCTCTTCGGCTGCGGCACGTCGAGGCGCACCGCACGGGAGACCACCGCGCCAATAGCGGAGAGATCGCCGCCGCGTAAAATTAGCCGCCGAGGCACGCCGGACGATGGGACCATATAAAACGATTTGGGTTTCACGCGGAGACTCACACCGCAACTTGTAGAAGGATATTTAGTTACGAAATTACACAGATTCCTTGGAAGCACAATCAGAAACCAGAGGGGGGAAAAAATCCGCAGGGCAACTCAGTTCCAGCTGCAAGCACAGCTTGAACGCTGGTGCTGCTGCTGCTCAGCGCTGGAGGGAGTTGACTCCCTCCGGCGCTGCGCTCACAGATGGAATGACTCCTCCAGCCACGGCGTGCGACGCTCGGTTTCAGCCGGAGCGAGCCGGCGAGCGAGAGCAGAAAAACAACGTGAGGGCAGCCAAGCAGCGCTGCCCGCCCGCCCGCCATGCGTCTCAAACTGCTTCTGTGGCGTCGCTCGGTCACCCCCACCCCCCCCGTCCGTCCGTCTCTTTCGATTCTCGAGCATTTGCGTGGATGCGGGGTTCCTTGTGTCGGCGCTGGCATTAGCGGTGGCGCTGCTGATGTAGGGGGCGGTGTTTGCGGAGCACTGTAGTGCTGCTGGTGACACGGGTGGTGCTCTTGCTGTGCTAGCAACCTGAGTCCAATTCCCGCTCATGGCGAACAACACCAGTGACGATTATCTGAACCGGTCCTGGGCCTCACCTAGGTCGACTCAGCCTTAAATGAGTACATGGTGCAGTGTGTAGGGAGACACAGACGGCCGGGCATGGTTCTGGCCACCCACCTCCTCGTGTGCTGTGCCGGCCTTCACCGGTGCCACTCGCTAACAGCACTAAGGCTATATGGGGGATCTTTGTCTTTGCATTTGGTGGTGGTAATTGTGGTGGTATTAACGGTATTGCCGGGGGTGCTGGTGGTCCTGGTGACACTTGAAGGTGGTGTCGGTGGTGGCACTATGGGTAGCGCCGATAGTGCCTTTGGCAGAGATGATAGTGGTGTAGGTGGTGGGTGATGTTACAGGTGCTGGTGCTGGTAGTGGTGTAGGTGGTGGGTGATGTTACAGGTGATGGTACTGGTAGTGGTGTAGGTGGTGGGTGATGTTATAGGTGATGGTACTGGTAGTGGCGTAGGTGGTGGGTGATGTTATAGGTGATGGTGCTGGTAGTGGTGTAGGTGGTGGGTGATGTTATAGGTGATGGTGCTGGTAGTGGCGTAGGTGGTGTAGGTGGTGGGCGATGTTACAGGTGATGGTGCTAGTAGTGGCGTAGGTGGTGGGCGATGTTACAGGTGATGGTGCTGGTAGTGGCGTAGGTGGCGGGCGATGTTACAGGGGATGGTGCTGGTAGTGGCATAGGTGGTGGGTGATGATGTGGGCGATGGTGCTGGCAGTGGCGTAGGTGGCGGGCAATGTTACAGGGGATGGTGCTGGTAGTGGTGTAGGTGGTGGGTGATGATGTGGGCGATGGTGCTGGTAGTGGCGTAGGTGGTGGGCCGTGATACTGGCGATGGTGCTGGTAGTGGCGTAGGTGGTGGGTGATGATGCGGGCGGCACTCTACAGGGGCAGCTGAGCGTGCGTGGCACGTGGCACCCGCGTAGGGTGGCGGCCGCTTGTGGGTGAGCGGCTCGGGTGGCAGGTGCCTCCCGCCGCCGCCGCCGCAGCTCGCGAGGCAGCCCTCTTCCAGCCGTCACGGATCCACGTCTATAAATGTTTTGTCCCTCTCCGAAACGCGACGCCGCCGAGCGGGGAGCGGCTCCCATTGTCGGAAGCCGTGGCATCGCACGCCCACACCCCCACACGCACGCACAAAGACAAAGATCCCCCATATAGCCTTAACAGTCAGGGCATGTGCTGTTAGCGAGGGGGCGGGTGGCCAGCAACCACGCCCGGCTGCCTTTGCCTCCCCAGTGGCGATGTTTACTACAGACCGCATCAGGTACTCATTTGAGGCAGAGTCGACCTAGGGGGAGGCCGAATCGACCTCGGGGGAGGCCAAAGACCGGTTCAGATAATCGGCACGTGAGCGGGAATCGAAGTCGTGTCGCTGCTAACCACTACACTACCGCTCCCCGAACACACCCACACACACACGCTCACACACCCACACACGCGCGTGCGTATAATCGGGCCGCGCGCGTAGCGGTGCCATCGCACGCTCGCAATGCTGCACGCGTTCACGGCATTGGGAAAATTCACCGCGTGCTAAATATTAGTTTTTTATTTTTTCCCCGTGGGATTGGGTGACGGGGCTTGTGGGTCGGAGGCATCCGACCCGACAGGCGCAGGGCGTGTTAATATAGCGCAGTGCCGAGCCGTCGGCTCGCCCAACCTCGCCAAAATGTGTTGCCTCCTTGATTCCCGCGCTGGCAAACCGTGGCGCAATCCATCGCTCGATGAGCATCATCGTCATAATCGTTGCGCTCGTTTAACCGGGAAAGTCTCAGCCGAGGCTCGTGATTCTCTTGCAGGAGGGGTCCTGTCGCCCCAAGTTGTCGCCGTAGGGGGGAGCGATGATTGCACCCCACGATGGGCACGGTGGGCTACGTACGGTGTGAACAAAGTTCAACGTGCGCACTGTTCATTGCCGGGGAGGCTCCAATCGAGCAATTTGCGGCACGATTCTTCAAAGCAGCCGACTCGTTGCCAATGACGCCGCGGGCTCTTTAGCGTCCGCTGCGAGCGAAGCACATGGCATGTTATTGTTGTCGTCGTTGTTGTCGCCGTTCCGGATCGATACCGCGCCACGGCCATAAACCAGGACGGCCGCTGGACTAGAGCCACGAGCAACCTCGGCAACGAACGACGGCCGGCCTGGCACCGGGCCTCGTCACCAAGCCCCGAATCCGGACATGGACCTCCACCCCGCCCCCCTCTCCCCGTTGGCCATCTGGTTCTGCTCAGCCTAAAATGAGCACCTGTTGCGGGGTTGTTGCTCGTCACGGCAACCAACCTCGACAGTGACTTCTCACCCTTCACTCGACGCATCACCCGCCCGGCAGGGCCTGCTTACGATCACGCCGGTGAGCAGCCAGTTATCATCCCCCCACCCCTGCTGGATGAAGGCCTCCCCATGCTTCGTTTGGCCCACGCCGGTCAGCGCGAGGTGGTGAAGTCGCTCAGGACCGATTCGGATATCGCTCGCTCACTCGCTCGCCAGCCACCGAATGTTCGATGTGAGCGGGAATCGAACTTAGGACGCCGGGTTCGGAGCGCAGCGCAACCAACCGCTCGCCCCAATAGCACCAAATAGATCGATAGATCCCCCCCCCCCCGTGTAGCCCGTAAAAGACTGTTGGGGCAAGTGCTGTGAGCGAGCACCTAATGAAGGCCGGCACATCACACGAGGGGGTGGGTGGCCAGAACCAAGCCCCGGACGCCTTTGTCTCCCCAGTGACGATGTTTACACACTGCACCGGATACTCATTTGAGGCCGAGTCGACCTACGGAAGGCCCAGGACCGGTTCAGACAATTGCCACTTGGTGTTGGTCACGAGCGGGAATCGAACTCGAGCTGCCGGGTCTGTAGCGTGGCGCGTCAATCACCAACTTCGCCCACTGGCTCCCGAGATTCTGTAAACACGAACCACCTCCCCCCTTCCCGTTCTTCGCTCAGCACCTTGCAGCCAGTTGCACCTCCTGCGGTTTTGCAAATGCCGCTTGCGAATCGGCTCCAACAACGAAGCCCAGCGCAAGCTCCGGGGCTGGCTCCTGGTTTTCCCTGCGAGACACGCCACCGCGTCAACTGCCTCCGATCGTTGCAAATCGCCCGCCGTTCCCTCTGCTTTGCCGCTTTTGTTCCTGTTGTTCTTGTTGTTGTTGTTTCATCGTGACACACGCACGACCCCGTCACAGCCGGGTGGCCGGGATCGGAGCGCGGTGCGCTCACCACCGTGCCGCCACTTTGCTGCGTTTACCAAGAGATTATGTGGCCGGTGTGAGCTGACCTGCGATGATTGACACGAAGATCAATCATGAACCATAACAACACCGGCTGCGGAAACGTTACGTGTCACCGAGACCACCCTCGCCCTGAACTTCCAATCTTCTAAGGCAGTGGCAGCTCGACTACGCGAGGGCAAAACGCTCAATCACCACCAGAAGGAACAGGTGGAGTGCACATTTTTGCCGGACCGCCCGGCGCGCCAGGGTACAGGACTAACTCTGACGCCCGTGGGCTAGGAGGGAGTGTCGGCAACACTCGTTGCGGTGATCCACCAACCCTCGCCCGCTGCCTCCGCACTGCGCTGGATCAGAGGTGGGGAGGTGCGGGCGCAGCCACTACCAACCGCCCGGAAACTAACGCCACGCACGATAAAGCCGCGTAACCTGGGCGACATCACGGGAGGGGTAAAACTGTGTTTCAGGACTTATTCGGAAAAAGTCATGGGCCTGTTAATGATTAACCGGAAGCAGCCAGGTCGGTCAGACAGGGCACACTGTGTGTTTCCGTCTGGGTGTGTTTAACAATAGCTAAACGGGAGGTAGTAAATTAATCCTAGAACCGGGGGACAAATTTGAACCATCTGCTCCTGTCGTATATTAAATGACTGGCAGCTGTTAAGAAAAGTACGTGGGGAGGGGGGGGTGTTTATTTTTATTTTTATAAGAATATAAAAATATTATTTGTCTCCTCTCCTGTTACAAACACGTGGGATGTTTGACGTTGAAAAAACGTTCACAGCCAAGAAGCGGCCGGCTTGCAAGGCGCCAGGGTTGGCCACGTGGGAGACGCTGCGGCCTGCGTGGACCTGGGCGGCCCACCAAACGATTCAACCAAAGCCCTTCCAGGCCACGTGGCCTTCCGCTTGAGCGGTCGGCGACCGACGTCACAAAGCGGAGGGCAGCCGTTTCTTTTTTTGTTCGAATTCGTTGACAGGAAAAAAAAGTATCTTTTCATGAAGCCGCAATGCGCTGCCGTGTGATGTACGAGACGAGACACGGTAAGGCCCTTAATGAGTGACATCACGGAGGGAGCGGTCCACCCTTAAAGGCAGGCCGCACGAGGCGACTCCGGTTTTGAGTTGCCACGATCGCGCCGCTGGGGCTTGTGTGTCTCTTCATATTCCCGTTCACGAAGGGGATGCGCACGCATCGGCGCGTCGTTGACGTTCTGACGCGGGTCGATGGTCATTACGCGAACCGGCGTCTTCGAGGAGGAATGTCGGAGTCGGGAGGGTGTGATGTTTGCGTCTAGGATGAGGTGTTTATTCTGGACGTACCGACGAACTACTATGTACCCCACACTGCAAATGACTTTGTGTGTGATATTCTCAAAATGTCACTTCCTGGAGGCTATTCATGCTCGTGATTTTACTTCTCAGTTTCAGACAAATGCTATTTATCTCAACTCTAGTTTGATGGCAAAACATTGACTGGCAGGCCTCTTACTGCCGTGACATCGTTGGACACGGCAACCTCTGACCCGAGCCGGTGAGATGCCGTGGGTGGACACGACAACCGCTGACCGAACCGGTGAGACGCTGTGGGTGGACACGGCAACCTCTGACCCGAGCAGGTGAGATGCCGTGGGTGGACACGACAACCTCTAACTGACTTAGCCGGACAGACGCCGTGGGTGGACACGGCAGTCTCTGACCGAGCCTGAGAGACGCCGTGGAGATCCACGGGTGGCAGACTGCACCGATGGGTAGTTTTGTAATTTCTCACCGGAGTGACGGCCTCAGTGAGCACGCAACCCACGGAGGGGAAGGTGGCCGGCAATTCACGTGGTTCCATTTTCCAACCCACTGCACTTAGAAAGCTGATCCTCTTCCTCCCCCGCATTTACCACTCCCGTCTCTTCTCAATATCTCAATACACATCCCCATCTCACCCCACCCCTCGCCCCGCACAGGCCCCAAGTCCCAGGCTCATCTGAAGGCGGCTGTCTCGACCACAGTTGGGCTTTGTGGTCAGACTGTGGATTGCGCTGCTGTCAGCATGGCCACCCCCCCCCCACGCCCCCCACCTCCTCCCCTCGACAGGGTCCCGTGCCCACCACCCGAACCCCGACCACGACGGTGGTAGACGTTTCACACCGGGCTGACAACTACTACGGCCGACAGGCCGACAAAAAATGATGGCAGCAACCCCGTGAGGATGTCCGCCGAGAGAGATGGAGCGATGGAATCGGCTCGTTGTGCAGCGGGTTGGGCCCTGAGCGGATTGCCGCATCGGAGGCGGCTTGAGGGATTGACCGACGATGATGAAGATCGACAGACAGAGAAGGCCTCGATGTTTTTCCCACGTGGCCTTCCCCAAGGCAGACGTACGGAGGAAAACTTTGCTTACCTCTCCTATGCTTTGCGCACTCCTGTCGCGGTTCTGTACCGTTTGTTGCTGTACCCTTCTGGCCTCGCCCCTACTGGACATCCGTGAAAGAGAGACGGAGCTTCATCATAGTCCATCGCACTTCTCCCCAGGATAAATAATAGATCCCCGATCCCGATTCTCCGGGCGACAGCGAGCACACCGCAACGACCGCTTGCCGTGGCAACGAGAGCCAAAAAGCGTGCGCTCCTGGACAAATGTGAGAGGATGGCCGAGCAGGTTTAAGGACGGCATCAATGGCCTCCGTCCCCCCGCACAGAGTGGGCGCCATGGATTCGTTGAGAGCTCTCTGCGGTGGTTACGGCCGAGGGGGAACCACGAATGATTGCTTACACAGGCAGGTGAGCTACAGCACTAGCGCAGGTTCGGCACCGCTTTGAGGTCGAGGGGAATGTTCCCAATGTGCAGCGTGAGAGGGCTCAAACCGCGTATAAGAAATCGCGGCATCAGCACCGTGTCTGCCGTGCGTGGACACTCCTCTGATTAATTTTTCGCTCTCGGCGGACATTTCGCACCGCGCATCCATTTGTTTTGTTTTCCCAAAGCATTCCCCACTTATATCAATTAAAAGAAGGTACACGTTTTAACGACATCTTAATCTCAAACGCGCCAGCTACCACGCCGACCTTGCTGTCATACGTTTCTGTCCATAAGTGTTTCTTGGGGGGTTAGATCACGTGGGTTTACTCTCGAACACAAAACCGGGGTGCTGAACTAGTAACGAATCGTCACGTTTTGTTTACGTGACACGACCTTACGGGTTGTGGCGGTTTTAACGACACATTTATATTAATACGAACTAACCCCCCAAAAAACTCTATTTATGGGTAATATTGGTCGTGAAAGACGACGTGTTAAACGTACATATCTGTGTTCGCGGGATGAAACTACGTGTTCAAGAAAATCACTGTGAGCTGTTGCCCACCCTCGGTTGTACCGATAAATTATTTTGGCACCAGCGGCTCCAGAAAAGTTGGGTCTAAAGTCCACTAGGGGTACAAAAAAACATATAATACATAACCAGATGGTGGCAAACCAACGTGATCACCGAACTGGTCGTTCCACTCGCATAAACACAAGTTATGGATATAATAACAACCCCTGTACACTAGCTGCAATGTAAACCAATGGCTTTGGAGAAAATGTTCTAAGTGCGCGCGTTCCTTTAAGAATCAGCTGGTGATGCTGGTTGTGGTGGTGAACACAACAACCACCGCAACAACAACAACAGGAACGTATCTACACATTCATCAATAACACTGTGTGGGCTTTAAAAGAAAAAAAATCTATATCATAGGCGATGTTTTGGGCGATGGGCCTTCTTCTTCACAGCACATACATCAACATAAATGAACATAAATCAACCACGCACGTGCTGTGAAGAAACGTCGACTATTATATGAGCACGGGCAGACCTCGGGTTATGAACTTAACTCGTTCCCGAGAGCCGTTCGTAAGTCGAGCGGTTCTTAAGTTGGAACGCGATAATGCACTGCGCATTTAACTGCCCATACGGCCGCTCCACTGAACAAAATAGTTCCACGGTGCAGTTTGCAATTACGAGTTTGCGTTTTAAGTTGACGTTCAGTTTTTTAAATATATCATGGAAGCCGTTCGTAAGTGGAAGCCGTTCGTAAGTGAGGGCGTTCGTAAGTGAGGGCGTTCGTAAGTGCGGGCGTTCGTAAGTGCGGGCGTTCTTAAGTCGAGAAAACTGCCTGTGTATACTTTTGCTTTTCAGGCCATGTATGGCGTTACTAACAAATGTTTATAGCTTCTAAAAAAAATTGTCCGTGAAAAGATCAAGTTCAATCAAGGTCTACTGTTGCTCCGTTATCCGAGTAAAGCCATCATGCTGGGAAAGCGCGCCCTTCCCGCACAACCAACGGCTGATAAACAGAAAATACACACATACATTCTGACCGCAAGTATTGTGGATAATGCAGACATGATTCCTTGCAAAAGGTTTCAGTTTGGTGTTTTAACATCTTAACACCTGTTTTGTTGCCAGAAAAAAGGGGAAAACCTATTCTCATATTTTGGTACTGGCAAAGGAGGTCCCATGAAGAAAATACATCAGTGAGGCTGTCCGGACCGCTCCTCCTTTCGATATCAGGAAGCCACTGGATCTATGCACTTTTAAATAATTCTTTAGAACTGCCTTTTGTGTTTAGTTTGTAATCCTTCCCCATCCGTACCTCCGATTAGCACGGTTGGCTACGTACGGTGCGAAAGAAGTTCAAAATACACACATACAGAGACTCACACAGAGACCTATAGACTCACCCAGAGACCCATAGTTTGTTGTCCTTCCCCCCCGCACCTCCGATTAGCACGGTTGGCTACGTACGGTGCGAAGAAAGTTCAACGTACACAAAACAAAAATCGGCAGCAAAAAACAGCCAGAGGCTGTTGGTTCGTGCCACGCCACAATGACGCAACCAATATGAGAGTGGTGCCGGCTGAGCATCCTGACATGGCCAAGTTTTAGTGTCTGCCGAGAGAGATTCGGGCCTCAGGGTTTGAGAACCGACGCATCCCGGCGGTGCTGGCAGAGCGGGCTCGTCATCAGGCGGCGTAAAGCACCACGGTGCTCGATCTAAACTCAAAACTGAAACGAAACCGTTTTTTTTAAATTTCACCAGGTAAGGTCCCACTGAGAGGCTTTTTTTTTTAGAATCGAACCTGGCCACAAATGATGGCTCAACGAAGCAGATTATCATTATCGTGTGGAAATTGCAAAACACTCTGAACGTGTGACGAAAAACCGGAGGACCCAGAGAAAAATCCACGCGACCTCGGGGAGAGAGAGGGGCACAGGCAGCAGGCGTCGTCCGGGTCAGGATCGGCGCCGCGACCTCCTGTACACCAGGCGAGGTAGTTAACATCTCCTATCCACCGTGATGATGATGATAATGAGAGAGACAGAGAGACACGCAGACTCTAAATATACAGCAGGCGTCTTCAGGGTCGAGATCGAACCCACGACCTCCTGTACGCCAGGCCAGAGAGTGAACATCTCCTAGCCACCGCGACGTTCTTGGTGCGTGCCGCGGTGACGATGGCCGCGCGCCTTACCCTCGGCGGCAGCGCGAGCGTCCAGCGAAGCGGTCCTTCACCCGGCAGAGCGCAACACGCAACCGCAGAGCAGCGCCGCCCCCCTTTTCGACCGCACCGCCAGCGGAACTCTCACGGCGGAGGAGACAGAAAGCGTCAAGGCTCCGAAAGTCAAGGTGAAACGATTATCCCACGTTTCACGGTCGTAAATGCCGGCGGAGGTGGCTCGATTAATTCGCGCCTCTCTCCCGCCGTTGTCCTCACGCGTTTGCCGCTTTCGAGCGGAGGGGGTCCGGGGTTAAAGGGCCAAACCGAGCGAGCGCCCCCCCCCCTCTCATTCTGGTGCCGCCCCATTCATAAAACTCGCGTCACACGAGGCCTCGCGTCACACGGGGCATTCCCGCCCACACACGCGCACACACAAACACCCCGGGCCACCCCCCCGCCCGCCACCCAAAGTAAACGAACTACGACGGGTGGAGGTTTGTTGGCCAGCAGTGGCCGTGATGCTCGCCAATGAACGGGCGATCCGTCATGCTTCGGTGTGAGACACCTCCTGGCGGGTCGATTGGCGGCGACTGTGGGAGGTGGCGAGATGTTAACTGCCTCGCCTGGTATGCGGAAGGTCGCGGGTTCGACGCTGGCCCCGACGATGCCTGCCGTATAATTGGAGTGTGCGTGTCTCTCTCTCTCTCTCTTTGGTCGCGTGGATTTTTCTCTGGGTCTCTCCGGTGTATCCCTCCACATCTAGAATCAACGTCGTGCGTTTAGAGTAATTTGGCCACTGTGAATGTCCATGTGATGATGATGATAAACCACTTTGTTGAGCTGTCATTTGTGGTTGGGTCGCTTCTGAAAAAGAGTTACATAGCTCAGCTTATCTGCTAAAAATAAAAATAGTTAAGTTTTTAGTTTATTGTATCGCCCACTGCTAGATGGGGATGGGCATAGTAACCAGAATCTTCATCAGAATCTTGATTTAGATTGGAGGAATCCGATGAGCTATGAAGCTCTTTGTCCACACACAGATTTCCAGGAGGGACCAAACCTCCTGGCAACCCTGGGGGGGGGGGGGGGGGGGGCACCGGCGGCGCGGACCTAGCGACCGTTCCGGTGCCGCTTCCGCCGCTGGACAGTCACACGGGCCTCCGTCTCCTTCAACGCTGGACGAGGGCACCGCTCCACTGCCGCTTGGCGGGTCGTCGTGGGGGGCTCTTGTGCACCGTACTTCACCCGTGCCGCGCAGCGCCGGTCGGCGAAGGAGGGGCGGCGTAGACGCGAGAGATCACGCGAGTGCATGGCGCTGCCCTCTGTTGCCACCTGCGTTAACTCGAGCCTGTGTAATAACCTCAAGTAAAATATATATATTTTTCTTTCACCAGGCAAGGCGCACTGAGCTGTGTCGCGATCTGGCTGCCACAAATGATAGCCCAACGAATTGGCTTCTCATTATTGTCATCATCACGTGGAAATGTAGAGCAGCAGTTTAAATACTCTAAACACCTGATTTTGATCCTAAATGCGGAGGGGAAAAACCAGAGGACCCGGAGACAAATCCACGCGACCACGGGTCTAGAGAGAGAAACAAGCGAACTCCAAATACACAGCAGGCATCAGGGTCCAGGATCGAACCCATGACATCCTGTATACCAGGCGAGGTAGTTAACATCTCCTCGCCACTGTGATGACGATGAGTGAGAGACACGCAGACTCCAAATATACAGCAGGCATCAGGGTCCAGGATCGAACCCACGACCTCCTGCATACCAGGCGAGGTAGCGAACATCTCGCCACCGCTGCGCCCACCTGCTGTGCACTCGGGGGGGGGGGGTCACCCATTTGATCGCTATCTAGGCTCAACACTTGCTGTGCTTCCAATGTTCGATAAGACACGGCGGTCATAATTGTGCAATATTGCCGCAACAGAAACAATGATGCAAATGTGACTCAGTCAACAAATGTGAAGGGGGAGACTGCTGAGAGGTGAGGCACGTGTGAAGAATGGCCATGCGGCATTGCTCTTGGCTCAGAACCATAGTTTCTAAATCCATTCAAAACTTAGCCCAGCCACCAAAGGCTACACACAGAGTCTGTTGTTCTCCTATATCGCGGTGGTGGCAGTTGCGTTCCTGAAGAACACGGCGTTATGTAAATATCGCGTTGTAACAAAAAAAGACATCATTTCGAAGT